>NC_138203.1:217940422-218630422 GCF_964194415.1 Vipera berus
CTGAGACTTCCTGTACTTGATAACTTGGCTCTCACACAGCTGACTGGGAAATTTTGGCCCACTTCTTTATGGTAAAGTGTTTCACTGCAATATCAGTTCAGGGCCTTCTGCCCTAAACTGTTCATTTCAGGTCCTGTCAAAATTTTTCTATGGAGTATAGATTTAGACTTTGAACTTTGAACATCTTCTTCCATTCTCTGGTGGACTTGTTTGTATACTTGGGATCATTATCTTGTTCCATTGCCCACTTCAGTTTCAGTGGATACACAGAGGGCTTAATATTGTGGTGTACAATTCCTTGATACAAACCAGAATTTGTGCTTTCTTTACCTTAGTGACACCAAGTTGTCCAGTTCTTGAAGCAGCACAGCATCTTCAAACCATGACACTACTACCTCCACATCTGACAACTGGTATGAGGTTCTTATTGAGGAACACAGTGTTTGATTTCTGCCAGATATTGTATAAACACTGTATTTCTCTGTGTCGTATATATGTCTGTATGTGGGTATATGCATAATCTTTTGTCATGTTTACGTAGTATATATTGGAGGTGGTTACCCTTTGAGAGCTGAATGCAATGAAATTTCATTTTAATGTATGCTGATTAGCCTACATTTAAAGTGACACTCTACTCTACTCTACTCTACTCTACTCTACTCTACTCTACTCTACTCTACTCTACTCTATTCTATTCTATTCTATTCTATTCTATTCTATTCTATTCTATTCTATTCTATTCTATTCTCCTTAAAAATTTGCATTTAACCTTCTGCTCATATAATGGATGACATCTAGGTGGTCATCCAGGTGCTTTTTACAATCTATGAACAGCACCAGTATTTTTCTTAGTAAGCAATGACTTCTAGGTTGCTGTTTTGCTGTGAATCCCATTTTTACCTAGTCCTTTTCTGATGGTAACATTATGAACATTGACTTTAGACCACAGATCCCTGAGTGTTGTTCTACAGTTCTTTGCAACTTTCTGGACCATTTCATGCTCTGTCCTTGGAATGATTTTGACAGGGCAGCCACTCTTGGTAAGAGTCTCAAATCTTTAAGAGTGTGGCCTGATGCACATGACTAGCTTGCCACAACACAAGTATGGTTTTTTTTGACAAGGTCTCAAAAGTTGGAATGCACCCCCAGTATACCAGGAAGGCAACTGTGCCTGTCTTTTTCTGCTGTTTGTCAAAAGCAGTGGGTTTTTGTCTGTGGTTTTAAATCTGTGTCTGCTCAAGCAGTGCTTTCTGGTTCTCCTTCAACACTTAATTCAATTGAAAGCAAGCAACATTTCTCCAACTGGCTACTAGGCACTTTCAGTCACTTCCCTCCAAAGCCACTTTTCAAATGAACTTCCCAGTGAGAAGTAGAGATTTTTATTTTTTTAAAAAAACAAGTTTACTGATGAAAGAGTGGACTCGCTTTTTATTTTATTTTATTTTATTTTATTTTATTACATTTATATGCAGCCCATCTCAGCCTACATAGTGACACTGGGCAGCTTATGCATCCTTTTCCAGCTCATGTGGCAGAAAGAAATTGTAAAATTATCATATATTTATATATATTTATATTTATTAAATTTTTATACCGCCCTTCTCCCAAAGGACTCAGGGCGGTGTACAGGGCAATAAATATCAAAATATACATACAAAAGTTTAAAAAGATTACCGTATATACTTGAGTATAAGCCGAATTTTTCAGCCCACTTTTTGGGCTGAAAAATTCCACTTCGGCTTATACTCCAGTCAACAAAAAAACTTACCGAGGACTTGTGCGCGGCCGAGGCTTTGGTGCTTCCGGGATCGCCCGCACCTCTCCCAAGCCACCGCCGTCCGAGACCTGCCGAAGTTTGGGGAGGTTTGGGGAGGTGCGCGCGCACCTCCCCAAACTCCGCGCCTTGCCTGCCTGCTTCTTTCCGCAGCGGAAAGAAGCAGGCAGGCAGGGCGCGGAGGAACGGAGACTTGCCGACGTTTGGGGAGGTTTGGGCGCCTCCCCAAACCTCGGCAGGTCTCCGTTCCTCCGCGCAGACCTGCCGACGTTTGGGGAGGTTTGGGCGCCTCCCCAAACCTCCCCAAACCTCGGCAGGTCTCCGTTCCTCCTGCCGACCTTTGGGGAGGTTTGGGCGCCTCCCCAAACCTCCCCAAACCTCGGCAGGTCTCCGTTCCTCCTGCCGACCTTTGGGGAGGTTTGGGCGCCTCCCCAAACCTCCCCAAACCTCGGCAGGTCTCCGTTCCTCCTGCCGACCTTTGGGGAGGTTTGGGCGCCTCCCCAAACCTCGGCAGGTCTCCGTTCCTCCGCGCAGACCTGCCGACGTTTGGGGAGGTTTGGGCGCCTCCCCAAACCTCCCCAAACCTCGGCAGGTCTCCGTTCCTGTTTGGGGAGGTTTGGGCGCCTCCCCAAACCTCCCCAAACCTCGGCAGGTCTCCGTTCTTCCTGCCGACCTTTGGGGAGGTTTGGGCGCCTCCCCAAACCTCCCCAAACCTCGGCAGGTCTCCGTTCCTGTTTGGGGAGGTTTGGGCGCCTCCCCAAACCTCCCCAAACCTCGGCAGGTCTCCGTTCCTCCGCGCAGACCTGCCGACCTTTGGGGAGGTTTGGGCGCCTCCCCAAACCTCCCCAAACCTCGGCAGGTCTCCGTTCCTGTTTGGGGAGGTTTGGGCGCCTCCCCAAACCTCCCCAAACCTCGGCAGGTCTCCGTTCTTCCTGCCGACCTTTGGGGAGGTTTGGGCGCCTCCCCAAACCTCCCCAAACCTCGGCAGGTCTCCGTTCCTGTTTGGGGAGGTTTGGGCGCCTCCCCAAACCTCCCCAAACCTCGGCAGGTCTCCGTTCCTCCGCGCAGACCTGCCGACGTTTGGGGAGGTTTGGCCGCCTCCCCAAACCTCCCCAAACCTCGGCAGGTCTCCGTTCCTGTTTGGGGAGGTTTGGGCGCCTCCCCAAACCTCGGCAGGTCTCCGTTCCTCCGCGCAGACCTGCCGACCTTTGGGGAGGTTTGGGCGCCTCCCCAAACGTCCCCAAACCTCGGCAGGTCTCCGTTCCTGTTTGGGGAGGTTTGGGCGCCTCCCCAAACCTCCCCAGGTCTCCGTTCCTCCGCGCAGACCTGCCGACGTTTGGGGAGGTTTGGGCGCCTCCCCAAACCTCCCCAAACCTCGGCAGGTCTCCGTTCCTGTTTGGGGAGGTTTGGGCACCTCCCCAAACCTCCCCAAACCTCGGCAGGTCTCCGTTCCTCCGCGCAGACCTGCCGACCTTTGGGGAGGTTTGGGCGCCTCCCCAAACGTCCCCAAACCTCGGCAGGTCTCCGTTCCTGTTTGGGGAGGTTTGGGCGCCTCCCCAAACCTCCCCAAACCTCGGCAGGTCTCCGTTCCTCCGCGCAGACCTGCCGACGTTTGGGGAGGTTTGGGCGCCTCCCCAAACCTCCCCAAACCTCGGCAGGTCTCCGTTCCTCCGCGCAGACCTGCCGACGTTTGGGGAGGTTTGGGCACCTCCCCAAACCTCCCCAAACCTCGGCAGGTCTCCGTTCCTGTTTGGGGAGGTTTGGGCGCCTCCCCAAACCTCGGCAGGTCTCCGTTCCTCCGCGCAGACCTGCCGACCTTTGGGGAGGTTTGGGCGCCTCCCCAAACCTCCCCAAACCTCGGCAGGTCTCCGTTCCTGTTTGGGGAGGTTTGGGCGCCTCCCCAAACCTCGGCAGGTCTCCGTTCCTCCGCGCAGACCTGCCGACCTTTGGGGAGGTTTGGGCGCCTCCCCAAACCTCCCCAAACCTCGGCAGGTCTCCGTTCCTGTTTGGGGAGGTTTGGGCGCCTCCCCAAACCTCCCCAAACCTCGGCAGGTCTCCGTTCCTCCGCGCAGACCTGCCGACCTTTGGGGAGGTTTGGGCGCCTCCCCAAACGTCCCCAAACCTCGGCAGGTCTCCGTTCCTGTTTGGGGAGGTTTGGGCGCCTCCCCAAACCTCGGCAGGTCTCCGTTCCTCCGCGCAGACCTGCCGACCTTTGGGGAGGTTTGGGCGCCTCCCCAAACGTCCCCAAACCTCGGCAGGTCTCCGTTCCTGTTTGGGGAGGTTTGGGCGCCTCCCCAAACCTCCCCAGGTCTCCGTTCCTCCGCGCAGACCTGCCGACGTTTGGGGAGGTTTGGGCGCCTCCCCAAACCTCCCCAAACCTCGGCAGGTCTCCGTTCCTGTTTGGGGAGGTTTGGGCACCTCCCCAAACCTCCCCAAACCTCGGCAGGTCTCCGTTCCTCCGCGCAGACCTGCCGACCTTTGGGGAGGTTTGGGCGCCTCCCCAAACGTCCCCAAACCTCGGCAGGTCTCCGTTCCTGTTTGGGGAGGTTTGGGCGCCTCCCCAAACCTCCCCAAACCTCGGCAGGTCTCCGTTCCTCCGCGCAGACCTGCCGACGTTTGGGGAGGTTTGGGCGCCTCCCCAAACCTCCCCAAACCTCGGCAGGTCTCCGTTCCTGTTTGGGGAGGTTTGGGCACCTCCCCAAACCTCCCCAAACCTCGGCAGGTCTCCGTTCCTCCGCGCAGACCTGCCGACCTTTGGGGAGGTTTGGGCGCCTCCCCAAACGTCCCCAAACCTCGGCAGGTCTCCGTTCCTGTTTGGGGAGGTTTGGGCGCCTCCCCAAACCTCCCCAAACCTCGGCAGGTCTCCGTTCCTCCGCGCAGACCTGCCGACGTTTGGGGAGGTTTGGGCGCCTCCCCAAACCTCCCCAAACCTCGGCAGGTCTCCGTTCCTCCGCGCAGACCTGCCGACGTTTGGGGAGGTTTGGGCACCTCCCCAAACCTCCCCAAACCTCGGCAGGTCTCCGTTCCTGTTTGGGGAGGTTTGGGCGCCTCCCCAAACCTCGGCAGGTCTCCGTTCCTCCGCGCAGACCTGCCGACCTTTGGGGAGGTTTGGGCGCCTCCCCAAACGTCCCCAAACCTCGGCAGGTCTCCGTTCCTGTTTGGGGAGGTTTGGGCGCCTCCCCAAACCTCCCCAAACCTCGGCAGGTCTCCGTTCCTCCGCGCAGACCTGCCGACCTTTGGGGAGGTTTGGGCGCCTCCCCAAACGTCCCCAAACCTCGGCAGGTCTCCGTTCCTGTTTGGGGAGGTTTGGGCGCCTCCCCAAACCTCGGCAGGTCTCCGTTCCTCCGCGCAGACCTGCCGACCTTTGGGGAGGTTTGGGCGCCTCCCCAAACGTCCCCAAACCTCGGCAGGTCTCCGTTCCTGTTTGGGGAGGTTTGGGCGCCTCCCCAAACCTCGGCAGGTCTCCGTTCCTCCGCGCAGACCTGCCGACCTTTGGGGAGGTTTGGGCGCCTCCCCAAACGTCCCCAAACCTCGGCAGGTCTCCGTTCCTGTTTGGGGAGGTTTGGGCGCCTCCCCAAACCTCCCCAAACCTCGGCAGGTCTCCGTTCCTCCGCGCAGACCTGCCGACGTTTGGGGAGGTTTGGGCGCCTCCCCAAACCTCCCCAAACCTCGGCAGGTCTCCGTTCCTGTTTGGGGAGGTTTGGGCGCCTCCCCAAACCTCCCCAAACCTCGGCAGGTCTCCGTTCCTCCGCGCAGACCTGCCGACCTTTGGGGAGGTTTGGGCGCCTCCCCAAACGTCCCCAAACCTCGGCAGGTCTCCGTTCCTGTTTGGGGAGGTTTGGGCGCCTCCCCAAACCTCCCCAAACCTCGGCAGGTCTCCGTTCCTCCGCGCAGACCTGCCGACGTTTGGGGAGGTTTGGGCGCCTCCCCAAACCTCCCCAAACCTCGGCAGGTCTCCGTTCCTCCGCGCAGACCTGCCGACCTTTGGGGAGGTTTGGGCGCCTCCCCAAACGTCCCCAAACCTCGGCAGGTCTCCGTTCCTGTTTGGGGAGGTTTGGGCGCCTCCCCAAACCTCCCCAAACCTCGGCAGGTCTCCGTTCCTCCGCGCAGACCTGCCGACGTTTGGGGAGGTTTGGGCGCCTCCCCAAACGTCCCCAAACCTCGGCAGGTCTCCGTTCCTGTTTGGGGAGGTTTGGGCGCCTCCCCAAACCTCGGCAGGTCTCCGTTCCTCCGCGCAGACCTGCCGACCTTTGGGGAGGTTTGGGCGCCTCCCCAAACGTCCCCAAACCTCGGCAGGTCTCCGTTCCTGTTTGGGGAGGTTTGGGCGCCTCCCCAAACCTCGGCAGGTCTCCGTTCCTCCGCGCAGACCTGCCGACCTTTGGGGAGGTTTGGGCGCCTCCCCAAACGTCCCCAAACCTCGGCAGGTCTCCGTTCCTGTTTGGGGAGGTTTGGGCGCCTCCCCAAACCTCCCCAAACCTCGGCAGGTCTCCGTTCCTCCGCGCAGACCTGCCGACGTTTGGGGAGGTTTGGGCGCCTCCCCAAACCTCCCCAAACCTCGGCAGGTCTCCGTTCCTGTTTGGGGAGGTTTGGGCGCCTCCCCAAACCTCCCCAAACCTCGGCAGGTCTCCGTTCCTCCGCGCAGACCTGCCGACCTTTGGGGAGGTTTGGGCGCCTCCCCAAACGTCCCCAAACCTCGGCAGGTCTCCGTTCCTGTTTGGGGAGGTTTGGGCGCCTCCCCAAACCTCCCCAAACCTCGGCAGGTCTCCGTTCCTCCGCGCAGACCTGCCGACGTTTGGGGAGGTTTGGGCGCCTCCCCAAACCTCCCCAAACCTCGGCAGGTCTCCATTCCTCCGCGCAGACCTGCCGACCTTTGGGGAGGTTTGGGCGCCTCCCCAAACGTCCCCAAACCTCGGCAGGTCTCCGTTCCTGTTTGGGGAGGTTTGGGCGCCTCCCCAAACCTCCCCAAACCTCGGCAGGTCTCCGTTCCTCCGCGCAGACCTGCCGACGTTTGGGGAGGTTTGGGCGCCTCCCCAAACCTCGGCAGGTCTCCGTTCCTGTTTGGGGAGGTTTGGGCGCCTCCCCAAACCTCCCCAAACCTCGGCAGGTCTCCGTTCCTCCGCGCAGACCTGCCGACCTTTGGGGAGGTTTGGGCGCCTCCCCAAACGTCCCCAAACCTCGGCAGGTCTCCGTTCCTGTTTGGGGAGGTTTGGGCGCCTCCCCAAACCTCCCCAGGTCTCCGTTCCTCCGCGCAGACCTGCCGACGTTTGGGGAGGTTTGGGCGCCTCCCCAAACCTCCCCAAACCTCGGCAGGTCTCCGTTCCTGTTTGGGGAGGTTTGGGCACCTCCCCAAACCTCCCCAAACCTCGGCAGGTCTCCGTTCCTCCGCGCAGACCTGCCGACCTTTGGGGAGGTTTGGGCGCCTCCCCAAACGTCCCCAAACCTCGGCAGGTCTCCGTTCCTGTTTGGGGAGGTTTGGGCGCCTCCCCAAACCTCCCCAAACCTCGGCAGGTCTCCGTTCCTCCGCGCAGACCTGCCGACGTTTGGGGAGGTTTGGGCGCCTCCCCAAACCTCCCCAAACCTCGGCAGGTCTCCGTTCCTCCGCGCAGACCTGCCGACGTTTGGGGAGGTTTGGGCACCTCCCCAAACCTCCCCAAACCTCGGCAGGTCTCCGTTCCTGTTTGGGGAGGTTTGGGCGCCTCCCCAAACCTCGGCAGGTCTCCGTTCCTCCGCGCAGACCTGCCGACCTTTGGGGAGGTTTGGGCGCCTCCCCAAACCTCCCCAAACCTCGGCAGGTCTCCGTTCCTGTTTGGGGAGGTTTGGGCGCCTCCCCAAACCTCGGCAGGTCTCCGTTCCTCCGCGCAGACCTGCCGACCTTTGGGGAGGTTTGGGCGCCTCCCCAAACGTCCCCAAACCTCGGCAGGTCTCCGTTCCTGTTTGGGGAGGTTTGGGCGCCTCCCCAAACCTCCCCAAACCTCGGCAGGTCTCCGTTCCTCCGCGCAGACCTGCCGACCTTTGGGGAGGTTTGGGCGCCTCCCCAAACGTCCCCAAACCTCGGCAGGTCTCCGTTCCTGTTTGGGGAGGTTTGGGCGCCTCCCCAAACCTCGGCAGGTCTCCGTTCCTCCGCGCAGACCTGCCGACCTTTGGGGAGGTTTGGGCGCCTCCCCAAACGTCCCCAAACCTCGGCAGGTCTCCGTTCCTGTTTGGGGAGGTTTGGGCGCCTCCCCAAACCTCGGCAGGTCTCCGTTCCTCCGCGCAGACCTGCCGACCTTTGGGGAGGTTTGGGCGCCTCCCCAAACGTCCCCAAACCTCGGCAGGTCTCCGTTCCTGTTTGGGGAGGTTTGGGCGCCTCCCCAAACCTCCCCAAACCTCGGCAGGTCTCCGTTCCTCCGCGCAGACCTGCCGACGTTTGGGGAGGTTTGGGCGCCTCCCCAAACCTCCCCAAACCTCGGCAGGTCTCCGTTCCTGTTTGGGGAGGTTTGGGCGCCTCCCCAAACCTCCCCAAACCTCGGCAGGTCTCCGTTCCTCCGCGCAGACCTGCCGACCTTTGGGGAGGTTTGGGCGCCTCCCCAAACGTCCCCAAACCTCGGCAGGTCTCCGTTCCTGTTTGGGGAGGTTTGGGCGCCTCCCCAAACCTCCCCAAACCTCGGCAGGTCTCCGTTCCTCCGCGCAGACCTGCCGACGTTTGGGGAGGTTTGGGCGCCTCCCCAAACCTCCCCAAACCTCGGCAGGTCTCCGTTCCTCCGCGCAGACCTGCCGACCTTTGGGGAGGTTTGGGCGCCTCCCCAAACGTCCCCAAACCTCGGCAGGTCTCCGTTCCTGTTTGGGGAGGTTTGGGCGCCTCCCCAAACCTCCCCAAACCTCGGCAGGTCTCCGTTCCTCCGCGCAGACCTGCCGACGTTTGGGGAGGTTTGGGCGCCTCCCCAAACGTCCCCAAACCTCGGCAGGTCTCCGTTCCTGTTTGGGGAGGTTTGGGCGCCTCCCCAAACCTCGGCAGGTCTCCGTTCCTCCGCGCAGACCTGCCGACCTTTGGGGAGGTTTGGGCGCCTCCCCAAACGTCCCCAAACCTCGGCAGGTCTCCGTTCCTGTTTGGGGAGGTTTGGGCGCCTCCCCAAACCTCGGCAGGTCTCCGTTCCTCCGCGCAGACCTGCCGACCTTTGGGGAGGTTTGGGCGCCTCCCCAAACGTCCCCAAACCTCGGCAGGTCTCCGTTCCTGTTTGGGGAGGTTTGGGCGCCTCCCCAAACCTCCCCAAACCTCGGCAGGTCTCCGTTCCTCCGCGCAGACCTGCCGACGTTTGGGGAGGTTTGGGCGCCTCCCCAAACCTCCCCAAACCTCGGCAGGTCTCCGTTCCTGTTTGGGGAGGTTTGGGCGCCTCCCCAAACCTCCCCAAACCTCGGCAGGTCTCCGTTCCTCCGCGCAGACCTGCCGACCTTTGGGGAGGTTTGGGCGCCTCCCCAAACGTCCCCAAACCTCGGCAGGTCTCCGTTCCTGTTTGGGGAGGTTTGGGCGCCTCCCCAAACCTCCCCAAACCTCGGCAGGTCTCCGTTCCTCCGCGCAGACCTGCCGACGTTTGGGGAGGTTTGGGCGCCTCCCCAAACCTCCCCAAACCTCGGCAGGTCTCCATTCCTCCGCGCAGACCTGCCGACCTTTGGGGAGGTTTGGGCGCCTCCCCAAACGTCCCCAAACCTCGGCAGGTCTCCGTTCCTGTTTGGGGAGGTTTGGGCGCCTCCCCAAACCTCCCCAAACCTCGGCAGGTCTCCGTTCCTCCGCGCAGACCTGCCGACGTTTGGGGAGGTTTGGGCGCCTCCCCAAACCTCGGCAGGTCTCCGTTCCTGTTTGGGGAGGTTTGGGCGCCTCCCCAAACCTCCCCAAACCTCGGCAGGTCTCCGTTCCTCCGCGCAGACCTGCCGACCTTTGGGGAGGTTTGGGCGCCTCCCCAAACGTCCCCAAACCTCGGCAGGTCTCCGTTCCTGTTTGGGGAGGTTTGGGCGCCTCCCCAAACCTCCCCAAACCTCAGCAGGTCTCCGTTCCTCCGCGCAGACCTGCCGACGTTTGGGGAGGTTTGGGCGCCTCCCCAAACCTCCCCAAACCTCGGCAGGTCTCCGTTCCTGTTTGGGGAGGTTTGGGCGCCTCCCCAAACCTCCCCAAACCTCGGCAGGTCTCCGTTCCTCCGCGCAGACCTGCCGACCTTTGGGGAGGTTTGGGCGCCTCCCCAAACCTCCCCAAACCTTGGCAGGTCTCCGTTCTTCCTGCCGACCTTTGGGGAGGTTTGGGCGCCTCCCCAAACCTCCCCAAACGTCGGCAGGTCTGCGCGGAGGAACGGAGACCTGCCGAGGTTTGGGGAGGTTTGGGGAGGCGCCCAAACCTCCCCAAACAGGAACGGAGACCTGCCGAGGTTTGGGGAGGTTTGGGGAGGCGCCCAAACCTCCCCAAAGGTCGGCAGGTCTGCGCGGAGGAACGGAGACCTGCCGAGGTTTGGGGAGGCGCCCAAACCTCCCCAAACGTCGGCAGGTCTGCGCGGAGGAACGGAGACCTGCCGAGGTTTGGGGAGGCGCCCAAACCTCCCCAAAGGTCGGCAGGAAGAACGGAGACCTGCCGAGGTTTGGGGAGGCGCCCAAACCTCCCCAAAGGTCGGCAGGTCTGCGCGGAGGAACGGAGACCTGCCGAGGTTTGGGGAGGCGCCCAAACCTCCCCAAAGGTCGGCAGGTCTGCGCGGAGGAACGGAGACCTGCAGAGGTTTGGGGAGGCGCCCAAACCTCCCCAAAGGTCGGCAGGAGGAACGGAGACCTGCCGAGGTTTGGGGAGGCGCCCAAACCTCCCCAAAGGTCGGCAGGAGGAACGGAGACCTGCCGAGGTTTGGGGAGGTTTGGGGAGGCGCCCAAACCTCCCCAAAGGTCGGCAGGAGGAACGGAGACCTGCCGAGGTTTGGGGAGGTTTGGGGAGGCGCCCAAACCTCCCCAAAGGTCGGCAGGAGGAACGGAGACCTGCCGAGGTTTGGGGAGGTTTGGGGAGGCGCCCAAACCTCCCCAAAGGTCGGCAGGAGGAACGGAGACCTGCCGACGTTTGGGGAGGTTTGGGGAGGTGCGCGCGATCCTGGAAGCACCGAAGCCTCGGCCGCGCGCAAGTCCTCGGTAAGCTCCGGGCGGTCACTTGCTTCGCGTCTCCTGAGGGAAGGGGGGGCGACTGGAGCGGGCGTGTTTCCTCGCCTGCTGGGCGCCGCGATTTGCCCGGGTAACGCGCGGGCCCCGAATGGCAGCGTGGAGCGAGGAAGCGGACAGCCAGGGCTTCCCCGAGAGCCGCGGCCACACAGGGTATTCCTGTGTATTCAGGCTTGCAAAATGGCGGATCGAGCCTCTGCTGGCGGCAGAGGCTTGCAGAACGGCGGATCGGCTCATACTCGAGTCAATAACTTTTTCCAGTTTTTGGGGGTGAAATTGGGGGTCTCGGCTTATACTCGAGTCGGCTTATACTCAAGTATATACGGTAAATAATTATGCCCAATATAATACAATAATTAAAACAATGTTAAAACCAAATCCAAACCCCAAACCCATCAGACCAGGCCGGATTGTTCAAATAGGTAGGTTTTTAAATCGCGCCGGAAGGAGCGAAGGTCGGGGGCCGTCCGGAGCTCAACCGGCAAGTGGTTCCATAGGTCTGGCGCGCCCACAGAGAACGCCCTCCCCCTGGGGGCCACCAATCAACATTCTCTGATCGGAGGCACCCTGAGGAGGCTCACTCTGTGGGAGCGCACTGGATGGAGGGAGGTTGACGCCGGCAGCAGGTCTACTAGGTCAAGCTGGGTGCAGAAATGCAGGAAGAGGTTGAAATCCAGAAAGGAATTTCTTAAACTGGTTTCATATGCAGTCAGATTATATGTAGAAAACAAGTAGTTTAAGACTGCAGCGAGGAAAAGTTGATTATTCTGTGGCCAGTACAACTCCAGAGCTTCAGAAATCATTTTGTAAATTTTCCAGACCAAGAGATACCAACTACTTTTTTCAAAGGTCTTCAAAATTATCTTTTGATCTCTAGAATTTCTGTAGTGAGGCTTATAGAGGGCAGAGTTGGACAAAACATGACCTTATTATCCCTGAAAATTGAATTGATTGCACGAGAGGGGTGATTACTTTTTCAACTGATATATTGTTTGCAGAACTACTTGTTTTATAATATAACTGAAGAGGCTAACATTGTTCTTGGTTCCCTTCATGTACCAGTAGGGCCTACATAAATCTCTGTTGACATTCAGCAGAAAAGATTTGTAAAAATTCATAAAATCTGAAAGGAGGTGAATATTTTTTTACTCAATTTCATTTTTTCACACGGCCTAGATTTCCCTGCATTGTTCTAACTACGGATTGGCCCCCAAGCCATTCTCAGGAGGGATTAACCAAACAGCATTATATTTTGACAAAGCAGCCATTTATTCTTAATCCCAGAAGTTCTATTTAGTGTTGTACAAATATATACTAATTTCTTGAAAACCTCCATTTTGCTCTCAGCTGTGCAACGAAGATTTTTTATTTTTTATTTTTTTATTTTAATTCCATTTATATCCCGCCCTTCTCCGAAGACTCAGGGCGGCTTACAAGCTTAGCAGTAGCCTTCATTCTATGTATATGCCTGCTTATTAGGGCTTTCACACACACACCCCCAAGCTGCATTATTACAAGCTTCGATTTATTTCAGACCTCACTAGATCAGGGGCCTCACAGATTTCAGGCTTGCAGAATCTAAGTTGATTATGCATTTGTTTTAGCAAACTTTAAGACCTATCAAGCAGTTTCTCTACAAAAATAAAAATAAAATAAAACACCTTAAACTCTGGGTCCAGGATGTTTGTTCTGTATATCAGAGCTGAATGGAGTTCCCTGTCATTTCACACAAGAATCAACTCCTGGTGATTCTCAAAGGGTCTTCCATTTCAAGAGCATAATTTGAAAGAGGAGAAGTAATTTTGTTTCCATGTCAGCAGCTCAACACTCAGAACATTCTAATTCATAAATCCAGACCTCTGTTTTGCCCATTCTGTCCTTGGGACTGTCTGATGCCTTAATATATGATGGCCTTAGAAATACTGATCTCGGTCCCACATCCTGACTTCACTGCAGTATGTTGCTTTGGCTACTGAAGATAACATATTTCTTCTTGAAGCCATTGTTATATTACAGGATAATTAATGTAGCTGAACATTTTAATACACCCTTATTCTTTGTGTCAGTATTACAACTTGGGTGGGGGGAGGGAGGTAATCCCTGCAAATTTGTAATAAACACTTGATATATATATAATACAGTAAGGCAGGTCAATTTACAGAGAGCAACCTAATTATCTGTTCCTTTCCCGTATTCAATAGTTAATTTTGCAAATAGTTGATCTCAAAACGGGTGATTTAATGTGCCCAGAAGAATTCACCAAGTACATTTGGAGTGTAAGCAAAGACAACCCAAGTTTTAGAATACATTGGCCAGAAGCATTTCAGGTTGCAATGTAGTTAGCCTAGTCCAGAAGATTTTCATTAACACAAGATGAGAGGAAAAATTGTTACTATGTTTTTTCATAATGTAGTGCAGAAGAAAAATTACAAACAGCTGCATTTTTATTTGTATGAGATGCAATATGAAGATGGGTAGAATTAGGCAGGGATGAAGCTCTCCAAATGTCAAAGAAGTCAATGTAGAGTTTTTTTGAGTTACATTTTCTTCATAAATAAAAGTACCAGTGACTTCATTCTTTTGTGAGAGAATTTTAATTTTGCAGTGGTAGGAGTTCCTATGGTGGGAAACATTTATTGCACTGAAGAGGATCAGAATGAGGAAGAGAGGCAGTGATGATAAGGAAAGGTTTTGCTGCTTCCAGATGGCGGCAAAGATTATTGAAAAGAGCTGAGGGGAATTTGCCCCTCCCCCTGCAAATACTGGGATTAGATATCAGGACTGTCTAAAACTGTGGTATGATCATCAGTATTGGCAGTGGTGGGATTCAAATATGTGAACAACTGGTTCTCTGTGTGGATGCTGCTTCCAGAAGTCCATTCTGGGCCTGGGCAACAAAAAATTAGCTACCGGTTCTGCCAAAGTGGTGCGAACTGGCTGAATCCCGCCACTGAGTATTGGTCTGATTTGAGGCATACCTACCCCTACCTCAGTTCTCTGCCGTGATGAAGTTCTTTTGAGGAAGAATTGTCATGTAGGGTGACCATGGGTTGTCTATATTTCTGTGTCAAAAGTCAAGATGGTGCAACACATGTAAAAAAAGGGAGTGGGGCTTCAGTTGCACAGACCTGTCTACCATTGTAGCTTTTCGAACACCCTGATTGCCATGACAGAGTTTTGTGCAGTTTGCTAAGTTTCAAAGAAACAGAGGAGAACTTATTTATTTATAAGCTCCACAACACCTTTACTCTATAGAGTTTTGTGCAGGCCAAAATCAATTCAGAGTGGGCTTAGGCTTACACTTCCCCCTCTTTTAAAAACTCCATATATAACAATATTTTCACTGTAACAATCCTAGAAATGCCCAAATTTAAACTCTTTCCCATTTTTAAAATATATGTATTAGTTCAGAAATTATAAGCACTCACTTCATGCGATTTACATTATCACTTTGTTCTTTTTAAAAAATAACTATATATTACAATATGATTCTGGAAAATTAAATGTCGGGCACAATAGATTCTTAATATTACTTTTCTCAGAAATATTCAGATCAGAAAATCTAGTTAAAGTGCTACAAAGTGATTTTGTGAAATGCATGCACTCCACACAGACACACACAGACACAGACACACACAAAAAATCACACAATTTATTGAAAAAAATATTTTGAGACCAAATGTAGCAGTTGTAGTGATAGATTATTTTCACTAAATATGTGAACTTATATTTCTCAGATCCTTGGTCCATACTATGCTTTATTTTGTAGTGTATTTCTTTATGAACACTCTGGAGATTTTGTCTTCTGCTTTGCGATCTTTATGAGACTGCATTGAAATCCCATCAGCTGTATGTGTTATAGCATCAAGAGATGAGAGACATGGGTCCCTTTTGTACCATTTGGAAAAGCTCTTCTAGTTTTTAATATTCCATTCATCATATTGTGGATTATACAACAGAGGTCATATATCTTTGTTCCAGTTTCTATAAGTGGAATTTATCTATGGTACTTTTTTTCTGTTAGCATAATATTTCTATCTGATGCTCTGATCTTGTTCAGAGGAGATTCAGCTTTTCAATTCTATAAAAGGTAAAGGTAAAGGTTCCCCCGCACATGCGTGCTAGTCGTTTCCAATTCTAGGGGCCGGTGCTCATCTCCGTTTCAAAGCCAAAGAACCAGTGCTTGTCCGAGGACGTCTCCGTGGTCATGTGGCCGGCATGACTAGACGCCAAAGGCGCACAGAACGCTGTTACCTCCCCACTGTAGTGGTCCCGATTTTTCTACTTGCATTTTTTACGTGCTTTCGAACTGCTAGGTTGGCAGAAGCTGGGACGAGTAACAGGCGCTCACTCTGTTACGCGGCACTCGGGATTCAACCCGCCAAACTGCCGACCATCTGATCGACAAGCTCAGCGTCCTAACCCACTGAGCCACCGCGTGCCTCTTTCAATTCTATATATGTACATAATTTGTGTAAACTTGCTTCATTTCCAGGTTTCAAGTTTTAAATGACTACATCTGGCAAATAAATATTATGATGCTCTACAGTTACTTTATTAGCTTAGAATAGTTGTAAGAAAAAAAATGGAGTATTCTGCTTTTTCCCCTCAGAATTTTGAGAAGCCAGCTTTTCCTTTTATTGTTGCTACAGAAGGTCATCTAATGAAAAACTTCAGATAAAGATTTGCATAGTGGGAATCCCAGGATATTTAGCTTTGTCACATGAGTATACTTCAAACTATTACTTGACTGCAACAGGGCTGCAACCATCCAAATATTTACTGCTCTCTGAAAGTATGAAAGATTTCCCTGAAGACTGATTGCCTAGATCTGTATCATTCATATTCATGGTAACTGCAGTATGCTGTACACTATAAAGTAGTAAATGATTCAGGAATATGCCTTTTCAGGAGATTATAAGAAACAGCTGTTTCCTTCGCTGCATTTTCATTCATGATACAAAAAAAAAGAAAGAAAAAAGAAAAAGAAAGAAACACTCTTTGTTTATTTAAGGGTTCAAAATAATGCACCAAAATACAGTGGTGGGATTCAAATATGTGAACAACCGGTTCTTTGTGTGGGTGACACTTCTGGAAGTCCATTCTGGGCCTTGGCAACAAAAAATTAGCTACTGGTTCTGCTGAAGTGGTGTGAACTGGCTGAATCCCACCACTGCCAAAATATATCAATCAGACAACAGAAGTTTCTTAGACATTTTTACTCCAGAACTCTGTTATACTAAGTGGATGATTAGCTTAGAGAGTGGTTAAGATGGCCTGCTTGGATCTTCTCATCTGAAAACATGCTTGCTTCCAGGGACACAAATAAGCCAACATAATGGTTAGGACCTATGGCAATATTTGCATATCATGGTAGGGGGGACTCAATATAGCAATTTCCTCCATTTGCCTGCACCATTTTTAACAATATACTTTTTTTTCTGAAGGTTGCTTCTTAATTAAATGTCTTGGTCATTTATAATTTAGTGAAAAAAATATATCCATGTCCATTTGTGAATATCTGTAAATTTTGACTACCGAATGTTAGTAAAGTTCAAGTGGGTCCCATAAAGACAGAAAAAGAACTAATTATAGTAAAGTTAGTGCCATCATTTGTATTACAGAGTTTAGACTAGACTAGACTAGACTAGACTAGACTAGACTAGACTAGACTAGACTAGACTAGAATAGAATAGAATAGAATAGAATAGAATAGAATAGAATAGAATAGAATAGAATAGAATAGAATAGAGCTGGAAGGGACCTTGGAGGTCTTCTAGTCCAGCCCCCTGCTCAAGCAGGAGAACCTATACCATTTCAGACAAGTGACTGTATAGTCTCTGGTGCTTTGGAGAATAATTTGACCCCCTTTTCTTTGTGGCAGCCCCTCAAATACTGGAATACTGCTATCATGTCACCCCTGTTTCTTCTTTTCTTTACACTAGCCAAACCCAAGTCCTGCAGTCGTGCTTCATATATTTTAGTCTCCAGGCCTTTGATCATTTTAGTTGTTCTTCTCTGAGATTTTTCCAAAGTCTCAACATCTTTTTTGTAGTATGGTGACTAAAATTGATTGCAGTATTCCAGGTGTTTTATAAAGCGGTACTAATATTTTGTATGATCTTGATTCCATGTCTCTGTTTATACAACCCAGGATTGTATTAGCTTTTTTGGCTACTGCTGCACACTGATGGCATGTGATCATCCACTAGGACTCCAAGATCCCTCTCACAGTTACTGTTTTTGAGCCAGGTCTTGCTTAATCTGTACTTATACCTTTGATTTTTCCTGCCTAAATGTAAAACTTTGTTTTTCTCCACATTAAAATTCATTTTGTTGGATTTTTGTTCAAGTCTGTCAAGATCTTTTTTTTGCTCCTGAGCTTGTCTTCTGGGGTGTTGGCTATTCCTGTCAGTTTGGTGTCATCTGCAAATTTGATGAGTTCCCCTTCGATTTCTTGATCTAAGTCATTAATGAAGATATTGAAGAGTACTGGGCCTAAGAAAGAGCCTTGTGGTACCCCACTGCTTACTCCTCTTCATCTGGATGTAGTATCATTGAGGACTACTCGTTGAGTACAGTTTGTCAGCCAGCTACAAATCCATCTAGTGGTGATGTTGTCTATCCCACCTTTTTTTAGCTTACTAAGCAGCAGGTTGTGGTCTACTTTGTCAAATGACTTACTGAAAACTAAGTATACTATATCCACAGCATTTCGCTGGTCCACTAATTTAGTCACAGAGTTGTTAAATCATGTGTTGGTTAAAGAAGTAACAAGTTCCATGTCTAATCAGTTCAGTTAGGGCTGGTTTTGTGACTACTTTATAAGCAATCCAGGCTGATTTCATAAAAATGTCTGTTATGTCGTGGGCTATGGTGAGCAGGAATGAAGACACACAGCTGAGTACAGAGAAACTCATTCTTTTATTCAAGCTGGAACTGTACTAAGACTTGGGGTGCACCCCGCCACAATATATAGCCAAACCCTATGGTAGCAACCAATCAGATTGAACCCGTACTTGCCACCTGAGGTTGACCAATTGCAGGACCGGAGACGTCCTGTCTGGGTTGCTGGAGAGCCGTTAACTCTCCAGCAATGCACGTGGTGTGGTACCAAAAGCCCAGTACATAACAATCTCATTGCAGTGAAGTTTTTACCTTATCAGTTCTAGAATCCTACAATACATGTAGAAAAATCTGAAAGAGGCTAATACTTTCAGAAAAAAAACATGCCGTGTTTCAAACTTTCTCCCTTAGTTTTTGCTAAGGAGAGGAGAAAAGACCCAAAGGGAGAAAAAGATGGATGAATGAGCAAGCAGTTGAAACACTACTTTTGTGGGTCAGAGCTGGCCCCCTGTTTTCTCATGGAGTTCAGAGACAATTATAATTTCATCCCTGTGAAGCTGTGATTTTAGACTCATGCTCCAGAAAGTGGCAGGCACAACAATCAGGGCCACCTTTATTCCAGACACGACCAAGATTTAAGCAGTATAGTTTAAATAAGAAATACATACAGAAAGATATCAGTGGGGAAGAAGTTCGGCCTTTGATAGAAAAATTCCTCTGCAGTAGATCATATTCCTTGACTTAGCAAGTTGTAATCTTCTTGAGTTCATTGTTAAGAGATGCAGGATAGTCTGTTAACACAGAAAGGCAAAGCCTACCCCATTTATACCTTCAGGATGCTAGATAGTCAGCAAAGGCTGCTTTGAGGAGGACGTCAGAAAATTAGAAAATCATAGTCCTCGGAGAAAGGTCTCCAGGGATCCAAAATATAAGACTTGATTTTCCTTTTTTAGAACGACCAGCTCAGAGCAGAAGAGCAGAGCTGGTATCCTCCTGCTTCAAAGCCTCATCTCTCACTCAACTCAGAGGATCTAAGCTACTTCCCCATCCTTCTTCCTTTTCAAAGGGGAAGACCTGACAGAAGCTGGTCCCCTTCCCTCCCAGGATCTGCCAGTTGTCTGTCAAGGACAGTTGGTAACTGCACTTTGGGCTCCCTCTTGGTGGGAAAGGCATGCTTAATTCTCTCAGTCCCACAGGCTGAGATTTCAGATTTCAGTTCACAAGAGGAAGTGAGTATTTGGATAGTGAGAGCAGATCTGCAGGTTGATGCTGGGCAAACTAAGTATGGATTTAGCTGAGGAGGTTGTGGTGATGAGAAAAGCAGTTCTGTACAGTGTTTTTGAACAAGTTTAGTAAAATAACTATTCAGACGTATTTGATTGTTGGGGACAAGTAAGATGACCAAAGATTTCTTTGTTCTAGACAAAGGCAGAGATATCACCATCCTTTCAATACAAGGGGAATGCCAAGTATTCATGCATTCTGATCCTATGCATTTTTACAGAGATATTATGTAAATATTAATATGTATATATTAAACATTCTGAGTAAAAAAAGACATTTCCTAACTATGTAAAAACAATAAAATTTATGAAATCAAGGAAGGAAAGGAAAGCAATCTTACTAGATGAAGTTTTAAAAAATTAGCTTAACAGCTTGTATTATGACCTCCTGGGTATAATTGTCTCCGAGGCATTTAAAACTGAATGAATCTGGGGCAAGGGACTTGAACAGAACAGCTTAAAAATGTAAACTTAGCAGAGTACATAGTAAATAAAACTAACAAAATTCAGCATTTGGTAGGTCCTAAAATAATCACTTAAGTAGGCCACAAGACTGTACTAACAAGTAATACCAAGAAACATTTAAGGACTTGATTTTCTAGAAAGAAGGTAAAAGCTAGTGAAGCACTCTATATTTAGGTATGCATACAGGATAGTAATATAAATAATAAAATATTAAAGTACTTGTTAGTGTTGTTTCGCTTTTTGTAATAGTAATCTTCTTGAGAAATGTAAATGGCCAAACATGATTGTGGTTAGCCGGAAGAAAGCAAGTGCTAGAGTGGTTAAAAAGGATTATTTCCCCTTATAATCAGCTTCTCTATGACCACTTACCACAGTGGTAAGAGAGATACCACAAGTGGTAAACATTTCCACAGTCATCGTGAATCTCCAATTAACCACTTAGGATACAGCATTAGAGGTCAGCGTCGCAGGAAGTATTCAGTCAATATTCTGTGTTTATAGGATCAACCAGGGGAAAAAGACAAGCATTAGGGCTTTTTAGAGCATTAGACAGTTTCAACTTTTCCCATTTCAACTGAATTCCAAACTGTTTCATCATTTTTATTTTTTAATTCCATTGAAGGTTGAAGGTTCCTTGTTTAGCTCTTTTTACCTATTTCAAAACAATTTTTATTTCTATCAAAGTTGCTGTGCAGTTTCTCTTATTCTTTACTTGTTCTTATTCTATATTCGCAACCAACTTTTTCTTGTACACATTATACAATATTTTTCTTCCTCATCTTTTTTGTAGCACAAGAAACCATCTTCTTACAGGCATTTCTGCACCATCCACGCAGAATCCTTTCTCGTATTTCTGATAAGCAGAGCTCCACACACTTGATTCTGTTCCAAGCAGCTTTCATATCTGTTTTCTTTACATCCACCTCCTGCTCACTCAGTTGGAAAACTAATGAATTTTCTAAAAAAGATTCATACTTTCTCTTCTCGAGGCCATTCTATTTTCACTCATCCCTCTGTCACTTTTTTCTTCTTTTTCAATTAACCAGTGGAACAGCTTGCCTTCAGAGGTTGTGGGTGCTTCATCACTGGACAGCTACTTGTCTCAAACTGTATAGGATCTCCTCTTTCAGCAGGGAGCTGGACTAGAAGACCTCCAAGGTCCCTTCCAGCTCCATTCTGAATGATTGATTCTTTATGGCCATATTATCCTACAACCTATGCTATTCTGACATTTTGGACCTCTTATTATCTTTTTCTAAAGGAGGACCAGGTCTTTCAAGGACCCAGATTGTTGGGGGCAATTAAGCTGACTTTGTAATAATGCCGCTTGGGGTGTGTGTGAAAGCCCTAATAAGCAGGCATATACATAGAATGAAGGCTACTGCTAAGCTTGTAAGCCGCCCTGAGTCTTTGGAGAAGGGCAGGATATAAATGGATTTTTTTTTAAAAAAAGTCATTGTTTGACTCCTGGCAACTGCCTGGACTAGTCCCTGCAGTTTTCCAGACAAAATTTGGTTTGTCATCACCTGCTGCCTGGATTAAGAGAGAAGGACAGCGTATTTCCAGCTCACTTTGGTCATGCCAGAAGTGGAACTAAAGCTCAGTTTGGCTCATGCTATTTTATGTAAGCTATGCAAGTTAGGATCACTAATCTTATAAGAGCCTTGGTGGAGCAGTGGGCTAATGCCTCCTTAAGTAACACCAGCTGCCTGCAATTAGTGCAGGTTTGCATCCCACCAGGCTCAAGGTTGACTCAGCCTTCCATCCTTCCGAGGTAGGTAAAATGAGGACCCAGATTGTTGGGGGCAATAAGCTGACTTTGTAAAAATGCCGCTTGGGGGGGGAAAGCCCTAATAAGCAGGCATATACATAGAATGAAGGCTACTGCTAAGCTTGTAAGCCGCCCTGAGTCTTCGGAGAAGGGCGGGATATAAATGGAATTAAAATAAATAAATAAATAAATAAATAAAATAATCTAAACTTACAGGCCAGTATCCCATCAACTAGGAAGCATATGCAGCATGCTAACATACAAGGAGGAAGTGCAACAATTCACATTCATAGTATCTGTTCTTTGTGTGAAGTAACTGCAGATTTCATGTATAGCTTCCAAAGAACTGAAAAACTGCATTTTTGTGCTTAAATTGGGCTTAATGTTTAAATAGAAACATACCACCAGGAAGGTTTGTAAGGCAAGTTTTAAATAGATTATATTTCAGTAACTTTGTTAAAAGACAATAGAAAATTACATAGCTATGTCAAACAATGCTCCTAGTGGGGAATGCTCTTTTGCTGTTGGTTTTTATCATGGTTGCTCAAACATATTTTTAAGACAAATGTTGAGGCAAAATGACTGTACTTTTATTTTTCACCAAAAAGCATCAGTGACAGAAATATATGTGGCCTCATTATGTAAAAATGTGTGAAAGATGTGCTTGAGATTTAATGTGACAGCCTTTGGCATAATTATTCTACTGAGCTCTAATCCCATTCCCTCATCATCTTCATTATTATCACCTGCAAATTCCCAACAGACTACCAGTTAATTTAGAAAAAATCTGACAATTCTGGTGCAAAGCAGAGTAGACAGACACTGTAACACTCTAGGCTTGGACTAGATAGGAATGCAAA
Organism: Vipera berus; assembly: GCF_964194415.1. Taxonomy (NCBI): domain Eukaryota; kingdom Metazoa; phylum Chordata; class Lepidosauria; order Squamata; family Viperidae; genus Vipera; species Vipera berus. The sequence continues at coordinate 217,962,578 of NC_138203.1, forward strand.
AGGAATACATCAGGGATTTCTTTTCAAGTGCAGTGGCAGGATCTCCCGAAACACAATCTGTCACAGCATGGGTAGGCACATAATTCAAAGAGTCTGTCAACATACATCTTGAAATATTTATTGGCTCCAAAGGTGCACACAAAAATATGAATATTTGAAAAAGTTGGATTCAGAAACCTCACACACAAAGAAAAGTAGAAGTGTGTTTTGTGTAATAGTGTGTGATAATTGTATATGAATTGCATACACAATATGTACAGGAAGGTAAATGTTTGTACATTAGGAAAATATTTTTTATTTATTTTTTATTTTAATTCCATTTATATCCCGTCCTTCTCCGAAGACTCAGGGCGGCTTACAAGCTTAGCAGTAGTATGAGTACAAAAGAAAAAGCGATATGAGGCAATTGCTGCATTGGGCTTTTTATTAAAATATCTGAAGAAATTTGAAAGAGTAAAGTTTGAATAAATGTTGTGTTGATATCTGAGGGGTTTTTGCCCAAACCATTCATGTCCTGCAAAATAAATCTGCTGTCATATGGGCAGGTAGTCAGATTTTCATAAATGAAGTATTTGAACAGCTCCTTTGCTATTCTGTGAATACCCTATTGTTTTAATTGTTTTTAATGGACCATATGTAAAGAGAATTAACTTTTGGACTAGTCTAATTATATCCAATAGGGACGCGGTGGCTCAGTGGGTTAGGACGCTGAGCTTGTCGATCAGAAGGTCGGCAGTTTGGCGGGTCGAATCCCGAGTGCCGCGTAACAGAGTGAGCGCCTGTTACTCGTCCCAGCTTCTGCCAACCTAGCAGTTCGAAAGCACGTAAAAATGCAAGTAGAAAAATAGGGACCACTACGGTGGGAAGGTAACAGCGTTCCGTGCGCCTTTGGCATCTAGTCATGCCGGCCACATGACCACGGAGACATCCTCGGACAAGCGCTGGCTCTTCAGCTTTGAAACGGAGATGAGCACCGGCCTCTAGAGTCGGAAACGACTAGCACGCCTGTGCGGGGGAACCTTTACCTTTTAATTATATCCAATTAAATTCATTCAATATAAACAATTAAATAATGCAATTACATTACATTCATTCCAGAAACCAACAGAGGACAAGAGCTGCTTTAGGGAATGTGAGTAGAGAACAGCAGATAAAGGAGCATCAGGGAAGGATGAATGCTTGAGAAGTTGTGAAGTGAAGCACTCTTGCCAATAAACCGTTTCTTCAAAATAGGGTCCTAAAATTTTCTCCTTTTCTCTTTGCCTTTCCCAGGATACCTCTGATGGTGGACAGGTGAAGGATGGCTATGATAGAAATGGCTTCCACATTAATGGTAAGTTGCTCCCAGAAAGGCTCAGCTAGCACTACCTCAGAGAGCATTTTGGTAGGAGGCAGAAGCCCTTTCTATCTCTCAAGACATTGTTGTTTGATTTCTGCTGCTAGTTTCATTTGTATTGAGCAGTGAAATTTCCTGTACTTTTACTTTACCATACTGATGCAAAAGAATTTATTGTAGGCATTCTTTCAAAGAGGAAGGACATTTCCAGGCTGTATTCCTGGATGGAGGACCTTGCACTTAATTAATTACAAAGGGGCTAAAGGATGTTTATGAATGTCCTGTGTTACTCTACAGAATAACATCTTCAATAATCTGTACCTTCCCTGGCTTTGCATGCCTTTCGTGAAGCACATTGTCATTGGAGAATTTGATCCAGATGGACTCAAAGTCAGAGGAGACTTCCTGAAATCAAAATTAACTAAAATACAATCATTTCCAATGGATGTGCTCTAAGTTAAATTAAAACTGTAACCAAGCTATAGTTTGGGGATTCATTTGTTTTGTAAGCATTGGTTTTGCATAGTTGGCATCCCAGATTTGTTTTTAAAACCTAGTAAAGGCTTTTGAAATAAAGACAATATGTGTGAGATATTCACAATGCTGTTGATTTTTTAAATCAGAGCTGGATGAACATTTATTAATGTAAAAAGAACACACAGCCACAAGCCAATATTTTCAAAATGGTTACATCAGTTTTCAACAGTTCATGAGACTGCAATTGGGGAAGGACTTGGTGTATCTCACTAGAAATGCTCTTGGCACTATCCAACTGTTGCTTGTGACATTATGAAATCTATTGATGAACTAACTAGGGAAAAATAGTTTTTCTCCTATGATCAAATATTCTGGTTTTGAGTGTGGAAAAATGTGATTATTTCACAACAGAAGCACATCTTTAAGAGAAAGACATCTGGAATCTATGCAACAAATTATTAACAACTGTGCATTTATCGTGCTATAAACCAATCATCCAAAAAGCTGCTTCAAGGCTCTTGGGAATACCTGCAGAGCAATCCAATCAGTCAGCCAGTCAATCATTCAATCAAAAATCAGGCTGGTCAATGAAAGATCCTTACATAGACACTGAGTTTTCCTTGTTCTGCCCATCTGGTGCTTGAATGTCAACAATTGTGATATGAAGTAGACAGATGTGTCCAAGTAAAGGCGTAATGGGGGCAGATAAGTTAGGAACTGTCAATGAAAATGACTGAAAAGAGATTGCTGGATAGAGAAAGAAGAGTGATATGCATATTGGGGGAGGGAAGAAGGGGAAATGCCTAAATAAACAGGACTGCTACAATTTGTCACACCCCATCAATATTGCCTACATTGCCCTTGTCCACCCACATGGTCCCCTTTCCATAGCTCTGGAGGATGGACTGTGTGCATTTAGAAGGCTCAGTGACACCTACAGCTCACAATGGGAAAGAAAGCAAAAAAAGAAAAGAAAGAAAAGAAAAGAAAAGGAAAGGAAAGAAAGAAAGAAAGAAAGAAAGAAAGAAAGAAAGAAAGAAAGAAAGAAAGAAAGAAAGAAAGAAGGAAAGAAAGAAAGAATCTACATCCTGGATGCTGATCCTCAAGAGGTTTTCTATGCACAGCTTGAGTGATGGGATATTAACTGTAGTGGCTACACAGCCTATGCAGAACTTGTCTTTGCAGCTGAAGGGAAGGGGCAGTGGGTGGAAAGGCAAGAGAAGCAGGATTTTTCAGACAAACGATCAAAGGCCAAGCAGTTCCTGAGAGATGTGGGGAACGTGAGCTGGACTCCATGTATTCATAGCCATTTGCAGGGCAAGAGGGAGGAGGATAGAGAAGAGGACAGCAAGACAAGAGAGAGAAAAAGGCCACATGTGGTCTGTTTGTCTCCATGATTAAGTCATATTCCTCAGGAAAAAAACAAACCCAGCAGTAATTCATTGGCACTGAGACTTACATTCATAATTTTGGGGTGAGTCCAGCAAGAGGTTTGGCTGCTGCAGTGACAGCAGCACATAATATGCAGTCCTCGGGGAAACATACCAGTCCCCAGCTGCTAGTCCAAAGAAATGAGCAGGACTAGCATGGTGGGTGGCGAAACAACCAAGTCACAAATCCAGCAACTCCAATAGCAGACCTCACTTTAGATGGGGCCCCTCCCTTAGCATATTTCTCCCTTTTCCCTGATGCTATTTCCCATGCATCACAGGGGGAAAGCACAATTCTCAAAGCGCTTCCCTGATTCAGTCTGAGAAAAATATTTTAAAAGCCACATTCTGCTGTTGAGATCCAGACTGACAGAATTTCCTAAGAAAAAAGTGGAGTTCCCGAGGAGGTCTAATGCACACGTCCCTTGCCAGCATAGCTTGCTGTCCCAACACAAAGAATGTTCCCTTCTCACCCAGTTCAGAAATTGAGATTTAGGAGGTGAGAAAGGAAAAGGTGGCGCTAGTAGTGGGGCAAAGGTGCTCTTGCAAATTCCTTGCTCCATCGAGAGCAAATCAAAGGTGGATGGCCTGAGGGACTTTGTGAGTGTAGAAGAGAGGAATTCTCTGCAACATTTGGGAAGATCCTTTCCTTATACCAAGTGTATGAATTTTCTACATAAACTTGGGAAGATTGTCTGTGCCTGGATCACATGAAACAAATCCTGCAATCGGCATTCTATTGTTTTTTTTAATCTCCTGTGAACATCGTAATGCAAGATTTTTTTAATCTTATTTTAATATAAGTAAAGGCAATATTTACATCTTCTGAGAAAGATTTCTGAGGACACTTCTCCCATTTCTATAAAAATCTAGCTTGTGAATATGGAGTGGGAGGGAATGTTCACCCTTGGCCGAGATCTTCATTTCTTACCCAAAATATTAATACTGCCTTTTCTGTGCCATGATGCAATTGTGTGCAAGGGACAACTGCACATTAGCTCCTCATTTTCTTTACATATTGTCCTGGCTTAAATGGCTTAGTTGGTCAGGAAGACGGGAAAAAAATTCAGTTGCCCTTACTGGATAAAGTTTATTCTTTATTTGTTAGATTAATATCCTACCATTCTTTTGGCAACTTAAGGCAGCATAAATAACGCTCCTTCTTTCCACTATAACCCTGGGAGGCAGGTTGTTCTGAAGCAGTGAAGTCACCTAGATTGCTTCTGAGGGTTAGGGTGGTTGAGTTTGGGATTCTATGGTTTAAGTCCAATCATCACTATACCACATGGGCTCTTTGAAACATTTCTGCTGAGGTCAGAATCAGCAATCTTCTATTTACAAGTCAATTTTACAAATGTTTTCTGCTATCCTGGAATTCACAACTATTTCTCAAAATAGCTCTGACCACTGACTCTGCTCTCACCACTAGGAGGTACCTCAACAGGGTGTATTGTAGGGCAGGACTGTGTACTTCTGTCAGTCTGGTGACTGAGATTGGTGTGGCCTGCTAATGGCCACACTTAAAAAGTGGGTGTAACTCCCCTAAACATCAAAGCAGAAGTTAAAAGATTCTAAAGTCCCACAAATGGAAGTTCATAGAAAAACAGAGAGAAGCCAAAACAGATGTATACATGTATTGTTAGTGAGGAATAATGTTTGTGTGGAGTTTAATAGGCTATTCTGTTTTTCTTTCTTTCTTTTTTTAAATTGCTCTGGGGATTTCTTCCTGCCATTTTGCTTTCATGTTGTAAATCAAATCAAAAGAAGTGGGAGCTTCCATGCTTGCAAACTTAATAAGAGGAAGTATAATTTTTCTAGTCTAATTATTGATATCATTCATTCGTAAAACCACAGTAGTAGATCATGTAGTTTTGACTTCCTGGCTTGAATTTTTCTTGATTCCAGCTGAATGTGCTCTGAGTAGGAATTTGTATGTGATGGTATTTCTTTGGTAGACCATCCTAAGCTGTATAAGAATTCAGTTATTAATTGAGCAGATGTCAATACTCTTTGCACCACATTGGACTGCGCTGGGATTGCTGGAGGGAAAAGGGCAGCCTCTGTTTATACTTCTGATGAAGGACACCATAGCCCAGTAAGTGCTTCGTCTTGAATGAATGTGGACCGAGGAGGTTGAGTTTATTCAGCAATGAGCAATTAACACAGAAGACTTTCCCTGCCAACTCCAGCACTTCTGCCTTTCATCAGCCAAACAAGGCTTAACTTGAATGGATGTTTTCATGCACTGACTCAGAGCATAGAGAGGCCTTTGAGCCTTGAGGGCTTCTCTCTCCACTTCACAAACAGATGTGGAGAATGAATGACAAATATGCATCAGCAGGAACGTATTCATTTCTGACTTGATGAATAATTCCAAATGTCATTGGCATGATTATGTTATTCATCTGCGGCCAAAGTGTAGAGGATGATGGACAGATGCCTAAAATACTGTATCTGCCAGGTTTAAAAAAGGATATAGGACACAAGTATTCACAGCCCCCATTTTTTCCTTATCTAGTGGCATGTGACTCCATATGCAACTTGAAACCAGATCCCTCTTCTCCACACAGACTGCCAGAACTGATTGGTATGGGCATTTCAGCCAAGCACTATGGAGGAAATTTGTTTGTTTGTTTGTTTTATCTCCAATCAGTCTGGAGTCAGGCTAAGGTAGATTTGCCCAGAAGCTGCTGATTTTGCTCTACTAGCACTAAAATAAAGAACATTTTCCAGAGCCTCAGGCTGTTGGGAAGAGTGCCAGAATTCTTGGGGAGTTCTTGTGCTGGGGATGTGGAATTGTCAAAGCATATTCCCACATTAATAATTATAGATGAACAATATTGGCTGCAAAGCCAGACAAGGAAGAAATATATTGGCTATTCTGCTTAGGAGTCATAACTTTTTCTTTCTTACTGGCTTGGTGGAATCCTTATAATTCCTTCTGGTTGTGAGGAATTTGGTTTTACATCATTGGGGATGAGGGTATCTGCTATATCAAATCTCAGGTTTCTTATGGCTCCATCTATTAGCTTGCAGCACCTTTTTTTTTTTTTAAGAAAATTTGACTTTTTTTTTAACCCTTCCTTTTCTTGTACTAGCTAAGATAAGTAAGTTATCCATATGCCCTACTATATCTCTTTGCTTGAAGATCCCTTTGATCTAACATACAGTCCAGTCAAGATCAGGTAGAAAGATTAATTACTGTAAAAAGAGCACACAGTGGTCTAGATCAGGTAGACATGCCAGGCACTGGGCACAATCCTCCCAAACTATATTGCATCACAGTTCTAAGTTGGCATCTATACTTACAATAACTTAGGACAAGCAAATTGTTATATAACAATATATAATACCTCCCCCCCCGAAGATCAATATGGATGACATAGAAAATTCTCTTCATTTTATTCCTGCAACAACAACGGCCATGTGAATTAGATAAGACTAAGGGAATGAATGGTTGAAAGACGCCCAGCGGGTTTTCTTAACTGAGAGCAGATTGGATCAACATTTTAGCTACCACTGGCTATAATGAAGTACACATACATCTTTTTGTCCCCTCACTTGTAATGCCTTTCTTCTTTTTGTAGCCTAATTATTCTAGAAAAAAAGCCAATCTGGTGTACTGTAGGCACAAAGAACTTTAGACACAAAATCAGCTGGATGACCATGGGCCAATCACTCTCTCTCAGCCCCAGGAAAGAGGCAATGGCAAACCACTTCTGAAATCTTGCCAAGAAAACAGCAGGGACTTGTCCAGGCAGTCACCAGAGGTCAACAAGGACTTGAAGATGCACTGGATACAGAGATTCATTGCTTTCTTTCTAGTTGGGTGGACATATTGTTAGCTTCACCATCCACAAAGGTTTTGGGACAGTGCTTGAATCCTATCACTCATTTTTCACAATTTTGCCATTGTGATTTGCGGGCAACTTTCAAGAGCAAATTTCTGAGAGAATCAGTGTCTATTGCCTGAAAGAAGGAGGCTTAAAAACAGAGGGAGAAAAAGTAAGGTTAAAATATCCATGATGCTATATTCTTAAGATGCTTAATATGTTCTTATATAAAGTTAAATTTTAAATATTTTGACATTAGTTGGAAATATTTTAGACCATACTATTTCTTCTTTTTATAGACCATACTATTTCTTCTTTTTAAATGTCCTACTTATACACTTATATGTGTGCTCTTATTATGTATAGTCAGTTTAGAGCAGTTTCTCTCCTATTTGAAGGGAGAAAAAATTAACGGTAAATATATTCTGTGATGCCATCCAAAACATTTTTCTTCTAAACCTCCTGGAAGCATTTGGCTATAACCACTGTGGAATATTTATTTCATTTATTCATGTGTTAAACTTACTAGGTACTCATGTTTTATTTTGTTCCAGCCATGCCTACACCTTTTGGTCATTTTTGAGTTTAGATCTTGGAATGACACACAAGACTGAAGAATGCCTTTGATTCAACAAACGTGCTTACCTTGCCCTGTTCAGCACAACTGATGGGTCAGATGTAGGAATGAATTCCTCCTGCTCTTCTCATTTCTGGATGAGGGGACATAATCATAATTATAGTTAAAATCACTATAGTTAAAATAAGGATGGAAAGTGAATAAACTATACTGACATAGATTGCAAATAAATAAGAGATAGATCAATAAAAGTCTGTTAGTCATGTTAGTTACATGTAGACATCATGTTCCAAGGCAGCACTTCTCTGCTGACCAGGTACAGGAAAGTGCTAATGAGTAGAGTAGGGTAGGGTAGGGTAGGGTAGGGTAGGGTAGGGTAGGGTAGAATAGAATAGAATAGAATAGAATAGAATAGAATAGAATAGAATAGAATAGAATAGAATAGAATAGAATAGAATAGAATAGAATAGAATAGAATAGAATAGAATAGAATAGAATAGAATAGAATTTTTTATTGGTCAAGTGTGATTGGACACACAAGTAATATGTCTCCGATGCATAAGCTCTCAGTGTACATACAAGCAACAAGTGATAAATCATTATTGTAATCATCATAAAAATATCTTGGTCATCAAAAAAATTCCTGAATTCTTAGATGGTCACAGTTTAAATCAGTGGACTCACCTTATGGTCTCCATCTCTTAACTTTTTCCAGTACAGGTAGTCCTTGTTTAGCAACTGCCTTCTTTGCAGTTACAACAGTTATGAAAAAATAACTTTCTGACTCATCCTCACATTTATGATATTTGCAGGTCTGTAAAGCAAAGGAAAGCTGAAGTAAGATCATAAGCACGGTTGTGGTTTCACATGGTGACTGCTGCACAATGAATTGCTGCTCCCCATTGTGGTTGCTAAACAAGGATTATCTGCATACTTTATTACCTCTTTATGGGTGCCTTTTCCAGCTTATTTTGTTGATTGTCAAGTGTGCATACTGAGTTAACAGATTTTTTCAAGTTACAAAGTGAAGTTTTTTTTATGATAGTATACCAAAAAGAGTCAAGGACAAGATATATTTCAGTTTGGAGGAGATGGATAAATTATATTCAGAATAAATATGGGACTAAAAAGTTCCATTTAGCTTATGAGTAGATTTTAGTGGGATATTGTTATTGGTACTTTGTTTGTAGTTATGTTAAAGGGGAGTTAAAGCACATTATGAATTTGGTTAATTGTATATTATGCATAATTTTTATTTAGAATATGATTATTGTAACTATAATCCTGTATTTAGCTCTGGGAAGTGGGGGGGAAGTGGGGGGGTTTGGGGTGGGGGGAATTTGGGGATATATTGTAAAATTTTGTTTTTGTAAAACTCTTTAATAAAAAAAAAGGACAAGATGCCGGTGGAGCTGAGAACTGCCCCCGACCTCCGATCATTCCGCCGGGGCCTGAAGACCTGGCTCTTTGAGCTCTCGGGCCAAGGCTGAGGAGAAATTTTAACTGGGGTTTTAATTGTGTACAGGGTCAATTTAATATTTTTTAATTCGGTTTTAACTTTTGTATGTTGGATTTTTTAATTCCCTGTAAACCGCCCTGAGTCCTCAGGGAAAGGGCGGTATATAAATATAACTAAATAAATAAATAAAATAAGATAAATGGCATACATGATTTTTTTTGGGGGGGGGGCACTAGATGATAGCAAAGAGATGCAGAAAATGTAGTTCTTGTGGGTATCTAATGGTTGTCTGGCTTTTTAAAGCCTAATTTGGGAGGCCTGCAGATTTTGGCCATGGTTCACTTAGATTTGATTTACAGCCAAATTCAGCTGTACTCATATTGCAGGTTCCCTCTTTTCAAAACTGATTGCTGGAAGCGTTCATTTAAATGTTAATCACAGACATCTGTGCAACTAAAGGAAATACCTGTTGGTCAGTTCATGTCCATACAGATTTTTAAAATCAGCCTCGCTCTCCGGTAATAGGTTTCTCCATGTTGTGACAAGCACTACAAAGTGGGGGAGATTTGATAGCTGAATCAGGTCCACACTGGACAGCAATCAGCAGGACATCCTAATTGTATTAGGCAGCACAATGTAGTTCCATCCCCACTTACAGCCATTGTCAAAGGAGAACCCTTGTGAGGGCATCTCAGTGCAGGAATGGGAATCACCAGTTGTGAAGTGGCCCTGCCCTGGATTGCTGGATGAGGAGCTGCTGGAGCTGCCAAGTTACATAGAGAGATGTCCTCACTGCTAAGATGAAGCACAGTTCCATCTCATGGGCCAGAGAACTTCTCTTTATCGAAATTGCAGACAAAAGTAGACACAATTAGCATTTTCACATGTAATAAAGGTAAAGGTAAAGGTTCCCCCACGCATGTGTGCTAGTCGTTTCTGACTCTAGGGGCCGGTGCTCATCTCCGTTTCAAAGCCGAAGAGCCAGCGCTTGTCCGAGGACGTCTCCGTGGTCATGTGGCCGGCATGACTAGACGCCAAAGGCGCACGGAACGCTGTTACCTTCCCAACATAGTGGTCCCTATTTTTCTACTTGCATTTTTTTACGTGCTTTCGAACTGCTAGTTTGGCAGAAGCTGGGATGAGTAACAGGCGCTCACTCTGCTACGCGGCACTCGGGATTCGACCCGCCAAACTGCCGACCTTCTGATCAACAAGCTCAGCGTCACATGTAATAAGAGCTTTTAAAAAAACTAAGCAACAGTTGCCCAGTGTGAGAGGGTAGAGAGGCTGATAGTGGAGTGCATGATGATGGGAACTTGAGCCTCTCAGCAGTCCTAAGGGCAGGAAAAAAATAATCACCGCTTTCAAAGCAAAGAGGAACTCCAGAAAGGCAAATCTGACATGGAAAGGATTAAACTCTCTTCTATGCTTGCTGCCTCACTCTCCTTCCAGGGACGGTTCTTTGGATTTTAAAAGATTCGTATTAAATAAAAGGCTCATTTAGTGTCAATGGTCTTGAGCCTGTATCATGGAAATTATGTGTGAAATTATAGCATGACTGTATTTTTCCTTACAGAGGAGTTGGGGTAGCCAATCTGAGTTTGTTTTCATTTTCTGGGTCTACATCATACCTAACAGTCAAAGAACTATGAAGTATGAAGAGAAAGCCTTGGACAGTGAGCTCTGCCCCTTCCTGGGCCTCGCTATCTCAGATTCCCTTCTTGCTCCAAGCCATGCCAGTCTCAAGCATGAAGAGGGTGTGGAAAGAGAACAGTTTGAAGCTCAGTACATTGATGTAAATGAAGGGACCTGGCTTGGTTATAGGAGGAGAATGAGGCAACCAAATGGAAGGGAGGGAGGGAGGGAGGGAGGGAGGAAAGAATTTTGTGGCTTGAGTGGGTATTCCAGCAGAACCCTTTTATTTTAAATCCAGACTGTTTTAAGGAAAAGGATAAAAAAAGGATAAAAGGAGACAACCAAAAAGGAGAAACACAGAGTGGAAACCCTCACCCACCCACTCACTCACATAGATAAAGGTAAAGGTTCCCCTGCACATGCGTGCTAGTCGTTTTCGACTCTAGGGGCCGGTGCTCATCTCCGTTTCAAAGCCGAAGAGCCAGCGTTTGTCCGAGGACGTCTCCGTGGTCATGTGGCCGGCATGACTAGACGCCAAAGGCGCACGGAACGCTGTTACCTTCCCACCGTAGTGGTCCCTATTTTTCTACTTGCATTTTTACGTGCTTTCGAACTGCTAGGTTGGCAGAAGCTAGGACAAGTAACAGGCGCTCACTCTGCTACTCACATAGATACATACATGTATATATAGAAAGCTGAATTCAAGGCTGAACTAGTCCCCACAGTTTGTAAGATATAGTTTAGAAGCCAAATATAGCAGGCAAGGCTGCTCTTAAAGACAATAGTGGAGACTTTTTATTTTTTAAAAAGGGAGAAATGGCAACCTTTATTCTCTGGAAAGAGGAAGTAAGTTCCATAGCCAAAGACTAGACGAATCTTGGGTTTGGAGAACCCTTTGCTTTTTCGTTGGCTCTTGTCCTCTATTTACAGCAAGCCCACAAGGCAGACCCAGAATTGCACAAAACCATGCTCACACCAGGAGTTGGTTTCCATGGCCAGAACTGGAACTCTTATAAACACAAATCTGTTTCTGTTTTTCCTACACAGTGTTCTTGATTTTAGTAGTTTAATTTAGGAAAGAGGAAAAGCACTTGGGTTTGTACAATTGTTAAAATGGTCAGAATTGGAAATCATGGTTCATCTGTCCCAGCTCATTGGGAGCTCTTCCAAGGATTTATCTACTGCTGCTCCTACCTTAGTCTCTGTAAACACCCAAGAGCTATTGTTAAGAAACATTTACTCTGCGTAGCACTAATCGCCCTGGGGCTTCTTTGATACTGTTTGTTGCTAAACACCGCTTCCAAGTTGGAGGTTGAAGCTGTTTCCTATCATTGATTACTTTAATCTCCTGGTTTTTAAGCAACTGGCCTATGGGCAGGGTGGCAGGTTCTCTGTGGAGCAATTTACATGATCTTTTTCAATTTCCAATTTGTAGGATTAGCTGGTGGAGTAAGGCAGATGTTTCTTTGCCAGGCTAATTCAAGGGCAACAAGAATGCAGATCAATTCCAGATGGTAATGGAGCCAAACATATAGTCTTGCTGTTCACATTACTTATCTCTTTAAATATTTGCTTGCATTTTTGCAGCTAAGAACTCAGAGAAAGTATCTCTCTTTTTCTGTATGTATACATGTATATGTGTGTATATATTCACACAGATATATACATATATACATATATACACAGCACATGATTTTTTTTTAAAGGAAGTATTCATGACATAATTTCCCTCTCAATTTCCCCACTAATTTCATTCTAGAAAACAGAAAGGCAACAGATATGCAACCCACAAGTTTGTTAAAGTGCTTGGAGTTGTAGGTACTCTATCAATGGAGGTTTGCAAGACAAGATTGGACATTCATTTGTCTGGGATGTTTATAAGGATGCTTGTCTTGAGCAGGGTTTGGACTAGAAGACCTCCAAGGTCATTTCCAGCCCTAGGATTCTATGATTACAGTATAACAGTATTTTATCAAAAAATTTAAAAAGCCCTGGAATTGTGGCTCTTTAGGTCCTCAACCTTCTAGTCTGTATAAGAAATCCAACTCTCTATAAAATGCATTTTATTTTGTTGCCTTATAATTCGCATTTTCAAAAAAATGTAAAACTTTAATGAAATGATCCCTAACATCCCTCTCCCCAAATAGTCTTTTGTATATACATTGAAAGTATATGTATAAGGATGGAAGTATATGCAAATGACTTCCTGATCCCAAGTTTACTAAAGCCAACCTATTTCAAATCATGATATAAGAAAATGTCTTATTTCAATAAAGCCTATTTAACATCAGTTATACTTTAAGGTTTGAACATAAAGGTAAGTAGCAGTTACTGACTTCTTCTCTCTTATTTTATTGGAACTGTATAATAAAACCCTTTTAAATAAATGTTCATGTAGAGAGCAGAGGGAATGGCCTGAGGGAGAGGAGGAAGAACAACTACCAAGGCAATGGTCAGAAAAAAGAAGCATGATTGTAAGTTAGTGAAGGTCTCAGACAAGCCCTCCCTGGGACAATTCTCAAAGACAGAGGGAGGGAGAAGGAAAGCTTATTCAGACTTGCAAGAGTCTGTTACTATTTGGCTGTACAATAAAAGTAGTACTGACCTATGTGGCACTGATTTCCTAGACCAGTGATGGCGAACCTTTTAGAGACTGAGTGCCCAAACTGCAACCCCAAACCCACTTATTTATCACTGGGTGCCAGGTGGGCACAGCCTACTGGGTGGGTGTGGCTGTGGTGGTCATGGAAGATTGGGTGGGTGTGGTCACCTCAATGTCGCTTGTGGGGAGGGACACCTGTGGGGGGGTGGCTGGTTGAAGATGGACAGTTGCCACCTCCGAGGCATGGTGCTGGTGCCCACAGGGAGGGCTCTGAGTGCTGCCTCTGGCACCTGTGCCATAGGTTCACCACCACTGTCCTAGACTAACCTACCTTGTTGGGCTGGCAGGTTATCCCTTTTTTATAATGAGGCTTATATTATGCTCTGTCCAAACCAGGCAAATATCTTAATGAATATTGTAATCTAAATGTCTTGGTAAATATAGGTGATAAGATTGTAACAGTTGTCTTATCCCATGGATTATTCTTATACTTCTGCCTTAATGCATCCAGATTGAACTGGATTTGTCAAAATTTTAATAACATGATATTTCTAAATGGTGCAATACAGTAACTGAAATTAGGCAGAATGCAATTGCAGTTACTTCTTCGGATGATACTGAAATACTGTTTCTTCAGTAACAGGTTTTAATGTTTTCTTTGTGAACTGATGATGTCTTATTCAACCCCAAGATTGCATGTTTTTGTCAATGCTGTGTTTTCTCCTTATTGAAAGTTATAAAATGGTATACATCAAGTTTCCCATCTTTCTCCTTCTCTTTTAGCTGCTTTTGAAACATTTTAGAACTTTTTGCTAGTGCCACTAGAAATTCAGAAAAGATTGAAGCTATTGCAATAGGTAAGGAAGAGTGTAAAGTTCTGCTGCATGTAGATTGTATTTGTTTCATCAATGAGACATTCCTGATTTTATTTCTTTAATACAAGAGTTTGATACCTGATCTGATTGCTCTGTAAATTGGAGCAAATAAGACTTTGATTTGGACCTCAGTAATACAGTAAATTTGATATATTTAAGACTGCCCTTTTAGTACTGACTTCCGTGTTTCCTTGGGGCATAAGGATTCCTAGAAAGCTTGCTTGGCTGGTAATAATGTATTTATCCTAGTTTTGGCACAACTGAAACCAGTTTTAGACAGATGGTCTAAAATTCAGTTCCTCTTTGGACTTAACTGGATAGTTACAATTTGGCACCACTAATGTTTTTATAACTATGAGCATCTTGCTATGTTCATCTCGGTTTCACTACCTGTATTATCTATTGGGAATGAGATGAGGCTGTTATTATGTGGCTGAAGGGGAATGTTAAGACATTATGATACCATTACCATTAGCAAATGGCAAAAGATTAGAAATTTGAATTTTGGAAGGCATAACCTGTTTAATCCCTCTCCTTTTCAGCATCCTGGTTTTCATAATAAAAATATGATGAAACTGGCATAAAAATACTGTATTTCAAGACTCACCCATAGCAAAACCAATAATTTCCTGGACTAAGCTAAAATACATCTTTTTTTTTCCTCAGAAGCTCAGCAAGATGAATTATTTGTCTTGATCATTTGCAAATGGCCTGTTGCCAATCAAGATCAAAAGTTGTAAAAGGCTCACCCTTAGACGAGCCATTAATCACTGATGACCCAACTTTCAGGAAGAAAATATCTAGAATTCCTAGAAATGAGATTCATGAAAGGTAATGAAAGGAATGGATGTATTTGAAGACTGATAAAGGAGGCTTCTGTGAAAAGCTTTTTACTGTGGCTGTACTCTATTCCCATCCACAGAGTTATGATTCCCTTCTTTTCCATCTTATCAAGGTGGCTGTCAAAAAGATATGTAAAACATAATGAGATGGAAGAGGCATAAACCAAATGCAGTGTTAAAAATTATTATGCAATAATTAAAGAGGTTTCATCATCATTGTTTTCCTGTTGCTTCAGCCATTTTTTTTAATTAGACAAAAAGAATTAAGAAGGGAAAGAAGAGATCCATGTCTTTTGGTTGATCTTACGAAGACACATCCATTTTAAAGCATTTATGTTACAGGCAGCTCATTCACTCACAGAGCTGAAATTTGATTGTTCCTGTTTGGCTAGTTGAGAAACTATTTCCTTTTATTTCCCTTTTGTGAATAGAAGAAAACACGGGCTATGCTAGGTCAGAGTCCTCCCCCTCCTTTCCAAAAAATCAAGGGTGACTAGAGAGTTGGTTGAATACAACATTCCATGGTGACAATTAGCCGACTCTTCTGCTGTCAACAGCTGATAGATTCTTAGGACAGCCATTCATTTTGTTTAATTGCGTATACATTTTTAACCTGTTGTTCATTAAACACAACAACAGCACTGTTAGAAGCCATTTACAGCTTTAAAAATACAATTATAAATAAACAATCCAGTTGAATCCTCTCAAGTAACAAGGTTTAATCCATAAGCGGTTTAAAGGCTAAAATACAGGAAAATAACCAATACTTTTGGAAGGTTTTTACTAACTGCCTGGGTGAATGGATATCTCTTCAGATGGTACAGAAAGTTGCTCAGCCTCAACCATATTTGAAAGGTGAGGGAATTACATCACCAGGGCTTTTGTATGATGAATATCCTATTGGGTGACAGCTTAGTGAATCACCACCCATCACTAGATCCTGGCTGATGAGGAATAGGAATGTGTAAAACTCAACAGCTTAAGGGGAAACAAAAAAAAAACAACCCACATTTTTTTCTTCAGTTGATACTAATCCATCCATTTTGGGAGTGTTCTGAAATTAAATTTATTCAAATTTCAAATTTATGAGGCCACTTAACAGCATTTTTTTAAAAAGGGAAGAATGGGAACCTGGCAAAAATTATCCAGGACATTGAACACAGGCATAGCTTAATGAGTAAGGTGCTTTTCCAGATCACCATTTGTTGCCCTGAAACTCTTAGGAATTAATTTCAGCTCCAGCTTTCATCAGATCAGTGATGGAAATGCTAGCATGCTAGCATCAAATGAAGTCCAGCAAAAGGCTGCTTTGTGTCCTTCAAAAACTCCCTTTCTCAAGGTTCCAACTTTTTTAAAAAATAAACTTGTGTTCAAATAGCAGTATTTTCTGAAAGCCATACTTTATATTGAGGGATTTGCATTTTAAAAATCTTCATTAGGAAAATTTTAACGTCAGTGAGTAAAAGCATAGTGCTGTGCATTTTCCCCCCTATAAATATATCCTTTGTTGGTTTGTGTTAACAGTTATATAAATTAGGGGCAGATGCAGACAAATTGTCTTTCTGTTATGAGACGTGAATGTGAAGAGTTATGGAATGTTCTACATTTTAAAGGAATACCACTAGGTTGGAATAACACTGACTTGGTGCTCTTTGCAATTCTTGTAAATTCTTGTAAAGAGAACAGGATTTTATTTTTTTTAGCAAGTTGTACATTTGTGCTTGAAACCGACTGAGGATGGTTACACTGCTGATAAAACAGAGTAAGTCCAATGTCATTCCACATTTGTGTTGTTGTATAATTTCCATGATTTTGCTGACACAAATGCATTGCAGGCATGTGACTTCTTACATGGAAATGTTTTCCATATAACAAAATTGTCAGAGTGAAGACAATTACTCAGAGTGAAGGGTGTTCAGTAATTTTGAACTGATTTGGAACACAAAAAGAATTTGATAGCCTAAATGTGAGGATTTTTATTCTGCTGTCGATGTTAACATTTCCCTAGTGAAATAATGTCGACAATAGAATGTTAACTACCTTTTTCTTCTCCTCCCCTTCTTCTTTCTTCTTCAGTTTATTTGGGAGGATGGACTATTTTTTCCCAGAGTTGGTGGAAGAACATCAAAGTGGCACTTTGAAAACTATCTCAGGTTATAAATAGCTCTGCTGGGAGATTCCGGCTTCTGCTTGGCAGAGTCAGACAGAGGCTGCTAGAAAAGATGAGTTATAAAAAAGAATTATTCATTTTCCTCTTCTAATTAACGAGGTATTGGTAAAAAGTCCTGGGAGAGTTGGGCTGAGCAAAGTACAGCCCTTTCCTCATGCCCCTTGTGGTATGCATCAAAGGAAATGCCATTCTCTGTCAAACCTCTCCCTCCCACTTTCACGCGTATGGAATGGCAAAGTATTTCCTCCCTGACACAGTCTTGAATGAGATTAATGGGAGAGAAATGGAATTTGCAGACTGCTGATCTAACACAGAAGATTGCACTTGGCTTGGGCATGGAGTACTGCAACTCTGTGAGTCAAAGTTGTTACTAGGGAGCCAATACCTGCGGAGAGCTGGTATCTCTGGAAAACACCTGATCCGGCTTGAGCCCCCGAGGGGCCCTTTGCACTAGCTTCTTCCAGCCACAGAGGATCGCTCAGAGATACTTGAATAAGCTGCGTGGGTCGGAGCACTGGGGAGAAATGGTGCTGCGCTTGAGCAGCCTGTTCCATGTGACTTGGAAGGGAATGCTTTGGGGGTTAGTGTAGCTGAACTTTACCTAATTTACTTAAGCACAGGTTCTCTTCAATTATAGATGCTGAGCAAGACTAATTACAGAGCTTGGAAAAACTAACCAGGGCTGCGGTGGGGGGGGAGGGTTACAAAAAGGTACCTATCCGTTAAATGAGTGGATTTCACGCTGCTGAAATCTTTTGCAGACTGACAGGCCAATGCCTAGAGGCCAATGTCCTTATTTCCATATCTGCAGCACACAGAGAAGAGGGCAGATTTTTATTCGCCATTACTATTAATTATTAATGTATTTATATATGTATTTAAAAGACTTGAATGGCTGCCCACCTTAAGCAACTCTGGGCAGCTCACAGCAATAAAATCAATGACTAGAAAACAATCATGAAAACAGCAAGACAATAAAATAATAAAACAAAAACCTTTACACCTTATTCATCCCCTGAGGGTGTCCCACAATAAGCTCCAGTTGCTCTCCTTCCACACTTTCTATCTATAGGATCTTATCCCAGCACTTTGGTAAAATGCCAGGTCTTAGTGGCCTTCCAAAAGGTAAAAGGGTGTGGGCCTGCCAAATGGCCAGGAAGGAGGGTGTTCCACAAGATAGGACAGTGTGGTGAAATGTAGCCTGGAGTCCCAGGAGGGAGGGGCTGCTTCCCAGAGACCGAAGAGGCATCGGGGCTCAGAAGGTCTGATATGCAGGAAGAGGGTTAAGACAGCCCCTCCTTAGCAGTTTAGAGAGTATATCTGTAGTTGAGCAGATAGTTGTTTTCATCTGGCAAGCTTTCTGCCTGTAAGTGAACAATTAAAAAAAAAACTACTCAGAGGATAGATGTCAGTCCTCCCAGGCAAGCTAGGGAGGAAAGACAAGATGAAGTAATTCTATGGCATTGTAAGACTACATTAACAGAATCTTGCATGTCTGAAGGCACAAAATTCCCACCTACACTTCTAATTACTTGATCCATTAGGGTGGGACTTTCCTAAGTCTCTTTCTCTGATTGTTACGTGACTTTAAGCTCCTGCCTCTCTTTTCTGATTGTTTCCTAGGTAGCATCTCCTCCTCTCTTTCCCCAAGGCCATTCCTGCATTCCACTACACATAAGCAGGAACTGCACCCTTTGCAGTTCCCCCTACATTTGTGATCATCTACTGCAGTGTTGCCTGCAGTAACTAGCAGTGGTTCTGTATGGTTTCAAACAGGAGGTTTTTTTAGCCCTATCTTTGGCATGCAAAACTTGTGCTCTCCTCCACGTGAGCTGTAGATATCAATGAAAGATGGATGCACCTACTTTGAAATGGGTACTTCAGTATTCATTTTGGGCTGCAAAAAGGCTACGTGACATGTTCAGTCTAAGGACTGTAAGATGTCCACATGATGAAATATAGGAATTTGCAGATTGGATAAAATTTGTAATCCAGCAATCCAAACAGATGCCTAAAATTATACAGTATCTGAATTAATACCTGTACTGCAAATACATTGTATGTAAAGTTACATTATCTGAGACTCAAACAGTGACAGTGGTGATGGCCCAGGTGCAGAAGAAAATTTTGTGATTGTTATTACTAGATGAAGTTAGACTGTTGGGACTTAAAGCTTCTGTAAATGAATGAAATGGAAAATGAATAAAAGTCTGCTCAAAAAGGCAGGTTGATCCAAATAGTTTCCTGGAATCTCTTAAGGTTTAAGGTAAAGGTAAAGGTTCCCCCGCACATGTGTGCTAGTCGTTTCCGACTCTAGGGGCTGGTGCTCATCTCCGTTTCAAAGCCGAAGAGCCAGCGCTTGTCCGAGGACGTCTCTGTGGTCATGTGGCCGGCATGACTAGATGCCAAAGGCGCACGGAACGCTGTTACCTTCCCACCGTAGTGGTCCCTATTTTTCTACTTGCATTTTTACGTGCTTTCGAGCTGCTAGGTTGGCAGAAGCTGGGATGAGTAACAGGCGCTCACTCTGTTACGCGGCACTCGGGATTCGACCCGCCAAACTGCTGAACTTCTGATTGACAAGCTCAGCCTCCTAACACACTGAGCCACCGCGTCCCTTAGACAACATTAGTATTTATTTAATTGGAAAAAAACTAATTACTTTAGCATACTCAATAAAGGGAATGATTAAAAATAAATAAATCTGCCTACTACAACAATACCAATGCCTACTACAACAATATCCAATACCATGGTTTTGCAGTTATGATGGCTCTGGGTGATGGGCTAAATATGTCTAATAGCAATAGCAATAGCACTTAGACTTACAGTATATACCACTTCATAGTTCTTTATGTCACTCTCTAAGCATATTGTGTCCCACAATCTAGGTTCTCATTTTACTGACCTTGGAAGGATAGAAGGTTGAGTCAACCTTCAGCTGGTCAGGATCAAACTGCAGGCAGTTGGCAGAATTAGCCTACAATACTGCATTCTAACCACTGTGCCACCATGGCTCTTGAAAGTGAAGTGTATCTGTACAAATCAGATAAGGGGAGATAAAAGAATTCTGTTGGATTTTTGTGGGAACAGAACTGAACCACGTGTTCTTCTCTTATCAGTCTTTGCAGCATTATCCACACAAGTATCAACAGTCATTTTCCACTGACTAAAAATCCACAGATATTTATCTGAAAAGAATGTATGTAAATAATGGAACTTTGACCTAAAATGCAACATGTCAGATAAATCACATTTTAACTCTGTGTATCAAAGGACAAACAAATGCAGAATGATTTGAATTTTAAAAAGTTTTGGCCAATTTCAGTTAGTCCAAGATTAGTGAAAATGTTTACAAAGCTTCTGCACATACTATACTGTACTTGTTACAACATTTTCTATATTTTTTTAAAAAAAATCCAGTGGAAAATATCACCAAACAAAAACATATTACAGAAATGGAATCTTTAATGATTTGTGTATCTCTCCTGTACTATAGTGCTTTGGAACAGCAAAAAAAAATTTGTTTTAGTTTCTTGGACATTTTTCTTCTTTTAAAAATGATGACAATGACATTACTCTAACATGGATCATTACACATTATTTTTCCTTCCTCTCTTGTTTTTAAAGCATGAGCTTTTTATGTAGTGTAAATTATACTTTCTAGCATGCATGACTATGTCCACAACTTCAGAATGGCAGGAATTACTAAAAGTATTTGGCAAAGGCCATTACAAATATTGAAAAAAAAGTTGAGCTGATTATTCTAGACATCACAGAGAGATTGATTGTTAGATGGTTTATCAGCTGGCCTGAGAAGGGTATTTTACAGCTACAAAACCACAAAGATTTCAAAAGCCTTATTTATATAATTTGTTGCTTTGGTCGATGCTGCTCAAAGTAGTATTAGAATTTTAGTAAATAAAGCAATCCTGATTACCCACAGATCCTTCCTTCCTTCCTTCCTTCCTTCCTTCCTTCCTTCCTTCCTTCCTTCCTTCCTTCCTTCCTTCCTTCCTTCCTTCCTTCCTTCTTTTCATGACCACCAACCATCGGCAAGGATTGAAGCAATTTACAATAGAAACACTACCGATATTTTATTTTTAGTTAATTTCTGATCCTAGCCAAATTCTTCCTCTTGACTTTTAATCTATTTGACATAGGCAGGCAACTTAGTCTGTTCCAGATGTTCCTAGAGAATACGGCTTCCTTTTATCATTTACTATCATAAATATTAGCAGCCAATGGGAGATGTAGTTAAAAACATCTGGATGGCAGCGGGTGGCTTATTGTTTCATGATGAGAGAAGGTGAGAAGGCAGCATAGTGGTGGTGGCCTGTCCAGTATGTGGATGATTGTAGTTTCCAGCGAAGGTCCTTTGAGATGAAGAAAATAAACCACAGAATGGTTTCTGCCCATCCCACCTCACTTTCTCCCCATGACTCCTCCTCCAATCGTTTGTGTAGTGGCAAGGCTAGGCAAATGAGGATGTTTCTCTGGTTGTCATGGCAACATGATGCATCTTTCAGTTGCTACAGTAACCTGGGGTGCTTTTTTAAAATTCAGGACAGGTAATTCCCCTTGCCTTCCTCTCCCCTTGCTTTAATTTCTTTTTTATCGCCTTCCTTTCAGGAACACGCCACCTCCTCCTTGTGCCACAAGCAAAGTGGGATGGTAGAGATAAAGAGGCCAGTGCAGTGTCAGTACTGAGCCTCTGCAATCAGCAGAGAGAGGCCGACTCTGCAATGAGGAGCAGGGAGAGAAGGCTGTTCCCTACTAAAGGAGCAGGCCTGTTGAAACCTCCCTTCTCTCTGTGAAGGCAGCTTGGGAAAACACACATATTAAATCAGTACCCAAGGCACCGTTGGAAGAACCTTCAAACAACACTGCAGTTAAGACCCGAGCTGAGCCATGCCCATAACACCAGAAGGCCTTTACATGAAGCTGCTTGCCCCTCACTTGCCTTCTGCCTGTGTCTCTCCTTCCTTTGGTTGCTTGGAAGGAGATGGCAAGGAATGGGGAGGTTCATTCCCTTTACTTGTTCAGAAGCAGAAAGGAGCATTGACATTATAGATCTGAAAATGCAAGCTCCTAATCCTGGTTCCATGTCCCTTGTTCTTTGGAGTGACAGCATGGCTTCCTAGGAATGTCCTTACAGTAATGCAGTGGGTGGACATCTCCCTTTCAAAGGTATCAGGTTTACAAAAAGGCATCAGGCTATTGTAGCTGATTCAACAGCTTGTTCTCTAAGGCAACCTCCTTAGTTTCTTGAACAAGCATCTCTTGATTGAACCGGAAATTTTATTTCTGTGATAATAAGACACACGTGATCATTCACACACACATGCACATGCACATAACTGTGTTGACAAATCTGATAATTATTTTGTTACTGGATATTAAAATGGGATTTTAAACATCATGCTAATAAGACAGGTGAATTGAGGAGAAACGTTATGCAATCAGAATTTGGCTTGGGCCTGAAATCTGGATCAAAATCCATGAAAGAATAGTCAAATGTCTTAGCACAAGAGAGCTGATGTTGACAGAATTAAGGAATCCAGAAACTGTCCCAGGTCAAAAGGTGAAAGCAAAGCTTATGTTAAGATTTGAAGAGCTGAGTTCCTGTTGGGGTTAGGAAAACAGCCTTATCCACAGGGTTAAAAGTACAGGACTTTCGGAAGCATGAAAGAGCTAGTGTTGGAAACACAAAGCCTTTTGTTCAGTGATGTGATCCACTGTAGTGTCTGGAGCAGATTCCCTGGGCAATTCCGAGGAGTCATTAGTTAAGACTACAGTGTACAGTTTATGGGGATGAAAAGTGAGTGAGAAGGTTAAAGGCCAAGGGCAGACTAGACATGAAGACAGACATTAGAGTTAGAAGCAAAGCCAATGCGAAGGCAGTGATGAAGGAGGAAAGGAGCACATCTCCTGCATGTGTGCAAACAAGACAGGCAAAATACAGACATGCAGGCAATGCTGACAGGCACAGTCAGTCAGGATTAGGATAATCAGCCACAGCTCATTCTGTAGGCAGTACACAGAAACAGCCTGTTAATAGGTTGTCACAAAATGGTGCTGGGGATGAACGGATTAGCGTAAATCCAATCTGTTTCTGTTTTGCATGTTCTCAGTCATAAGCCTATTTTTCCAAATGTCCACAATAGCAAATTAAATTTAAAAAGAATTAAAAATACATACACAAGAACATCCAATTGATTTCATATACCGTACATTTTTATGTATACATGTTCCATTAGGATACTTGTGGAACAATTTCTTGATATAGGCATAGATTGCTTTTTTTTTGGGTACACCCATATGCATATTTTATAAGAATGTCTGTAGCTGAACATTACTGCAAAATTACAGAGCCTCCCACAAGGCTGTGTAATGGCATCTACACTATTCAACATACATATCAGATATGCCAGTGACAAGGGGATGCAAATTTGGATTTGCTGATGATTTGGCCATAGCAGTACTGCCTCCTGTCCAAAGATCTTAAAATCTTGGGAAAATTATTCTCTGACTGGAGGCTTACTCCTAGCACCATCAAAACAGTAAATACATGCTTCCAACAAACTTAACAACAAACTAGCACATGAAGCCTTGAAGGTCTATTTAAATAACAACTTACTCTCCTATGATCCCCATCCAAAGAACCTGGAGTAACATTGGACCAGACTTTCTCCTACAAGAAACACCTAGAGAATACAATGGCAAAAATCAATACTAGGAACAACATACTGCAGAAATTATGTGGCACTAAATGGGGAGATTTAACTGTCACTTTCAGGTCATCAGCAATAGGGTTGGTCTTCTCTGCAGCAGAATACTGTGCCCCTGTATGACTTAATAGCTGCCGTACTAGTAAGTTAGATGCCAGACTCAACGACACCATAAGCGGTTGTATCAAAACCACTCCAACTTGCTGGCTTCCTGTTCTGAACCATATAGCACCACCAGCTTTACGAAGGCATGATGCACTACTAAGAAAATACAGAAAAATTATGAACAACTCACTCCAACGGGGCATGCTGGCCCTCCTCATTTATCAGCAGGAAGACTCAAATCCGGGAAGCCCCCACTGGCACTTTCCAACATCTGCCCAACAACTTTAACATCAATTCCCAATGGAAAGCCGAATGGGTCGCTGAACACCCAGTCATAGGAAGACATATAAATGACCCCATAAAAACGGTGGCAGGCTGTGAACTACCACATCAACAATGGACAATCCCGAATAGTTTTTCCCCCTCACACAGTGTCTGCCAGGTTTGTCTGTATAAATCTATGTAATGATTAATAATAATTACAGTAATGTTATCAAGATGTATTGATACTATAGAATACAGTATCTATATAGTATACTGTAGTACACTATACTATACTACATAATCTATTATTCAAAAGTCGATAGAATAAAAGTATCACGATCTGAAAACTGAAACTGAAAGATTATGGCATAAACCAGATGTAGTGATCCCAGTGATTATTGGCACATTGGGTGCCATACAGTAGCAAAATATCTTGGATACGTTTGGAAAATCTGTGCATTGAAAAATTTCCCTTTGCCAATTGCAAAAGGCCACAAAGCTTGGATCCACATTGATACATTAAAACATCCTAAGTTCTTGGGAAGAATTTGATGCATATGAAGGCCAAAACCAGCTAAAGAACTGACAGCTGTGATTTCACATTGTTGTGTCAACAACAACAACAACAACAACAACAACAAAGTCAGTTTGGTCTAGTGGTTAAGGCACCACATTAGAAACCAGGAGACTATGAGTTCTAGTCCTACTATTTGCTTTTTACGTATGGTAAATTGATTATTGCACATCTGTTTGAAACTATTTGATGACTTCAAAAAATCAAGACAGAAAGAAAGAAAGAAAGAAAGAAAGAAAGAAAGAAAGAAAGAAAGAAAGAAAGAAAGAAAGAAAGAAAGAAACTATTTTCTCCTTCCAGGACTGCAATGCAGCATGATAATTTGTTTGTATATTTTCTAGGAATTAAAGGGTATTAATTAATTTAATGTGGATATTATATATGTTTGTGGTTTTTTACAAAGACTGGCATCAGGCCAGAGAATACACCTGAGAAATACTGGAGTGTGATAAGAATTTTAGTGCTGAAAATTGCTCATCTGAATCTTAGAGCATGAATTAAACCTAGTGGCTTTAATTTCTTTCTTCTATTAATAGGATAGAGTATTATTCATAACAACATGAGAACATTATAATTGTATGCCAAAGTTCAGAGAAAGTGCTAGAGCTTTTGAGCTTACACATAATATAAGCTATTTTTTTAGAAGTCCTTTTAAAATGTTACTTTTTCATCCCAATGGGCTGATTTTCAGGAATCATTCTTTTGAGTTCCAGTAAAAGAAGAAGCATACCAAATTTTATACAAAAACAGAACAATATTTTCTTTTTTCTTTTTTTACAGATTTTATTGATTTTCTAATATTACATTCACATATTTGAAAAGCAATGTGGTGGCTGGGTAGTAGTAATTCAATTACATACAGATATCATTAGTACAGATTTCAAATTGCTACCATAAACATTTCCTCTCTTTTCCCCTTCATATATACTGTCTATTTGTAGATTTAAAGACAAGTTTCATCCTATCAATCCCATAGAAAATAACTTTCTTACATATATCCATAGTTTTTAGTTTACACATATTCTAATTGTTTTAACATACAATCTTTTAGCCAATCAATGACCTAATAGATTTTTCAATTTTAATTTCCACTAACAATTAGATTTAACATTTGATATTTATCATTCCCAAGATTTTTAATATACTCCCAATTCATCTATCACCATTCCTCACAAAATCTGATATTCAAAATACACATCTACTTCTCACCCTCTATGTCAACAAATTAAGGATACAATATGCTATCCTTCCTTTTTGCTAATTTTCAGTTGTTTTTTTAAGTAGTAATCAAAATTTCTTTTTATTTCAATATTTAATACTTCCTCTCTTCCTCTTTGTATCTGCTGTCTCTTGCTTAAACTGATAATTTTTGTTTTTAACATTCCATATAGACCTATTTATTACTTTCAACAATAGGTTTTTAGCTTGTCTACATTATTCACCTTTACATGACCTTTATGCACAAATCAATATTCAAATTAGCTATTAATATTAATAGCTAAATTTTAATGACCAAATTTTTTCTTTATCTCAGTTCATAACAACGTCTTGTGTTCAACATACACATCTTATCTATTTAAGTACATTCTGTTTCAGATTTCATTAAGATGGCTGAAACTCCATTCTTCTGGAGTCTTATTCTGGCTTTTTTCCTTTGCCAAATCATCTTCCATGTCCTTGTTTTTGGGTCATTGAACCAATCTCCTTGTAATATCATGTATATTAATTGATATTGGCAAAACCATCCAATCACCATTTTTTGAGAGGACTTGTAGGTCTAGTGGGTCATCTCTTTATTCTGCCATATTGATGTAGTTGTTCTGAATTGTTTATCTTCTCATCCAACTGTTCTTTTTCTAGATCCTCTAGTTCAGACATGTCAAACACAAGGCCCGGGGGCCGGATCCGGCCCACAAAGTGGTTTCATGTGGCCTGCGAAGCCATCCTGGAAACAGTGAGGGAATGGCCCCCACTGCCTTGGCCCTGGCCCAGAGACCCTCCTTCTGCCAGAGACCCTCAGATCTGTCCCACTCCTGCCCAGGCCCCCATAAGCACCCTTGATGCAAATGATGTCGAGCTGGCCACGCCCACCCATTAGGCCATATGCACTCTAGCCACGCCCACCCAATAGGACACGCCCATCCTGGCCACACCCACCCGGCCTCCTGAGGGCAACCGCAATGCTGATGCAGCCCTCAGTGAAATTTAATTGAGTTTGACACCCCTGCTCTAGTTCCTTCTGAGTTGTATAAGAAACCTTTTCCTTTTCCCAAGTTGTCAATGTCTTTTCTGGATTTTCAAATATCAATATTTGTTTAATAGTAGATTCTTCTGTCATTGTACTTGAATGTTTCATTTTTTCTATTGTATTTTGTATAGATGATTCTTTAGTTGTGGTCAAAGTTTGGGCTTTCATATCTGGGCTATCTTCTTGTTCCTTCACATAGCCTCTTAGTATTTCATTGGTTGTGGTAAGAATTTGGATTAGTGTTTTTAACATAGTGAGAGTTTATTGATCTTCATCTATAAATAAATTTTGTTTCTGGTCTTCTTCCATATTGGTATTTTAAGCTAAAGGCTTTACACTTAGAAAATCCAAAGGAGAGATTTTTTTTTTCTAGGTAGGGAACACAAAGACTTTCACAGCTGTTGTTTCAAAGTTCTCAAGGTTACATATCTTACCGGTATCTATTTCCCTGGGCAATCAGCCAGGCCCCTTTTAAAGTTTCCCTTTGAGTCCAAAGTTGTCTTAATCTTTTCAGTTTTTCTTTTTCTTTTTTCATAAGAAAGAATCCAAATTTCCAACAGAAGTAGACAATGAAAAAAAGGAAATAAAAATATTTCAATCCACACACTTTGAGTTCCAATTGGGATTCAGTTACATTTTTAACATTTAAAATGGCCCTGGGTATTTAGTCGCTGCTCTTTCTGGAAGGAGGGCAAAAATCCCCCTTCCCTCACCGCAGGGGGGGGGGAAATGCTTACCAGCTTAAGAAAGTACAGAAAGTAATTAAGGTGTAAAAGAGGTCAATCTCACCCAGTCTCTTCCGCACCACTTTAAGAGTTGCCTGGTGGAAAATGTAACTTCGGCTGTTCACAGCTTAGGGACAAGCCATAATGGCCGGTCCTTTCGTCCGCCGGTTTGGAGGGATCGCCAGGTCTAACGGGAGAGTTGCGGCTCTCCCACGATCCAACGAGTGCCCCTCCTTGCTGGTCGCCTCTTCGGGGTGACTTTCGGCCCTCTTCAGGGCCCCCCAGCGATGCGAAACTGGATGGGGGAGAAAGAGCAAATCTCCCAGCCATCCATAGCAGCTGCGTGACAAACCGGAAGCCAAAAACAGAACAACATTTTCAGCTATGTTCCTTTAAATGTTAAGTTTTTAAAAAGGAATAATGCAATTTGTCTATTTGGGACCTAAGGTAATGAAATATGCAGTGAAAGTGGACTCTATGGAGAAGAAGCTGTGTGCCAAATTTCAAGCAGGACCGATGGATATGTTCCAGGGTAGAGCGAAGGGATAGTAGTGGCAAGGTTCATTCTTTTTTCCCCCTTTTTTTTAATTCAAGTTTTATTGGTTTTTCAATATTTACATATACATGTACTTGTGAAGCAATATGGTGGTTGGGTAGTGAAAAGTAACAAATAACAAGTTGTTTGTAAATAGTTCAGGTTGCATCAATAAAGATTCCCTCTCTGATTCCCTTAGTTTTCACATAGTCAAAGTGATTAAGTTAGTACATTTCTAGATATGACCTAATCAATTAAAAAAGTTTTCAATGTAATTAGACTAATGGATATCAAAATCCTGTTTTTAAGTTTTACCTAATTGCAATAAAATACTCTCAAGTGGCCTATAATATACAGAAGAAAGCTGGAACAGGAACATAGAAGAGCAAATCTGAATCCGATTAAATATGTATCCTATAAAACATTAAAATTCAGGAAAATCAAGCTTGCCCTGTGGAAAGGACATCAATGCTTTCTTTTAGGACTCAGAAATAACTCTGCAAATCCCAAAGCTCTGAGCACGTTGGTTGATGTTTAATTCACTCAAGGCAAAAAAAACAACAACAGTTCATTTGCCCTATCCTTGGTTCAAAATTCTTCATTAAGGTTCTGCCTCCAAAATCTATTTTGGGAACAGGACTATATGCCAAAAAGGAGTGTTTAAAGAGAAAAAATTTTTTTGCAGATTTTCAGTTCTTATATTCATGAAATGCTTTCATAGAAAGGGGAAGGAGAGAGAGTGTTTCTGTTTAACTGACTTGAGAACCATGTTTTTGTTTAAGAAAAAAAGTGAGAAATTTAAGTAGAAGCATTAAACAAAGGATTCTTTATTAAGTTCCCCTACTGATGCTGTGATTGGACAAAACATGATAGTCTGATCACATGGATCATTCTGATCTGAGAGCAGTTCCAGTAGTCACTTAATCCAACACTCTCTCAGAAGATGGCTGGGGTCATAGAACATGCTGAATCCTAAAACATTATGTTCATATCATGAACCATGTTCAAACATATAAACCATCTTATAGTTGAATGTCATTCCCCGAACATGCTCAGCTTAATAACTGTTTGTTTAATGATTATTCAAAGTTACGATGGCACTGAAAAAGTGATTTATGATCCTCGCATCTACAACTATTGCAGCATCCCTGTGGTCATGTGATCAAAGTTCAAGTGCTTTGCAATTGGCTGGTACTTATGATGATTGCAGCACCTCAGGGACACGTGATCACCATTTATGAGCTTTCTAGGAGGCCTCAGACAAGCAAAGTTAATTGGAGAAGCCAGATTTGCCAAATTTGCTTAATCTGCTTATTAGTGTGATTCCCCTAATAACTGTGGTGATTCGCTTGATGACTGTAGTAAGAAAGGTTGTAAAATTGGGCATGACTCACTAAATGATGCATTACTTAACAATTGTGGTTGTAAGTCAAGGACTACGTGTAATTAGTGATTTCCCATACTATGCGGGCCCCCAAAATATTCAACTTTTAGTTTAATTTCGTGTGTTGTGCAACCCTATCCAATATTTTTCTGTAATGGAAGTCCAGGTTTTTGGAACAATCCAATGAATCGATAGCAGCTGATAGCTCACCTCCCTAGGAGATGTCCTAGTTTATAGGTTATTTTAGCATCGCAGGGCTGGCAGCTATTATCTTGACTGTCATGTATCCCCACTGTGGCTCCACCTTCAGAATCCTGAGAATTAAGACATTATATATGTCCATGTAAAAATTCAGACTTGGTGGCACCATGTTTGGATAGCACAACAGCTTTCACTGAACCCTATGCACAAGGAGAAAACATCTTGTGGATCATGCTCTTAAGCAGATGCAATGGAGTCATCAAACATAACATTTATTTATAAAGCTCCTCATTTGTAACCTAATCCTTGCTGAAACAATGTCTCTTTCACCATGTTCCAGGTCAATTATCCCTAATCAAGGGGTGCTTGT
Source organism: Vipera berus (assembly GCF_964194415.1). Taxonomy (NCBI): domain Eukaryota; kingdom Metazoa; phylum Chordata; class Lepidosauria; order Squamata; family Viperidae; genus Vipera; species Vipera berus. Next base: position 217,992,951 of record NC_138203.1, read on the forward strand.
TTTAGCAGAACACAGCATTACCATTGCTTATACACTAAGAGTGTCGTGCCCAGTTTAGGCATTTAACCCTCAGAATCACAAATCAGTTCAAAGCAAGTAGCCTTAGTACTTGTTGACAAGGGTTAGGCCAGGGCATTGTAGAAAGGATATAAGATGGGGGTTGCAATCCAGTGAGGGCAGAGTGGCTGTGTGCTTGGGAATTATTTCACATTCCCCCATCATTATGCCATGATGTGACAAGGACCAATACAAGACATCTCAAGATGTTTTCTTGATCCTGAGTAATTTCTAGCTGTTCCTAGCAAAGCAATTTGGTGATTTTGTGGCTGCAGGCAATTGATGCCATGGTTTGTCTCTGGTGTTGAATTCCATTCCAGTACATTTTCCAATAACTAACTGAAGTTGCTGTATCTGGCACAGTGTAATGGCTGTATTATCCATGGCCCTTTGGCCTTGAATCATTAATGGAACCTGTAAGGACCATGATAAACACCGAGGAGCCTTGAACCAGAAATGGCAACATATAATTGCACTGCAAAGTTCAGGGGGAAGGCCAGAGCAGCTTAGCTTTCCACAGACCCAGTTCTGCACTAATGAGACAGCCTGGCCCCCGCTGCTGAGGGGCTCTGCAATTGCAGAAGTGGGAGGAAGGAGTGGTGGCAAGGGTCCATGTGTGGCTGCATGAGTAGGCTAGCCTCCAGAGCTTAATTGGTTCATTGTCAGTCTAAAAGGGGGAACTTAGAGGGGGTAGGTTGAATGCAGAGGCCATGTATTGAGGCCATCAGGACTCACATAAATATAATGGACCACATTAATGCCAAAGATAAGCAAGTAGCTGTATTATTAATGTCAGGGGTGATAGGAAGCAGCTATGTGTCAAAGTTGTCTGGACCAATTATTCAGCACATTAAGAAATATTTATTAAAAGGACATACTGCAGTTATACATTGTGTTTGCCAATATTTCTACATTATAACACTCTCCAAGCTGGATCTCTAGAGCTTGCCGTTAACTTTGTTTTTGCATTGAAATATGACACATGCTGTCACCTAAGTCTATCATTTATCATGACAATAACTTCAGAAAACATCTATAGGAGGGAACAGGCATATTTGGAAATGGAAGATATTATAGCTAGAGATTCCAAGTAGTGGCCTAACAAGTTCTTGGCCCATGTCCAGTTTTGTTAAGTGGCCCTAGGCAAATCTTAGGCTGTAAATGGTAGCCTTATTTGTAGGCCTATTTTAAGACTGACCAAGGAAATGCATATGAAATGCCTTGACTATTTGAAATGCCCCAGGGATCAGATGGGGAAGAGGATATTCTATGTTAACAAGCTACATTTTATTACATTTGTTAATAATGCTTTTGTGCCATTTCAGTCATCTAACTCTAAATATTTTGGAGCAAAATATAAAAATATTTTTTAAATATCAATTTTTCAAATATACCAAATAATCATCACCATCAGTATTGACAAAATTACTACCAGTCATTTGCAAAAGGCAGCTTTTCTTGGAACAGCTTACATCCTGTGACCTATAACACTCTCAAACAAGAACATCTGCCTATCCCAGGTCCTTGGGAAGGACTTGATGGGTGGACAGAAATATTAAACCCAGTCTGAACCTCTGGCTGACTGTGTGATGAACAACAACAACAATAGCAACAATAACAGTAATACCAGTAGTAATAGGCACCTTGGGTGCAATCCCGAAACAACTGGAACACCACTTAAACACCATCAGCATTGACAAATTCATCATCAGTCAACTGCAAAAGACAGCTGTACATGGAACAGCTTACATCCTGGGACAATATCCGTAACACTGTCAAACATCCAGATCTGCCTATCCCAGGTCCTTGGAAAGGACTCAATAGTTAGAGAAAAGTACCAAATGCAGTCTGAACATCTGGCTGACTGTGCAACAAATCATCATCATCATCATCACCATCATCACAACCATGAACAAATCCAACATAGACCATGATATCATAACATCTATGAGACCTTATAATACTGAAGCATTTGGATTTTTTCCATCTCAGCAAAATTTACTATTCTTACCTTAGTCTTTTAACTCTCTTTTTTATTGAAAAGTTTTACAATACATTTTTGAATACAAACTTTTAACTCTCAGGGTCATAAAATGAGATCCCAGCAGCTCCAGTCACTATAACCAAAGATGCACGATACCAGGAGTGATAGTCCTATAGCATCTGCAACACCATGCGTTCTCCATAGGCTTGTAAGTTTAAAGTGTTTTATTGTGAGACAGAGAGGGGTCACTACCAAGGAATCAAGAGGGATAATAGTCTTCTTCCCTATAACATCAAGTTAAGATTATGTAGTGCTATGTAGAATTTATTCACATGATTTTATTGAGAGCACCACAGAATCTTGGGAGAAAGAGGATATAATTTATTGTACTAGTGAGAAAAAGAAATGATGACTGAGTAAACTGTAAGTAAAGTAACAAAATATTTCTTTAAAAAAATCCACAAATGTCATCATCATGTCTGGGTTAGTTGGCATTATTTTAACATGGATGTGATAGCAACAAGATCTACAAGAAACTTAAAACCAAGATAGTTCGTTGATCCATCTAGCTTTCCATTGTTGTTGACTGAGGGCAGCTTTCCAAGATTTCAGGCAGTATTTTTCCTATACATCAATTTACATGGGCTTAATGGCTATTCTAGGATTAAATGATTGTATGAGACATCCTCTCTTAAGCCTGTACAAGTACTGCTTGACCAAGTGGAGATGCAGCCTGTCAATTGAATAATGCTGAATGCATTTCAGGGAAGGCAAGAAGAAAATGGTTGAAGAACCTCACTCTTTCTTTTGTTTTGCCCCAATCATCAACCACAAAGGATTGTATAATTCTATTTATGCTCTTTAAAAATGCTTATGCAAAGTTTTCCTTCTCCGCACGTTCTAAGTTAATGAGAAATTCTGATTCTGACCTCTTAATACTGCCAACTCAAGGGTTCATCTGAATTTGGAAATGCGTGGTTATCCTGATCTGGAGGCTTATGCGTACATTCTCTGCTAATTAGCTACTGTCTGAAATGATAATGCCAGATGAAAGTCTAGCAGTCGTATTTCATAATTTACTGAAATGCCATAACTTTGCAGACCACTATCAAATTCCAGCAATTAGAGAGCAAGTATTAGCTTTGTGTATATATGTGTGAGGGAGGGAGTGTTAAGAATGCCAGGAAATATGAAATATAAATTTGCAGCAAAACAAAATAGTAACTTGTGGAATAGATTTGTTCAATGTATGTATGTTGGAACACAGGAATACAACTGCTGTAAAAAACTAAAAATGTTGGTGGAATTTGTCCAAGTGCCATTAATTAAATATGTGTCATTAATTCTGTGTTGACTATTAGTGACCACTTAGATTTTCTCCAGGATAATAGCAATAGCACTTAGACTCATATACTGCTTCATACTGAATTCCCTAAGCAGTTTACAGAGCCAGCATATTGCCTCCAACAATCTGGGTCCTCATTTTACTGACTTCAGAAGGATGGAAAGCTGAGTCAACATTCAGCCATTCAGAATCGAACTCCAGGAGTGAGAAGTAAGTTAGCCTGCAGTACTGCATTCTAACCACTGCACCACCACAGCTTGTAATATTATAATATGGGAACATACTAAATACATATATGTATGGCTGTGTGATTCACACCCACATAGACATAGTCACATACAAATGCACATTCATAAATGCACATCAAATATGCAAATTTTTGTGAATGGTGAAGCTAGAGATTCAGTTTAAAGACAATTAGCTCACGTGTGCAAATAAATTGATTTGCCTTGTTGGATATTCAAATTAGAGCTTCAAAACTGATTTTAAAAACTTGATGAGATTCGTATATGTGCAAAAAGATTTTTTTTTAGACTCAAATTCATGAATTGACTTGAATCCAGTAGATTGGATTAGTTAATCTGGCCCTCCAAACAGGTTAGAGTTCACAATATTTTTCAAGTGCAATAAATTATTCCAGTTAATCAGACCTGAATTGCATGAGCACACATAGCTGCTAAGCATGGATTTGTGACATTTCATACTCTGACTGAATTCTGCAAAGAAGGATATATTTTTACCGTTCTAAAGAGAATCAGGATACGATTCACTTGAAGATAGAACTGTTATGTTTCCTTCTGTCTTCAAATGAATATGATTATCTTTTTGTCCCTCCATAGGAATAAAAAACCCTGATTTTTAAAAAAAAAGTTATATAAAATTTCTGACTAATAATTTAAGCAATATGAATTACATTGTAGTTATATGAGATTTTATATAGAAAAGTTATTTTTATTCAAATAGAAATGGGCACACATTGAAATTCACATGTGTGCCAATTCCAAGAGAATATGTATATACTATGTCTAAAACACCATAAAACAAACTCTGCCAAAAAATTGTTATTTAAAATTAAACAAAGGAAAACTGATATTTGAAACATAGATAAATCCAAAACCTTTTCTACTTAATTCTAGCTAGTTTTCAGTCATCCAGGTCACGGCAGTCCCAAAGGTGCTTTTCAAAAGGCAACTGGACTTTCTTGATTTTTTTCCTTGAAAACATTTTGCTTCTCATCCAAGAAGTATCTTAACTTCTGACTAGTGTTAATATTTTCTTTTAAAAACAACAACTTCTTATTGTGGAAATGAAGTTTTATATTTTTAAATTCTGATTGAATTAAAAGCATTAATTGAGGTAAAAAATATATAATACAGAGAGAGGCTGGGTAACATTAGGATAGCAGTCTTGCTTGTGGGAGAGTAAACTGGAGCACGAGGATACAGGGAATGGAAATAACTAGTTCTGCCTGATATGAGAGCTATAGGAGAGAGCAAAGGACAATGGAGACATTTGGAAAATGATGTAGCCATCAGCTAAAATGGTTAAGATTTAACTTGGCTTCTGATGCTCTCAGGCAGGGGTCTTCAAACTTGGCCCTTTTATGACTTGTGGACTTCAACTCCCAGAATTCCTCAGCCAGCGGGCCTGGCTGAGGAATTCTGGGAGTTGAAGTCCACAAGTCATAAAAGGGCTAAGTTTGAAGACCCCTGCTCTCAGGTAACCTTGGTATTTCCTAAAAGCTAAGTGAATTGGTGAGAACTACATGGGACACCTTGTTGAAGATTCAGCAAGCCAAATGACATATAATCTGATCGGAATAATGGCAGGGAGAAGAAAATCATCAACATGATAAGATGAAACTGTGGTACCTGTCTCACAATTGCATTTCCACCAATCCTGCATTTTTTTTCCAGATTGATTCTCAGGGAAATTGCCAGTTTTCATTTGATGCAAAGTCATTTAATTCTCAGATGAATTCAGTGTCTCATATAAGCACTACGTCAATAATGTCAAAGGTCTGAGATGCCTTCTAGAACAGGGTTTGTTTATTAATATTTTGACCATTAGGCAGGTAGGTTGGCAGAAGGAACTTAACTCCCAGACTTAAACAGTTGAAACTGTTAATTGGCTTGCCAGAAACATTTCTTTGATAGCCACAGTTTTCACACATGTGACAAGTTTCACCAGGCTGTGGAGACGCCAGTTTGCATGAATTTAAGAATTATTGGAGAACTGATTGGAAATGTGGATGGAAATTTTTTTTATTGTCTTGGAAGGAAAAGTACCTTTTAAAAGCATAGTTTCCAAACATGCTACAATATATAGCAGCAATAATATATTAGCAGATAATAGCAGCCTGAAAGTATCCTTTCCTACAATTACATTACCATAGACTAGAGGTGAAACAATCAACCTCTAAATTTTCTGCACATTTTAACAGAAAATATTCTGTGGCAGAAAGAAACTTTGCAAATATTTCATATTCAAGCCAGCTTTTTCAACAAATGTAGCCATTTAATTGCATTGTTCAAGGAGTTAATATCTCACAACGAGAAGGAAGAGTCAACAATGCTCATCCATTTAAATCTCCTAAGAAGCATTTCCTCCAGTAGATGAACTTTGATGTGACTCTAACTTGTAAAGTAGGCTGCTCTGAGACTCATCTTTACTGCTGGGGTTATGAAAGGTGCTATCCAGATCATATGACATCTCTGAGAGATGGTACCCTGGGGTGTCTTATGATGTTTATGAGATAAGTTGAGAGTGATGCTCTGATATTCCCCATGCCTCAGTTGGGGTTGTGAGTCTGGGCTCCCTGTCAATGATTTGGGTTCTGTGCTCCACTCTCCTGTGGCCAGAAAGACGCACTCATTCCTCTAAGGAAAAGTCCAAAGAGATTAACATAGCCCACCCTTTGCCTTTGGTAATAAGAAGCTTAAATAAAAATCCATACTCTGCCGCTGACCTCTGACCATCAAGGGGGTTTTTCAGAAACTTTATTGCCTTCTTAAGAAATGAACACAGACCTGTCTTTAATTCCTTCCTGGAGCCCCTGTGAACTGTGTGGCTCAAGCAAAGGTAGCCTGGGACTTGTTAGGAAAGAATTTATGTGACATCACCTAGCACTGAAGGGGGAGGGAGGCTTAATCATTTTTAATTACATCCCATTGGAGCTTTGTTGGTACTTTTGAACATGATCACTTTGTTGGCCTCCCCTGACTCACTGTCACTCATCCTTTTGGCATGATGGCTTAGCTGATGGCTCAGCTTCAGCTAGTCCTGTGGTGATGTCCATCAAGAAATTCATTACCGCTTCCTCTGTGCTAACGAGCTGTAATACAGGGCCTTTGAGGGAAAGCCAGACAGATTTCTCCTTTATAGGCCTAAAGAAAGCTTAGGGTCATTTAGTGAGAGATTGAGGAAGCTGACTTTTTTTTATGTTGACTGTAAATTTAATTCTTTCTATGTCCAGAAGGGCATTACAGGAAGTAGTATTTCTAAGAGGAAGCCAATGCACCCTCTGGATGAGGGCCAGGAGATCAGAAAGAAAAAAAAATAGAAATAGAATAGAGAAGCATTTCATCATTCACTAAAGTAAATCATGACTGCATGGTTTAACTCATGAATGGCCATCTATTTTGACCTCGTATGCATGGGGACCCATCACAAGAAGACCAGGATCTAACGTAAATGTTTGGTTTAATTTAGATTTAAATTAAAGTTTAATCTAAACCCATTAAGCATTTTGATTAAGTATTTAGCATGTTTTACTTCTGTTTCATTAAAATTATAATTAGATGGCAATTAGAATTGTTCAACAATAGAAGAGATTGCCTCAGGAGATAGTAGATTCTCTTTCACTGGAGATGTTTAGACAGAAGCTGGATGGCCACCTGTTAGAATGCTCTAGGAATGGATTCCTGCACTTTTGGGAGATTGGATTACGTGGTATCTTCCAACACTTACATTTTATGATTATGCAATTTCCCTAATCCATAGTTAATACTAATTACAGTTCTAATTAGATATAATACTAATACTAATAACAGTTCTAATTAGATTCAAATGTAATGGTTTACTGCATTCACTCAAAAATTGAAGTGAGTTTTCTAATTTCTTAAAGGGGATGACCTGCTAATTCAAGTCTTACTCAGGCTCATTTTAGAGTGTAATTGTATTTAATATCTAAAATCAGCATACATTTCCACCACAATGTTTCTTCATAATATGAGCACTTACAGTTTTTCTCATTTTTGTAAATATGTCAAATCTGGGTCATCAACTTTGATTCTGTGTTTAAAAATGTTTACATAAACCATGTCTGAATTTCATATACATCTCCCCAAACACACAGGGATCTTCACTAACAGCAGGTATTGCCTGTTCCTCTTCTCACTACCTCATCAAATGTACTTATTAACTATCTATCTATCTATCTATCTATCTATCTATCTATCTATCTGTCTGTCTGTCTGTCTGTCTGTCTGTCTGTCTGTCTGTCTGTCTGTCTGTCTGTCTGTTTATCTATCTATCTATCTATCTATCTGTCTGTCTGTCTGTCTGTCTGTCTGTCTGTCTGTCTGTTTATCTATCTATCTATCTATCTGTCTGTCTGTCTGTCTGTCTGTCTGTCTGTCTGTCTGTCTGTTTATCTATCTATCTATCTATCTGTCTGTCTGTCTGTCTGTCTGTCTGTCTGTCTGTCTGTTTATCTATCTATCTATCTATCTATCTATCTATCTATCTATCTATCTGTCTGTCTGTCTGTCTGTCTGTCTGTCTGTCTGTCTGTCTGTCTGTCTGTTTATCTATCTATCTATCTATCTATCTGTCTGTCTGTCTGTCTGTCTGTCTGTCTGTCTGTCTGTCTGTTTATCTATATCTATCTATCTGTCTGTCTGTCTGTCTGTCTGTCTGTCTGTCTGTTTATCTATCTATCTATCTATCTGTCTGTCTGTCTGTCTGTCTGTCTGTCTGTCTGTCTGTTTATCTATCTATCTATCTATCTGTCTGTCTGTCTGTCTGTCTGTCTGTCTGTCTGTCTGTCTGTTTGTCTATCTATCTATCTATCTATCTATCTATCTATCTATCTATCTATCTATCTATCTATCTATCTATCTATCTATCTATCTATCTATCTCCCATCTTTATTATTTTTATAAATAATTCAGTGACAAACACGCCTAATACTCCTTAGTAATATGAGACAGTGTTTGATTTTTCTTTTTGCACTCCATGAGAAGTTCATATAGCAGTTCCAACACAAAAAGTCATTTACAGCAAGATAACAGGGAGCCAATTTGGTGTAGTGGTTAAAGCATCAGGCTGAAAACAGGGAGATGGGAGAGCTCTAGTCTCATCTTAGGCACAAAGCCAATTGGGTGACCTTGGGCCAGTCAATCTCTCTCAGTCCTAGAAAGGAGGCAATGGTAAACCACTTCTAAAATCTTGACAAGAAAACTGCAGGGTTTTGTCCAGACAATTTTCAGGAGTCAGCAATGACTCAAAGGCACACACACACACACACACACACACACACACACACAGACACACACACTGTGTAATACTCCTTTAATTACTGGAAGTCTACAGCTACTTTAAAAATATTTAATCTATCAACCTGTTTTATGTGTCTCAAAAATATATGTAGTTATGTCCTTTATGATGTTGCTATTGCAACACTGCTTTCTAATGGGAATTATCAATTAATACAAACTCCTAGACAATTGTTTCTTAACTTTGGCAACTTTAAAATGTGTGGACTTCAATTCCGAGAATTCCCTAGCCAGTATGTTGGCTGGGGGATTCTGGTTGTTGAAGTCCACACATCTAAAAATTGCTACGGTTGAGAAACACAGACCTAGACAAATTGTCCTGTAGATGAAACAACAGTGCAAATTCTTGTCTTCTCTAGACATTTCTTTAGCACTCATTTGCAAATTTGGATATAGACATGAAATATTAATTAAATTATTTAATTGCAGTTATTTCCCACCTGGCATTAATAATCAGTTCATTAATGAGTTAATCAGGAATTAACCATGGTTTTTAACAGTAGCAGCACTAGTACATTATTGCCAGATCTGCTGGCCCTCCCTCCAATGCCCAACAGCTAAAAAAACATCCTTTCAAAGGAATATCTGTTTTGGTTAATTTCAGATTCATCAATAAAGCACACCCAAGTTTGAAGCTGGTGGAAAGTCAAAAGTCCCTCCTTGAGGAAAACGGATAGTCTAGAAATGCAAAATATTAAATAATAAGTAAATACACATCTAACAATTGCTTAGAAGACATGTTTCTGACAAGCCCTTTCTAAATATTGTTGTAGTAGGCAAAACAACATGACCAATGTGATGACTGGACACATTTGCCACAGTATCTGGCCTGTGGTCTTTGATGGATGGGGTACTCTTTAAGACAACCTCTGCCATTGGTGGACTTGAGACATGCCCTTCCTGTTCCTATATGGAGCTGGGTTGAGTATGTTTCACTGGCTGGATTTAGGAGATAGTCAACAGCACACTGCAGGGGGACATGTTGCCAGCTGCTTTGGAGGAGGCTGTAGATGCCTCCATTTGGATCTGGCCATATTTGACAACTGTCACCCAGTTTGCAATTTCCATTTGTGGGGAAGATTATTGAACAGCTGGTTAGGAATGCTGTAATACTGGCTTTCATTACTTTGTACTATGCCTAGTTCTATAATAGAACTGCATGTACATAAATAACTATAGCACTTAGACTTATATACCAGCCCACAGTGCTTTACAGCCCTCTCAGCAGTTTACAGTGTCAGCATATTGCCCCCAACAATCTGGGCCCTCATTTGACCAATCTCAGAAGGAGCCTTGAGCCCCATCAGGATTGAACTCTTGGCTGTGTGCAGAGTTTGCCTGCAATACTGCATTCTAACCATTGCACCACCAGGGCTCTTAAACCATGGGTATCTGCACTTTGTTCCAACATCAGTAAAAACTTTAATAATATTTTATTAATTATTGTTGATACTGGCATTGCAAAATTTAGAGAATAATCATTTTCCTGTGATAATTGCATTTTTGTTTATGTACCGGTGTGAAAATATAAAATAAACTTAGATTCAAATTCAAACTAAAGAAATGTCTCTCCTACCTTTATTGTACAGACTGTCCAGCCTGAATGTGATTCTTTTTCCCCATTCTCCAAGATGGTTGTGGTACCAGTTTCAGCTTAAGTACAGTACTGAATCGGAGCTAAGCCTACTTGTTAATAACAACCTGTACACAGACTATATGATCCCTGGATTACTTTAAATAAGTCATTCAATATTGTATCTCAGTTTGTGCCTGCAAAAAGGGACTAATATTACTGCAAGATAATGAGGCTGGGTATTAGTGAGTGGCAGGTGCCACTTTAATGTAAAAGGATGAAATCAGTGAAATGTTAAGAAGTATACGCGGGTGGGGATTTATTGCAGCTGTTAATTTCCTGCCTAAATACAGTAATTTCTTTTTAAGAAAAGAAGGAGTCTAGTTAAAAATATAACATGGAATGTATACTTGCTGAGATCTTTAATGTGGTGCTTATCCAGATCTTTAAAAATAATTTCAGCAAAGTGATTCACTTTCCTTTAATGCTAGGATTTAAAGTGTGTTTATTGTAGTTTTTCCATAAAAGTCCCATAAAATCATTTACTGTGCAGAAAAGATTTCATTTACCCATAAACATTAGGTTTCTGTTTTCTGGCAATGAAGGAATATCCATTATCTTCTCAAAAAAATCTCTGTACTTGAAAATTTCTTTTTACATAATACCCAGAAGAACTAATGGTATGGTCATTAATTGCAGTTTCGGATATCTTGAAAGAGAACTGTGTGTTACTGTCCACCGTACTTACTTAAAACATGCTTATTAAAAAAATAGAAAGCAAAGAGGAAGAGTAAATAGACAATTTTCTTAATGGAAGGAAGTAAAAAGTGGAATCTCTGAAAGATATATGTTGGAACTAATGCTCTCCCATCTATTCACAAAAAAATCTTGATTTAGGGGTGAGGAGAAAGGTGGCCTTGTTTCTCAATGATACAAAATTATTCAGGGTAGTGGAAACGAAAGTGATTAACACATTTCTTTAAATTGAGTGAATAGCCAACCAAATAATAAATTCAATTAAATTGAAATTTCTAGTGATTCACATTTGTGACAAAAAACCTCCACTATACTCTGATGGTCTCTAAGCTGTCTGGAACTAACCAGGAAAAGATCGTGAGGTAATAGTGGATTTCCCAGTAAAAATATTGACTCAGTATCTGGTTACTGTGAAAAAGGCAAATTCCATGCTACAAATAATTAGCAAAGAGTCTGAAAATTAAAAAGTCAACATTGTAATGCCCTTACACCATTCTATGATGTACTACGTACAGTTCAGGTTACTATACTAGAAAACAAGCATAAAACATAATATGAACGGAAAAAGTGCAGAAAAGGACCAAAATGATCAGCACATCCAAACGGCTTTCCTATTAGAAAAGGCTAAAGCATATTTGATTCACTTAGCTTGAAAAAAAGGAAAATATGGTGAAGTAAAAAAGAAAAGATAACTGAGGTTTATAAAAAATATGACATTAGGAACGAAGTTTAAAATAGGGGAAAGGGTTTCCTTCCCCTTATTTTAAACTTCCTTCTACTAAGCTTCACTGGGTGGTTCTTGTTCCTAATGTCATATAATAATAATGTATTTGTAGCCGTCATTACTACGCAACATGTTGATGGCCATTTAAATGGTCGATTTTAAAATGGAGTTAAAATGGAGAGCTCATAAAAGAGAGGTCAATCAAGGATTATGTCTTGAACACTTCATACTTGCTCTGGGATTGGAAGCAGCATGTTTCAAATACCATTTGCAGGGAACACTGGTGGGAGAGCGATATGTCCTTTTTCTCTTCCTGGTGCTGAGTACTTCTGAAACACCTTGTTGGCCTTTATTAGAGAAATTTTTACAACATTGTTTGGTGACTGGGAACCGGGATCTTGTTAAGTTCTGCTGTGATTAGTGACTGGGAACTGGGATCTTGTTAAGTTCTGCTGTGATTAGTGACTGGGAACTGGGATCTTGTTAAGTTCTGCTGTGATTAGGGCTGTATCCAGCATCCTCTCTGAGTATCCAAGGCCTTTCCCATGGGGTGTCCTTAACAACCTTTGGACCCACTCCAAAATCCAGAGGGCTGCTGAATTTTCAGAACTTTCTGTACCTAATTCCCTGGAGAGGCAAAAATAGAAATGGATATTGTCACTACACTGTTTACTAGGCTCCAGACCCTCAAATTATGTCAGCCAATAGTTGCATATTTGTCAAAACTCTATCAGACAAAGCACCTGTGGGTAGGGCAAGAAGCAATGGATGGGAACTTATTAAAGAGAGATTCAACCTATACATGAGGAAAAGTTTCCTGACAGTGAGGACAATTAATCAGTGGTATGGCTTTCCCTCCAGAGGTTGTGGGTGCCCCAACACTGGAGGTTTTTAAGAAGAGACTGAACAATCATTTGTCTGGAATGATATGGGGTCTCCTGCTTGAGCAGGAAGGGGTTGGACTAGAAGACCTCCAAGGTCCCTTCCAACCCTGTTTTTCTATCTTCTATGTTTTTTAAGAACACTCTCTGGAGCCTCCTAACTATGTTGCCCTCTTTTTTACTTTCCTAGATTTCCCATCCGGGGAGGCAAGTAATGATCAGATGAGGATGAACATTTTCTTTCAATTATTATACAGAAAAGATAAGAGCACAGAGGAGATGAAGTTCCCAGGCAGCATAATCAGTTGTGGGAGTTTCAATCCTATCCTAAATAGTATCAAGCAGAGAAAAGTAACTATGCTGTTATTAAGTCCAAGGTTAAAAACAACAACAACAACAACAACAAACATCCTTTACTGACTGCCTCCCCTTCTATTGTCTTCCCCTAATATTCCAAAAACTATTTTAATCTGTAAATTCCTTACATTCCTTTCTTATTCCTTACATTCCTTTCTTAATCCTTACATTCCTTTCTTACTACATGTAGTCCAAGACAGGCAGATTAATAATGCTGCAAAAATAATGCAAACATTATATAACCAACCACGTCCCAGTGCTTGTCCCTTTGCCTGGCACAAGTTGGGGAGACTGAAGTCTTTTCTTTTGTGAGCTCTAGCTAGGAGTCACATATGAAACCTTGGCAGGTGAATCTTCCATCTAGTCATCATGTCTAATAGCCATTTATAGATCTCTTTTCCACAAACCAAGCAGCTTTTTAATATGTGCATTTGGGAGTAACCAGAGACTGTATGAGTACAGAGTCAGGCTCAAAAATAGAAGAGCTGAGATTTGATGCACTTAGTCTTCTGGATCCAACTTTAATCAGATAAACCAACCAAATAAATAAACAGGGGAGAATGCCTCCTTCAGTGGTTTGTTCCACATAACATCATGGCAGATTCTGATATACACGCTTTATACTGATGCAACTTTTCCAGAACTATCTTGTTTTAGGTAGCAGAAACAGGACGACATGTTTGACTGATCCCCATGTCAGAGTTTTGCCTGATTATCTGCCGGCCCTACCCGGTCAGGCCTTCAGTTGAAGGCTAGGTCTGAAAAATGTATCTATCTGTCTTTTTTTTCCCCTATAAGAAAGAGAATTTTCTTTCCCTTCTCAAAGATATGGCCAGAGTATACCCCCCCCACTTCCCAGCCCTACAATTTGCATTGCCTTAAAATGTGATACTATCCCATACAATTCATTTTTATCTTTACTTTCTGTCATCAGGTAAACAGTGCCTTTTATATTAAAATAACACTTCACTACTTGTGAAGGCAAGCCTTTCCACTGGTTAATTGTTCTTGCTGTCAGGAAATTTGTCCTTCGTTCTAGGTTTCTTCTATCCTTGATTAGTTTCCATCCTTTGCTTCTTGTCCTGCCTTCAGGTGCGTTGGAGAAAAAGTTGACACCCTCTTTTTTGTGGCAACTCCTTAGATATTGGAAAGACTACTATCATGTCACCCTAGTTCTTTTTTTCCTTAAACTAGGCATACCCAATTCTGCCAACTGTTCTTCATATGTTTTAGCCTCCAGTCTCCTAATCATTTTTCTTGCTCTTCTCTGCACTCTTTTCAATGTCTTTAAATCTTTTTTATATCATGGCAACCAAAACCGGATGCAATATTCAAGCTGTGTCAACAAATACAAATACATGTGGAGCCTGAAAACGTGTTTTGGGCCACGTCTGGGCCAAGAGAATTCCACCTGACTAGCAGGTACCTTAAATGACATTCTGGATGCTTTCCTTAAGTTCCCTCTTGCTTTTTGTTTTTCACCTTCTCTGGCTGGTGCCGAATCTGAACAAACATGTCTGCTCTAATGAGCACCCTGTAAAACAGATCCTACAGCTCTGCCACCCTTCCTTCTTCACAAAGCAAGGACACAATAGGTTTACTATTTGAAGTCTTTTCTCTGGGGTCTTTTGTTCTGCTAGTCTGTTACATTTCCCCGGTCTTCAGCCAATTCATGATGAATGCTGATGCCACTGTCAGAGAGAGCCCCAAGTCTGTGCTTTTATTGTTCAAATGACTGAGGTAATGAGGTCCAGATTTGCTGTGAAAGAAGATGAATGGTGTTTTGTTAAGTGGACACATATACAGAACACTCAAACTGCAGACTTTGCAAGAAAATTACTCTCCTACTCAAAGCAAAAGACTGACAAGTATTTGCTCTTCTACTCTTTAGATATTCCTGGGAAAGAAGCCAAAGATTCCATTGTCCCATATGACTTTTGCAGTGGAAATAAGTAACTGTGTTGAACTTTGTGGTATAGAAAACTTATCTAAGTTGTCAAGAGGTAAGATTTTTCATCACACCTTATCAACCTACCCAGGATGCTGTGGCTAAAAGAGGCCATTTCTTTAAGTCCATTTCACATTATTAGTTCTTTACACCAGTATAGGGAACTACAACTTTACAGTAAGATATAACCTAGAGCAGGGGTGTCAAACTGCCGGCCCAAGGGCCGATTTCATCATACCAAAGCCACGCCCACCCCATTGCTGGCAATGCAAAAAGAGTCGCGACACGTCATGTGACGAGTTTGACACCTATGACCTAGAGTGAAGGCACTGATCAGGTTGCTGGATCAAAGGGATCATGGCATAATAAATACTGCAGAATGAATATCTCTCATTAAAGCCATAGTAATACTTTTGGGTACAGATTTCCTCCATGCAGGCACATATTAATATGTCAAGGAGCCCCAGTAGACATAATTGCATGATAGATTGGAGATACATCAGTTAGGGAGCTATGACATTTAGCTCAATACTTGTCTGTCTGCTGACAAGCCATAATTTTCCTAAAATTCTTTGTTAGATTTCCTGAAGAAATTGGGGATTGAACTGGGGCCTTCTGAGCCCTGCCTATTTCAGTGACAATCCATTGCTCATTGTGAGAAGGGCTTAAGGTAAATATTTGCTTGGCCCATTGCCATTAAGGACATCACCGTACTTGAATGCAGGAACAGTTCCAGGAACAGATGAAGATGAACAGCCTGCAGGATACAGGATCATCATCCTCTACTACTAACGTCACTGCAAAGGCACCCAGCATCTGCCCTGCAAAAGACTGCTGTTTTCTGATTGCCATCCTCTTAGGCCCTGCACAACATTTGGTTGTGATCACTTTCTTTCATTCTAGCAGCAGCCTTAGCTCGGATTGGCTGCAGAGCCTGGCATACCCTTGCACCAGCTGCCAATTGTTGCCTAGTGCCTTCAAGCTACTATGTTTCATTCATTCATTCATTCATTCATTCATTCATTCATTCATTCATTCATTCACTGCATTTATACAGCCATTCATGTGACTCTGGGCAGCTCACAATACAAAGCATAAAAACAAGGAAGAAAAAAGCATTACAATAAAGCTGAAGTCTCTAAAATCTATAATTCAGCCATACATATTGGGCTTTTCTACCTCATCTTACTGCTAAGCTTGTAAGCCGCCCTGAGTCTTCGGAGAAGGGCGGGATATAAATGGAATTAAAAAAAAATCTCAGGGCCTGAAGAAAAAGCCAGGTATTCAAAGCTTTTTGGAAGCCTACCAAGGTTGGGCCTCATGCAGAGCACATAGCAAGAATTCAGTTAGGATGTGTTTGAGGCGTGAGTTACTAAGAGTAGCATCTTCCCTTCGAGGAACAGTTGCAATTTGTATACAAGATGAAATGGCATGAAGGCTTACTGTGCACAGCTGCCACTTGCTTGTGGAACAGCAACTCTGAACACAGAAGGGCTCCCAAACTGCATTAACTCTGTCAGAGTCCATAGTAAAAAATGGGAAATCCTCAGATACAGGAGAGTTCTAAAACCCAAAGACACACTGCTGTCTGGGATTGAGCTGAAACCCATTCTTCCCCATCCAGACCTTCACAGCCTACATGACCTGGAAAAGAACCTTGATGGCATTGCTTGGGTGGCATAGGCATAGACAGGTAAATGAGTATTATTTGCATACTGGTGGTACATAACCCTCCGCTGACAGATGGCCTCACCTAGTGGTTTCACATAGATGTTAAATGGGAGAGAGCAGAGAACTGACTCCTGAGTCTTGTGGCCAAGATCACTTCTTGAGAGTTGCTGGGTTGTATGCCCACATGTGTGGTTAGGAATAAGATAGTGTAGGAGTTTCTCTGGAGTACTGGCTATTCTTTCACTCATTAGGATTCCTCCCTGAGCTATTGGACCTGGTTGCCAGTCAGTACAGCTCAGGAATTCATGGATTCCGTGGCAACTATCACCTTGTCCCAAGCCATCTTGTTTCTAATGATATGGATGGTCACATGTTAAGCCTGTTTTGTTTTTCTTTTAACTTTGAGCTGCTGTTGCATGATCTGGATGTGAAGGACTGTTTGTCAGATGTCAGATCATTTTCTGCTCAGTTTGTGAGTTATTGCTGATCCCTCTCTCCACAGAACCAAATTCCTTCAAATGGTAGGCCTTGGCCATAGGGTTTCCAAGAGATACTGGAGGAACTGCCAACAGTCTGGCAGACGAGATGGCTGAGGTCCTGGTTCACCATTGGCAAGAAGCAGCATCTCAGGTTTTTGACCTGATCAGTGCTGAGTAGTGTCATTCTATTGGACAATCCCAATTGGTCCCTTGGTTTTCTGAGATCCTTTGGCAGATGAAGTCCAAGAAGCAATGTCTGGGTTAGGGGTAGGTTCTAATTTATGGTCCATCCTCTGCTCCTCCCACCAGGGTTCACTCAACTATCTGTCTTATTCAAAAGTCCTTGTAGGCATTTACAGTTGAGAAATAACTGCATCATAAAAGAGGATAAGTGAAACAGAACAGGAAGCAGATAACCAGAAAGTTCTCCTCTTGTATTTTTGTGGAAGTAAAGGAATTACAGATTGTCTTGAACCTATGATTACAACTGGGATACATTTAAGCAGTGGGATCATTAAATGAGGCATCCTGTGCCTGACCCAATCTTTTTTGCTGTGCCTGACCCAATCTTTTTTGCTGTGGTTGTTAAGTGAATCACCTGCAATCATTAAGCAAGGCATCATGTGATTGTGACTTGTAACCTCCTGCCATCTTTCCCATTGACTTGGTTTGTTTGGAAGCTGTCTGGGAAAGCTGCAAATTGCTGCAAATGTTGTTGTGAGTGCAAGCCAGTTGTCCAATACCCAGATTGTGATTGTGTCATGGCAGGGACATAAGTGCAAGGACAAGTTGTAAAAATTTTTTTCCCCAGCACTATAGTGACTTTGAATAGTCACTAAATGAACGGTCTTAAGTCAAGGACGACCTGTCTACCCATCCATACTCAACTGCAATCAGGGAAGGACCTGTGGACAGTAAGTAAGTACAGTAATTGATCAATCAGCTTGAATATGCCTGAGGTTATAAAACTGATTCAGTTCAGAAAGCAATAACAGTGGATCAATGAGAAAACTTATGGGGAAAAAAATCAATAAAATTTACACTAAGCCACAATCTGAGGGAAAATTGGTACAAAATGTTCTTCAGATGATAAATAAGTCTGTCAACAATTGCCAAAATGGATAAATCATATAGCAATAAATGTTGGAGATCCCACAACAAAAAATGAAACAAGTTTTATCACATGTGGTGCTTATGTAAAAAAAAAACCAAAAGCCCCAAAGTACTGGAAAGAAATACATTAAAACAGCCAAAAAATTCTAATAATAAAAATTTAATTATAATAGTCACAAATATTTTTTATTAGTTATGATTCCATAGAACAAATGAAAAGCATCAAAATTTATTAAGATATATTGTGACAGCAGCAAGAATCAATATTGGAAAAGAGAAATCTTGCTGTCAATACAAGACTGGGAGACAAAAGTTGAAAAATATGCAGCAATGGAAAATATGACAGTATATATTCACAGCAGAGGTTTAACCATATTCAAGCAGGAATGTTTCCCTTATATTCAACATATATAGGCAAAGAAAGCAACTGGTTTTTAAGAAAAAGAGAAGCTGTTTTAAAGTAACAAGAATAGCAATAGAAATTTAATACATACATAAATAAAATAAATAAAATTCAAACAAAAATGAGTAACAATGTTCAAAGTAAAATATAAAAACTTTCAACTAGCAATTAATGGCTGGGTGGGGGAAAGTGGATGAGAATGAAAGAATTTTTTAATATTTTTAATATTAACCATTTTAATATTTTCTTTCTCAAAATTCAAATGTGTGTCTATAAAATCTTTTTCTTTATTCTTTCTTTTTTCTTTAATGTTTTACATCAGGGGTCTTCAAACTTGGCCCTTTTATGACTTGTGGACTTCAAATCCCAGAATTCCTCAGCCAACATGCCTGGCTAAGGAATTCTGGGAGTTGAAGTCCACAAGTCATAAAAGGGCCAAGTTTGAAGACCCCTGTTTTACATAACCGATAAAAAAGTATGAAAGTTTCGGGAGACACCAAAACTTCAATAGATTTTTAGATTACATCTTTTTAAACAAGAAATAGTATTTAGAAATGACCTTATTATTTTCATGTTGTTGGAGCTGTATTGAAATTAACAATTTATTTAAAGATATTCCATTTCAGTAATAGGTAATTATATGTACTACCTTGGCTTTGAGATTCAATGTTTTTAGATGTATATATTTTATTTTAATCACATGGGACTCGATTTCTGGATAAAGGAATGGATTTATAATAAAAACATTTATTTTTCAGCATCAGAAACACAAACATTTGGCTGTCTTTTCGGTTTGAATAACTGTTTAATAGAGTTCAAACATGAATGACTATAAGGAATTATGGCCTCAGTTCATTGATCTATGTATACCCTGTAAATATATGCTTTGTATGTTTGTATGTTTTTGTCTCTTTTTTCAGGTTTTTTAAAAATATATATATATTCTTGTTTCATTTTTGGCATTTAATTAATTGAAAAATAAATCGATTCAAAATATGTGTTTCTTATTAATTTTGAAATGTCTTATACTCTATGAAGATGATGCAATGTGTTTTCAAAGAAAAATTAAATACATCTTATATTAATTTTATACTATTACTATGTGAATTTTTCGTTAATTTTTTCATGTTTAGATTATTTAAATCACTATAATGTATGCAGATTCTTTTTTTTAACCACACAATCACTGGTGTATTTTGTAGTAGTAACAAATGTAGTGGTTGTTATTTTTCACCAATTAAAAACTTAAAGCTGGCAAATGAATTAATACTTTGGTCAGCTTGATTAGCCATTCCTTAGCTACTGAACTAGATAGAATACAGCATTATGAATATTAGGCTTTGTACAAGATGTTATGCTAAAATGTGAATAACTAATCTATGACACAATGTGCTATATGAATATAGTTTGTTATTTTAGGATTGTTTGATTTTATCCAATTGGCTAGCTCAGTAAGCCATGGTTTAGTGTGTGTGTATGTGTGGACCAGCCATTATAATAAGACATGGATATCCCAAAACTACAGTAAAGCATTTCATTTAAGCTTGTGTTTGCAAAATGTGATTATTAGTATGGGCTGGTCATCTGGAAACACTCTCAGCTATGGGATTCCCCTGCTACCACACAGCTTTTCTTTAAGTCAAAAAGTCTTTTGAGTTTTCATGACTGAAAGGCCTTCAAGAATCTGCTCAAAAGTAAAGATCTGAAGCTGACCTTGGCTGAAAAATAACTGACATAAAAATGTCAGCATGAGTTTGCAGACAACCTAAAGGCAGAGCTCATGGCATTCTTTTTCCTACAATACACCCTCTAAAGTAAATATGGCTTGGAATCAATGAAATATTGTACCAATCTCAGCCAAACTCTATTTGCTAAAGCTTTAGATTAAGGAAGCAACATAGTTAGCATTTGTTCTACTTTCTGCAGCTGCATTTGCTTCAGCCCAAAATGAAACCTGGGAAAAGGGGGATGTTGTATAGCAGGGGTGTCAAACTCAATTTCATTGAGGGCCGCATCAGCATTGCGGTTGCCCTCAGGGGACCGGGTGGGTATGGTCTGGGTGGGCGTGGCCTACTGGGTGGGCATGGCTAGAGTGTGTATGGCCTACTGGGTGGGCATGGCCAGCTCTACATCGTTCGCATCAAGGGTATCTATGGGGGCCTGGGCAGGAGTGGGACAGATCTGAGGGTCTCTGGCAGAAGGAGGGTCTCTGGGCCAGGGCCAAGGCAGTGGGGGCCGTTCCCTCACTGTTTCCAGGATGGCTTCGTGGGCCACATGAAACCACTTCGCGGGCCGGATCTGGCCCCCGGGCCTTGTGTTTGACATGTCTGTTGTATAGTGAGTTCTTAGGAGGCAATAAGCAAGCCGAGAGATTGCAAACAGGAACATTGCTTTATTGAGGCAAACAGGAACAGAACTGAATCAGAGGCTTCTGTGCAGCTACTTATATGGTTGGCCACTAGGCGGCGGCCAATAAGTTTAAAGGAACCCATTCCTGCCACTTTCAGCTTTTTTTACTTTTGGTACTGTAAAAGATACTGGAGTGGTTTGCCATTTCCTTCTCCAGTGGATCACGTTTTGTCAGAACTCTCTGCTATGACCTGTCCATCTTGGGTGACCCTGCACAGCATAGCTCATAGCTTTATTGAATTACACAAGCCCCTTCGCCATGACAAGGCAGTAATCCATGAAGGGAAAAAGGGGCGGGAATGGGTAGCGACAGATTTTATTTTCCTGGGCTCCAAGATCACCGCAGATGGGTACTGCAGCCAAGAAATTAAAAAACGCTTGCTTCTGGGGAGGAAAGCCATGGCAAATCTAGACAACACACTAAAAACCAGAGACATCACCCTGCCAACAAAAGTGCCTATAGTCAAGGCTATGGTCTTTCCAGTTGCAATGTATGGCTGTGAAAGTTGGACCATAAGAAAGGCTGAGCGCCAAAGAATTGAGGCCTTTGAACTATGGTGCTGGAGAAGACTCCTGCAAGTCCCTTGGACTGCAAGGCAATCAAACAGGTCAGTCCTAGAGGAGATCAACCCTGACTGCTCTTTACAAGGCCAGATCCTGAAGTTGAAACTCAAATACTTTGGCCACCTAATGAGAAGGAAGGACTCACTGGAGAAGAGCCTAATGCTGGGAAAGGTTGAGGGCAAGAGAAGAAGGGGACGACAGAGAATGAGGTGGCTGGATGGAGTCACTGAAGGAGTAGGCGTGAGCCTAAATGGACTCCAGAAGATGGTAGAGGACAGGAAGGCCTGGAGGAACATTGTCCATGGGGTCGCGATGGGTCGGACACGACTTTGCAACTAACAACAACAACATTCCTGCCCCAAATCATCCAATTATCTTCTTGGAGACAGCAAGTCTGGCAAGTCAGTGACTGTTACACAGACACACCAATTGAGCAACCTTAAGCAGCATTCAAACAGACACATGAAACAGTTCAAGTAAAATCCCAATACATTACACCCCTCTCCCCTAGAATGTACACACATTATTAATATTATTTAAGAATAAAATCTTGTAAATATGGTGGTGGTCTGCACGACCTTGCAGACCATCTGGGGGACCCAGGCAACCCCCGGTCTACCAGCTTGCCCACCGGGCTGGGTAGTCCAGGGCTCACAAGTTCATGAGAGTCGGATTGACTTGAGTCTTTTTCGCTGGCCATTCCAGGTTGGTCCAAATGAAAGTCCAAAGAAGAAGCAGAGTCAGTGCAGTTGCTGCCTTGTTCGGGTTGACTTTCCCCATCTGGAGACCCATGTTGCACTCCTGGACTTTGTCCATCTACGACCACCTCCCCATTGTACTGACTGGTTGAGTCCTCAGAGCGTGTGAACTGCCCTGCTTGGCTGCTGGTTTCTGGCTCTATTTGCAGACCTGCCATGAGGTCCTTGCTTAGTGGCTATTCTGCAAAATGCTTTCGCAGCTGATCAATATGGCGGCAAATGACTTGCCCCCCCCATCCAGAGCCACCTCATAGGAAAGAGATCCCAAGATTTTGACAATTTTACCCGGCACCCACAAGTTCCCATGCCCATAGTTTCGGGCCCACACCCCATCAACCACTTGCAACCCCTTTGGAGCCTTTGGGTATGAGGTGTCTGCTGCCACCTGGTCAGGATGCAACTTGTCCAGTTTCATGATGAGCCTTCTTCCCCAGTGAAGCTCTGCTGGGCTCTTGCCTGTTGCTGTACAAGGCGTACTGTGCTGGCAAAGCAGGAAATCAGCCAGCCTATGGTGCCAATCTCTGATCACAATGCACTTGAGTGACTCCTTTGTTGTGCGCACCATTCATTTGGCCTGCCCATTAGTTGAGGGATGAAAAAGAGCCAACGTTGTGTGCCTTATGAGGTGAGTCCTCAAGAATGCCTGAAACTCTGCTGCTGTGAACTGGACTCCGTTGTCCGAGACTATGCTGTCCGGTAGTCCATGTGTGGCAAAAGCTTTCTAAACACCTGAATGGTCTTAGCAGTAGTCATAGTTGCAATAGGAATTACTTCCAACCATTTAGAGTGGCTGTCGACCACTATCAAAAATAGCTGTCCCTGAAAAGGACCAGCGAAGTCAATGTGAATCCTTGACCACAGTGTATGAGTTTCCTCCCATCTGTGGACAGGAGCATGTGGCATTTCTGGCCTGGACTGTTGACACGTGTAACACCTGTGTACTTGGGCCTTGATAGCCTTATCTAACCCTGGCCACTATAGAACTGGGGACAATAACCCTGCTCCTCCATAAGATGCAGCCTTTGTGAGCTGAAAGCTTGTTTCTACGTGTGAAGCACCTCTGGAACTCTGGCCCAGGGCTATTTTCAAGCCACCCTGTGTGAATCCATGACAAGACTCTACTTAAAACCTTGTCTGGAGCAATTTCTGCAGCCACATCCCCAACATGGAGGGGAAATTCAGACAAATCCTGAATTGACAAAATGTGAGCTGCTGGAGCCAGATCTGGCTCTACCTGTGGCAATGGCAACCTGCTAAGGCCGTCTGCATGGCCCATGTCTTTGCTGGGTTTGTGAACCAGCCTGTAGCTGTAGGCTGACATAAAAATGGACCATCTTAACATACTAGGGGACAGTATTTGAAGCGTCTGCCTATTTGTAGTAAATAACCCCAACAGTGGCTTGTGGTCACTGAAGACTGTGAATTCCCTGCCATACAAGTAATCATGGAATTTCTTCACCCTGGCCACAATGGCCAAGGCCTCTTTGTCAATCTGAGCATAATTGTGCTCAGCTGAGGACAATGTCCTGGAATAATAGGCAATGGGGACCTGAGTCCCATTACTTGACAAATGGCTTAGAACAGTCCCCACCCCATAAGGGGATGCGTCACACTCAATGCATACAGGCAAGGTTTCATTAAAGTGTGTAAGCACTGAATTGGAGGACAGCAGTGATTTTACTATGTTAAAGCTGTTTTCGTGAACCTTGGTCCACTTCCATGGGGAATTTTTGTCTAAGAGCCAGTGTAACGGCTCTGCCACTGTGGCCTTGTTAGGAAGGAATGCATAGTAAAAATTCAGGAGACCCAGGAATGCCTGGAGCTCTCCTTTGGATCTGGGGCTAGGTGCCCGCTGAATTGCCTTCAGCTTGGACTCAGCAGGGTGGATGCCTTCAGCATCAATACAGAATCCCAAGTACTCAGTGGAAAGGACCCCAGTGTTACATTTGTTTCTTTTCAATTTAAGTCCCACTTCATGGAACTGTTGAAGTATGGCTTTGAGCCTCCTTGCAAGCACCTCAGTGGACTCACTGGTGATGAGCACATCATTGAAATAGGGGCAAACCCCCGGAATGCTCTTGAGCGTACGTTCCATAATTCCTTGGAAAATTCCTGGGGCTACGCTAACCCCAAATTGAAGGTGTTTGACTTTAAAAGCCCCACTGTGTGTCATAATTGTTTGTGCAGTTGCTGTGGCCTCGTCCACAGGTAACTGCTAATAGGCCTGTGCCAAATCTAACTTAGCAAACATGGTACCCCCTTGCAGCGATGTCAAGAAGTGACTAACGACTGGCACTGGGTACGCGTGCTGCTTAAGTGCCCTATTTATGGTACACTTGTAATCAGCACAAATTCTGACACACACACACACCCCCCGTTTGCCTTAAGCGGCGTGAGAATTGGGGTTTCCAATTCACCCCCATCTACGGGCTGTAGTACCCCCTGATTGACTAGCCTGTCCAGCTCTGCATCAATTTTGTGTTTTAGTGCAAATGGCACTCTATGGAGTTTGATCCTAATAGGCATTATGGCAGGATCAAGTTTAAAGGCTATCGGAGGGCCTTTGTACTCTACCAGGCTTGTGTCAAAAACATCAATGAACTCCTCGCATACTGACGCCAAGTTTGCCGCTTGTGTCCGGTGGATCCCGATTACTTGAATGCCCAGAGCATCAAACCAATCAAGCCCTATTAAGCTTGTTCTCTGGCCCTCCACCACAATCACATCTAGGGCCCCCGAAAACCCCTTGAACTTGATGGCCAAGGTGGCCTCGCCTTTGATGGCTACTCAGGAATTCTGGAAGTCAGTCAGGATGATGTTGGATGGCCTAAGCTTGGCCTGCCTCTTGCTGCGGTTGCACATGAACTGGAAAGTCTCCAAGAAAATGATGGATACAGCTGAACTAGTGTCCAGTTCCATCCTGCAAAAAACGCCTTGCAACTCGACTTGAAGCCGAAATTTAGGCTTAAGGTGGCAGTGAGCTCCCATATGGCAAACGCTCCGACAGCTGAAGCAATGCACCCCTGGGGCCCTGGTACCTCTCCTGATCAGATCGTCCAATTGGTGGTCCTTCTGACAACCTCTACAGATTGATGCGATGTAGCTTGTCTTCCCGCAGGCCCGACACATGGCTGTCCGGAACCAGCAGTCCGCTCATTGGTGGTGGCCTCCACAGCCCAAACACTAAGGGAAAGGAACTGCCTTGTAAGGGGGCTTCGGTTCCTTGTTGTGGTGATGTAGGATTTTGTCAACTTCGTGGTCAAAGTCAGCATCTTCTGGAAGTTTGGCATCCTTGTGGTGGATGGCTTCCTCGTGAGGAGTACTTTTGGTGAACTGCAAGGCCTTCACGGCTCCGGCGGCGGCTTTGCCCGCCATGACTTCTTTTAAGGCTTCCTGGAGCGAGAGAGTCTCTTTTGCAAAAAGTTTCTGTTGCAGCTCTCTGCTCCTTAGTCCACAGATGAGTCGGTCTCGAAGCCTTTCTTCCAAGTCCACAAATTGGCACAGGCGCAAAGCTTGTCTCAATGCCGCAATGAATTCTGTGGCCATCTCTCTGGGTTGTTGAATTCGTTGTTTGAAGGCATGCCTCCATGCAATCACCGACAGCTTAGGCTGGAAATAGTCGCCAAGCCGTTTCTTCAGGTCCGCATAAGTAGCGGACTCCACCTGCGCCAATGCGACTAAGTTATCCGTGATGTCAAATGTTGCAGACCCACAGACACAGAGGAGTGTTGCGGCCTTCAGGCCATCTTTGGTGACTTGGTTGGTGCGGAGGTAGTTTTCTACTCTTGAGATGTAGGATGACCATTGAGTAACATCAAATTCCTCAAGCTTTCTGACTTTCGCCATCATAGGAAAGTCTTCGTGGCTCATGCCTCTAGTTGCCTCATCCTGCTTATTCTGTAGGCCCTGGGACTGGTCTGCAGAGCAGTGTGGTCACTAGTGTGGCTTGCTAGGCTGACCAAGGGGGGGGACGTGGTCCCTGCCAGGTGCTTTACTGGCCTCATCCCCTAGTGACTTTCAGCTCTTCCGAAGAAGCAGGATCCCACCTTCATCACCAATGTTGTGTAGTGAGTTCTTAGGAGGCAGTAAGCAAGATGAGAGGTTGCAAACAGGAACATTGCTTTATTGAGGCAAACAGGAAAAGAAATGAATCAGAGGCTTCTGCACAGCTACTTATATGGTAGCGGCCAATAGGTTTAAACTTTAAAGGAACCCATTCCCGCCCCAAATCATCCAATGATCTTCTTGGAGACAGGAAGTCTGGCAAGTCAGTGACTGTTACACAGGCACACCAACTGAGCAACCTTAAGCAGAATTCAAACAGACACGTGAAAGTGTTCAAGTAAAATCCCAATACATTACAGGGGATGTGGGAAAAGTAGGGGAAGAAAGAAGCAGTGCAGTTGTCTGCATTAAGATTCAGGTGAATTTTTCAAGGGCTGCTACTACTTCTGAGAGGGAGGAAGGTGGAATGAAAGGGAATCTGTCTGGCTCTTGATGAAAGGGAATGTCTGATTTTGAGTAATCACCATTACCTGTTCTGACCTTTAGGTTGCTAGGTTAGAGGGTATCTGGAGCTGAAAGTAAGCAACCTTCAGCTTCTTTTGGATAGCAATAGCAACAAGACTAATAGATGGCTTCACAGTGCTTTACAGCCCTCTCCAAGCAGTTTACAGAGCCAGTATATTGCCTCCAACAATCTGGTTCCTCATTTTACTGACCTCGGAAGGATGGAAGGCTGAGTCAACCTTGAGTGAGTGAAAATCGAATTGTTGGCAGAATTAGCCTGCAATATTGCATTTTAACCACTGAGCCCCCATGGTTCTATAATATAATTATGAACACATAATAGTCCTAATAATCTGGTTCTGAGCAATTATTCAATTATTATTCAATTAAGCAATTATTCAAATGGCTTGATCCCAGATAACTGAGGGGAGAAGCGGTTCATTTATGTTCCTCCAAAGAATGCCCAGTAGTAAGGGATGCTGATTATTCCAAGGATCAGATCTACCTCATCCTTCTCTTGTACACAATTTGAGATCTGGCGGAAAGATTTTCTGGTCCCAGGAATAATGGAAGATGTCTTAACAGTAGCGAGGCAAAGATTCTCAATGGTGCTGTCTAAATATATGGAATTTGTCCATTTACTAAAGCAGAGGTGAGTAATGGTGGTTTTTAAATGTTTTGGATTTTAAATCCCATCAATTTCAGTCAGTGGGACCAGTGAAAAATGATTTCGTGCAACCTCCCTATCCAAAATATCTTTGAGTTGCCTATCTCTGTGTCAGAATAACAGAAGCAAATGATTTTCATTAGTTTTACATTCAGCCAAATGGTTTACAATTTTCATTCATTCATACTTTAGCATAGTAAATAATTTGCCATTAGGTATGCTTGTTTATTTGCTAAACATGTCTTCTTTAAAAACCCTATGCTTATCTGTATGGAATATGAAGTTATTTTATACTTGCTTTTAGTTATTGGAATTTACTTAGAGTGGTAGGAAAGCGTTAGAAAGATAGAATGCAAATCATTTGTTGGAAGTAGATATCCTATTGATTAACAGGTACCATGGATGTCTCACCCAAAAAGACAAAACAATAAAGAGCCATCCTACACGTCACATGTTATGAGGGAGCAGTTAAGTTTCCCCAGACCATAGCTATCAAACTTGATCGTATCACGTGACATATCATGACATTTTTTTGCCTTTGAGGAGCCAGGTAGGCGTGGCCTGCACGTGGTGCATCTGGCCCATGGGCCACCAGTTTGACACCCCTGCCCCAGACCATTGCTTGTTTAGGGGGGAAAAAGTGACTATACTGCTTTTGCTGGTTCATAGTGAGTAACATTGAATCACCTCTCAGAGCTCTAGCTATAATGAAGTGGCTAAAATAGACACCAGTTAGGAAGGAGTTAATCAAGACACAGTTAAATAATAATAAAAAATATTAAATTCATGAACAGTTATTTAGGGCTATGTAGGGCATCCAATGAATTCCCTTGTGGATAATTAGGCCTGGGCATTGTACAGCATTTGTCCCATTTAATGAGTATTTTTTTTTCTTTTAAGGGTTTTTTTTTAAAATCATACAGAAAGGAAAGTTTTTGAATTAATGTTCTGAAAATGGCAGACCATTTGCAAACTTTTAAAAACAATGCAATGGGGGAAAAAAATTGCCCACTACCTCCTGCACTGGAGAAACAGGAATTATATCTCTAATTGTGATCGTGTGATTTCTAAAACCACAAAAGCAAAACAAAACAAAAAACAAACCCCAGGAGAAGTATCTGCTTTAGTGGTTGTTTTAATTAATTGGCAAACTGTGTGGTTTTGCAGAACATATTTGTCTAAAATGAGGCTGCCTAAAGCATGCTTCAATTCACCACAGATCAGTCTGTTGTGCAAAGACAGCAGTTGATTTGTCAATTTCAACTTTCCTTTCCTTAGGAGGAAAAAAAAGGCTTGATGAAATTCAAGGGCATCTGCAGGAGAAAGGCAAAAAAATCAAGATGGAAGCTCTGACCATGCGACCAAAGTCTTATCCTTTTATGTGTGTTGTAGTGCTTCAATCACTTGGTTGTGGTTTCCAACTTGGACCTTTTTGACATACACCCCATTGGATGCCCTTGGTGAAATGGCTTACATCAGTTGGGAAGCTGTTCTTACAAATCCCGGGGTTTGCCTTTCTCCAAACTTCAGAAAAATAGACAAAACAACAGAAGCTCTTTTTGAAATGCTGGCCATGAGTGCAACTTTAACTGGCTGGTAGGTTAGGTTGCATTCCTCAAAGAATGAATGCAAATCTTCAGAAATAACTCCGACCATATTCACAGTCAGTGACAATGTGGCTTGCTTTTATCTCAGAGTGCTGTATGAAGCTATTGTGGTGAAAACCAGGTTTATGACTTACTGTTATGCAAACTGCAACCAATTATGGCTTATTCAGCAATGTGGTTAAGTAGACTATGATTTAATGCAAAGTTCAATCCAAGCTTCCAGGGAGTGGCTATGTCTAGAGTTGCCAATTGATCAAAAAAAATTCAACAGCCACCCCTCTGTTAGATTGTTTTGGAGAGATGAGGCATCTCAAGGCAGAGAGAGAAGCATTATCGCCGAATTAGAAAGAGCCCTTTATTTTATTTATTTATTTAATTAATTAGATTTCTATACCACCCTATTCCCAAAGGACTCAGGGCGGTTTACAGGGCAGCATAAAATACAATATAAAAGATAATATAAAATTAAAATAAATTAAATTAATTAAGCCCAACAATTAAAACAATATTTAAAAAGCTAAAACCCCTTCAGTCCAGGCCCAATAAATCGAAAAGCCAGGTTTTAGACCTATTCAGTATAGAATCCGAATCAGAGCATCACTGACAGATGGCAGTCCAGCTCTGTTCGGAAGGGAAACCAATCACTACTTCTATAAGTAATTGATTCTGTAGTCAGATCCTTATTTCCATACTAGGATGCTATAAAAAACATAGGAAAATGGGTTGAGAAAAATCTCACAATAATAGTAAACATTTTTTTTTTAAAAAAATCCTCATGAAGTAAATATTGTTATCCATGATATATTCTTTAAGAGTTATGTAGGCCCATATAAATAGGTATAAATAGCATGACAATGACTCAAGTAATTCTTCATTAGGCAGAGCTGCAAAGGACAGTTAATGTGGGAGTTAGGCCAAATCTGCCTATTGATTTATGAGTGATGATGAATAACGTGGCTCACAGGATTGACTTTTCATTGTTTTACCCCAACATGCAGTAAAAGAGTGTTAATATGGTATTCGTTTCTCCAAATTTACACAACTCACCAGAGATTTCATTAATAGCCTGACAAGATTTTCCATAGTCCTAAATATAAACAGCTGACATAAACTCCTGAATGTTGTTGGAAACTGGATTTTGGCAACCAATCAAACATAATCCTTCATGCCTCAGGATTAGCTGAGTGAAAGGACCTTGTCTTGTAAAGCTGTCACTTAGAAGGTTACCATTGATGGAGGGCCACAAAGTCTTGAACCCTTGACCTTGTCTAAACCCATCCATTACAGCTTCCCTGCACCCTTCTGACAGAGAAAGGGGGATGCACACAGGCCAATCTGGACTGCAGAAAAACACATACATGTGGTGACAAGTCAAGCAATTCACGCTCTATTCTTGGCTCTGAAGCTCATTGTGTGACCTTGGCACTTTTTTGCAAATCATTTTGAATGAGTCACATCTAACCTGCAGGCATTTGTAAAATGGATTTAATAAAAACTGGGGGGGAGGGAAAGTTATTGCTGTTAGAATAGCTGAGGGAACAAGAGATGATTAGACAGGTTAAAGTTTTGCAAAGTAAAAAAAAAAGATTTTCCCTAGACAAAAACATTAATCCTCAGCCATATAGCTGGCTCACACATTACACTGAGCCACTGATGTGGGATGCTTGGCTTGAACAACATATACAAAACTAGCCAACTCTGTTTCATTTAACTACAGGTAACTCTGTGACTTAGCAACCATTCATTTAGAGACCAAAGGTACAAGGGCACTGAAAACAGTGACTCGTGATGGTTTTTTCATACAATCTTTGCACCCTCCCCTTGGTCATGTCATTCAAAATTTGGAATCTTGGCAATTGACTCACATTTATGACGGTTGCAGAGTCGTGGGTTCATGTGATCACCTTTTGCGGCCCTCTGACCAGCAACGTCAAAGGGGAAGCCAGATTCACTTAGCAAGTGCGTTACTCACTTAACTGCAATGATTCACTTAATAACTCTGGCAACAAAGGTATAAAGTGAGGCAAAACTCACTTAACTGTCTTGCTTAGCAACCAAAATTTTGGGCTCATTTGTGGTTGTAAGTTGAAGACTACCTGTATTTATTATAAAGCCTTTTTATACTGCTTCCCATTAAAAATAATAGCTCAAGTACTTTACAGTTAAATTCAAACAAGCTGGTAGATTAAAACAATTGATAAAAGCATGTAAAGCACTGTATAAAATTCACAAAATAAACTAAGATTATTTTTAAAAAATGATACCATAACAGAAAGTAAAAAATAGCAATAGAGAAGTTTGAAATAGTATTAGATTTTTATTAGAACTACACACATAAACATACACAAGTACACATATGTATTGATTAACATAAGGCAGTGAACATACCTAATTTCATTGCCTCTTATTTCCCCACAACAACAATCCAAAGAGAATGACCAGCCCAAAGTCTAATTTCACATCCAAGGGAGAACTAGACTCACCATCTCCTGTTTTCTAGGTCAGCATCTCCACCGCTACTGGCTGTCTCAAATATCATGGCATTATTGAAAGGGCTTGGGAATCTAAAACAAATGAAGTGAATGCCAGGTAGACTTTTCTGGGTAAGCATAACCATCTACAACTAATTATTATGATGCCAGAGAGCCAAAATGGACATTGCAATACCACATAGCCAGCATTCATTCATGGTGGCTTTATAGATAGAGGGTGGAGCTTGCATTCAGGGGTGTCAAACTCAATTTCATTGAGGGCCGCATCAGCATTGCGGTTGCCCTCAGGGGGCCGGGTGGGTGTGGCCTGGGTGGGCGTGGCCTACTGGGTGGGCGTGGCCAGAGTGTGTATGGCCTACTGGGTGGGCGTGGCCAGCTCTACATTGTTTGCCTCAAGGGTGCCTATGGGGGCCTGGGCAGGAGTGGGACAGATCTGAGGGTCTCTGGCAGAAGGAGGGTCTCTGGGCCAGGGCCAAGGCAGTGGGGGCCGTTCCCTCACTGTTTCCAGGATGGCTTCGCGGGCCGCATGGACCCACTTCACGGGCCGGATCTGGCCCCCGGGCCTTGTGTTTGACATGTCTGCATTACAGCATCACAACACTCATTTCATTCCTTGCCCTCCCTGGCCCATTCCTCAGGGTCCTTCCAAAGGGTGTTCTGAACTTAGAAGGCTACTATTGAAGAGACTGGCTTTCAGGTACTGTACATAGTTGCTCCCTATGGGAAACACCTCAAACAAACATGATATAAAGAAAGAGATTTTACCTCAGATTTTGTAGTGTCAAGTTGTAGGTAAAAAACAAAACTAGTAAAAAAATAAAAAATAGCAAAAAAGTAAAAATAGTTAGCAGGACATGTGACTGCAGCAACTATTAAGAAAGCAATATTCAATTTTAACAATGTATCATCCGTTAATGAAAGTTGTTGTCTAAATTCTTCACCTACTCTAGTAGCAGTGTTTCTTAACCTTGGCAACTTTAAGATGCATGGATTTCAATTTGCAGAATTCTAGGAATTGAAATCCATATGTCTTAAAGTTGCCAAGATTGAGAAACAATGCTTTACAGGCTAGTAGCTTCGAATGTATTAAACTGAAGCTCCCTGAATTCTAATTGGAAACTCAGAGAATTACCGTGTTTCCCCGAAAACAAGACCCAACCGGAAAATAAACCCTAGCATGATTTTTCAGGACACTTGTAATGTAAGCCTCACCCCCAAAATAAACCCCGGTTAAGATCGTCAGCCAAATGGGCGCATTTAGTACCATATTTTCCCCCAAATAAGACCTATCTGGAAAATAAGCCCTAATGTGTCTTTTGGAGCAAAAATTAATATAAGACCCAGTCTTATTTTCAGGGAAACACAGGTATAGTAGTCCAATACTTCTGGAGAGCATTACTGTAAGTACCTAGCCAGGTCCATTTATAAAACATACAGTAAATTGCGGCTTAATAAGTGGGAAACTAGCCACCACAGTTAAACTTTCAACTTATACTTGCATTGCACCTTAAGCTGCTTCTGCTCTGTGCTCATGCTGGCTTGACTCTAAGCCAGTTTAAGAATATCCTGTTTGGACTGAGATACTTTGGCAATAGTTTATAAGATATTCTGTCTAGTTTGCAGACTAAAGGACTAACTGTCTTGCAAGATCATGTCCTCCCACTTAACAATTCCTCCCATTAGACCAGATATGTCAAACACAAGGCCCGGGGGCCGGATCCGGCCCGTGAAGTGGTTTCATGTGGCCCGCGAAGCCATCCTGGAAACAGTGAGGGAACAGCCCCCACTGCCTTGGCCCTGGCCCAGAGACCCTCCTTCTGCCAGAGACCCTCAGCTCTGTCCCACTCCTGCCCAGGCCCCCATAAGCACCCTTGATGCATAGGTTATACACACTCTAGCCACACCCACCCAGTAGGCCACGCCCACCCTGGCCATACCCACCTGGCCCCCTGAGGGCAACTGCAATGCTGATGTGGCCCTCAATGAAATTGAGTTTGACACCCCTGCATTAGACATTTCCCCTACTGTCCCACCTTCTCATTACAGGGAAACAATGGTCATTTGTTTTTCTTCTTGTGAGCAGGTCTTCCTAGAAATACATACCTCTCAGAGAGAGAGAGAGAGAGAGAGAGAGAGAGAGAGAGAGAGAGAGAGAGAGAGAGAGAGAGAGAGAATCATTTACATAGATACATAAAATATAAATATTTAACATTATGTTAAATGTGTATATGCAATGTTAACACATTTTTGATGCAATACAATCTCTTGGGAAATAAAAATTCCCCCACTGCCATCGTGTTGTGATATCATATCTTCTCCAGCTTGCCATAATAGCGCCATTGAAAGAGTTCAGTAACTTTGGCTAAACATTTTAAACCAACAAACTTTTGATATACCAGGCAAAGGTCATAGCCGCTCTGCCATTTCAGCATTGCTGAAAAAAAAGGAAGCTCTAAAAGTTATGACAGCCATTGGCTGAGTTCAGCAGCTGTTCTTTCCTCTGTGAGTAGAAGAAAGAATTGGAGATTAGGAGTTATCCTGTAAGAATCACTCAAGTGGTTTAAAACTAGAAGAGGAAAATGTGCTCAGGGACAGTTTTATGATGAGGAGAGGGTAAATACAGAGTAAGGCTGTCCATTTTTGGCTTCCAACTAGGTTGCTGGCTGGCAACAGGGCAGTGAATAAGGCTTGTATATGGAGCATCCCAGAAGCCAATCATTAGCATTTGTAGCAGGTTTAGGAAATACACCTTTCTGAGATGCAGAAGAGTTAATGCTATTACCGTATATACTTGAGTATAAGCCGACTCGAATATAAGCCGAGACCCCTAATTTTACCCCCCAAAAATGGGAAAAGTTGGTGACTCGAGTATAAGCCGAGGCTGGGAAATGCAGCAGCTCACCTTATGCTCCTCTCCAGAGATCTTCCCTCAGCAGCGGCCGGCAAAGTAGCTCGCACGCGAAACAAGCCCGGCAGAGGAGCCGGAGCGGCGAGCAGAGGCGCCCGGCCCAGATCCTGCAAGGCCCGGCCGAGACACGCCCCCAGCAGCAGAGCTGCTCCGGCTCCTCTGCCGGGCTTGTTTTGCATGTGAGCTACTTTGCCTGACGCTGAGAAGACCCGCTTGGGCACTCGGGTTGGTGTCAGTCTCCGCAGGCCCTTCTCGTTTCCAGGAACGTCAAGCGCGCTTGGCTCCCCACCCCCACGGCAGGGCAGGGCAGGGCAGGGCAG
Organism: Vipera berus; assembly: GCF_964194415.1. Taxonomy (NCBI): domain Eukaryota; kingdom Metazoa; phylum Chordata; class Lepidosauria; order Squamata; family Viperidae; genus Vipera; species Vipera berus. The sequence continues at coordinate 218,028,034 of NC_138203.1, forward strand.
AGACTTGCTCGCCCTTCTGACGGCCCTGAAGAGAAACGAAGGGCTTGCAAACTCCCCGCGAGAAGCTGGGCGAAGCGCGCGGCTGGGCGAGTGTGTGCCTGCGCGCGTATTTACGAAAGAAACGCTCCGAGAGTTCTTCTTTCTCCGCCCCCTTGGGGGGAACTCTAGCGACTGCTGTAGCTGCGCTTCTCTTCTCGGCTCCAAAAATAGGGATTTCTACTCTCTCTCTCTCTCTCTCTCTCCCCTCCCCACCCCGCATTCTCCTGCCTCTTCGATTGCGACAATAAAAGGGCGAAGGGTGCGCTGGTTTCTTCCTCCTTCCTCCCCCCCTCCCCTCCCCTCCCCGATTGTCAGGTGAGGCAGCTGGTGGTCTGGCCGGGAGATTGTAGCCGTTTTGAAACGCCGCGGCTTGAAACGCCCGATCAGCTGATTTTCGGGGCGGAAAGCATGCGGTGTTGTTGTGTTTTTTTTCCCTCCACCCGAAAGTGAACGGCAGCTTTCCGTACTAGTGTATTTGTACTGCCGCGAGTGACAACTGACAAAGCTTGCCGGTGTGATCTTGATTTTGGAACTGATGAAGTCTGTTAACTAATTGATTGGCACTCCGGTCGCTCATCGCCGTGAAACTAGACCTTGTCTTTGGGTTGTTTTTTTTTTTTACTTTGGGCTGATCAAATGGAATAAATGGAATAAATAAAAACACTGGCATGTCAAGACACCAGCACAAAGACCAAGGTACAAGCAGCTCTCCTTCAGTCATTATTGAAACATTTGATCAGCCCAACTTCTTCTTCTTATTATTATTATTATTAAATCTGTTTTTTAACCAAGCGTGACTTCACTGAGCTGAATAGTGCAGGGTTGTCTGCGTGTTTGCTTGTTCCGGGTAGAAAAAACGCTGTCGACCCGGCATCTTTTGCGGGGAGGGGTGAGGTGGGGTGGGGTGGGGTGGAGGAAGCAGTTTGCGAAGCAGCCGAAATGGGGGTATATAGAGGATGGGAGGTTCCCACCGAGAGAGCCAGCAGTGTTGTTGTCGAAGCACGTCACACGCCTTTCCAACCACCAGAGAAGGGAGGAATAAGAAAGAAACACACACACACACACACACACACACACACACCAGGAAATCGAGGGAGCTTGCGTAAGATCTGAAGGAGACACGATCGTGGGAAAGGCACCGAGCGTGCCGTGGAAAAAAAAGAAAGGGTGGACTTGGGCTCGGCTGGTTTCGCAACGGGAAATGGGAAATCCCCGCAAAAGATGCCGGGGTCGACAGCTTTTTTTCTACCCGGAACAAGCAAACGCTGCCCCAAAACTGGGGCGTTTCAAGCCATGGCTCCTCCGGCAACAGTCGCTTAAGCTGCAGTTCATCCGGTTCCCCCAGCCTTTCCAAATATTCCAGGCTGGAGCATTCACTCCCTCCGCAGTTCCTCCAGCCATTACAAGCCGTTTCTGGTTAAGTTCAAACAAATACAAGCAGATTCAAGCCGTGGCTCTTTCCGCCCCGAAAATCAGCTGATCGGGCGTTTCAAGCTGCGGCGTTTCAAAACGGCCACAATCTCCCGGCCAGACCTCCAGCTGCCTCACCTGACAATCGGGGAGGGGAGGGGAGGGGGGGAGGAAGGAGGAAGAAACCAGCGCACCCTTCGCCCTTTTATTGTCGCAATCGAAGAGGCAGGAGAATGCGGGGTGGGGAGGGGAGAGAGAGAGTGAGAGAGAGAGTAGAAATCCTTATTTTCGGAGCCGAGAAGAGAAGCGCGGCTACAGCAGTCGCTAGAGTTCCCCCCAAGGGGGCGGAGAAAGAAGAGCATTCACTCCCTCCGCAGTTCCTCCAGCCATTACGAGCCGTTTCTGGTTAAGTTCAAACAAATACAAGCAGATTCAAGCCGTGGCTCTTTCCGCCCCGAAAATCAGCTGATCGGGCGTTTCAAGCCGCGGCGTTTCAAAACGGCCACAATCTCCCAGCAAGACCTCCTCTGCAGTTCCTCCAGCCATTACAAAGCAACTCTGGTCAAATTCAGGCCGTTTTGGTCTAATTCAGGCAGATGCAAACAGATTCAAGCCGCGGCTCTTCCACCCGAAAATCAGCTGATCGGGCGTTTCAAGCCGCGGCGTTTCAAAACGGCTACAATCTCCCGGCCAGACCTCCAGCTGCCTCACCTGACAATCGGGGAGGGGAGGGGAGGGGGGGAGGAAGGAGGAAGAAACCAGCGCACCCTTCGCCCTTTTATTGTCGCAATCGAAGAGGCAGGAGAATGCGGGGTGGGGAGGGGAGAGAGAGAGAGAGAGAGAGTAGAAATCCCTATTTTTGGAGCCGAGAAGAGAAGCGCGGCTACAGCAGTCGCTAGAGTTCCCCCCAAGGGGGCGGAGAAAGAAGAACTCTCGGAGCGTTTCTTTCGTAAATACGTGCGCAGGCACACACTCGCCCAGCCGCGCGCTTCGCCCAGCTTCTCGCGGGGAGTTTGCAAGCCCTTCGTTTCTCTTCAGGGCCGTCAGAAGGGCGAGCAAGTCTCTGCCCTGCCCTGCCCTGCCGTGGGGGTGGGGAGCCAAGCGCGCTTGACGTTCCTGGAAACGAGAAGGGCCTGCGGAGACTGACACCAACCCGAGTGCCCAAGCGGGTCTTCTCAGCGTCAGGCAAAGTAGCTCACATGCAAAACAAGCCCGGCAGAGGAGCCGGAGCAGCTCCGCTGCTGGGGGCGTGTCTCGGCCGGGCCTTGCAGGATCTGGGCCGGGCGCCTCTGCTCGCCGCTCCGGTTCCTCTGCCGGGCTTGTTTCCCATGTGATTCCGGGCCAGGTGCTGCTGAGGGCGAGCAGAGGCGCCCGGGCGACCCCAGCAGCGTCAGGCAAAGTAGCTCGGCCGCGCGCAAGTCCTCGGTAAGTTCTTTTTTTTTTGTTGACTGGAGTATAAGCCGAAGTGGATTTTTTCAGCCCAAAAAGTGGGCTGAAAAATTCGGCTTATACTCAAGTATATACGGTATTAATTAATAGTAAGAAAAACAAATAAAAGTAAAGCTCATCCTCATTTAGCAACCCCAGGTGGGTCCAGAAACTTGATCATTAGATGAAATGGTCACTAAGTGAAACCAGAACTGTGATTACAGTCTTACTTCAGCTTTTCTTTGCTTTAAGGACCTGTGAAGACTGTAAGGCAAGAGTTGGTCACAAAGTTGCCTTTTCATCCCTACCAGAACTGCAAGTGTGGTAGTGTGTGTGTCAGTCACTATAGGAATAAAGATAAGTACAAAGCAGTGAGGGGGGGAGTGTATGTACACCTATGCACAAACCTCCATTGCAGAGTATATCCCAAATTATAATGTGAGAACAAGATCCTTAATCCGAAAGAAGGGTTTACGGACTCTGCAGGAGAAGATTTCACTTTCCCCACTCCTCCCCATAGGTAGGAGCAGGGCAGGCCGCTGGTGGAACAAGAGATTAACATTCATCACCAACTTCTAGTAACTGGGCCCTTCTATTGAGTTTTATTAGCTACTTTTTAGTGGCAGCTAGCAGCCAAATCTAGCTCCCTTTCCCACCAAGGGAACTGTGAAGCAAAGAACCTTTATTACAGTTTGACTCCCAGACTGTGTATTCAAGAAAGAGTTCTGAACATACGCACATATAAAACTGACACTGATTATTAGGGAGGTGAAAACCTGGAGCTGCAGGTGTTCTCTCTGGTTCCCCAGACTGGGGTAATCAATCAGAGTCTGGCCCAGGCTCCTCCACCTGTTTCCTTTCTGCAAGCTTGCAGTGCAAGAATATTGGTTTTTTTTTGTTTTTGTTTTTTTAGCAGAGGAGCTCTCCTGAACTCAGAGCTGATCTGGGGGTGAAGAGAGCTGATCTGTCTTCAGGTGAAGAGCAAGAAACCACAGAATTAGGCCCAGCATTTGTTTGTCTCTCTTTCTGGCCTTAGCATAGTTTCTGCACCCACCACAATCCTGTAACCCAGGGATCCCAACCCCTGGTCTGTGGATTGGTACCGGGATGCAGGCAGCACACAAAACCACACCCCCAGTGGTCCTAGGAAAAACCTCTCTCCACGGAACCAGTCCCTGGTGCCCAAACGTTTGGGGACCTCTGCTGTAATCTGTTCTGCAGCTGCTCTCACTGGAGACTAGATTTATAGCCCGCAGAAAATCACAGGACTTTGGGGGCATTCTTGATTGCTTTCCTCCCAGCCCTAATGGAAAAATGGAAATCTTAACATTCTCTAGGAAAAGAAGCATCCATTTAGTACTGAGTCTCTGTAGTTTCAGATTACCTGTGGGAGAGAACACTGTACATGCTCAAGGATGGGAGAGGGGCTGGAGATTTGCATGGCCTTGGCTATGGACCTTGGGCTTATACAAGCAGATATGAATGGGTGGTCATATCAAGTCTCTTTCTTGGATCCTCTAACTGGCATATGTTGCTCTATTTATTCCTAGGACAGAATGATAACTATTAAAATGTTTTAAAACCATTTTATTCTTCAGAATCAGAAGTGACTGGATGCTGATTCCATTCATCTCCATAGTCTTCATGGATTCAGAAAAGAAGCAGCAGCTCAATGACAGTATATCTCTGCAGTGCTGTCTGGATCCTGGCAGTCGTAGAAATCTTGAACATTTGAAAGAAAAATTCATAATAAAGCTTAGAATACAGATAGAATCAAGCTGCCCCCCAAATAATGACATCAAATGGATTATAAAATGCCATTTGAGCTGACGTTAAGTGATAAAAAGTGCAACAGCTCAAATGACCTTTTCCATACAAATTCAACACACGTTGCCACAAGAGGAGGCATCCTCTCCAAGGGCATCTTTGGGAAAGCTCTTTAAGATGAGAACCCCAAAATCCTGCTGACAAAACCATTGGAACCCAACTGAGTCTGACAGCGGGAAAAACTTTCTGTTTCAAAATTATTTTCTACTTTTCCTGCTCAGGATAATAACTTTACTTCTTTGGATGGCAGTTGTCTCAGCTGTGACTGGAGGATCATGGAGCACTGCAGTCCCTGTCAGGGTTACTGACACATTTCACCTGTCTGACAGTACCTTCGAAGCATTCTGGCCATTATTATCCATAATAATGAGCCTTGGTGGAGCAGTGGGCTAATGCCTCCTTAAGTAACACCAGCTGCTGCAATTAGTGCAGGTTCGCATCCCACCAGGCTCAAGGTTGACTCAGCCTTCCATCCTTCCGAGGTAGGTAAAATGAGGACCCAGATTGTTGGGGGCAATTAAGCTGACTTTGTAATAATGCCGCTTGGGGGGTGTGTGAAAGCCCTAATAAGCAGGCATATACATAGAATGAAGGCTACTGCTAAGCTTGTAAGCTGCCCTGAGTTTTCGGAGAAGGGCGGGATATAAATGGAATTAAAATAAATAAAAATAAAAAAATAATCTGATTGTAAATGACTTATCTGAAAATCATTGAGATGTCTCAATAATTCTGTGCTCTGGGATAAGAGAAGAAATTATCATGGGGCTTCTGTTAAGTCTCACTACAGCCTTTCCCATCCTGATGCCCTTAAGATATATATTGGACTATGACTTTATGGCCATTCCCTGCCAGCACTTCAGTGTCTTTCCAGTTACTTTTCTTCCCTACAAATACACAGATACAGCATTCCAGATTGTTTTTTGTGAGGGACAAAATTATCTTTGGAAGTTTCGACAAGGAGTTGGCAGGTTGAGAATAGTTTAAGTGCCTATTGCACAGCAGCTTCTCTTGCTGAAATTGCCTTTTTCCAATAGTGTTTTGCAGTGAAGAAGCCAGCTGTAAGATTTTCTCACATGTATTGTTATGTACAGTCACTGAAATGTTAATTGTCCCTTAGTTCTAATTCTCTTTAGATAATGTTCCCTGTTTCTAAGGTTTAAAAAAAGATATAAAAAAGCCACCCAGAGTCATTTCATCATGAAATGAGTAGCAAATAAATGTAACAAATAAATAATCAGGGTATTGCAGCTTGCTTACCATGGTTACGGCGAGAACGTTTTGTGAGTCTTGACCCAATAATCCACTGAATTGTTCTCTCAAGACCTATTTCAGCGATATAATTTTTGCCACAATACATTCCTTTAGTAGAGGAATCTCCACCATACTTTGTCTGAAATGGTATAGGAGATTGGACTAGAAGACCTTCAAGGTTCCTTCCAAATCTGTTATTCTTTTATTCTGTTATTCTATTATGCTTCTCTCATTTGACAGGAATTTGAATGAGTTCCCTTTTTGTTTCGATGTCACACGTAACTTTTAAGCCATAAATATGAAGGAGCATTCTGCCTTGTATCACTCTTAACATCGCCCTATATGATTAGATCCCATTTCTATTCTGTCTAATCTTGACCTGCCCTTTCATTCACCCATTCAGAATTCAACTTACGTAGGGATGATAATGTTCAATATGCTTCACTGATATTTTTACAATAAAAAATACAAGTATTGGAGATGTGTTTATTTTGTCCTTGTGAAAATGCAACATAAACATAAGAACAAACTCCCAAAAAAAGATAAAACACAATTTGAAAAAGACAGCAAGATCTTGCAGATAAAAATTAAAAAAAGCTAAAATTAATACTATGGAAACTATAACATGTGTACATACCTCACAACCAATTGAAGTGAAATTTCAAAAGTAACAATGTTTATCAATTTATTGGAGACTGATGACATATTTGGGGAGTATAAGATTTATTTACATACTTGTTTAGGCAGAGGTAAATAATCCATAACATTCACACTCCCAAAATTATAGTTAGATCTATGAGAGCAGGTCTCTGCTGATGCAGTAGCTGGATGAGGACCAGAGACATTTGATTCCAATCCAAACAATTTCATTCAATCACAGAACCTCATCTCATGACTTTGAGCAGATCACGACCTCTTAGCCTAGGGGTAGGCTCAGGAATTCTGGTAGTTGAAGTTCACCAGTCATAAAAGAGCCAAGGTTGCCTACCCCTGTCTTAGCCCAAACCTACTTTGTGGGGTTATTTGGAGGGGGGGCAGATTTGAAGAAAGGAGTATTGTGTACATTGCCTTGAGCTCCTGAAAACTAAATTAAAAAAGAGATTTAAAAAATGGATCTGTTTTGCTATCTCACATTACTAGACAAGACAAGGCAAGATACTTTATTAGAGTCATAGCCCACCTTGAAAGCAGAAAGAAAAGTAAGTACAAATTGCAAATTTTGAAAGAATCTGGGGATAGTCATTCAGACTAATTCCCCAAATAATAACATTCAGCATACAGAGTACACTTTTATGAATAATAGCACATTATATTATTGGAAGAAATTTTCTGCCAGATTTCCATATCCTAATACAATGCTTTTTCAGTTTTGTCTTTTTTGGATTTTCTTTTTAAATTAATTTCACAAAGCAACCCTGAATTCTCTCAGTTGGGAAATTCAGCAATTGCTCCCATCTACATGACATTCTCTACTGTTTTCCTGGATCTCCACCCTACTCCCCACCCCTTCTGAAATGCTGGTATGTTGTGTCCATCAACACAGGTCCAAGTGGGGTTTTTTCCCCTCTATTCTTCAAACAATTTTTATCTTGATTCCTAAACTGGGCTTCTAATCCTTGCATAATAAATCACTTGCCAACACTCATGTTCACTTAGGCAGGCAATGCTAGTCCACGTGGGAAAAAAATTCTGGACATCCCTATAAGCCAGCTTCAAGAAAAGGGGGATGGTTGCAATGTTATGAACTAAAAAGGACACCTCCCCTTGCATTCCCCCTCCTTAAAATTCTCAGTAAATCCCAGTATAATCCTACAACCCTTGGAGGACTTGGAAATGTCCCTGCCCCCAAATCTCTAGGATCCCTAGCATTTTTTCCATATGGCCCGGCCTTGTTTTTATCGTTAGTGGAACCCTTCCATTTACCCACATATTTTTAGTAAGAGCAAATAGCAAAGATACACAAGGAGGTGGTATATTATTTCAAGGATCTGTAGTTTAGCATGTGGAAGGAGAATAAAATTTTCCAGAAAAATGCTACCCATTTGAACATCAATTAGAGGTATTTTTACTTTAAAAATATTCTGTTTTTACATATAAAATTCATAATATAATCTAATAATGCAGTCTTATAATGGGATTAAGACATATTAAACTCCAAGTAATTAAGCTCTGAAGAGAAAGAGGTATAAAGGATTATCTTGCCCAATATGTCAATGTGGAAATCCCTTAAAGGTTATCTGGTATAATCCTCTGCAGATATAATCATGAATTTCCTGCAACACCCCTCTCAGATTGATGCCTTGAACAAGACTTCAGAAATTACGAAGACTAAATGAAAAGCCTTTAGAAATAGTGTTTTGTGACACAATCACACAGTAGAAACCCTTTTTGCAAACACTTCACTGACAGAGAATTTCTTTTTAAAAAAACATAATATATCAATATATTATAATTATAAATATGTCTGCAGATGAGTTCTAAAACAAAGGAGATGCAATCATTTCTCTCAAGCCATTTGCTCCTCCAGTTGTTCAAGCTTTTTATATATTCATTCTAGCCTCTAATTCTTTATTTCACCAGGCAGATCCTCCATCTATAGAGAAGGGAAGGATGGAAGGTGGAAAAAAAGAGTACAAATTCTTGAGCATCTACAATATTTTGCCTGAAATTTGGGAGGCTTCCTTCTCTTAGAAAAGGCTATTAAGCTTGCAGGTTTTATTCATCCTCACAGGTAAAAAATAAAAACCTTAATGTTCATTATCCCATGTAGTACGTTAAGCTTCAGAATTTCCAAGTTAGCTGTAGTTTCAAATCCCAGTCAAAACAAGGCATGATTAGTCTGGGTTGATTGCCCCTTCCCTTTTTTTTGAAGTAATAATAATAAAGTTGGAAGGTACCTTGGAGGTCATCTAGTCCAACCCCCTGCTCAGGCAGGAAACCCTATACCATTTTGGAGAAATGGCTGTCCAGTCTCTTCTTAAAAACTTCCAGTGTTGGAGCATTCACAAATTCTGGAGGCAGGTTGTTCCACTGGCTAATTGTTCTAACTGTCAGGAAGTTTCTCCTTAGTTTTAGGTTGCTTCTCTCTTTGGTTAGTTTCCATCTGTTGCTTCTTGCCCTCAGGCGCTTTGGAGAATAGCTTGACTCCTTCTTTGTGACAGCCCCTGAGATATTGGAACACTGCTATCATGTCACCCCTCATCCTTCTCTTCGTTAAACTAGACATACCCAATTCTAGCAACCGTTCCTTATATGTTTTAGCCTCCAGTCCCCTAATCATCTTTGTTGTTCTTCTCTGTACTCTTTTTAGAGTCTCAACATCTTTTTTACATCTTGGTGACCAAAACTGGATGCAGTATTCCAAGTGTGGCCTTATCAAGGCATTGTAAAGTGGTATTAATACTTCATGTGATCTTGATTCTATCCCTCTGTTAATGCAGCCTAGCACTGTGTTGGCTTTTTTGGCAGCTACAGCACACTGCTGGCTCGTATTTAAGTGATTGTCCACTAGGACTCCAAGATCCCTCTCACAGTTACTACTATTGAGCCAGGTACCTGCTATACTATACCTGTAGATTTGGTTTTTCTTGCCTAAATGTAGAACCGTATTTTTTTCACCATTGAATTTCATTTTGTTAGATAGCGCCCAGTGTTCAAGTCTGTCCAGATCCTCCTGTATCTTAAGCCTGTCTTCTGGAGTGTTGGCTATTCTAGCCAGCTTGGTGTCGTCTGCAAATTTGATGAGTTCCCCATCTATCCCCTTGTCCACATCACTGATGAAGGTGTTGAAAAGCACTGGTCCCAGAACAGAGCTCTGGGGCACCCCACTACACACTTCCCTCCATGTAGATGCAGTTCCATTGAGGACCACACGCTGAGTATGGCCGGTTAGCCAGCTATGAATCCCTCTGGTGGTGATGCTATCTAACCCACATTTTTCTATCTTATCAAGTAGTAGTTTGTGATCTATTTTATCAAATGCCTTACTGAAGTCCAAGTAAATTATATCTACAGCATTCCTCTTATCCACTAATTTTGTCACTTGGTCAAAGAATACAATAAGATTTGTCTGGCATGATCTGTTTTTGACAAACCCATGTTGGCTTTTAGTAATGACTTTGTTTGCCTCTAGGTGCTCGCTGATTCTTTGTTTGATTATCTTTTCCAGAATCTTCCCAGGTAAGGTCAGGCTGATAGGTCTGTAATTTCCTGGATCCATTTTTTTTCCTTTTTTGAAGATTGGAACTACATCAGCTCTTTTCCAGTCCTCTGGTAGTTCCCCAGTGCTCCAGGATCTTTGAAAAATATAGTTCAGTGGTTCTGAGATCACATCTGCCAGTTCCTTGAGAACCCTGGGGTGTAATCCATCTGGTCCTGGTGATTTGAACTTGTCTAGGCTGGACAAGTTTTCTTGCCTATCTTAACTTGTGTTTTTATTCTGTTTTTTATGGCGCTATTTTTGATAGGTTGGTCTGTTTTTCCACTTTGTGTAAAGACAGATGCAAAAAAACGAGTTAAATAGTTCTGCTTTCTCCCTGTTGCTTGTCACCTTCTTGCCACTTTCCCCCACTAATGGACCAATCATTTCCTTTACTTTTTTCTTGTTTTTTACATGTTAAAAGAAGCTTTTTTGTTATTTTTGACTTTGGTCGCAAGCCTTAGTTCATTTTGAGCCTTAGCTTTCCTCACTTCATCTTTGCAGGCTCGGGCTATTTGCTGATATTCTGACTTAGTTATGTGCCCCTCTTCCCACTTTCTATACTTTTCCTTTTTATCTTTCAATTTATCAGAGAGTTCTTTATGCAGCCCAGTGTTCAAGTCTGTCCAGATGCTCATGTATCTTAAGCCTATCTTCTGGAGTATTGGCTATTCCTGCTAGCTTGGTGTCATCTCTAAATTTGATGAGTTCCCCATTTACCCCCTCATCCAAATCATTGATGAAGATGTTGAAGAGCACTGGGCCCAGAACAGAGCCCTGGGGCACCCCACTACACACTTCCCTCCATGTAGATGCGGTTCCATTGAGGACCACATGTTGAGTACGGCAGGTCAGCCAGCTCATATCCCTCCATGCATAAATGGTTTGTGTTTGGTCCTATTTCCATTCTTTCCTGGGTCCTCTCATTCTCACCTCTTAATCAGTGGGGCTGATTGAATTTCTATATAGCATCCTGGATTAACAGTATGTCACTCTTACAGTACTGACTAATATCCTGTGGCCACTTTGTAATTTTTTAAAAGTATAATTGACCCAAAACTGGATTAGTGAAGCACTTATCTTAAATACAAATGCCCAGAAGCAATAAATACCTTTTTCAGATCCAAAGTGGAGTAGTGAGAAGAAGACAAGTGTGCTGTATATTCTGTCACAAATCTCTATGTGGGTAAATGATCTTTTGTGTGACCAGTGATACAGAGCATTTCATTGCATAGCAATTACCACAGGTGAGGATCTTGTCTTATAAGCATTCAGAAACATTTTTTTTACATCTTATCTCAGCAGTATTTCTCTCTCAACCCTTTTGGCTAACAGGTTCTTTCTGAACTTCAAAGCCAATTGAAGGGCATCTAGAGTGTCCCTTTTGTTCTTATCTTTGAAGGTCCCTTCCCTTCTCTCCTTTTTGCAGCATGATTTACATTACAAAACACACAAAAGGGAGGATTTTTCTCCTCTTTCTTTTTCCGTGTGTCACCTAAAAATATATAATTGGGAGCAACAGGGTAGGGATCAGACAGGTGCAAAGATATGGAGAAATTGGATGTGTTAAAGGAATTACTATGTATACAGCTGAAGTTTGAAAAAGAGATAAAATTGGTTTCTGAGCCAGGAATGAAGATAATCTTTTAAAACTCAGGAGCTCAGTTAAAACCCCCCCACTATGTATCAGGAAATCAGGTGGCATAATCAGAAGCTGAAAGTTCAGAGGGCAAAGTATATATGGCTGGATGCACTAGTTCAGGGGTAGACAACCTCGGCTCTTTTATGACTCATGGACTTCAACTCCCAGAATTCCTGAGTCAGCTATGCTGACTCAGGAATTCTGGGAGTTGAAGTCCATGAGTCATAAAAGAGCCGAGGTTGCCTACCCCTGCACTAGTTGCTATCTGTAGAGCAGATGCAATCCTGTGCTTTATCATAAAAATGCAGGGAGAACTGTCCCACATGGAAGGAGAGGTGTCAATACACAAAGTGAAGATTTGCTCTTTTCCTAAAATTCATGCTGCCGGCGTCCACTTCCCTTCGTCCCGTGCGCTCCCACAGAGAGGGCCTCCTCAGGGTGCCCTCGGTCAGAGAGTGTCGGATGACGGCCCCCAGGGGGAGAGCATTCTCTGTGGGCGCGCCAGCCCTTTGGAATCAACTACCGGTTGAGCTCCGGATGGCTCCTGACCTTCACTCTTTCCGCCGTGATCTGAAAACTCACTTATTTGAACAAGCCGGCCTGGTCTAATGGGTTTGGGGTATTTTAATTTATAATTTATAATTATTTATTGTAATGGGCTAGTTCTATTTAATCTTATTTTTAACTTTTGTATTTTGTACTTTTATTGTATTTTATTGCCCTGTACACCGCCCTGAGTCCTTCGGGAGAAGGACGGTATAGAAATTTATAATATATAATAATAATAATAATAATAATAATAATAATAATAATAATAATAATAATAATAATAATAATGATGATGATGATGATGATGATGATGATGATGATGATGATGATGATGATGATGAATGTATTCTACCTTCAAGGTTATCTTTAAAAAGAGTGTGTTTTATGGAAATGTAAGGCAGGAACTATAAAGATATTTTTCTGTTTGGAGAAATCCAAGTGAATTAAAAGAAATCAAATAATATAGGTGTGATTAGAGCCTGATTTCAAATAGGGAAACAACTGGTTTTTCTAGTTTAGGATCTACACACTGCTATATGGATGATCAGTACATCATTGTCAGCACATGTACAACTTTGCTTTAACACAGGGGAAGGCAGTAGGGGGAAACTGACTGCTGTAGGTTTTTTCTTACACACACACACACATATATAAATGAATTCTTTTTAATGTAAAGTTTCATTTATTATCAGGTGCTTGAAAATATGGTCTTCTGAACATACTGCCATCTTCTGATAGTCTCTAAATCAAAGTTATCAATCTGAGGAAAAACAATTTACGTTAAAATAAAGATGGACTCCCAACAGTTTTTCACTTTTCACAGCCAGATGTGGGCTGCAAAAATCCAGATGACAAGTTGATGTCCTTTCTCTGTTTCTTTACTGCCATCTATTCCCTTAGTAGAGCAGTCTCTAATGTCAAGCACACTGAAGTACATGTCACTGATGTGGGGACACTTCCTTTTATTCTGTTAAAGGAAAGAATTGCAGTGGTGGGCAAGTGTTTGTCTGCAAATTTGAATAGAAAGAAATGAAGTCCATGTCTCCATGAATGAGGCTGTTTTAGAGACTTCTACACATTTATTTATTAAGTTCTGGAAGTGTGCATTAAACATGCTCAACCAAGTGGATTCTTGTGTTTAGCCACATCTATAATACTGGAGTCTGAAAGCTACTTTGTCCTCAAGCAAAATCTTTTTAGCTTCAATAGAATGTATTCTCACCCTACCTTCTAAAACCTCAATAGGGATCCTAAGGGATGATCCCCCCCATCTTCTTGGGGCATTCAACAAGCAAAAGGATATTAGGTATACACATAGTTAACTTTTTAGAGATTTTACTTGTGTCATTAGAACAGTACAGGTAGTCCTTGACTTATGACATAGTTGAGCCCAAAATTTCCATTGCTAAGTGAGACAGTTGTTAAGTGAATTTTGCCCCATTTTTTGACATTTCTTGCCACAACTGTTAAGTGAATCACTGCACTTAACATTGCACTAACATAAGTATGTAGTGAGGTGCCCCAGGGCTCTGTTCTGGGCCCAGTGCTCTTCAACATCTTCATCAACGATTTGGATGAGGGGGTAGATGGGGAACTCATCAACTTTGCAGACGACACCAAGCTGGCAGGAATAGCCAACACTCCAGAAGATAGGCTTAAGATACAGGAGGATCTGGACAGACTTGAACACTGGGCGCTATCCAACAAAATGAAATTCAGTGGTGAAAAAAGTAAAGTTCTACATTTAGGCAAGAAAAACCAAATCTACAGGTATAGTATAGGGGGTACTTAAATATGAGCCAGCAGTGTGCTACAGCTGCCAAAAAAGCCAACACAGTGCTAGGCTGCATTAACAGAGGGTTAGAATCAAGATCATGTGAAGTATTAATACAATGCCTTGATAAGGCCACACTTGGAATACTGCATCCAGTTTTGGTCACCACGATGTAAAAAAGATGTTGAGACTCTAGAAAGAGTACAGAGAAGAGCAACAAAGATGATTAGGGGACTGGAGAGTAAAACATATAAGGAACGGCTGCTGGAATTGGGTATGTCTAGTTTAATGAAAGAGGGACGCGGTGGCTCAGTGGGTTAGGACACTGAGCTTGTTGATCAGAAGGTCGACAGTTTGGTGGGTCGAATCCCGAGTGCCACATAGCCTGTTACTCGTCCCAGCTTCTGCCAACCTAGCAGTTCAAAAGCATGTAAAAATGCAAGTAGAAAAATAGGGACCACTATGGTGGGAGGGTAATAGTGTTCCATGCACCTTTGGCATCTAGTCATGCCGGCCACATGACAACGGAGATGTCCTCGGACAAGTGCTGGCTCTTCGGCTTTGAAACAGAGATGAGCACTGGCCCCTAGAGTTGGAAATGACTAGCACACATGTGCGGGGGAACCTTTACCTTTACCTTTTAGTTTAATGAAGAGAAGGACGAGGGGGAACATGATAGCAGTGTTCCAGTATCTCAGGGGCTGCCACAAAGAGAAGGGACTCAAGCTATTCTCCAAAGTGCCCAAAGGCAGGACAAGAAGCAACGGATGGAAACTAATCAAGGAGAGAAGCAACCTAGAACTAAGAAGAAACTTCCTGACAGTTAGAACAATTAACCAGTGGAACATCCTGCCTCCAAAAGCTGTGAATGCTCTAACACTGGAAGTTTTTAAGAAGAGACTGGACAGCCATTTGTCCGAAATGGTATAGGGTTTCCTGCCTGAGCAGGGGGTTGGACTAGATGACCTCCAAGGTCCCTTCCATCATCATCATCATCATCATCATCATCATCATCATCATCATCATCATCATTATTATTATTATTATTATTATTATTATTATTATTATTATTATTATTATTAACACTTGTTAAGTTCTTAACATGATTGTAAAGCGAATCTGGTTTTCCCATTGGCTTTGCTTATCAGAAGTTTACTAAATGTGATTACACGACCCTGGGACACGGCAACCATCATAAGTATGATGTCCAGCATTCAAATTTTGTTCATATGATCCTGGGGATGCAAAAGTAATCATAAGTGTTAAAAATGGTCATAAGTCACTTTTTCAGTGCCATTGTAACTTCAAATGGTCTCTAAACAGAAGGTTGTAAGTTGAGAACTACTTGCATATGGATACATGAACAATATACACATTAGTAAAATATGGACATTATACTATGTTATTGAATGAACAGTCCTGTAACACACTCTGTTCTACTTTTCTGATTGTTTCTGCAGTACTTTTTCCAGCTGACTTTTTTTGTTATTGCTTTCATTGGTTGGGACTTAGTTTCTCTCCTCTTTCTGTCATCCTATATATGTATGTTTCTAAGAGACTTTTTCTCTAGCCTCTCTCAAATTAGCTTAATTTCCTCCATTCTGTCCTCTTATGGTTGCCCAATTGTGAGGGTTGGGGCTAGTTAACCTATAACCTGGAGTAAACAGATATGGGATGTGTTCATTTCCCCCCCCAAATCTGTATCTTCATTATCTGCCATCCTGGAATTTAGTTATTTAATGCAACACTTTTAACCTTTCTTGCCTTGCACTGGATTTTCTCAAACTCTTGCTGAGCTTGTCAGTTGGATAGCTGACAACCCATGTACCATGTGATGGGGTGAGCTCCCATTACTTGGCCCAGTTTCTGCCACCTAGCAGTTCAAAATCAGGCAAATGCGACTAGATAAATTGGTACCACTTCAGTGGAAAGGTATCAGCATTCTGTGTGCCTCTGCATATAGACATGCTGGTCACATGACCACGGAAATTTCTTTGGACAACGCTGACATTCTCGGCTAAGAAATGGAGAGGAACACCACCTCTAGATTATGACGTGACTGGACAAGGAAAATCTTTTCCTTTACCTTTAATTCTAACCAAATTCCCAAAGCATAGGTAGGTCTACGCTGACTTCAGGAGTGGTGGAAGTTGTGGTCCAAAGATTAAATTCAAATTCAGTGTGATTGATCTCTACAAGTGAAAGAGCTAGCAACTCATCTTGGTCAGCAAAATGAGGTTTTGCTATGTTGACCCTCCACTATGTTGTTATTTTCAACCCATACCATTTTTTCTTTCTCTCTTGAGTTACAAAGACTCTCCATTTTTCTCCTTGAAGAAAACCACTGCAACGGGAACAACTTGTTGAGAGAAATCATTAAATAAACTCTGTAACATCCACCTTAGCTCCTTTGCATAAAAAAAGAGAGGAATCCCTCCCACCACCCAAAAAAACTATAAAGTAAGACTTGACCCTTGGAGAGTACTTGAAAATGGAAAATCTATCTATTGCATATCTCCTGAAAAGTAAAAATAACTCCAGCTGATATTCGGAGTCTAGTAGAGGAAGGGCCACATTTTCTTAAAGGATGTGCTGAGGTTCACATTTGATCTCTGAGTTCCAGAGGGAGAACTTACATTATGTGGCAGAAATGTAGTGATTAGGCTCCCGCCATGTATTTCATTATTTCCCCCTTCAAATTAACATTTGAAAACAATGTGTAGAAATGTCTGAAGGCCAAACCAAAGCTTTAGACCCGTGGTGGCACAGTGGATAGAATGTAGTACTGCAGACTACTTCTGCTGACTGCAGGCTGCCAGCAGTTTGGCAGTTCGATTCTCACTGGCTCAAGGTTGACTCAGCCTTCCAGCTTTCTGAGGTGGGTAAAAATGAGGACCCAGATTGTTGTGGGCAATAGCCTGACTCTGAAGAGAGGGCTGTAAAGCACTATGAAGAGGTATATAAGTTGTTGTTGTTAGCTGCGAAGTCATGTCCGACTCATCGCGACCCTATGGACAACGTTCCTCCAGGCCTTCCTGTCCTCTACCATCTTCTGGAGTCTATTTAAGCTCACGCCTACTGCTTCAGTGACTCCATCCAGCCACCTCATTCTCTGTCGTCCCCTTCTTCTATTGCCCTCAATCTTTCCCAGCATTAGGCTCTTCTCCAGTGAGTCCTTCCTTCTCATTAGGTGGCCAAAATATTTGAGTTTTAGCTTCAGGATCTGGCCTTCTAAAGAGCAGTCAGGGTTGATCTCCTCTAGGACTGACCGGTTTGATCACCTTGCAGTCCAAGGGACTCGCAGGAGTCTTCTCCAGCATCATAACTCAAAGCCCTCAATTCTTTGGCGCTCAGCCTTTTTTATGGTCCAGCTTTCACTGCCATACATTGCAACTGGGAAGACCATAGCCTTGACTACAGCACTTTTGTTGACAGGGTGATGTCTCTGCTTTTTAGTATATAAGTATACAAGTCTAATTGCTATTGCTATTAAATACATTTCCATCCATGACAGCCAGCCAGGAAAGAGACAAGCATAGATGAACATCGGCTTACAAAGAAATGGTTGATTTATTTACAGTATATTCATTTCCAAAAAGAAATGGATGCAGAAATATCTACTCTGAGACTACTCAGGGAATAAATAAAGCACTAGTGGATCAACATGAGAAATTAAACTGCCATCCATCATCTGGACAGGACAATGTACAGCTGAGAGCAGTGACTATGGAAGCTGACAAACATGTTATAGATCTCAGTGTTGGATATGAGACTGAAAAACTTTAAGGAGGAAAGGCTGGGATTTCCAACCTGTTTTTTGAATAAGCTTTAGGTGATTCTAAAGTTCACAAGTAAAACCTGAATAAAATACTGCATTTTGAAGTGTCTGTTAGGCATTCCAGCTAATTATGGATTTAGATAATGAATGGGTGGCATGTAAATTTAATAAATATAAACTAATAATCATCTTTCTCAACATTTCCATTCTGTTTTTCCATATCCCATTTTTCCCCAGTTTTCTGTCTACATTCTGGCTCTCTTGAATATCTTTAATCTCTGCTGAGCTATTTAGCAGGTTTTTAAAAAAAGTTTCTGAACTATTACTAAATTTCCAAGATTTCTATTTTACAAATGAAGTTGTTTTTTTTAAGAAGGATAGTGAGAAAGGTCACTATACAACTAGGATAACAGCATCTTGCAACAGAACCTTACTATGTGTCTCTGGTCTGCCTATTTTACCCCCACAATGTTGCTTAGGGGACTAGCAAAAAACCTCCCTAATATCAAATATCAAGAATCTTGATATTTCTTGAATGTTGGTCTACTTCTATGTGCATTTACAAAGAATAACTTTTTACCATTGAAAAATACAAATACTTAGCATTACAGTTGATTGTGTTGCAAAAGGTTTTTGAATGAAATTCAGTGTACGCTTGGTTTGGTCTGTCTGGAAGGAGGCATAAGTAGACAATCTGAATAAACTGTTTTCTGCTGCTACATGAACTATAAGGAGAGGTTAACTGTGAATTGCACTGCAAGGCTATTGAAAACTACTTTTTCAACTCAGCCTTCCTACGGCTTTTAGAGCTATTAATAATGAAATACACTGCCAGATTATGTTGTATACTCCTCTGTCAATTAAACCTGCAGTATGGGGCTAAAAGCAATGGTTAGTATCACAGAAACGAGCTGATCATATGGACAATACAGTTCAAATATTGGTAAGCAACACAACAGTTTCTAAAAAATACACTCAGGGTTTGGTAGGCAATCATTTTCATTTCAACTCTACTGCAAGCTGGCATAAGCCACTCTCTCCTAACCTCATCTCCTTCCAGTGCAGCTTTGTAATTTAGCAAGATATTTTCAGAGATTTCACACTAAGAACTAAGGATGAAAGAATAGGAAACTCTCTTCACTGCTACTTCTCTAGGAAACAGACGTGTTGCGAGTAAACTGATGCACAGTCACAGCTGTGCATGTCTAGACTCCCATCTTTGAGGAAAGTTTGAAATAGTTTCTCAGTGCGAGCCACAAAATTATCAGTCCAGATGGTGAGAGATTTCTTTTTTGACCCTTTTTATCTCTTTCTTCACCTCCCTTGTCAGTTACTTCATTCCATTCCTCCTCCCACATAGTTGTCTCTTTCCTCCTCTGCCTCACCACCTGAATTTTTCTATAATGAAATCCTTACTGCTGACCCAATTCCCATAGCAAAACACTAATAAAAGTTAGGCTTAAATTATCCCTGGTCTTATTTTTATTTCACCTTGTCTTCTAACATTTTTCTCTCCCTTCATCTTGAGCCTCAGCATTTTTCAGAAGTAAAGAACCAACACTGCCTTTTTGCAAAGGAGAATGGATTAAGAAAGCCTAGAGTTATTGTGTTTGTAGACATACACTTGCTGTACAAAAGCTACTTTAAGGCATGAGATCACACATCCAACCATTTTTAAAAGGTTAGTAGAAGACACAGTATCTAAGAGCAGTTACATTGAATGGAGCTGGTTCTCTGTGGCCAACACAAGGGTGACTTAAAGAGACAAACTGGCAGTGGTTTCTCTCACCTTTTCCCTGAGTTAATCCAATAAGGGGTGAGCTCTGTGGAAAAGCAATGAGATCTAGTGCAATAATGTGACCCAGATATGCCAAGTTTCTAGTCCTACTTAAGGAGAGCAATCGGCAGGGAAAAAGTGGAGAACACAGATTCTTCGAGGAGGAACGCGCGGATCTGGCATGCATTACGGAAACCTGGTTGGGCTCAGAGGGAGGTGTCCCTCTGACTGAGCTCTGCCCCCCAGGTTTCTGCATGCTGCACCGGCCGCGGGCTCAGGGTAGGGGCGGGGTGGTGGTGGTGGTTATAAGGGAGACCTTATGTCCGCGGGAGACCACTGTCGTACAGATTGGTGGGAGTGAGTCGCTCCTCGTGAGGTTTGGCTCTAGGGTTCAGTTGGGTTTGTTGCTGACATACCTGATGCCCAGCTGTGTTGCAACAACCCTGCCCGGGCTTCTCGACACCCTTTCAGGGCTGGTGGTTGAATTTCCCAGACTTATGGTTCTGGGTGATTTCAACCTTCCATCCCTAGGCGGGTCATCATAGTTAGTGCGGGAGTTCATGGCCTCCATGACGGCCATGGACCTGACCCAGATAATTCAGGGCCCGACCCATGGAGGGGACCACACTCTCGACCTGGTTTTCCTATCTGGGCAGTGGTTTGATGATCTGGGAGGGGGCTCACCAAATATTGTCCCCCTGTCATGGTCCGATCATCACCTTCTACGGCTGGTCTTCCGATACGCTACCCCTCGCCACTGGGCTATGGAACCGACCAGGTGGTTCCGCCCCAGGTGCCTAATGGCTCCTGAACGGTTCCAGATGGCGCTTGGGTCTATACCTATCTCCCTCACTCACAGCCCGGCTGATGCCTTGGTGGAGGCTTGGGAGAGGGCCGCCACCGAGGCACTTGACCGGATTGTACCCTTGCGACCCCTGATCCGGCGCAGATCCCAATGGGCTCCATGGTTTTCTATGGAGCTACGGGAGATGAAGCGTCGGAGATGGAGTCTGGAGAGCTGTTGGAGATCCAGCCGGTCTGAATCTGACCGATTGTGAATAAGATCTTTCTCTAGGTCTTATCTCACGGCGATGAGGACGGCGAAGTCTAATTACTTCGCCGCGCTCATCGCGTCCGCAGATAATCGCCTGGCTGCCCTGTTTAGGGTACCTCATTCCCTCCTCTCCCAGGAGGTGAGGGAGGAGACCTTGCAGGGGCAGGCTGAGGAGTTTAGCCAGCATCTGGTGAACAAAATCGCTCAGATTCAGACTGGTTTGGACTCTGACTGGGCAAAGTCTGATGGGGAGGAATCGAGCGGTCTTGAGAGTATTATCTGGACTGAGTTTGATCCTGTGACTCCCGAGGAGGTGGACAGGATTATGGGGAGGCTGAGCTCTACCACCTGTTTATTGGATCCGTGCCATTCCTGGCTGGTTTATTCAGCTCGGGAGGAGACACGAGGCTGGTTCCAGGCAGTGATATCTGCTTCTTTGAGTGAGGGTGTCTTTCCCGCCGCCTTGAAGGAAGCGGTGGTGAGACCCCTTCTCAAGAAGCCTGCCCTGGATCCAGCTATTTTGAATAACTATCGTCCGGTCTCCAACCTTTGCTTTCTAGCGAAGGTTGTTGAGAGTGTGGTGGCGCATCAGCTTCCTCTGTTCCTGGAGGAAACTGATTATCTTGACCCGTACCAATCGGATTTCAGGCCCGGTACAGCACGGAGACGGCATTGGTCGTGCTGATGAATGATCTCTGGCGGGCTCGGGACAGGGGTTGTTCCTCTGTCCTAGTCCTATTAGATCTCTCAGCGGCTTTTGATACCATCGACCATGGTATCCTACTGCGACGTCTCAGGGGGTTGGGAGTGGGGGGCACTGTTTTACGGTGGTTCTCCTCCTACCTCTTGGGCCGTTTGCAGTTGGTGTTGACGGGAGGGCAGAGGTCCGCCCTGAGGTCTCTCGTTTGTGGAGTTCCTCAGGGGTCGGTCCTCTCTCCCCTCCTGTTCAATATCTATATGAAGCCACTGGGTGAGATCATTCATGGTTTTGGGGTGGGGTATCATCAGTACGCTGATGATACCCAACTTTTTCTTTCCACCCCAAACCAACTCAGTGATACCCTCGACGTGATGTCCCATTGCCTGGAGGTGGTTCGGGTTTGGATGGGGAGGAACAGGCTCTGACTCAATCCTGCCAAGACTGAGTGGCTGTGCGTACAGGCATCTTGAGTGTATCATTCTATTCCACCTTTAATGATGGGGGGTGAGGTGTTACCCCCCGTCGATAGGGCTCGCAACTTGGGTGTCCTCCTGGATTCGCGCCTCAGTTTTGAAGACCATATAGGAGCCGTGACCAGGGTGTTCTGAACCAGCCTGCTACCGGCCTTGCAGAAAGGCAACCCCTGTACAAACGGCAGAGGCTGGAGAGCGTCTGAAGCTGGAAGGCGTCTGCCAAGTTTAATTCACAAGCAAAACAACAGAACAAGAAACAAAACACCGGAACTGTGATCCTCAAACGGAGCGGTTGCTTTCAGCAACCAGCCCTTCCCCAAACACTCCCTTTATTAGAGTTCAGGGCGTGGCCTCCCTGTGCCTCCTTCCGAGGAGTCCCACAGCCTTTCTCTGCTTGTTCCTGCTTGACTGCCTCCTGCGTCAGGCGTCCTTGAACAGGGCCAGCTGTGGGTCATCATCATCCGCACTGTCGGGCTCACGCAGCTGAGAAGAGGGCCCTGGCTGGGGGCTCTGCGAAGCCTCCAAGCCATCATCAGCACGTTCGTCTTCAACACCCTCCTCCTCCCCCTCGTCTGAGTCATCCGAGACATCCGAGCCGGCTGCCGGACCCACAGGCTGGCCCTGAATCACAACACAGGGGGGCTTTTGCCCAGGTTCGCCTGGTGCGCCAGTTGCGGCCCTATCTGGACCGAGATGCCTTGCGCACAGTCACTCATGCACTCGTGACCTCCCGGTTAGACTACTGTAACGCTCTCTACATGCGGCTGCCCTTGAGGACCACCCGTAGGCTTCAACTGGTGCAGAATGCAGCCCCACGAGTTGTGATGGGGGCTCCCCGATACTCCCACGTGACACCTCTGCTCCGCGAGCTGCATTGGCTTCCGGTTGCCCTCCGGGTGAGATTCAAGGTGCTGGTGATGACCTATAAAGCCCTAAATGGCTTGGGTCCGGGATATCTGAGGGAACACCTGCTGATGGCATCAAGTTCCCTTCGTCCTGTGCGCTCCCACAGGGAGGGCCTTCTCAGGGTGCCGTCAGCAAAGGATTGCCGGAGGGTGACACCCAGGGGGAGGGCCTTCTCTGTGGGCACGCCTGCCCTTTGGAACCAGTTACCCGTAGAGCTCAGGACTGCCCCAGATTTTCGTTCGTTCTGCCGGGACCTGAAGACCTGGCTCTTTGAGCTTTCCGGCCAGGACTGAGAACTTTTAATTTTTAACCTATTGTAATTGGGGTTTTTAATTAGAGTTAAGGGTTTTAGATTTAATCAAGGATAATTTAATTTATTTTAATTTGTTATTAACTTTTGTATTGTTATATTGTCTTAATTGCCTTGTGAACTGCCCTGGGTCCTACGGGAGAAGGGCGGTATATAAGTTTAAATAATAAATAATAAATAAAATAAATAAATAAATAAAATAGCACTAAAATGAAGGTAAAGGTAAAGGAGTCCCTGCAGATCTTACTCTGCTAGCTATTGCCAACTATACAGGCCAGTGCTCATCTCCATTTCTTCACTGTCCGAAGACATTTCTGACCAGCATGATGTCATAGAGGGCTGTTACCTTCCCAGCGAAGTGGTTCCTCTTTATCTACTCACATTTGCACATTTTCAAACTGCTAGGTTGGCAGGAGCTGAGGCGAGGACAGAAGCTCACCGCCTCACATGGTACTCAGGTTTTGAACCTGGGCTGCCAGCTTTCCAGCTGACAAACCCAGCATCTTAACCGCTGAGTCAACGTGCCACCCCACTAAACAGAAGGGATCGGGCTAAATCAGTTATCAGGCTTAACCAATTTAATGAGCTGCCTGAGGAAGCAAGCGTGATTGAAACACCTAGTAGAATAAGCCAAGGATCCCAACAAGAAATTCAACTAAAAGTGAAGAATGTTTGACAAAAGCAGTCACCCTAACTTCCTTGTGTCTTCCTTGCTTTTCTCCTCCAGCAGTGTAATCTTGCTGGGGGGGGGGGGAGGGCAGGGAGCTGGCTAGAAATAAATGAATCAAGTGACTCTTTGATACCAGGGAGAGTGGCATGTATGGCTTGGGAGAGCTCCTGTTACTCTTGCTGTCCCACTCTAATTTGTCCACAATGCAGACAGGCTTGGGTTACCAGCCACTAATGGATTTGTGACTGTATTGACAATTGTCCCTTTGCTATAAGACTTTATCTCTTATTGCTATTGCTGGCTAAGGCTGATAATTGACAAAGGTGCCTTTGCTATAAGCCTTTTCTGGCCTTTGCTGACCACAGTAACACAACTCTGTTAGGAATGTAATTTAGACTCAGTTCTTTTTAGCTGGTGAGGGGGAAGGGGAGCATCCAGATCTTGCGGGGGGGGGGGGGACCTCTTACAGAGAAGGCACCCTTCACATGTCTACTGTTGTTTAGAAGAGCCAGGAATTATAGGAAGATTCTAGAGATCAGTATATATCAGCATTTGTAAAAGTATATGTAAAACTCTTGTTTATGTGAATATTAGTTTTAACAGTTATACCCATGCTTTGGAAATAATATTTAACAATAAAACCCAATACAATGAAACAATAAAATATAATAAATAAGGGGGGGGGAAATCATGCAAATGTATACATTTTGGTAATTATGGAAAGTCAGATGACTTTCATATTTAAAAATTAACTGTCAGAACCACTTTCTAAAAATTTTTGCTTTAAAACTTAAGTGATTAATCATTGAAATGAAGGTAAAATATAGTTACTTACCAAGGGACTTGGTTGTTTTTGAAATTTTATCAGCAACCGTGTGATTGTTATTTCCTGTAAACTTCCCTAAAATTTTAGGAATTACTGAAGTTTTATAAAAAATATTTATGACTTCTGTAAACAATATAGAGTTATCAGTTCTCCAGGGGGTCATATAATAGAGAAGTTTATAAAAACCTATAAAATGAGCAGGTCAAATGGAGAGCCAGTCACTATCTTTTCTGTTCTTATGAATACAGTGTGGGAAAGTCCAAGAAAAATCCCTCACTGAAACTATAATTAATTAATTAATTAATTTAAAAGATTTATATATTTACCCATATGGTAATCACAAACCTCTCACAAAACAATAAAAACAGCCAACAGCCCCAAACTATCAGAATAAAAATCAATACAAGCTGAATAAAAACTTAGTGAGTTTCCTTTCCTTTCCTTTCCAGGAAACTGGAGCAGGAGAGAAGAAAGGTTTTCTGTTCATGTGATGTTGTATTCCAGTATGTGATCTACTATATTATGGCAGCATTCCTATAGGAGCCTCCTTGAAACATTCTCTGTAATTGCATTTAATCATTTTTCAAAAAGCTTAATAAATGTTCTCCTTATACAGTGATACAGCTGGGCTGAGACTGCTGGGAGTTCTTCTTCAAAACACTCAGAAAATATTTTGTATTGGAATGAAACTTGTTTTTTTTCCTGATGAAGACTTGAAGTAGATAATCGAGATCTATATTGTCCTCTATATGAAGGACAACCATTCTTTATGCTAAAATAGTTTTTGTTTTCCTTGATGTCAAGTTTTCTCAGGCTGAGGCTGTAACAATAAGTTGACTGATTATGCCTGTGAGAGCTTCCCCAGATCCCTCAGCTGGGAAATTCAAAGATACCTGGACTATGTTCCATGCACATCTATCAGTCATTTGAGAAACTCTTAACTCAAAAGTATTTCACTGACAAATTTAGGCCAATGAGGGAAACAGAACATTTTAAGCCAACAGAAGAGAGTCCAAGGCATTTTTCTCTTTATGGAGCCATCACAGCCTTTCCACACTCTTAAACTAGTGTTTGCAGAATGGATCAGAATTACTTGAAATCTATAATCCATACTCACTGACTATACTACAGTATTTGAACTAAAATCTCCTGGAGTTGCATGACAATGAAATGGGTGGCATATAAATTTAATAAATAAGTAAAAATAAAGTGTAGCTGTCACATTATAGCCTTTCAGATTGTGGAACTAAGGACTTCTGCCTGGCTCTTTTGAGTGTTACCATTGGTAGGTTTTCTGGAAACAAAAGTTGATTATGCCTGTCTATATATAACATATTCTGAAATAAAATGATGAGAACTTGAACGTTTTTTTATAAGTTGTATAGGCTTTGTTTCTATCTAACTTCTTTTCCATTTAAAATTGGATTCTATTACAGTATGAGTGAGATGGATACACAAATGTAGATTCAGTTTTTGTGGATATAAAATCAATAGATTGATCACTGACAACTGTGTAGGCCAAGATTTGCCATATGTCAAGGGGCAATGCCATGCTCATCACATATCATTATGTGTTATGGTATTATCATAAATTCAAAATAAAGGGAAGTGTATTTCAAACTCCCTATAAGCAGGGATGCACAGCCATCTCTGGCCTGCATGAATCAGCAGATGGATTCCACAGTTATAACTGTGTTTGCCCACTTGTACCCAGGCACACCCACATGGTGGAGGGATTGGAAGGGAAGAAAAAGCTTCAGTCACTGAGAAGCACCAAAGATGATTCATCCTTTCAAAGCCTTTGCTCAATATTTATTTTCCAATAAACAATGGCAGTGGGAAACCAGAGAACTTCACCTAAGTCAAGAGAGAGGGAAAACCAGTAACCTTTAAAGAAGTTACTGTGCATCTGTTTGATGCAGATCCTTTGTTGCCTGCTACCAAGTGATCTTTTTTTTTTTCTTCCCCACTCGCTTTCTTATTCATAGATCACTAGTTTTTTACAGGGCCAGTTTGGGGTCATGATTAAGGCATTGGTGTAGATGCCAGGAGACAGCGAGTTCTACTCCCACCTTAGGCACAAAGCCAGTTATGTGATGGTGGACCAGTCATACCTTTTAGCCCTAGGAAAGAGGCAATGGCAAACTTTTTCTGAAAAACCTTGCCAAGAAGACTGCAGGGACTCTCCAGGCAGTTGCCAGGAGTTAACAATAATTTGAAGACACTCACATACACCCACAAGGTTTTCCACTACCATTCATAGTTGGAAACCAGTGATGTACTGTATTCCGTCCTGCTAGTTGATCAGGAAGATCAACAGCCAATGAGAAAAAATTGAGAGAGGCAGAGTGGTTCTGGGGACCCGATGTGCACTAAAAAAGCAGAGGATTATCAGTCATATTCACCTGGCCCTAAGAGAGCAGTGCTAATATTTCAGGAAGAGATTATGACTTGATATACAGAGAATACAGACATTCATTCATTTATGTCACCTGAGAATCTAATTCAGTGTGTTTATGATCAATGCACTTTTTAAAAAGCTGGCTTCACTCGGCCATTTCTTTTCTGAAGATAAAGAAATCTGGATCCTGCTTCCAATCCAGGATGGGGCTTTGCAGTCCTTCCAAAATGCTTCCTGCTACAGAGCTATTTATCCCTGAAGCAGATGCTATTTAATTCTTACTCCTTCCTGGTATCTTTGGGGAAAGATAGTAGCCAGCTACTGGAGTAGAACCTTTTTTTTTTTGTCAAGAAGGTAATGTTAGGCTCCATTATTTAATATATGATATATATAGGCTAGCCATAAAGTGGAATCCTAGACTCACTGTTGCAAATGAGGCCCCCCAACACCACTTAATTGTAAAGAATCAAGAATAGATTTGGGCTAAACATGTTCCGTTTATACAAAATCATAATTGTATTCTTCATAATATTTTTGCTGGGGTCATCATATATAAATGAAAGTTAAATCGAAGATGGAAAGCACTGGGTATGTGGCTAATTTTGGCACTGAACCAATGAAAATAGAGGGGGGGAAAAGCTACTTCATAAGGTGATGGAAATTGGATTTTCCCAGCAAGCCCAGGAAAACCCAACTAAAGTAATATGAGCTCAAAACTAAGTTTTGTGTATGCACAATTTAGATAATTCATATTTGTGTAGTTCTTGGGTAATAATAATATTTTAAAGAAAATTTCAAAGATATAAAATATACTAATAAGATTCCACATGCATTTCTACCTAAAAAGTGGAATTGTCTATCCAGAAGAAAGCATCATAGTCATCTTCTGCTAAGTCCTGATGTGTATCCAGCTTCACCTAAACTATAAAACTATCTTTCATTTTATTTGTTTTATAATAGCAGACAGAGATAATCAATGTTCTATTAGCCAGACTAGGTTTTATTGACTCTCTTCTTATTGCTCTGTTGGCTTGCTCTTCTACTGATAATTGTAGAACTGTACAAAGATTAAATGTATTTCTGTTCTCTGTGTATGCACAAATAAGTAGATTTAATACAGGAAATTCATGCTTTCATATGTAAAAAGTATACATGTTTGGAAAAACCAGGATCAGTTTGGAACGATGACCTCCCTTTCATTGTATTTACACCTACTTGTGTGTTCTGCTGAATTTTACAAAATATAAATATAAAATATTTAGTTATAATATGAATATAAACAAAAATACCATACAACATACACACAGTATAAACCTAGAGTAATTTTCCCCTTCTAGGAGGGGAAGTGAAAATCACATAAAACCTTTAAGATGGGAATAAGACATAATCTCTCTCTGACAAATTACAGGAATTGGATATGCTATTCTAAACACAAAAATCAGTAAACATCATGATGGTTCCTCAACTAAACCGATCTAATAACTATATCTGTACTGGAATAAAACTACTTTGGCCTATTTATGAAATTCCAGCAGTGTCAAAGCCATCTGGATCTCTGGATTTCATAGAGTGAAGGCCACCATGAGAAAGCTTGTTGCCCAGTCCACACTTCATATACATTTCTTAATGGCTGGACCAGACAAGTTCAATTCTGACTTGATATATCTCAGTTACGTGCCACAAAGAGTTTTGAAAGTAATCTAATATTTTATAGTCTAGTGTAAAATACCTAGCATTTTGAATTGGACTTAGAAGACTACCGGCAATAAATGTAGTGACTTCAAAATAGGTGCTATTTTGCTATATCAACATTGTCCTGTCAGGAGTCTAGCCTGGCAGTAGGTACCAACTCTAGCCTTTAGATCATTTTCAAAGATCATTTCCATTCCCACATGGACTATGTTACTATATATATATATAGCCAGTAAATCCAATAATATTGGATTTAATTTGTTTAATTTCAGCTTGTTTTGTCCCTTTCCTCATAGGTCCCAGCATCAGTTGAGGGATTTGACAACATTTCTGGTTCAGCATAGAGTAACAGTGTATAACTGGATATCATCAATGGCATCTCAAAGTGTTGAATGATCTCTCCTAGCAGATTTCATGTAAATGTGAAATATTGTAGGGGGAAGTACTGAGTCTTGAGGCATCCCCAAGGAACTTCCCAAAGCTGATTCCCCATGATCATTGATTGGAATTGCTCACTGAGGTAGAAATAGCATGACATAAAACTACGGCCTTAATCTCTGCAGATGATCCAGAAGGACACCATGAGTGAGGCTATCAGATGCCTCCAGGTGGTTTAATAGAATCAAGAGGGACAAACTCTTCTCCATCTAGGCTCAACAAAAGGCATCAACCAAAGCAAACAATGCCATTTCAGTCCTATAATAATGTAGGATTCTCTGTTGCTGGGAGTTTGCATGTTCTTAATATAGCTTAAATCTAAGGCTATTCTGTATTGTAAGACTCCAGAAAAATCTATGGCTTCTAGGTAAAAAGGATAAAGAGCTCTTCAACATTTGACTTTTTTGTTGTATATATATATATGTATGTATGTTTGTATGTGTGTGTGTATACACACACACACACACACACACACACACACACACACACACACATATATATATATATATATATATATATATATATATATATATATATATATATATATATATATATATATATATATATATATATATATATATATATATATATATATATATATATATATATATATATATATATATATATATATATATATATATATATATATATATATATATATGAAGGGACGCGGTGGCTCAGTGGGTTAGGACTTTAAAAAAGAGGAACAAACAGCCACATGCTTCTCCCAGAAGAAGGAAGCTAAAGCCTGATGATGACGGATGGGATTCCGTCGAAACGTTGCGCCTATACCTCTAGTTCTACGCGGGGAAAAACCCGAAAAACCAAGGATCCACATACAGGCACCCGCGAAAACCTCAGAAAACATATATATATGTTTTATATATATATATACACACACACACATATATATATATACATATATATATATATATACACACGTATATATATACGTATATATATATACGTATATATATATATATATATACACACATATATATATATATACACACACACACACATACATACATACATACATACACAGTATACAGGGCTTTTTTTATCATAGAACGCTCAGAACGGAGTTCCAGCACCTTTTTTGGATGGAACCTTGTAGGGTAGGCAAGGCAGGTTGTATGACATGTGTGAGTATATATATCCCAGACACGGGACAAATCTTATTTCCTGTTTCAGTCTAGCCCAAGGCCATCTACAGGCAGTAGCCACAGCAGTGGCAGCTCATATTTGTGTATTTTCCTTTTGGCTTGCTAACAAAGAATAAAGGGAGACCGATATGATCATTTCAAATTTATTTGTTCTCATCAGTCAGCCATACCCTTCTGAGATTCGAACCTGGGCCAACTGCATCTTAAGCAGTTGTTTTAACCCCTAGGCCACAGGCTCTCTCTCTTTCTTTGTTAGCTGAGAAGCAAGGGAGATATGTGTTAAATGTTTGTTAAGCATATATATATACACACAAACACATACACACACACACACACACACATATACACACATTTCTTAATGGCTGGACCAGACAAGTTCAATTCTGACTTGATATGTCTCAGTTATGTGCCACAAAAAGAGAGAGAGAGAGAGAGAGAGAGAGAGAGAGAGAGAGAGAGAGAGAGAGAGAGAGGGAGGGAGGGAGGGAGGGAGGGAGGGAGGGAGGGAGGGAGGAGAGAGAGAGAGAGAGAGAGAGAGAGAGAGAGAGAGAGAGAGAGAGAGAGAGAGAGAGAGAGAGAGACTGGGTTTTTTGGGTGGGTGGGTGAAACTAGACACCAGCCATTTTTAAATTAACTTTTTAACAGTTTCTATCTAGTTGAGAACATGTCATTGATTTTTCTCTCTCAATTATAAGGGTAATATACATAAATTAAGTATAACTATGATTTCTATGGAGAGGTAAGGATGATTTGTTTTGACTAACTGCATGATGATTAGTTTCAGGAATGTTTTAAATATAGAGATAACTTTTGGAAGTGTAAAAAGCCATGTTAATTTCTTGTGACCAAACCTGTAAGGCTTTCTATTCTATTCTATATTTCTATTCATTGAATATAAGGGATTTTTCCCCCATAGATTTTGATTTGAGATAGATTTTCAATAATTTATATTTAGGGTAATAGTTGTAATGGGGATCTTAGCATACTTTCCATGCTAATAAAGCGTCTTGGTTCTTAATGTGGCTGGGTGCCTAACACAGTAAAAGTACTGTACCATAAACAGATATTCCTTTTTAACTTCTAACCCAGCCAGATTACATAACAGCACAAAGAGCATGCAGCAAGAAAATATACTCAGTGTATTCTTAAAAGATGGTTGAAGTCATTCCTTGGCTTCAATTAATTAGCTAGTAGACTAACAGATATTGTTTCCAATCAGGAAACATTTGAGCAAATATTTTATAATCCTCTGAGATCCTGTAGAACAACCAAACATTGTGCAGGTGGAAGAGTCCTCTGATCCTCAGACTCACCCTTGCTCTGTTTTCAGACAGTAAAATGATCCTTGTTCAGAACTTGGCAGATCCAGAGACACCAGGCTTGGATCAACTTGCATGCAGCAAGAAGTGACAGAATAAGAACCTTTGGGGACCAGACCCAAAGCAAGCATAGCTTGTAAACAGATTGTAATCTGACCAGGTTAATCATTTTCAGCCCTTCAGGATTTGAGGTTATAAGTACTTTAGGATAAGGGAAGCTCCATCATGTCTGTCAGCTTGCCTCTGATGGGACTGAGAGAGCAGTAATCCTAGGTCTGTTTTTTGTTATCACTACTACTGCAGAGTTACTATAGCAACGCACTAGGGCGCAGAGCAGATTTTCCCTTCATTACGGTACATGTCTGAGGATCAGAGGCACAATTCCATGCTGAAAGTACTGTAGGACTATGGGGTCCATTTCCTGCATCCTGTTTTTCATTCTTGATTAGTTTCCGTATGTAGAGACACAGACATCGAAACACTACCTTAAGATCATACACGTCACTATTTTTGCTTAGGAATGCCGAGAAAAGAGGTATGTTTATTCCTTAAGTTACTAACATTCATAACCTAGATGATCTTAAGACAGCAATTAGTGCTGGATGTCTGCAGTTCAAATCCCTATAGGAGATCCTGAGAGATTCTTGCGCTCTATTATGGCCACAAACTCTTCTTCATATTAAGAATCCTGGATGTTAATATCCATAGCAATGCTTTGAAGTGTTTTTTAAAAAATAAAATATATTAATAAGGTCAGGTAGACCTCTAAGTACATTTCCTTAGTAGGAAATCTTATTGAATTTTACTGCTGAATAAAATATGCCATCGGATCAGGTTATATATAACAGCATAATAGAGTTGGAAGGGACTTTGGAGGTCTTCTAGTCCAACCCCTGCTCAGGTAGGAAACCTATACCATTTCAGACAAAAGGTTGTCCAGTCTCTTCTTAAAAACTTCCAGTGTTGGAGCATTCACAACTTCTGGAGGCAGGTTGTTCCACTGATTAATTGCTCTCACTGTCAGGAAATTTCTTCTTAGTTCTAAGTTGCTTCTCTCTTTGATTAGTTTCCATCCGTTGCTTCTTGTCCTGCCCTCTGGTGCTTTGAAGAATAGTTTGACTCCCTCTTCTTTGTGGCAGCCCCTGAGATATTGGAACACTGCTATCATATCACTCCTCATCCTTCTCTTCAGCAAACTAGACATACCCAGTTCCAGCAACCATTCCTTATATGTTTTAGCCTCCATTCTTCTGATCATCTTTGTTGCTGTTCTCTGCACTCTTTCTAGAGCAGGAGTTTCAAACTGTCAGCCCATGGGCCAGATGTGTCATGGAGAAACCGTGCCCACCTCATTGCCAGCAATGGAAAAAAAGGTGTGATACATCGCGACATGTCATGTGACGTTGTGAGTTTGACACCCCTGTTCTAGAATCTCAGCATCTTTTTTATATTGTGGTGACCAAAACCAGATGCAGTATTCCAAGTGTGGTCCTACCAAGGCATTATAAAGTGGTATTAACACTTCATGTAATCTTGAATCTATCAACTCTGTTAATATTTGTAAGCTTAAATATAATTTAAAAAATATCATCTGAATTAACTTGATGAAACTCAAGTTTTAAGAAAATATTGGCATATTGGTGCTGCAAAAGAGCTCCTAAATTTGGAATGATTTTTGCTACATTCAGTTGAATCAAATGAGAAAGAAAATAACTCTCAGTATTGTGGTAAGTGGCAGCTTTGAAAGCATGCTAACCATGTGGAAAAATAGCATTTTGAAAGGAAATAATTGTCACAGAATCTGTTACCATACATCAAGAAATGGAACCAGTTTCTTAATATGGTACAAAATAATAAAAAAAGAACTTCCCATTGTTCTGATTACTAACCTCAGTGTCTTCTTTATTAAGAACGTTTTATGGATGCAGGCTTAAATGGAAGTAAAATTGAGAATTAATAAGAGACATTCTACAAGTGTGTAACAAGCCATATTAATGTTAATTTTATCATTTTTCTGTTAAACGTTTTCTAAACCATAAAATAGAAATGCTATTTCTTGTCTTCTCTTAAAAGAAATTAAAGACGTATTAGCAACAAAAATATAAATTTACCTTTCATAGTTAAGAATGGATGATGTTTTTAATCTATATATTATTAAAATCTCATTGTTATGACCTTTACCCTGGTAAAATGTGCATCATATGGTGACAATTTGGGACCCATGACTCTCAAGGGAATGAAATTTTTAATTTATTTTTTTTAATTTTAATTCCGTTTATATCCCGCCCTTCTCCGAAGACTCAGGGCGGCTTACAAGCTTAGCAGTAGCCTTCATTCTATGTATATGCCTGCTTATTAGGGCTTTCACACACACACCCCAAGCGGCATTATTACAAAGTCAGATTGTTGGGGGCAATAAGCTGACTTTGTAATAATGCCGCTTGGGGTGTGTGTGAAAGCCCTAATAAGCAGGCATATACATAGAATGAAGGCTACTGCTAAGCTTGTAAGCCGCCCTGAGTCTTCGGAGAAGGGCGGGATATAAATGGAATTAAAATAAAAAATAAATAAATAATTGCCCCCAACAATCTGGGTCCTCATTTTACCTACCTCGGAAGGATGGAAGGCTGAGTCAACCTTGAGCCTGGTGGGATGTGAACCTGCACTAATTGCAGGCAGCTGGTGTTACTTAAGGAGGCATTAGCCCACTGCTCCACCAAGGCTCTTTGTGAAAGCTGGTGCTGTTTCAGGGCTAGTGGCTGCTCTTGTGCTGCTGTGGAAGTTTCAGGGGCTATGTGAGGGCTGGTGCTATTCTCATCTGGTTTCCAGCAGCTGCGGAAGAACACACCTCATTCTTGTGTTGTTTCCACAGGTGCCAGAGGCTGTGTGAATCATTTTAAGAAAAGCCTCATGTGTTCCCAGAGCTACCTTGAATACTCTGTGGGGACTCCTTAACAGGAGAAAAATCACTTCAAGGGGCACTTGAGAACGCCAGGCCAGGGAGGAAATCATGTAGTTTCCAAGGCTTCATATCTTTGAGTTGGCATTTCTGAGCAGTGGTGACAATATTAGGGCTGAAGTGGATGCCTGAGGAAATGGTAGCTGGCTGAACCATTGAAGGCACCAGGGCTCTCTTTCAGGCACAGCCTCAGTGCTGCCACCAATTGCTCCTGTTCAGGGCAGCCTAGATGAGGAGGAAATAGGCAGGTAGGGGAGAGTTGCAGTGTCTACATGATCATAAGGAAGGGTGCAGTGCCAAGCAACCAAATTTTGATCACATGATCACAAGGGCTCTGCAATGATTATAATTTCAAGTAGGGCTTGTAATTCCTTTTGTTCAGCACCATGGTGATTTTGAATTGTTATTGAATGAACACTAGTAAGTCGAGGACTACCTGTACAATGTAAGTGCAAAGCAATCTTTCTTCAATAATTTTCATTGATGCACTAGAAGAAATGGTAAAGACATTTGTTACCATCTTGATCCCCACTTAACTTAGAAGAAGGTAGCTATTGCTGCAGTATCATCCAATATTGCAGCAATATCGATGCCTGGTCGCAGAACAGCACATTCAGGCTTCAAGATAGCTCTCAGTGAATGAAAATGTGCATTGTAACATTGGGGGAAAAAACCCCTCAGTACTGTAAATTTGCTTTGACATGCAAGGCTTATTGTCAGGGATGTGAGCCCCATGATTAGAAGGGAGTAGATTTGAAACCGTAGGTTGGTCTCTGCAAGAATGAGGTCCCTGGGGAAATTTCAACCATTTGCTGTGGCGGTTTCCATCAAGTTCTACTAGTTGTGAAAGGAGGAAATGATGCTGATATGAAGAATTCAGACATTAAAAAAACTATAGTTTGAAGTTGAAGAAGGTTTGTCAAGTTTCAATTGAAGAGAAACAGATGATTGTGAAAGAACTTCACACAAAAAAAATCCCATTGAAGCAAAGATAAGCATTGGTTCATTCAAAAATGGCATTGTAATGATTCCAAAGATTACACTCAATTTATCAAAAAGTCATGCTTTGCTCTCACTATACACAAAATGCAAGGGCAGACCATGGAGAATGTGCTGATTTATCTGGAGAAACTGGTATTCCAGCATGATCAGCTATATATCACTTCAAGCCAAGGAAAAAGAAGTGAAAACATTAGAGTATTCTTAAAGAATGGCAGATCAACCACAAATGTTGTCATCAAAAGTGTCCTTTGTTAAAAAAGCATCAATGTTTGTCTAACTCTGCATCTTTCTTCTTTAATAAAAGAGTGTTTTCTTTAATTTTAAAGCCAAAACAATAACAATCCACCCATGCTCATTCTGTTTCTCTATTTAGGTAAGGAAATACCCCTAAAAGTATAACTCAACAGGTCACAGGTTGTTTACTCAGCCCTAAAATTGTTACTGACTAATGTCCCATAAACCTCTTCTTCCCTGTGTTGCCCCTTCTTGGTCCTTCTCAAATATTTCACATGGCCCAGCTGAGATTTAACAAGCAAAGAAAGGAAGCAGCTGAGGCCTTCCTGCATGCCTGACATAAGCAAAACTTCTTGAGATGTGGTGGGAAGGAAAATTACTGCTCTAGATAGGAAGGCTTTGTGGAGAGTGGCGAGAAGGACAGAAAAGATTAACTGGCAGTTCAGGTCTTTCTATCCAAGACATAGCATATGCTTGATCAAGGTCCACAGGATTCTCTGGGACGCTACACTTCCTCTTCACAACCTGTTTTTTTGTTACCTTCTGGGAGGAGGCTCCGTGGTATCCGAAGCAGAACATCCAGATTCAGTCACAGTTTTGTTCCATATAGCATCAACCTTGTGAACTCTCAATTTTCCTCTTTCTGCTATGTATTCAAAATGAACAGTGATTAATGTGTGTGTGTGCATGTGTGTTTGTGTGTAGGTATATGTATATAACACATGTATATGTGTGTTATGAATGTGTATGGGTAGATATATACTTTCTTTTGAGAGCAGGCAACATAATTTCATTTTTAAGGTGGGCCAGTGTGCTCACAGTAAAAAATGACAATAAAGTTTACCTTACCTTAATCTCAACAATGCCTCAGAATTTTAGGAGCAGAGCAGCCATTTGAATAGGACTTGTTTTATATCTCAGGAGGGGTGGGATGTGACCATCAAAAGTTCCTGAAAATCTAGAGATGTGTCATCCATGTCTGACAAAACTTCACACGTTGAAAGGGTAGGTAGTGAAAATTTGCTATAACATTTTAGCAAAATATAAACATTTTCAAGTCCATTTCTATGGATATTGACAGTTCAGTTTTTCTCTTTTAAAGTGAAGGGGATCTGAGTGTCATTGTGAATGCTGTTTGCCTCACTGCCAGCAGCTACCTTCAGTAAACTTATGAAGGGGGCTGCTATCTTATTGGTTAATATTATGCCTAGGTTTCTTATCATTTATTCAAAGGAAAATTATTGATTATAGCGAGTCCTCTGAAACAGGAGCAAAGCTGCTGTGAATCTCACGAGTTTGCCTTCTAAGCTCAGCTTTCTGTTGAGCTTAATGCTTGGGCACTACTGTGGATGAAAATCTTACATTCACCCTTTTCCTGAAGATAGATCATTTCTATGAAATTATATTAGGCTGAAGTCTTCATTGTTGAATGCTTAAATGTTTTTTATACCAAAAAAGTAGGACAGGAAACTCAATGGACAACAACTGTTGATCTGGATCCTGCATCTGTAATTGTTATTGGTGGCTTCATTTAGCCAGAAAGAATAGTAATACCAAGTAATATCAATCTGGTGGTCTTCCAATGTCTTGGAATGCAGTTCCAGAAGCCCCAGCCAACACAGAAGATAGCAAACTGGGAAAGGTTGAAGTAACAAAGGGGTTGAAGAAACAGTCATTTCTGACTTACTCTCTTCTAGCACTGTTGGGTAATGAATCCACAGAAATTCCTAGTTGGGTAATGACTCTACAGAAATTCATCCACATAACTTCTAGCATTGGATTCCATCTATGTTCTCGAGATGACTAAATCATGGCATAGGGTTTACCTGATTTATTGGACTAAAGCCTAAAACAAATATGAGAGAGAGTGAATGAAAAAAGGGGTAGGAAAAGCACTAATATAGTCTTGCTGCCCTATATTCCATTTACACCATGCAACCACACTTTTTAAAAAACTGGTCAAAGGAGCTAAGGCAAAACTAAATCAACTAGATACCTTCAAGTATTGACTTGGTTCTGCATTATGTTGTAATAATAATAATAATAATAATAATAATAATAATAATAATAATAATAATAATAATAATGATGATGATGATGATGATGATGATGATGATGATGATGTTGGAAGGGACCTTTGAGGTCATCTAGTCCAACCCCCTGCTCAGGCAGGAAACCCTATACCATTTCAGACAAATGGCTGGCCAGTCTCTTCTTAATAATCTCCGGTGATGGAGCGCCCATGATTTCTGGAGGCAGTTTGTTCCACTGATTAATTGTTCTAACTGTCAGGAAGTTTCTCCTTAGTTCTAGGTTGCTTCTCTCCTTGATTAGTTTCCATCCGTTGCTTTTTGTCCTTGTCCTTCAGGCGCTTTGGAGAATAACTTGACTCCCTCTTCTTTGTGGCAGCCCCTGAGATATTGGAACACCTCTATCATGTCCCTCCTCATTCTTCTCTTCATTAAACTAAAAGGTAAACTAGACATACCCAATTCTAGCAACCGTTTCTTATATGTTTTAGCCTCCAGTCCCCTAATAATCTTTGTTGCTCTTCTCTGTACTCTTTTTAGAGTCTCAACATCTTTTTTACATCTTGGTGACCAAAACTGGATGCAGTATTCCAAGTACCTTAAGTACAAGATGTTTTAATGGTTGAGGACAATGAATTCTATGGGTAAATTACATAATGCATTAAGAGAAACTTCCTTAAGGTATTTTCTGCAGAAAATTTTCACAAGAGGAAATGATTGTGCATATCATTCTATATCATGTTATTTGTATAACACTAGAAAAATATGAAGAGGATGTGTATATCTAATTTTGTATGTAATAGTATTTGTTCAGTGTTGGAAAAATGAAAACACGATGGGAAGAAGAGATGATCAAGGGGGGAAAACTGGATTGTGTAGTATTGAGCAAATTTATATTGAAGAAGTTATGATGCAACATCGAGTAATAAATGCACCTGGACATCATGTTGTTTACTAAACACTTTGGATTTGTAATAATAGAAAATAGATAAAACACTGAGAGAGAGAGAGAGAGAGAGAGAGAGAGAGAGAGAGAGAGAGAGAGAGAGAGAGAGAGAGAGAGAGAGAGAGAGAGAGAGAGAGAGAGAGAGAGAGAGAGACATCCCTAAGGTATTTTCTGCAGAAAATTTTCAGAAGGGGAAATGATGGTGCATATCA
The DNA here is from genome assembly GCF_964194415.1 of Vipera berus. Taxonomy (NCBI): domain Eukaryota; kingdom Metazoa; phylum Chordata; class Lepidosauria; order Squamata; family Viperidae; genus Vipera; species Vipera berus. The sequence continues at coordinate 218,067,045 of NC_138203.1, forward strand.
TTCTAAAATAAACTGATAGAAAGCATGGTTTTTTTCCCCTCATCATTCTGTCTGTGGGTTTTATTAATTTCCACACAGAAAATGAAACTAGTATTTCTAAGGTGTCTTACTGGTGTTTCCTCTTGGATGGTCTTTTATTACCTTAGGTTGAAATGACTTCTTTTCCTGATTGTCCTTCCCGTTCTTTATTTTGTCTTCCTCCATTTGTCTCCAGGGCTCCCTGATCATCCCAGTTTCCTCTGGTCAAGCCCCAGGCTGATGATGTTCAAGCCGACTTTGTGCCTGCTTATTTATCTTACAGTGAATGTCACAGGTTTTCATTTGAAGAGTATTCATAGGTTCCAGGATTTCTGGTAGAAGAGATTGTAACTGTAGTGGTACATACCTTGTTTGTTTCTCATTTAGATTATTACAATGGTCTCCCGGACTTCTTTTTTTCCTTCTTTCCATATCTTGATTGTAGTTTGGAATAGTACCATTCAGGCTGTACTGGATTTTCTACACTATTATTATGACTTGCTTTATTGCTTCATTGGCTTCCTGTCTGAGCCATAGTGCAGTTTAAGCTATTTGGGCTTGCCTTTACAGCCCTTTATTCATGTACACCAGGATTTGGCTGCCATTTACTCCTACATTCCTTCTTTCTGTGGCAGGAGGAAGGGACTCTTTCCCAGAGGACAAAGAGTCCGGAGAGCTCAGAATGTCTGGTAGGCAGGAAGAGGGCGAAGCCAGACCCTCCCTAGTAGTTTGCAGAGTATATTCAATAGTTATGCAGATAGTTGTTTTAGTCTGGTAAGATTCTACTAATAGATAAACAACAATAAAGAACTACTCAGAAGTAATTCCACGTGTTGTGCTTGGTGTCTTAGGCCTTACATTTTTATATACTGCTCAAAAAAATAAAGGGAACACTTAAACAACACAATGTACTGTATTTAATAGTAGGATGTCTTATCTTGTGTTCCCTTTATTTTTTTGAGCAGTATATTTTAAGTATGGCTGCTGGGTACCCATACTTTTATGTTCCTTTTAATGCTCATTTAATAACGCTACTTTTCCATTCAGTATGTATTCCATTTTTGAATATTCATATTCAATTAGTGCAGGTTCGCATCCCACCAGGCTCAAGGTTGACTCAGCCTTCCATCCTTCCGAGGTAGGTAAAATGAGGACCCAGATTGTTGGGGGCAATTAAGCTGACTTTGTAATAATGCCGCTGGGGGGGGCGAAAGCCCTAATAAGCAGGCATATACATAGAATGAAGGCTATTGCTAAGCACATTGATTTGTGCTTTAGATTGTAAGCCGCCCTGAGTCTTCGGAGAAGGACAGGATATAAATGGGATTAAAATAAAAAATAAAAATATTATATATGCCACTGTTCTCTGGATATCTTTAAGTAGGGTTGGCAAATGTTACTTAGGTTAACAATTTATCTCTTATTCCTGAATATCAACAGCAGCAACACCACTTGAACACCACCAGCAAAACCAATTGCAATTGCAACTTGGAAGGGTTTATATCCTCCAACAATCTCTTTAATATCAGCAAATAATAGCATCTGCCTATCTCGTGTCCTTGGGAAATACTTGATAGGTGAATAAAAATGCCAAATCCAGCCTGAACATCTGGCTGACTGTGCAACCAACCCTAATAAGATTTAAAAAAAGTCTGGATAGTGAACATGGAAGATCCTGGATGTTGTGTATGTAGATTAGTAGGGGAGTGGTTTTCCACCGGCGGGAAATCCACGACCCTGGGTTGGGTGTTGTTTCTTTAGCAGGAGATCCGGACACGGGGTTGGCTAGCGTCCAGCAGCTGCTGGACATATATATTTAGCTACCCGGACCGGGTCCCCCAGTTCTCTCCACGTGTTCCAATAAACTACACTGTTGCAACTGCCTCGCTGTGTGTGTCGTCGATCCGAACACAACACTGGAGACAGCAGAAGAGAAAGAACTGGAGAAAAATCACAAAATACAAAAACCTGCAAATAGAAGTAGAAAGACTGTGGGAAAAGAAAGCAAAGAGAGTGTCAATTTCAATAGTCACCTGGGGTGCAGTCCAAAGCAACAGGAACACCATCAGCATTTACAAAATCACCATCAATCAATTGCAAAAAACCCTCTTTATTTGGAAAAGTTACACCCTGTGATAATATCTTTAATACCATCAAACAACATCTGCCTATCCCAGGTCCTCAAGAAGGACTGAATAAGTGAATAAATATACCAAATCCAGTCTAAACATCTGGCTATGTGATGAACCATAATAATATCTGATTGGGGTTGCATATCTAGTTTCACAGTGCTCTCTAAGTGAGTGCAGCCTCATCCTATAATTCAGCTCAACAATTTTGAGTTGGAAATTTAAAATCCGGAATTGTTGCTTGCCTCCTGGGCATGCAGGCTACATGCTTGATTTGCAAAAATATGCCTATAATTGACTTAACTTCTATCCCTTTGGAAGGATATGAGATGGGGGGAAAAGTATTTTCACTGGCAGAATTGAAAAAAGGATCTGAGTCTTGAGGGCTAATTAGACATTTTCACAGTCATTGTGGGATGTGGTGGCTCAGTGGGTTAGGACACTGAGCTTGTCGATCAGAAGGTCAGCAGTTTGGCGGGTCGAATCCCGAGTGCCGCATAGCAGAGTGAGCGCCTGTTACTCGTCCCAGCTTCTGCCAACCTAGCAGTTCGAAAGCACGTAAAAATGCAAGTAGAAAAATAGGGACCACTATGGTGGGAAGGTAACAGCATTCTGTGCACCTTGGGCGTCTAGTCATGCTGGCCACATGACCACAGAAACGTCCTCGGACAAGTGCTGGCTCTTCGGCTTTGAAACAGAGATGAGCACCAGCCCCTAGAGTCGGAAACGACTAGCACACATGTGCAGGGGAACCTTTACCTTTACAGTCATTGTGCTGTTTGCCCCCCATCAGGATGAGGCTAATGCACCTGAAGAAGTGAGTGAAGAAAGGTGATGAAGTGCTGAGCTCCTTCCAGGCACCAGCACCAGCATTTTCAGGTTGTAGTAGATCTGGGGAAAACGAATATAGGTCAAGACAGAGGCCAAAACCCTATAAAGAGCCTTTGCAAAAGAAGAGGCTGGACTTTGAGGGGGGGGGGGGTTAGAAAGCAGAAGGAATACCTGTATAGATATTCCATGTCTTATCAGCAGGGAGTGAGAAAGCATCTTACAGAAGAGGTGATGATAAGAAAGAATCTCTTGAGAACCAAAATAAGAACATTATCAGATGGGTTGCAGGAGATGGACAATGTGAGCTTTCCATGGCAAGGCATTCACACATCCCCCCTGCCAGTTTGCTTTTTTGCATATGCTTGAGTGGCCACAGGAGGGATGTTCTTTTGTAGAAAGCTTCATTGATGCAGATCGATGAGTGATGTCTCCTCACCTCTGCCATAGATCATGAGGTGCTGTTCCATCACTTAGAGGCAGAGACACTTATGGTGTGGGGAGGGGAGGGTCTTGCAAATGCTAACTTAGAGGAGGCAGAGAAGTGTTAATGAGCAAGTGTTAAATGAATACTTTGATCCTCCACTCCCATGGAATTCATCTTAGTCACTGTTCTCTGAATTTTTTCCAAACTCTCAGCATCTTTTTTGTAATATAGTGACCAAAATTGGCTGCAGTATTCCAGCTGTGGTCTTACTAGGGTTTTATAAAGCAATACTAATGCTTCAGAGCAGGAATTAAATTAAATTAATTCACGTGATCTTGATTCTATACCTCTGTTTATACAACCCAGGATTGTATTAGCTTTTTTGGTTGTTGCTGCACACTGCTGGCTCATAGTCAAGTGATTGTCCACTAGGACTCCATGGTCCCTCTCACAGTTTTTAAGCTAGGTCTCTCCCAGTCTGTATTTGTATCTTTGATTTTTCCTGCCTAAATGTAACACTTTGCTTTTCTCCACATTGAAACTCCTTTTGTTGGATGGACCCTTTGTTCACCTTTGTCTAGATCTTTTTGGATCCTGAGTTTGTCTTCTGGGGTGTTGGCTACTCCTGTCAGTTTGGTGTCATTTGCAGATTTGATGAGTTCCCCTTCAATTCCCTCAACTAAGTTATTGATGAAGATATTGAAGGGTACTGGGCCTAAGATGGAACCTTGTGGTATCACACTGCTTCTCTCCATGTAGATGTAGTGCCTTTGAGGACCACTTGTTGAGTACGGTTTGTCAGCCAGCTACAGATCCATACAGTGGTGATATTGTCTATTCCACCTTTTTTCTATCTTACCAAGGAGTAGGTTGTGGTCTACTTTATCAAATGCCTTACTGAAATCTAAGTATACTATGTCCACAGAATTTTGCTGTTTAGTCACTTTATCAAAGAATAAATATAAACATAAACACAAATATAAATGCAGGGTGAGCAGGCAGTACTTGAAAAACAAAAGTTAGCTTCACTTGATGAGAGTGGTTTTTTTGATGGAGAATAATAACAAGAAATTTCTCCCTCTAAATGTATTTTCTATTTTAGATTTAAAATGCTATTCAGCTGTATTTTGAAGAAGAAACGCACCAATTAAGGACAAGCTACTAGTTGCTAAGTTCATGAAATTTGTTCCTCAACAGACTGGAAATAACATCTTAAGGGCCTTTCTAGATGATGGCAAACTTTTTTAAATGTTATATAACTCATTTGGGTCGGATGTGATAGTAAAGTCTCTACAAAATGCCAGGTTCTAATAATAATCAGTACTTTTATGTAATATTTACAGTTATTCAAAAGGATTCCTGTATATTAGTGTATTTTAAACTTGGCAACTGTTTAAGATATGTGGATTTCAACTCCTAGAATTCCCCATCCAGCATGCTTCTCAACTTCCGTCCCACTCCTGACTGAAATCCTGGTTAGCCACTTAGTGAAGAATGCTTTTTAAAAGGGCATCATCTAAGCAACATGTGGCAGTGGGGGACATCAAGAATGGTACTGGCAGCATTGATAGTGCTGGAAGAGCCTGCCAATCATTGGCCATTGTAAAAAGATCTCAGAAGGGACCTGCATAGTCACTGTGAACTGAATATGAACAAATGATACCAAACACTAAAAATTAGTCAGTGCCCACAGAATCACTTCTATAAAGGACCCATAACTGATAAAGTATTAGAATTTCACTGCTGGAAGCTGTAATGTGATTGACCATGTTATCTGAGAAAAAGACATCTGATATTCTGGTTCTTTTAAGTAGGTGAGATTGAAACTGACCTAGAAAGGATTAAGATCACATTCTATGATAAGACTTTTCTAAAATGTGGCAACTCATCAAGGGAAGAACTGTACTTTCCCCAGGAGACTAATGGTCAAGAGAAATGTCCATCCTTCCTTCTTTTGAAACAACCACAATCAATGTACAATAACAGTACATTTTTAAAGGCAGAAAACTGGATTTCAGAACTAGGAAGAACAGAAGTGACAACAACGGGAACCTGCTATTAGTAGCAAAATAAAGAAATAATCAGATGGACTTTCTAATCTACTTCTTCCATAGTTATGAGATGTCTGCCTTGTATTCCTGTCATGAATACAGGTGATATTATACTGTTTCCTATGTAACACAGAGCAGGAATTGCCCTTTAGAAACCTGCAACCATTGACATTTTCAACCAGCCTTACATATTGTATAGTGGAACAAGTTTGCATATAAATTGAGCAAGTTCCTGAGTTTCCGTAGTTGTCTCCATCCATGGGTTCTTTCCTGCTGCTCAGTCATGTCCAGTCTTAGAGTCCCCATAGTTTTTCTTGGCAAAGTTTTTCAGAAGTGGTTTTGCCATCATCTCCTTCTGAGGGCTAAGAGAAAGTGACTGGCCCAAGGTCACCCAGCTGGCTTCATGCCTGAGATGGGATTAAGGCTCACAGTCTCTCTCTTTCCTCTCCCCCCTCACCCCCTCACCCTCCATAGCCTGATGGCTTAACCACTACACCGAACTGGTCCTTACTGCTTTCATTAGGAAATGGCTTTTTCTTCCACTGTATCATGTTCAAAAGGATAAAGATCAGGAAACACAGCACAATTATCCTTTCACAAAATATGGTCTATTTGCATCTTTCACCCTTACTGCAAGCCTCAGAAAATGTCAACATCTCTTAGATATCCTTGCAAAACTCAAAGTCAAATAACACTATCTTGGCAAAACCATCTTCTCTCCAGGTTGTTTTGCAGCTTCCTCTGTCTAATCTCTAGGTTTTAGGTTGGAAGATTAATTGTTGGTATTGGAGGAGGTTGAACGTAGGACCTGGAAAAAGGTTTTTACACCCACATATACTCATTATGCTATTTCCTCTTCAAGAAAACAGTGTGCAAAGCCCAGAAAAGGAATAAGAAATAGTAAGCCAAAGAAATTAAATATATTAAATAAGAAAAGGAAACAACCAAATCTGGTTTACAACAACATTCCTTGGTAAGGCTGTACTTTTCTTTTTTCTTTTTTTTTAAAGAAATCTTAAAGGGAGATCTGCCAGTTGCTGGAGGGAAGTGGACAATTTAGAAGGAGCAAGAAGACATAAAATTGCCAAAGAAGAGTCAGTGCCACTAGAAAAAGATACTTTAAAAAAAATGCAGTTCTTCTCTTTCTCTCTCTGTCTCTCGCTCTCCCCTAATGCTCCAGTAGCTGCACTACCTAGCATGTTTTTACCGCTACAGTTCAGTGTGATGGTTGCTACCTTTAAATCCCCATATAATTCAGGACATGAATATCTACATGACCAGGGGATACTGTGAAGTAGAAGAAGTAGCTTTTTCTGGATCTCAGGCTTTCGTAAAATTGTCACCTGCAAGGATCTCAGAGTTAGTCTTATTCCATTACTGTCCCCCTTCTCAGGAATAGCATTCCTCTAACAACAGACAGCCTCCGACCTGCCTGTTTTGTTTTGTTTTTGCAAAGTTGTTGTGATGATGATGATGATGATGATGATGATGATGATGATGATGATGATTTTACAGATCATCTGTGGAGTCTGAGGGATGGCATCTAATTTGTTCCCTCCTTGGGGTGAATGTTCATATAAACGTGCTGGTCCTCAATGTGGAAAATGTTGTTATGGAGATTCTTGTATGTTGTTTTATTTTCGCTATTGGTATAGAAGTGAGCCTGCTCAGTCAATTAGGATTGGAGCTGCATATAAGCCCTGTAAATAAATAAATGCATACACAGAAATGAAACTAGGGATTGTAATTTACAGGCTTCATTTTATGGCTTTATTTACTTTACAGTTTTCATATCTTGCTTGCGTCTTTCAAAACATTCTGTGTATGTCACAACAAAGCAAAAATTTGAAAATAGCAATAATTACCCCAAACCCAACTAACCAAATGAATGCCAGCAATGTTCAATTAGAGTTGAAGGTTCTATGGGATGAAGTTGTTTCAATAATGTTCTGAATGTGATGAGGAGTGGAGCTCTATGAACCTCTGGGGAGTAGAGAATTTCAAAATATGCTGGCTGCCATAGGGAAGGGCTATGCACCCATCCATCTCTCCTACTTTCAGACAGAGGTCTTTCCTCAACATTCTCACCAGCCAGATGGGTTTGGATCTGGAAAGTAGTAGTAGAAAGTCGAAAGATCTGGTGCTTGTTGTGGGAAAGATTATGACCAGGTAATCATCTACAGCTCTTCAGAGATTGCCCCATCTTAGATGAAGGAAAATTGAAGTCTCACAGCTTTTAAAGTCCCCTTTCTACTTGGAATTGCATGTATACAATGCTACATAAATCTGAAAAGTTTTCTGAAGACTCTGAGTTTGTATGTTAGGATAAATCTTAACTCTTGTTTAGAAATGTCTTTAGTCTTAAAGGAAAGAATATGTCTCATCTGAGAACAAACTCATATAATCAAATATGTCTGTGGTTATTTACCTACAGCTGGGATAAGACATCTGTCAATTTTTAATATGCTTTCTGTCCAAATGCAAATATGTGAATAATGTGGGAACATATGAACAATATATTTCTTTTCCAGTAAAAGTAGGTTGTCATAAATGAAGAATTTTTCATCCCATCTCAATACATTTAACAATTTGCTTGGATATTATTTATTAATCAAACTTGTCATTTCTGAAAAAGAAAAGGATTTGCAAGATACTGGCATTGCTGAACAAAGTAAAGATATTAAATAAAGCAAAATAAGGAAATAAAAGGGCCTAAAGCTGGACAGATCATACTGTAGTTATTTGCTTATATTTCTTGCAAATTTAGGGGGGATCAATATTTTGGTTAGCCCATCTTTAGATCAAAACAAGAAGCACAGACAATCCATGGAAAGACTCATCTGACTTAATGTTGATGTTCTTGTTGAAAGAAAACAATGACTCATTAACCAATATTTGGCTCTGGTAGGGAGGCATCATATTAGGATCACCGTGTATGTCTTGAAATAACAAGATTAGTTGGAACCCTCAATTGTGCCAGAGAGATTGGAAGGAGAAGGTATAGGTGCAGGCAGGAAGTCTTCCCAGGAAAAAACTGGAAATCATGTTCTACCTAGGGAATATGATTTTGCCACAAACATAGTCTTCCAATGTAATCCGAGTGTTTTCAAATAGCAATATAGTAGCTGTAGTGTGTCTTCTCTTCCACTGGAACAGTGGGATTTAGAATGGACCATGCACAGACATAGTCTGGTTCAGACTGGTTATGTCACATTTGGATTATTGCAATGATTGTGTTATATGTGGCTCTGATTCTGAAGAAATTTCAACCAGTGACAAATATGGCAATTAGACTTGTAATTAGGGCCAGGTATTGTGAGCATAGTATCCAAATCCTTTTTTACCTGCACTGACATTTAAGAAGAGACAGGACAGCCACTTGTCTGGAATGGAGTAGGGCCTCCTGCTTGAGCAGGAGGGTTGGACTAGAGCAGACATGTCAAACTCGTGACGTCACATGATGTTGCACAGCGTATCAGGACAGTTTTGCCATTGCCAGCAATGGGGTGGGTGCGGCTTCCGGATGACACGACCAGCCCACAAGCTGGCAGTTTGACACCCCTGGACCAGAAAATCTCCAAGGTCCCTTCCAACTCTTTTATTTTGTTATGTTATGTTACATAATTTGTTCTTGAGCCAATTCAAACTGCTGGTTTAATCCTGCAAAGCACTGCAAGAACAGGAAGGCCAATACCATGTGACTTGATCTAGGCTGAGATTGGCTGCAGGACATAAGGTATTTTTTGGCAATAGCTCCTCAGCAATGAAATATTGTTCTTCAGGGAAGCTTGCCAGCACCTACAATAATAGATTACTATCATTTTAGCTCCAGGCATCTGAAGTAGCTTAACTTTTAGAAATATATTTAAGATGTGTATTTTAGTTGCTGAAAGTGTCTTTAGCTGCTGCACCTGATTGCCATAGTTTCTGAATATATATACAATAACATAGTTCATTATTCTATATTGCTCTGGGTTTTTTAAAAATTGTGATAAATGTTATTTCAGCATTACTGTAGTTCGGCAATCTTGCCTTTAATATATTGTTTTAACTTGCAATGTTTAACGTTTAGCACAATCAATTGTGTGCATGGTTGGCAAAGCTAGAATCATTATTGAGCAAATTCCAAATTTAATTGCAGGTCCCTGTGCTATTTTCATCCAAACAAAGAGATTGTAGTGCACATTTAACTACAGGATTCCCCCCCCACTTCACACACTTTTCAACTATGAAGATAAGTGACTGACCTTGGGATAATTGAAGGACCTGGCATCACTGACTGAAGGCATATCCTAGCAAAGAATAGAGCAGTCAGAACACCCCATCCCCTTTTCATGCCTTCAGCCAATATTCCTACAGTGACTCTTTAAAAAGGCAAATGAGATCTCTGGCTCATTAGCAAAGAAGGAGAGAGAGAAATATAAAGGTAAGGTAAAGGTTCCCCCGCACTTGCGTGCTAGTCGTTTCCGACTCTAGGGGCCGGTGCTCATCTCCGTTTCAAAGCCAAAGAGCCAGCGCTTGTCCAAGGATGTCTCCATGGTCATGTAGCCGGCATGACTAAACGCCAAAGGCGCACGGAACGCTGTTACCTTCCCACCGTAGTGGTCCCTATTTTTCTACTTGCATTTTTATGTGCTTTCGAACTGCTAGGTTGGCAGAAGCTGGGACGAGTAACAGGCGCTCACTCTGCTACGCGGCACTTGGGATTAGCAGCAGTTAATATATAGCAGCAGTTGAAAGAATGTCTGGTATTGTGTCTCTGAGGTTACTGCAGTTGTGGCTGGCCAGTCTGGCACTATTTCCAAAAAGGGCCCAACTGACTCTTTTCTGTGGTCATGTTTGCTCCAGCATTGCATCCTGAATACAGCTGACACAAATAGGGTGACTAATCTGAGTTGCTTTTCTTTCTTTTTCTTTAATTTTTTAAATAAATACCCAAACTCCCCCACCCTACACCACCAAGAAAGAATGATTATACGATGAAGAAATAAATCTTAAATATATTACAGTGATTAAAATATAGTTGACAAAAAGCTAGCAATATAAACATATATTAATTACAGATAAGAGTATAAAATTAATTAAATCCTTAAGCTGGTCATTAGATCTAGTCCATGTATAAAAGATATTGCATCATCTTCTCATTTTTAAAACAAATGAGCTTTTCAAAGCTGGATAATAAGCCCATATCTTGGATCCATTCCTTAAAATCAGGAGAGTACTTTCCAATTATGTAACATTGTCCCCATTATCCCTGCCCCAAGCTCAACTGAGCCAAAACTCTTCATGAAATGACAGATTTCATATTTTAGGAATATAGTTCCATATCAGGTAAGATCCTTAAATATAATATATGCCCATTCCTTTCTAAACAATCTTTGAGAGATCTAATGGACATAAAATCATAAGTGTAGTTCATATTTCTTACAACTTAGATCCATTGATTCTCCACAACTGGATATTGCAGTTCCTGATCATGGATTTTCTTTTCCCTTGACCAGTTTCTGTGCTGTTTGAAAATGTGAGATTTATAGTCTCAACAGTTACATATGTATATTTTACCTTAATGTGATTCTTAGCATCAGCCTTGCATAATTACATGAATACTAAATGTATAGAGCAGGGCTTTTCAACTTTTTCACCCATTGTACCACTTTTAGGATATGGCAATATCCGAGTACCACCAGTCGCTTAGCAAGGTGTCAAAAACTTGATGACCAAAAAAAAAAAAAAGGAAAAAAGTGATGAAGTACAGGTAGTCCTTGACTTACAACAGTTTGCTTAATGACTGTTTGAAGTTACAATGGCATGAAAAATGTGCCCCCCAAGCCACAGCCGAGCAAGACACCTGCCTGCCTGCCCGGCAGCGCTCTTCCTCCTGTCCGAGGTATTAATTGTTGTAAGCATTTCTGTTGAGGATTGGCAGGGAGGGTGGGGTGGGGGGTGTTTGGTTTTTATTCCCCCCGTCTTCTGGGTGGTTGCAGCAGGTTTTGGTCACTTCACATGATCCTGGGACACTGTGACCATCATAAATATGAATCGGTTGCCAAGCATCTGAATGTAAATCACAAGACCCTGCAGATGCTGCAACATTCCAGCTGATTGGTGCTTCTTCTGGGCTCAGCAGAAGTACTGGGATCAGTGCTGAGCTCCAGCTGGAGCCTGGTGCTGATCCTGGTGCTTTCGCTGAGCCCTGACAGCCCTGCAGCTCCAGCCATCTCTCGCTCAGGCTTGTGCATTGCTGCCACCCAGTTCAGCTCATTCCCCTCCCCTGCTACCACTTTTATAGGATGGTCGCGTACCACCTGCCAGGTGCCAATGTACCACAGGTGGTACCCATACCACTGGTTGAAAAGCCCTGCTACACATAACTCTGCCACCAAAGTCTTAAAGTAGTTTTATATAGTGCATGCTTGTCAGGATATTTGAATCAGAAGTATGGCACCAAGAAAAATTAAGCTCTGCCTGGTTATTGCGTCCATGTATGTCCCTGACTTAAATTGCAACACCAAAGACACGCACACAATTAAACCCTATAGAATATTAGTATTTGTGTCCTCTCTTACCCTGTAATTAATTGACAGGACAGCAGAGACAGAGAGCATATCATGTCTTCCACTTAACTTGATCCTAACAACTAACAGCCAACTTGTACAGGTAATATCTGGGGTAAGGAAAAGAGCATTCAGTTTAGATGGGAGCTGTCCAGCATGACCAAGAACAATTGCTGCAGCAATGGCAAAGTTCCAGCTGAAGAGCTGTAGAACTTATCTTGCTGCCATCCCATCTTTTCTTGTCATTAGGGCCCTAATTCAGAGTCTACCTCGTCACTGTAACCAGGTGTGGCCAAGTTAATACTCTCCTGTAAAACTCCATTTTAATGGATCACAGTTTAACACTCTTTGGATGCAATGGACTTTGTTTTTTTCCATTTGGCCATCATCCTCATTTAAAAGAATAAGAATTTATCCATTAAATCCAGGGTTTCTTGCAAATGATGCAATTTCTATTGACTAGACAATCATGCTAATGATGTAAATTGATGCAAATTATGTATTTTAAGATTTAATATCCCCTCCTCTTTCTGAATGATCTGCTAAGGTTGAAATGTTGCCGTCAATTCTAGGTCTCTACCTGGACCCACTATCACTTTTATTCCAGGGAAGTCATCCAAGTTGATTTGGAGCACAGAGCTGTGAACCAGCATTCTTCTCATACTACTATATATCCCTTCCAATGATAGGCTTGAAACTCTTGAATCCCTATTCACAGTGATTCAAATGGCTTGATGTAAAATGTCAGTGTTCTTTCCTATAAATAATTCACATATGCTACAGTTACTATCTATATCTATCTACACACATACACATATACTGTACAATACATACATACATGTGTGTGTGTGCACGTGTGTGCACAAGCACATGTGTGTGTGTGTATCCCTGAATCCCTAGGCTAGATTACTGTCCCCCTGTCCCCAATGCCTGCCAAATGTGTTGAACCAGGAAGCACCAAATGTTGGCTTTGAAAGAGGAACTTACTATAAGATATTCAAGGTAACACCAAGTTTATAACCTTATGGATTTCTTTTTTTGTAAAATGGTTTAGACATGCAATGGACATTGACCTTTATTTGTAAGTATTGTTGGCATATATTTATATAGCAACAGGAAATTATATTTTTTGAAATGGGAAGGAGAAGGGGGAATGACATGAATATAGTACCATATAGTACCATAAGATGGGAATGAGGATTTTTATGCATCTGCCCAGAGATTTTCAATTTTATTTTTTTATATCAGAAAAAAAGAGATAAATGTTTATACATAGTGTAAATATGCCTGATTTCTGGATAGTGGGAAAGTAGAGAAGTATGAGATTTTTTCAATGTGTTAATACACTCATAAATTTGGGATCAGATGATTTGTCCTGCAAAACCTTCATGCAAAAATGAAATATAAAAGTAGGCTTTGGAGAACATTGTGCTTCCCTAATCCACTTCTTAGTACAAGTAGAGGATTTTACCCAGGGGAAAGAGCAAAATTTATCCATTTCTGAATTAGCATCAAATATGTCTCTCTTCCATTTCCTGAAATAAAGAAAAGAAGTGCTTGGTTGAAACTGCAAACCATAGCATGTGTTTATAAGATTTACAGAACATATCACAAGAAGACTTGACAATTTAATTATCTCTGATATGGATTTGGATATGGAGAAATCTCTGGATTTCTCTCTTGTTCTCTCTTTTGCACAGTTTCTGATGAAAATGTAATGCACTGGTTTTCCAGAAAGAGTTGACCTTCTAACCAAAAAGGGTAATGCTGCAGTACACTCTACATGGGGCTGTATCTGAAAGCCTCAACTGCTACAAAATGCAGCAGCACAAGGAGATATGTGCACTCCTAGAACAGCACATGCTATGCCTCTACTCCGAGAGCTACATTGGTTGTCAGTTTTATTATTATTATTATTATTATTATTATTATTATTATTATTATTATTATTATTATTATTATTATTAATTTTATTTGTATACTGCCCTTCTCCCGAAGGACTCAGGGCAGTGAACAGGGCAAACATATAAAAATACAAGACTACAAATATTAAAAAAGATTAAACAAAGTGCCCAAAACTAACAACAATAAGTTAAAATTTATTCAGGGACGGATATAATTTTTTTTAATTTGTTTTTAACTTTTTGTATTTTTGTTTTTAATCACCCTGTAAACCGCCCTGAGTCCTTCGGGAAAGGGTGGTATATAAATGTAATAAATAAATAAATAAATAAATAAATAAATAAATAAATAAATAAATAAATAAATAAAATGCACTAAAAACAATATTAAAATCCAAACCCATCACCCATCAGGCCAGGCCGGCTTGTTTGAACAAGTAGGTCTTCAGATCGCGTCGGAAGGAGCGAAGGCCGGGCGCCAACCTGCCCCTGGGTCCAACCTGAGGTGCTGGTTTCAATCTTTAAGCCCTTTCATGGCATGGGACTGGATTATCTGAGGAACTGCTTCTCCCTGATTACATCAGCCCACCCCATCAGAACTTGCAGGGAAGGTATGCTAGGGGCACCCTGTGCTAGGGATCTGCATTTGGTGGGTCCCAGAAGAGGTCTCTTCTTTAACACAGAGCCCGCCTTGCAGAATATCCTTCCCCCAAAATTACATTGTTTCCACCTTTTTTAATATTTTGAAAGGGCCCCGAGTTATGTGACTATGTCCAGGTGCCCCCAGAACCAAAGACTTGTCTAAATAGCTCCATTGCTAAGGGGATCATTTTTTATTTTCCTTTCATTTAGGTTTTGATATTATGGGGTTTTAGGATATTTATTATGTTTTTCATATTTGTATTGCTGTTTTTACATTTATTCTTTTTGTTGCTGTGCACCACCCAGAGATGAGTGGGTTAGATGAGTGACTATATAAATTTGGCAAATAAACAAATGAATAAATAAATAGCATCCTTTTAGATCTCTCAATTTCTGCCTGTTTGACCCATGAGAAAGTCTTTTTTTTATTAAAGAGTTTTACAAAAACAAAATTTTACAATATATCCCCAAATCCCTCCCACCCCAAACCCACCCACTTCCCCCCCCCACTTCCCAGAGCTAAATACAGGATTATAGTTACAATAATCATATTCTAAATAAAAATTATGCATAATATACAATTAACCAAATTCATAATGTGCTTTAACTCCCCTTTAACATAACTACAAACAAAGTACCAATAACAATATCCCACTAAAATCTACTCATAAGCTAAATGGAACTTTTTAGTCCCATATTTGTTCTGAATATAATTTATCCATCTCCTCCAAACTGAAATATATCTTTCCTGTGAATGATCTTTCAAATAAGCAGAAATCTTAGACATTTCTGCAAGATTTGAAACTTTAAACACCCATTCTTCTATAGTGGGCAAACTATCCTTCTTCCAATATTGTCCCACCAGTAACCGTGCTGCTGTTATCATGTTCAACATCAAGTTAGTTTCTTTAACATCACAATCTACCACAATACCCAATAAAAACAATTGCGGAGAAAACTTTATCTTTCTCTTAAAAATCTTTTGAACGTTCCACTAAATTTTGATCCAAAAAGCTTTTATATTTCTACAAGTCCACCACATGTGAAAATAGGTAGCTTCTAAACTACCACATCTCCAACATTTAGACTGTAAATTAGGATACATGTTAGACAACTTCTTGGGATCCAGATGCCATCTATAAAACATTTTATAAAAAATGAGAAAGTCTTGATAGAGCTTTGGAACTTTTATTTTAAATGATCAGACAATTTTAAGCTGTATGTGACATCAGCCTTTTCTTTTTTTTAACGGCCTAAATAAGGAGGGATTGCTCAGAGGTCTGGTTTGTATAATATATTAACTGAACAGAAATATGGCAAAACATGGCATGATTTGCACAAGTTTATGATTTCTAGGGCTGTTGGCTTCCTCACTGCAGTGACAAATGCTTTTATAATAAGTGTTTATTATTGTAGGATCAGAAGGCATTTATGTTCAGTTTCAGGCCAATAATAATGTTTAGGGCAAAAAAAAATTACAAATAGAAATACATCATTAATCATAAACAAGTTCCTTACAGACAAGGTCAACTTTCAGAAGCATATTTATTATTTTATCTGTTGCAAAGATATAAAAACAACTCCAAATGATAAACCTCTCCAAAGCAGTGTACAGCAATGCTTAATGATCGTGAAGCATAGTAAAGCAGTTCTAAGAAGCCAAAAAATGACATGCTAGAAGTTTAAACCAAAATACCATATATAGAAAAGCTAAGTCTCCTTCAGGTTGACCTTGACTTCTGCTAACTTAATGGACATGTCAATGCTATTTTCCTGGCAGCAGTACAGAAATGATACGTCCTTGTCTTTTCTGGGATGCTTTTCAACTTATCAGCCTAGCTCTCAGCTCTGTGTTTCCTGGAGAAATCCAAGTATTAACCATGCCTGTCCTTGCTTAGTTCCAGAGTCCAGACAGGGTCAGCCAGGGATAGCAATTTGCCAACTTCCCTATCCCCTGTATCTACAATAACCTCTAACAGTATAGCTAGTGTCCACAGTATAGCAGTGTCCACCCTATCTCTTGCCCTTAACTCATCTTCTGTATCATGTTATATGAAGTTCTGAGGTCCAGTATCTTATGAGCATAATTGTCATGTTGAATTCTACTCAAAATAAAGGCACCTATGCTGGTTTCAAGAACAATTCAAATTATGTAATAAGTCTTTATTAGCCAATTCAAAGCAACAAAACAGCGATGTATTCCCTCTTTCATGCACTTAATTGGGTAAACAAACTCCTAAAGGAGGAAAGTAGGTGATGTTGAAACCACAAGCACTGCAATTATTAGATATGAGGATAGAATGTCTTAAGGCAACACCAATGTGATGTTTACAGTATTTCTGGATTATTTCCATACTCAAACAATCTTAAACTATTGCCTTGGTTCAACAATTGAACTCTTTTGTTTCTAGCTCAGCTGTGCTTCAACAGGAAACACACTAAATCCAGTTTTCCATATCTGAATTTTGCAAACCTTGGAGGCAGACTATTCTTTTATATTAGTGGGCAATTCTCCCCCCTTCCTCACAGAGATAGCAACTTGCCAGGATTTCCTATCTGCTTCAAACTGTGCAAAAGGGAAAATACTTTGGCAGTGTTGCAGCCCACCAACTCTCCAACTGCAAATGCTCAAATGTTTTTAAAACATCAAATGCCCACATAGAAGTCCTTGGGTGGGGCAGGGTACACTCATTTTCATGAGCTGTCAGTTGTATTGTTATCTTTTGTGGAGCTTTCTGTGATTGGTCATCAATAAAGAATTTAGCAGATGATTTGAAAATTATGGTGAGTGCCTGAGGAATCAAAACACCTACGATGCAGAAGGGCTGGAGGGGGGAGGCTTGTACGGTTTGGGGTTTGCCGTAAGACTTCCACAAAGTCTTTAAGTAAGAAATAGTGGATCAAGTAAGGCATAATGGTTTGTCCCCTATTTTTGAAAATATGTAATCCAATTCTTACTTGGAACCCACTGGGCCAAGTCTGTAAGAGTCTGGGCCATGTGAAAAGATTCTGAATCCTATTGCTAGAAAATCTAAATTAAATAGAAATTTTACAATTTAAATTCTGTGGAAAGTTCAGTTTACAAACTACTTAACATAGGATTTCTGAACATTTTGTCTGCCACAGAATCCTATGTGTGTTTCACCTAAAGGTGGAGCTGGATGCAAACAACAGCAGGATTTTATCTCATCTGTATATTTATTGATCACAGTATCTTAATATAAACAAACCATCCTCTGCTACCAATTGTCAGGGAAATAAATTAATACTTCCCTATCAGAGGGCGATGAACCGTGGTTCATTTGACACATGGTAAACATCAGGTAAAAATAAAGAAACCCGAGGCATATTCTACTGTATATAAAACTTTAATTGGAAAGCAAAAGAAAGAACTTAACTGACTACATCCTCTCATCAGACAGAATACAAAAGAAGGAGAAAAAAAGTAAAGTGAGAAAACTTTTGTAGACATGCGCACTTAATAGCAGTTCTAGGCATGAAACCATAACATGGCTGGACATGTGATAATCACCTTGGTTACATTGATAAGATTACTATGCAGCTGGCAGAAACACAGAGTGAGACGTGCTGAGCTGACAAAACAGAAAAAAAACGCAGTGACAATGCACATTTGTCATAGGGAAGGTTTTACACTGGGAGCAATTGGGACAATATATTGCATAATGATATTTTAAAAGCAGGTAAGCAGTATACGAAATTATCCCCCTGGTACCACCTGGAAAAGAATCAGCCACACAGTCAGATTTCGTAGCAGAGTATGACTTTAACCAATTCCTTTAAACACTAATTATGTTTCTTGAGTTGTATTATTACAGACTTATGTTTATATAAGTCTGAACAGGGTAGACATGAATGACTTTGTTAATTCAGGATAAGGACCCAGAAAACATTACTGCCCTTTGACATTAGCTGCTTTTGTGATCTCTCATATACTTACATGCAATTGCATACTCAAGTGCCTGGCAATCTTTTTCTTTTAAAAACAAAAAAGGCACAAACAGAAAAGTAAACTTACTCCATCTACCCACCAGCAGGCAGCAAGTGAGTAGAACTTGTCAGTAAATTTGTCAGTCTCCCATACAACCCCCCATTTCGTGTCACATTTAGCACAATCCAATTATCACTTAGCAGTGAATAAATACAATTTGTGAAATCTGCATGAGAGAAGAGGCAGCATCTTTACAAGGGAAAAGATGGGAAGTCTTTAGGATCCAGCTGAGGGAAATGGATGTCATAGCTTGATGCTCCTCTGATTGATGAAGCATTTTATTAAGTTATGATGATCTGGGCAATTGTCATCCATCACTTCTACTTTCATGCATTGTACAGCAATTATAGATTCAGACCAAGAATACACCTCATACATTTTTCTTTAATCCAATTTTAGTATGTTTGCTAAGGGCTATTGGCTACTATTTAGGTTCCTCATTTCCATCTGCAATATTAAGGTGAGGGGAACATTTGATTGGGTAGAGGTTATGTCTTAGCATATTTATGAGATGATGTATGTATTGTTTTGTATAAAGATTTATATCCCTCTCTCCTGCCCTCATAAATGCATATGCATTATTTAGAATGTCTTAGACTCACAGAATTGTAGTGTTGGAAGAGACCATTTAGGCTTCTGACTTCACTCTCTTGCTCTATAGAAGGATGCAAATTAAGGATCCCTGACAAATCGATCTGCTTCAGATATTGAAAAGATTTACAACAGTTAAAATCACACCAAACAAAACTATTACTACTAATACTTATTATTCTGTACAGAAGCATAAAAGCAATGCTCAGATGATACATGAACTATCCAACTGTCCAAAAGCTGTCAGAATAAAAGTATTCTTAACTTATGGAAAAACAATGGAGAAGTTTCTTTCAGCATTGCCAATGAGAAGCTGCTCCATAATACTTCTGTAAACTTTAGGAAGACCTGGGTTTCAGAGAGAAAGGCTTTTCTACTTTTTTTTATTTATTGTTGCGGCAGCCCTTTACGTATTCTGAATCAAAACATAAAGATAGGACAAAAAGCTTAGATCCCATCCCTGGTAAATTTGTATTAGAAGTCCCAGTTTAGAGTTATTATGTGTTCTCTCTCTCTCTCTCTCTCTCTCTCTCTCTCTCTCTCTCTCTCTCTCTCTCTCTCTCTGTGTGTGTGTGTGTGTCTGTGTGTCTGTGTGTCTGTGTATGTAAAGAGGAACTTTCACGCTCCACCTTTCCTTTCACACATCATTATTCTTTTTTCCCTTCTCCTTCTTGCCCTGGACTGCGACAGACCTCTGATATATTTATCATTTAAAGAATGAGAATGAAAGAAACCTTATCAGGCAAATAATCCTGCTATGGGCTACTGCCAAGTTTCCCAACTTCCCAAGAGATGAGCATTCTTCAAATTGATACCAAACTTTGTATTCGCCTTAATTCTGGCTATGAAAGGGGTCCATCATCTAGTGATATCAGGAGGTGGCTGGACAGCTAACAGGCCTGACAAGTCCTTCTGACTGCTTTGTTTGTTGGAGGCTTGGAGCTGCTGTTTGATGTCAACCCATCAGCCACCCCTGCCAGGAAGGGCGGGGGGGGGGGGAAAGGTCTACAGGATGTTGCTGGGAAGCAAACACTGAAAATATTCCCTATCAGAAATGATGGATTGGATCTGAGCAAGAACTGAAGCAAAGGGAGGAGGAGTATAACAAGAATAGGTGCAAGCTGGGAGGCGCTTCTCCTCCTGCCTTAATGAGAACAGGAAAACTCCCCGTTACTATCTTCATGATATAACCTGAGGAAGCCTTGGGGAAATGAAGATGTCTGGCAGGACAGCCCAGAAACAAGGAGCTAAATTAAAAAGTGAAATCTGAAGACGGCTAGGAGCAATCTGTAATAATGGAAAAAGTTATCCTGCTGTTTTCTGTGCAGATGACTTAAAAACTGGCAAGCAGATCATAAAGGGAACAGTCTCTGCCTGTCTTAATCCAATACTTTTACCTGGCAAGATCTGTGAGATAAATCCGCCTCCGGATATGTCTTCAAGTTATTGTGATGGCTCCACTAGTGCCACTCTAACATGGTTGTGGTAAATAAAAGGCAAAGGAGGATGGTTAAGGCCTTAACCAGGAGAGGCAATCTTGTGCGGTCTCATCTCTTTTTAAATCATCATCTACTTATCTTTGGGAGAACTTCACAGTACCCTAAAGTACTCTCATATGTTCTTCAATTGTGTTAAAAATAATATGAGGGAACTGCAAATATAAACTGCAATGGGGAGTAGACACAGTGACATGTGTGGGATGAAATATTCAGGATATTTCACTATTCCATCATTTTGGTGAAATAAGGAGGTGCCCATGAATACTGTTTCTACTGGTATCTAACATTACACTCAAATGGCTTACCTGCTCTAGGAATAATAATGAAAAATCTCTAAATCAGTTTTTGACCAATTCTATTCTCTACAGGCCTCCTTTTAAATTCCCGCTAGGCTCCTTATCTTACCGCCTGTCCTAATTCCTTTCATATGAATAATTGCAAGGTTCATACCCGCCTTCAGATTATATATTAACTCAGTCAGACTTTTCAAGTGCTTTATATTGCTGAAGGCCATCCAAAGCATTTAAAGATGCAAGTTGAGAGGCTTTGAGTCCATTTATAAGGGACTGGGTATAAGGAGTTGCAGGGAACATTCTCTGGATCTTTTCACCATGAGTTGAAATTGTAGGGTTTGATGTAAATCTTTTTCATGGCATCGTAGTTAAGGTTAGCATCCTCTAATAAGTCTCTACTTGCTTGTAAATTATGATAATCCCAGAGATTCACATGCTGATTTTGCATTTCTTTTGACCACGGGTACAATTTTGGAAGAGGTTCAGATGGACCGCCAGTGTGGTATGAAGTGTGGCTGAAATGTTGAGATGAGAGACCCAGGTTCAACTTCACCATCAAACTCACTGTGGATTTGGGCATCTCATTCTCTCTCAGCCCAACTTCCTTTACAGTTTGTTGTGGAGAAAACATGAAAGAGGAAGTTTACGCATGCTGCCTTGAGCTCCTGAGAAAAAGTGTGATAGAAATCTAAGAAATGCATGGAGAATTATAATTGTGAACATGCTAACAGGAATTCCAGTATATTTTATAATTTATTATCACATCTCAGACTTTTGGCTAAGACCATGTATGGTACGTGCTACCTATATCCCTTGAAAAAGACTTGTAGCTGAATACTTATTTTGAATATCTGATAAACAGTCCTAGTGAAATAATATGCATCAGGTCCCAGTAAATCAGAAACAACTAAACAGCAAATTATAAAACATAGTAATGAAGACATGATAATTTATAATATATACAGTCAGGGTTGTTTTTTTGTCATAGAACACACTAGAACGGAATTCCAGCACCTTTTTTTGATGGATTTTCCAGAGTTGCTTTGAACAAAATCCTAGTCTTTTAGATACACTGAAAATTGAAGGGGGTTTTTTTCAACTACAAAGGTAAACCTTGTAGGGTGGGCAAGGTGGGTTGTGTGACGTGTGTGAGTTCTGGCACCTTTTTTTAACAAAAAAAAGCACTGTATATAGTAATAAATGTATAGAGACAGTGACAATACAATATTAGAACACAGAGTTGTCCATTAAATAAGAGGCAGGAAAATTCAGGACAAGCAAAGCAAACATAGTCAAAACAGTTTAGATAATTTTAAATGAATTCTTGCAGGATTCTGTTAATGTAGCTTTACAATAAAGTAGAATTAGCTTGTCTGGTCATGTTTCCTGTCTGGTCTATTTCATAAGGCTAACATCAATTTTGCAAGTCTAAAAGTACATCTCTCTCCCCCATTTCCTTTATAGCCCAAGAAATTAGGGAAGGTCTCTCCTGGGCCTCTTGCCCAACCTTCTGTGGGTCAGATGCTTTTTATCCGACCATTCTCTTAGCTGTGGCTCTTTACCTTGTCTCCCAAGGTCCATACACCATTACACCATGCATGACTGCTTGCAGCAACTCATTGGCTTTTTCCAACTTCCTCAATCTTCTTCTAAGATTGATTACATAACAAAGTAAAAGAAGTAAGAGGAGAAGAAAAAGTAAGATAAACTCTCATTCACACCTAACCCATACCAATTCTCTAGATAATACTTCTACATGTTTATTTAACAAGCAAAGAATACTACAGGTTTAATTTAATTTAATTTAATTTAATAATTTGATTTCTATACCGCCCTTCTCCCGAAGGACTCAGGGCGGTGAACAGGGCAATACACAATAAAAATCGAATACAAAAATTAAAAAGCCATTAAACATCATGCCCATAAAATCAATACATATTAAAGTTAAAACTAGTTTTAAAAACCCAACCCCATCCCGTCAGACCAGGCCAGCTTGTTCAAAAAAGAATGTTTTGAGATCGCGCCAGAAGGAGCGAAGGTCGGGGGCCATCCGGAGCTCAACCGGTAAGCGGTTCCAAAGGTTTGGCGTGCCCACAGAGAACGCTCTCCCCCTGGAGGTCACCAATCGGCATTCTTTGATCGGCGGCACCCTGAGGAGGCCCTCTCTGTGGGAGCGCACTGGACGGAGGGAAGTTTAGGGCCAACCAACCTTCCATCCATCTATATAATATGTAAGGTAAGCTGATGTGAAGGAAATGTAGCAGGCTGGGACCAAACATCATCATTACCATCATCACCATCACCATCACCATCAACTCATTAAAAGTACAGGAAATCCAATTTCTAGTGACTCTGAGTGATTTATAACACCAGGGTCCCAATAGATGGCATTTTTAACTGAAGGAACTTGGAGTGTGCTGACCCTGCCAAATTGGATTTAGCAGGGTCAGTGGGACTCCACAATGGAAGACAGGTGGCCCCTCAAATAACCAGGTCCTATGCCTTGAGTCACCACCCATTAGGAAACTAGCAAACAGTGCAGCTCATGAAGTAGAGATGTTATATGAGCATGTCAAGGCACTGCTCATCACTGTCTGTGCTTCTGCATTCTAGACCAATTGAAGCTTCCGTGTGTCTTCAGCACTAGTCCTATGTAGAACACATTGCACTAGCCAATCTGGAAAGCAATCATGGCATGAGTGACTATCTGAAGGCCCCCCGAACCTTTTCCTCCAAAGTTCCCATCAACTGTAGACCAATCATTTTCTCAGCTTGCTTTTAGTTGAAAGATATTTCCATACTGAAGGCTATTTCTACTTTCTGCTCTACATTTTTATAAATAAGTAGCTTTCCCATTCTTTGGAAAAGTTTGAGATAGCTGCTGAATGTGAAATGTAGAATTATGTTCTGAATAAGACCACCAACTATTGTCTTAGTAGAGAAATACCTTAGTAGAACAAGAGTATTTTGTGTGATAAAAGATTACTTCAGGAAGAGAGGAGGAAATACTGTGTAGGACAACTATATGATCAGTGTTCTTCAGCTTCTCCCACTGTTGTTGGAGTTTGACTGCAATAAATTCCAGTCTTCATTATCAAAAGCTTCGTTAACCCAAAATGAGGAAAGACAAAATCCATGATGCTTAGAGAATATAATATTTAGTGAAGATGCTACTAATTAAACCAATAATCTCTTCCAGTAAAAGTTAGGTACTAGCACTTTTCTTAAGATTCATGAGTGTTAACATTCTAAAGCTTGGATAGACTGGACCAACCAATAGACTTTTTTTTTTAACCTCCTCAGTTATTTTTAAATGGATGACATGGAAACAAATCAAATTGAACTTAGCCAATACAACTGAGCCTCTATATTTAATACTTTTATTTTTCAATCTCAAAGCTGGAAGTTCTTTGGAGAATCCATTAGAGTTTTTCTTTTTCCTTTCCAATAAATGGAAAGGAAATACTGACTTTCTAATACTGACTGCAAGAGATCAAACTTTCACCTCCCAGCCGGCCTGAGTAAATTACCCTTTCCACGCCAAAGAAAACTTCAGTGTCAGGAAGAACCAGATGTTTGCAATTAACTGTCTCAGGTTCCTTCTGCCCTCCTGGCATAGCGCTTCCCAAGCCTTGTGAGGAACACGCACATCAAAAATGCAGATTTTAAGCTAAATTGGTCCAATGTCAAGTTACAAACTTGTCAACAGTCTTGGAATGAAGGACACCAAAGGAGTTCTAGAATAGCCCCAGTTTTCCCCTTGAAATAAGGGACTCCAGTCAGAAGAGCAAAAATTAGGAGAAATTGGTCTGATATTAGCATTGTACTTGAAGTACCTGGGACCAAAAGAAAAGCGGCTTGGAAGGAGTGACCACAGTTGATTGGATATTTAGTTGTGGTTACCTTAAAGTATGGGTGAGCTCTTGAAACCAAGATCTGCTTTTGCCATTTTGAATGGCAAAGAAGTGGGTATATCCAAGACAAAACTTACATTGAATCTGATGCTATTTAAATATAGCTAATACAAGTGAGCCCAGTATATTTAATACTTTTAATTTTCAGTCACATGAACATTACTTTTCCTTGCCAACTGTTGAATTGATACTGAGGATCCAAACAAATCAAAGGATTTGGAGGACCATATGCAGCTTGGGGATCTCAGCATTCAGATTCTCAGATCTCAGATTTCAGACTCCAGGTTCTGCCACAAAATCTATACCTAATCGGGGTCTCAACATTTACAGTATTTCCATCAGATGTGGAACCTTATGAAGCAAGCTTTTTCACATCAGCATGTAGATGTTTGAAAATACTTTTTGGTCTATGACCATATATTTCAGCAGTCCCCAACCTTTCCAGCTCTGTGGACTGGTGGGGACAGTGGCAGTTGTAGCGGGGGGGGGGGGGAAGAGGTTCATGCCCACATCCACCAGTTGTGCAAATGGACTTTGGTGTCCTCACCTACTTGCTGCCTGGTTTTCAGCAGGCTGCAGCCTGATACTGAGCCATGGCCCAGGGGTTGGGGACCCATGATATATTTTAATGAATTAAAACCAAAATTAGTTTCTTATTCCAGCATCAGGAAATATTGTATTAGTATGAAGATTCTCTTTAAAATTGGATTGATGCACCAAATCTTTTGTGTGTATCAGTTTTTGCAGAAGGAAAAAGTCATTGAGGAAATAGTCATTATGTTATAAACATTACAGAATGAATTAAGAGCTGTGGTGGCACAATGGTTAGAGTGCCATATTGCAGGCTAACTCTGCTGACTGCCATCAGTTTAATCCTGACCAGCTCAAGGTTGACTTACCCTTCCATCCTTCCAAGGTTGGTAAAATGAAGACCCATATTGTTGGAGGCAATATGTTGACTCTATAAACTGCTTAGAGAGGGCTGTAAAGCACTACGAAGTGGTATATAAGTCTAACTGTTATTATAACATTAGCTATTGCTAATGTTATACTGCTTGGTAAGCAAACTTAGGGAGCATGGACTGCTTTGATGTTGTACAAATGAACAAAAGCCAAATGCTGAATGTAGCAAAAGTTCTTAGTTTATTTTCTTTTTTCTTCTATTTGCCATGATATGCACACACAAACAATCTTCACTTGGGCAAGTTGCACTGAGTCTAGAAAAAGATCAGTTTGCAAAACACAGATGGGGTTGACTTTCCTGAGTTTGCACACCGATTTCCATGGCAGTGAGCTATGCTTTCTTACCTGATTTAAGATGGCTATGTTACTATTGCAAGTTCAAAGAGAAACATGACACATATGAGGGGGAAAGAAAACCTCAAGCAATTTGGCAGCAAATGAAAAGGCGTTTTGAAGGGGGCTGGAAATTATGGAGTTGTGTTCAGAGTTCTGTCCTCCAGAAAAACTTGTACAAAGTCTTTAGAAATTTGCACAGCAAAAATTGAATCCAGATTGTGCAAGAATTCAGGCAACTGGTGTCGTGTGAAATGTGCTTTGTGTTAGCTAATAAACCACACAATAAATCTGTGGCAGGAAAAGGCAAATTGCATAGATGATTCCAAGACTACATTCTCTGACCACCATCCAGGGTGAATTTCACCATGAAACTCTGGGTGACCATTGCCTGCCTACCATCTTGTCAAGGGGGTCCTAGAGATAATAAACCAAGGTTGACACATGATCAAGATATTTCAAAACCAAGCCCCACGAAGTAAGAATCTGTACCATTCAGTCTGTATTACCATAATAGACTCTTTCTTTCTTTTGTTTTTGTAAAGGCAAAATCCATAAGTTATGTGATTAACAGTTCTGCTAGATGACATGCTTCTACAATACAAATATGGAAGAATAATAGTATGTTCACTAACTACGTATTAGTTCTTACTAAGAACACATCCAGTATGACATTCCATTGGCACAGCATCTGATTTGACTGAAATCAGCTTTGTTTAATTAAGAAAGGCAAGTCAGAAAACTGCCATGGTAAGCAACTTCCACCTCCTCTTAATTCCCAGCCTTGCAGGAGACTGGCAGTCCTAACATGTATGCTTGCTGGACCCCATTATCTCCTCTGTCAAAGGAAAGATGAAATGCTTGGGTATCAGGGACACAAAAGGAAACATAATTTTTAACTGTCGTAGGGGGTCTCTCCCTATGTTAGTTTGGGACTGGTATTCTGAGAATTATTAGCATCATTCAAAAAGAGCAAATAGGAACCAGAAAAAAACAACTGGGTTTAAATATTTGAGATGGAACCCAGTCAAATGATTGGCAGAAACTCAGAAGAATATTTTTTTACTTTATTTTACATGCTATTATCACGACCACCCTGACTTTTCTATGCTATTGATATTAGTGGGAACAATTGCAACTAAGTTTATATGGCTTTTCGCAAAATTTAAAATGTAGTGAGCTTTCTTCGGATTTGGGACATTGACTCTTTCTCTATGACTACTTAAATGTCAAGACCTTACCTCCGTGCTGTTCGTCCCTGGGTCTTAGCTCTTGTGTAACTCTTTTAATTGTTTTTATATTTATCTTTTTTAGTGTTTGTAAGCCACCCAGAGTTGCCTTATCAGTGAGATGGGTAGCAGATAAAATTAATAAATAAATGTAAATTAAATAAATAAACAAATGACAATCTGAAAAGTTCTATCAGGAATAGTGAAAGTGAATGAAATATGGGAGCTCTTTCTCCAAGAATGTTTCATAGTGTATTCTAAATTAAAAATAAAACAAATCAAACCATGAGAAAGCTGGTGATAGCAGAAAAGAAAAAGAACTATTTCGATTCAATTTTTTTTGTACTTTAGGCAGGAAGCAGCAGTATATTAATAGAGCTGTTACGGCTAAGATTAGTTTGTTATATACCTCTCTAACTCTCAGCAACACAACAAAAGACCATATAATATTCAGGTTTTAGGAGAAGGATTTAAATATTTCTCTTCCTACATCTTGGAATTAAAAATGGACTGTTTCCAAAAACTGACTCTTGATGTTGATCATTTACCCCAGAATTTGTTTCCAATATTTTGTTATCATATGGCAACTTCATCAATAATATTCAGTGTTGCCTTCAGAAGTTGCGGATGCTCCAGCACTGGAGATTTTAAAGAAGAAATTGGACAGCCATATGTCTGAAATGGTAATAGATTTCCTGCCTGAGATGGGGTTTGGACTAGAAGACCCAATTCTGTTACTCTGTTAAGATGTGTGGATTTCAACTCCCAGAATTCCCCAGCCAACCAAGTTGCTCAGGTTGAGAAACACTGATAATATACATAAGTTGCAATGCCTAGCGCTCAGTTCACACATTGAAACAACTCAGGCTGAAATATTTATTCTTATAAAACTCATACACCAGAATTGACTTATTCCGATTCTTGCAGATTATAACAAATCAAATGTTTTTTTACTGAGTGAAATAATATACAGTGTGAGAGAGTAGAGACAGGAAGGAGGTAGTGAGCGTGGAAATTCTTTGCTTTGCAGTGGGGTAAGTGGGGAATGGTGACAAGCCTGGGCAGAGAATCTATGAAAATTCAGTTCAGTTATTGTAGAGTTATTGGGCCTTTGGATAAAGTACTGAGAATTACGGTAGTTCAAAATCTGCCCACTTTACCAGAAAGTTTTTTTTTTTAAGATGGCAGTGGGATTATCTTGACTTGTCAGGAATGTTTTATGTTTTCTAGCAGGAGGGAAGGAATATAAATTCATTATGAGGGGGTGATGGCAAGGGTTATTTTTTCTTTCTTTTTTTTACTGTAAATGATTTGTTTTATGATCTAAAAAATTATGTCACTTTATATCTGGAAAAAGTCTCCTGGGCACATCTCTCTTATTCCTTTGGTGTCTGCTTTTGTAACTAGTCTTTCATTAGACAGAAATCCTACCTCAGTAGGATGCATAGTAGGCTCTCCTTCAGTTTTCCCTAAAACAAGGCAGGTAGCTTGGATTGAGGGAAACAGACCCAAAGTCTTCTGGTAAAGTTCCATGGTGGTAAATTTGAACTGGGTCTCCCTGGTCCTAATGTCCTAGTCTAATAACTTAACTCTAACACCTTCACTACTACATTGCATTCCATATTTGATTTTCAAAGTACATTGCAAGTGAGTTTGTTGAGTACTACAGCCAAGTAGAAAAAAATAAGAAATAAGGGGAAAAAAGTCTCATCGGTGGCATCCACATCCACGAGGCAGCAGAGGGGGGAAGAGTATGAGAGAGATCAAAATGATGAAATCCCTGCCCTTTCCTATGAGCATTGTGTGAATGCCTCAAAGGGGTGCACATCAACATTAGTTTCATCATTGTGATAAAAATAGTGAGAGCCTGCAAGCGCTGCTGGTTCTTCCCATCTCAGAATAATTGTAGCATTTCCTACCTGAAGTTCAGACTTTCCACTCCCTTCTTCCAAGCTCTGAAAAAAATACTACAGGCGCTGCAAACACTCTTCATGAAAAACTGAAAATACTATCTGTCAAGTGTGTGTTATTTTGCCCATTTTTGAAGACACATGTAGTTGGAAGTCCCAAATTCTCCAACCTTGATAGTCTTGACATTCTGTTGGTTGTAAAACGACACAGTTAATTACCAGAGTTTTTTTAGGCAAGAGCACATAAATAAAAAAATAGGGAATGTTGAGGGGAGAGAGTCACAGCCATTTTCTCTACTGCTCATTTAAGCGTTAGATTGCCCTGAAGCATTGAACAGCAAACACTGTTTGAGATAAGGTGAAAATTTCAGGAAGGGGGGGAGGGAGGGAGGGAGGGAGGGAGGAAGGAAGGAAGGAAGGAAGGAAGGAAGGAAGGAAGGAAGGAAGGATAGCTTAATTATCCTGAACCTCTTTTCTATTCTTGAGCACCAGAGGAGGCCCCAAGTTATAGGCCCTTGCCCCTTGGATACAAAGAGCTAATGATTTAGAGCACCTTCCCTTCCCTTAAATGTTCCAGGGTAAAAGAATGTCATTCTTCATAAGAAGAAGATGTTTGTATTGTAGCATATTTACAAATTTGTGGCTGACCTGAATGACATTTTTCATCTTGTCAATTCAACTTACATTAGTTCACTCACAGAAATGAAGGCAAACAGGCTTGGTGGGATTTTTTTTTAAGGAAAAATGGGAAACAAGTTCAGACATAGAAGAAAAGCCAACAAATTGGGTATGTTACAAGATTGTGGCTTCCAGAAAGTGTGTAGTAATCCCATCCACCCTCCACCACTACCCCCAGAATTCCAGGCTTCCTCTTCAGAGTTCATCATAAGCACATGTTGGGTTGTTACAGTGCTGGGAAGGTGAGCTGTAGGAAATTAGCAAAAGGCAAAAGTTCACCAAACAGGCTGGGGAAAGTCTAATGAGTAAGCAATAAATTCTTGCTTTGGAGTGTCATTTTTAGTTCCATCTTGCAAGATTTATGGTTGGAAGTTGGGAGTTATGGAAGTTGGGAATTATAGAAACCAAACTCCAAGATATTTGTGTACGGTCACTCATGCGCTCGTGACCTCTCGTCTTGACTATTGCAATGCTCTCTACATGGGGCTTCCCTTGAAGACCACTCGGAGGCTCCAACTGGTACAGAATGCGGCCGCGAGAGTTGTCTTGGGAGTTTCCCGGTACTCCCATGTTACACCTTTGCTCCGCGAGCTGCATTGGTTACCAGTTGTCTTCCGGGTGAGGTTCAAGGTCTTAGTGATGGTTTTTAAGTCCTTACATGGCATGGGTCCAGAATACCTCGGGGACCACCTGCTGCCGGCGTCGACTCCCCTCCGCCCCGTGCGTTCCCACAGAGAGGGCCTCCTCAGGGTGCCTCCAGTCAGAGAATGTTGGCTGGTGGCCCCCAGGGGGAGGGCCTTCTCTGTGGGCGCTCCGGCTTTGTGGAACCAGCTGCCGTTTGAGCTCCGGATGGCACCGGATCTCCGCTCCTTCCGGCGCGGGTTAAAGACCCATTTATTTGAACAAGCTGGCCTGGCCTGATGGGGAATCACTTAGGGTTTTAATATTTATATATATATTTTATTGTTTTTATTGTGGGCAATAATTTAATTCTTTTTTAACTTTTGTACTTTTGTAGTTTTAAGATATGCCCTGTTCACCGCCCTGAGTCCTTCGGTAGAAGGGCGGTATAAAAATTTAATAAATAAATAAAAATATTTGTAGGCCCCTACTTTCAAAAGGGTGCCTAAGACAGGGGCTAGTATTGGGGATGATTCCGTCAATGACCCCAGACAGAGCTTTTTATGGTCCAACCTCAGCTAATGCTGGGGCAAATTACTCTGGCTTGATGGGTACTTTCTGGTAGGGATGCTTGCAAAATAAGAGAGGAGCAAATGTTTATTTTATAAACAAAAGTAAAACAGTCATGTAGTCTTGCAGTCTTCTTGCAATTTCCAATCATCTGCCTCAGGGGAAGCAGGCAGAAGCCTGTCTCAGAATTCTTGTTGCTGTGTTGTTGTGCCACTTTCCAGAGTTGTTTGGTAATCACAGTTGCAGCCAATGCAAGAGTCATGTCACGTCCACACTGTCATAGAACAGTTCACTTTCCAGGAATAAGAAAGAAATTTGCAAAGAAGGAAGCATTTTTACCTTTCTTCTGACTCTCTTCAGAGGGTTTCCATTATGTGTCAGGAAAACCAAATCAAACTACTTAGATATTTTAAAAAATGGCCATAAAGAGAGATGAAGAGAGATTATGGTTTGTTTTAACCATGATTTGTTGACTAGCCCTCTTTGGCTAGGAGCAATTATGCAAATACATTTTCGTGGAAAAGCCACAAAGGTTTAATTTGCAGGACAAGCAGATTCTAAAACAGACAAAATCCTATTGTCTGTTTACTTGCAAGGCTTCCAACTTCAGTCACCCTTTATTTATTTACTACTTATATTTATACAGCTGCAGAGTTCACAAAAAGTATCTCTGGCTGGCATACAACAACCATATAAAATGACAAATATGTAAAAATAATCATTATAAAAATTAAATTTTCATTATTAAATATGGAAATCTAAAATTTAAAATGTACAAATCACACTGAGACAGTCAAAATCTCAGCCTTTAGAGTTGACCTGTGTCATTCCTTGGATAGGTCTTCCCTTTTGGTTTACATATTAGCATTCTTCAAATCCTCAAAGGGTGAATAGCTTTGGTGAAAGTTCATGCAAAGCATTTACTTCATCTTTTTTCCCCAGACCTCATCATTTCATCATTCCTGATATTTACAGTAATTCTGTGTTTAAACATTTTGTGACTTTAGATTGTTAGCAATAGATAAAGTTGAAATAAATTTCTAAGATTTTCATGGTTGGTGCTATATTGCATTTTTTAACCTGATGAAGACTTACTAGACATTATATTCTAAGCTATCAGATCATTTTAATTGCCATATTTCTTATTATGTGAAGCATAACTTTCTTATAAGCAATGTTGAACAAATTTGAGGAGACTGCTCCAATTAGAAGTATACTAGGTCATCACTCTTAACCCAATCATCTGAATCAAAATGTACCATATATGTTAGCTGTATGGCTGCAATTAAAAATTATCTACTGTGATCTCATCCTATAGTTTAAAATGGTAAAATAAGCATTTGAGGTTTCTATGTAACCTGAGAAGATTGTACACAAGCAGAATTTAAACTATCTCTATTTCATGAGGATATGGGGTTGAATGCTGGAAATTATGCCATTATAATTCCTCACATTAACTAGAATCTGTCATTCTTCTTTTAGATGTGAATTGTTTTCTTAAATATTTTTTCCAGATTTTTTGCCTCTTATGAGTTTTTGGAGTTGAGGAATGGATTAGGTTATAGAGAAAATGAAATATAAGATGTGTAGTTAATCTATATGAATTATATTTCTTTTCTCTTTTTTCTTGACAAATCCATAACAACTGGGAAAGCTGGAAGTAGTCAAAATAGTTATCCCACTATTACCTCTGGCATCTGAGTATAAAAACAGTCCATTTCAATGTTTTCTCATGTTCTCCTCATTGCCTGGAGGACCTCTTGAAATGACCTCTAGATTGGCTTCTTGAACTTAGTAAAAGCCAATTTAATTGGGAAAATATCTTCATCATTCAAAGATGTGAATATTCATCAGGTAATACATATCTATATTTAGCACTTGTAAGTAGTATGATTTATAGTGTTCATTTTTATGGGATATTTCTCTAACTTGACATAATGGCTGTAGTCACAGAGGTGCTGAAGGACAGCACAAAGATGATCACAATTCTGCATATGGACCTCAAAGTAAACGAGCAGGTTATCCAGATAAATTATTAAAAATTGTCCAGAAAATAATGAAAAATATGATACCTAACTGTATTAAATATATCTAGAAAATTAGCCAAACCAAAGGGCCATATATTCAAACTTCCCATAGGTGGCAAGAGATGTTATTAAGGATTCACACCCCAAGTTCATGGAAACCAAATCAAGGTACAACTTAGTGAATGATTACTTCTGCAAAGAGGGATAGAGTGAACTTATCTCTAATAGCTATGGAATTAAATCAGCACTCTAAAAAGAAAAATAGTGGGTGCACATTGGCATGGGGAGGAAAAAGAGCAAGTAAAATCTCTCAGTAGATTTCTGTAAATAAAATTGTTCATAGTGGCCAACTCAGATTCTTCCATGGGATAAAAATGAAACATGGGTAAGTGCTGTATAAAAAAAATCATAATGCAATTGAAAATATGATAAGGTAATAGGATTAGAAAAAAATGAGCTCTCTTTTTAAATGGCAACAAACATAGGCTATGACTCTTGTTGAATATGGGCTTGGCATACTGGAGAGTTAATGGTGATATAATTAAGGTTTGAAGAAAGTGTTCTGCTTCATAGTTGCTGGCATACACACTGAAATATTTGCTACAGTTAAAACAGATAGCAACGTACAGGAATGTAATTTGAATTCCTAGCAGAGAGTGCTTGCCTGAAAAATGCCAACACAATCCAAGAACCAAAAATGTAGTCCAAATACATTCCAAGAGTCACAGAAAGCCAAATCAGGTAGTTAAATGGTAGGGTTTTTTTATCCTTCAGACCTGTCAATGTCAAAGGGTCATGAACAAGAATAAGAACAACAAGATGGAAAGTCAAACATTTGTTTTCAGTGAAGATTGCAAGTAAAGCAGCTACCTAAATAGTTCCAATGAAAGCTGGCTGCAATCACTCATGTTTTGCTTTTTGCCTAGCATGGAGTGAGGAGTGTTTCTCTGCTTGTCTTTGTATGCATCTAGGCCTGGGTCTTGGGGGTGGGTTATGTCTCCTCATCTGACTGCTCCAGTTGAACAGGAGATGCCTGTGGCTGATCACCCTCAATTGAATCTTAGCTTACTGAGACCTGAGGCTGAAAATCCTGAAGTACAGGCTCAGCTGGCGCAACATCTTCAGATTCTGAATTGTGGCTCATAATAGGAATATGAAGTCCATGAGTCTATAGTCAATCCATTCCTACATTACTAAAATTAACAGGCTGATATTGCTGAATGAAGTTCAGATGATTGCCAAGGTTGGGTAGTAATAGTTCAGTGATCTCAGGTCTGAAAGATAAAAGTCAACCAACTTGGTCGGTTCTCTCGCCCCTCCTGTTCAACATCTATATGAAGCCGCTGGGTGAGATCATTCGTGGTTTCGGGGTGGGGTATCATCAGTACGCTGATGATACCCAACTTTTTCTTTCCACCCCGAACCAACCCAGCGATGCCCTCGCCGTGATGTCCCGTTGCCTGGAGGCGGTCCAGGTCTGGATGGGGAGAAACAGGCTTCGTCTCAATCCTGCCAAGACTGAGTGGCTGTGCATATCGGCATCTCGGGTCAACCAGACTATTCCATCTCTAACGATGGGGGGTGAGGTGTTACCCCCCGTTGATAGGGCTCGCAACTTGGGCGTCCTCCTGGATTCACGACTCAATTTTGAAGACCATATAGGAGCCATGACCAGGGGGGCTTTTGCCCAGGTTCGCCTGGTGCGCCAGTTGTGACCCTATCTGGACCGAGATGCCCTACGCACAGTCACTCATGCGCTCGTGACCTCCCATTTAGACTACTGCAACGCTCTCTACATGGGGCTGCCCTTGAGGACCACTCGGAGGCTTCAGCTGGTGCAGAATGCGGCCGCACGAGTTGTGATGGGGGTTTCCCGATACTCCCATGTAACA
Organism: Vipera berus; assembly: GCF_964194415.1. Lineage (NCBI taxonomy): Eukaryota > Metazoa > Chordata > Lepidosauria > Squamata > Viperidae > Vipera > Vipera berus. The sequence goes on from NC_138203.1 coordinate 218,102,124, forward strand.
CCTCTACTCCGCGAGCTGCATTGGCTCCCGGTTGCCCTCCGGGTGAGATTCAACGTGCTGGTGATGACCTATAAAGCCCTAAATGGATTGGGTCCGGGATATCTGAGAGAACACCTGCTGCTGGCATCAAGTTCCCTTCGTCCAGTGCGCTCCCACAGGGAGGGTCTTCTCAGGGTGCCACCGGTAAGAGATTGCCGGTGGACGACACCCAGGGATAGGGCCTTCTCAGTGGGGGCGCCTGCCCTTTGGAACCAGCTGCCAGTGGAGCTGAGGACTGCCCCCGACCTCCGTTCATTCCACCGGGACCTGAAGACCTGGCTCTTCGAGCTCTCTGGCCCAGGCTGAGAATTAATCTTAATTTTAACTGGGGTTTTATTTATGCAGGGACAAATATAATTTTTTTTAAAAAAATTGTTTTTAACTTTTGTATCTTGGTTTTTTTAATCACCCTGTAAACCGCCCTGAGTCCTTCGGGAAAGGGCGGTATATAAATGTAATAAATAATAATAATAATAATAACTGTGATTTGCATAATAATAGGAAACTGGACAGGTTGGGTAGGTAGGCTGTTGTGTGTTGTGGATTTATCAGTGAAGTTGCCAGTGGCAACAATAGTCTACTAAGGTCTGAAATCAGATATCCATGTTGGAGACTGTTATCAACAAAACCAAAATGAGGAAATGATTATTAACTCCAGGTGTCTGGAATTCCTTGTAGCGTAGTTTCAGGCAATCCCAACTTTAGTTCTCTTGGTGACCAGAAGTAAGCTGTCATATTCCCTGGACCAAAATTACTTGGATAAGTTTTCCCCAAAGATTTGAAATTATCCAGCTAGAACTAATTATCATAACTTAAAAATAATAGCCATTACAAACAGTCAACAGTCACTGAGCAGCTAGGGCTGGCTCCTAAAATGTAAACTCTTCTGTGTTCAAATCTAGAGCTCTTTTTCTCCTCTCTCTGTGTTATGGATTCTTAATAGCAGTTTCATGTTTACCTTCTCCACATTCCTACTAAACAAGCCCTGACACTGCCATTTCCCAGTGATACTTCATACTTGAGCTTGATGGAACACTTACTTATGTAATGGCTGCCCTTTCCAAAATGCAGATTCTGACACTTGGAATTAGCATTCTGTTCTGGAAAAAAATGTCATGGTAAAAGTCTTTCCTATGCCAGTTTATTTGTCCTTTGAGTTTTAGATCATGTATTAAACAGTTAATTTACCATCTATGCTATATAAAAAAAATTGTGGGAGCTGTTTCTAGTACTCTTCATTTCAGTCAGGTCCAGCATTGTCTTGATTGGAGCTCTAAGACTTGATTTAAAAAGAGAATCACAGAATACCTTAGAAATAATTTTACCAACCCCATCCAATGCAGAATCCATTAGAATATCTGTGACAGATGATCTTTCAGTCTCCATTGGGGGATCTCTAGTGCGTCAGATCCCATTTTTCTGTAGAGCATCCTGTACACTGACAGATGGCTTGTATAGTCATAACATTCCTCCTAAGTCTAGCCTGAGCCTCCTTCCTTGTAGTTTTAACTCACTGGCTCTGCTCCTGCTCCCTGGGGTAACAGAAAATAAACCCAGTCCTTCTTCTGGGTGGATCTAAGTATCTTTAGATATTTGAAGGTGGACATACTGACATATGGACACCATGTTGAGATTTTTATTTTCCCAGTGGGATCAGAACTGGTTAAATTGATTTCAATTTGAGCTACAAGCACGACATTAATAATACTTGATACAATGCCAAGCTGTACAATGAGGCTTACACTTACAGCAGCAACTCCCTTGCCTGTTGAAGAGAATTCTGAACTCGAGTTTCACATAGGATAGAAAAGAAACCCTCAAACTATTTTTATTCCCAACATAAACATGGATGGATAGATACACATGCATGGATGGATAATTGACAATATTATACTGTAGCCTTCTTCAGTCTCTTGCCTTTTGGCCTGCAGCTTCCACAATTTGGGGCCTTTATGGCCAAATTCAAAAGATCTTGAAGGCACCAGATTTGAGAAGGCTGAAATGAAGAAATGGAATCCTCAATCAAAATATTATTTCCTTCCTGTCTCTCATCAGTTTTTTGTTGTTGTTGACAAGGATCACTGTTTAGTTTTTATCATTCTCTATGCATCTATGTTTGCCTGGCATGTGCACACAAGTAAATTCTGATTGTATTAAGAGGTTCTACAAACTCAAACTCAGGAGTAAAATAAATTACATAGAATTCTGTGTAATGTTCTCTTGGTGTTCATGCCATTTAAATGCAGGGCCAATTAAATATATAAGAAAAATGAAGGAGGGGGGAATGTTCAACTTGTTGACTGATAGGCATATGGTTTTCCAATTCAACCCACTCATGGCTTATCCCCTTGTAGCAAAACAGTGGAGAAAAAGCAAATAAATGTATTTTTACAGTACTTGGAAATATTAAACATTTCTGTACATAGCCCAAGGTCAGGGCCAGGCTATTGCTCAATATTGTGGTTGTGGCAATTTTATTTAATACATGAAGCACTAAAGGGAAAAAAGTTATACAAGAGTCCTGATATCAGCAGCCCTACCCAAGATGATCTGGCTCCTAATTTCTCTTAGGATTAGGATCTGGTTTAGTCTATTATAGTGTTTATGATTATTTTTTAAAAATTGTTTCATATATTTCAGTGAATTCTGATTGCAACTTAAACAGAATTAAGTGTCCAACTCATTTAATATTATATGAGATCTCAATCTCCAAAACAAATTCAAAGTATTATTTTTGAAGTTTAAAAATATTTATGAACTTCAAGGATCATAACATTTGAAGACCCACCTATTTATGGACCTTAAGTAAGTCTTACACCAACTGATCAAATATTAGACAAAACACACAATTCAGTGGGTGTGCCCCAGATGGACTGCCAGTGAAAGACAATTGTATATAGACTAATTAGCTGATAGGTATTTGTTTAGCATTTTCACCCAAATTTAATATACATTAATATTATATATATATATTAGCCATGGGCAGCAAATATACTTTTTTGGACAAGACCAAACATGTAAACTATACAACCCTCCTTCCAGTTTTGAGGTTGTCTTAGACAATGTTTTCTCCAGTAGCTCCACTCCACTGAATTCCACCAGGGTTATCTGTGGTAGCAGATTATGTTTGAAAACCCCAGGAGGCTAGGTCTAGCCACCACATCTATTCCAACAATGCTCTTAAGGACCCTGGGGAAATAAAATGTTAATTAAGCAAACATGAATGAGGGAGGCACCTCCAAAGCTTGGTAGGCATCAGAGGTCTTTGGCTCTGGAAGAGTACCAAGATCCTGACAAGTACTAATACCAGCCCTAGAGGTATTGTTTCTGTCTTCAGTGGTCAGCTATGTCTATGAATTACGATGGGTTCTGATTCTTGTATGACAGCTCATGAGACAATCAGTGGGGGACGGGGGGAAGTCAGCCTTCTGTTTCTGCCCCATATATATTCCTAGGCAAATTCTCAGAGAAGAGTGGCTGTCTAGGGCTGGACTCCAGCATTAATCAAAGGCAGGATACCATTTAATTAATCCTTTCAATTTACACTCAGGCAAATTCTGATATGTTAACCTCATATCCCTTGTTACTGTTCCCTCCTACGTCTGTTGTTTTTTTTTTTTTTGGAAATTCACACATTTTTTTTAAAAAAAAAGGTGAGGGGGAACAGGGAAAACCACTAGCTATCATGAAATGAGAGATGATGTCATTTCCTCTCCAGCTGTCATAGTAATAATTAATAATGATGATTGTGCAGTAGATGAAGGGAAATCAGAAGGGGAACAATATGAAGCATTGGCTGTGCCATCCCTTTGAATTGTTGGAGTGGAACAGGATCAAGATCCTGGAAGCCATCACAAAGTAAAGCAGTTAATGATTTTTGTTACCTCTGGGGAGTGAAGCCTGGAGCCAGATCTGAATGTTATTTGATTCCAGTTTAACCTTGGGAAGAGCCGGCAGTAATTGCTGTTTCCCAAAGACAATCTTTCTCTGCAATTTGAGTGGAATTCTGGAACGGAGTTCAATGAGTGCTTATCCCTTAGAAGAAGTTCCATTTTGGATTATGGCCATGTGGATAGACAGTTAGGTTTCCCATTCCACCCTGGGATATTCTCCTTCAACAAATGTTGATCTCTTTGTGGCTGTTTAAAATAAGTGCAGTGAAATTGAGAGAAAATGGCCAAAAGCAGTTATGAGCAGGGAATACTTTGACTAATAGTACTGCATGATTTGGGTTTTATGATGGAGCTGGCAGCACATTTGTACCATGGAAACTCAGAAAACTGACTCTCAGGAGAAAGTATATACTCTTTTTCTGATTATTTTTAATAACTAACTAGGCAAAGTAGCCAGATTGGAGGAATGTTTATTTATTTATTAGATTTTTATTCCACCTTTATTACTTTATAAATAACTCAAGGTGGTGAACTTTCCTAATATTCCTTCCTCCTTCTATTTTCCACATAACAAGGCTGTGAGGTGAGTTGGGCTGAGAGGGAGTGACTGGCCCAGAATCTCTCAGCTGGCTTTCATGCCTCACGTGGAACTAAAAGTCATGGTCTCTTATTTCTAGGCCAGCACTTTAACCACTGCACCAAACTGGCTATTTAATCATCATCTTGTCAGAAGTCCTTCCCCCCCCCCCCCCGGCTCCAACAGAAAACTAGTTTTGTTGCTGGCCTCCTCCTCGTTCCTTGTTCCCCACCCCCCTCCCATTAGTGTCCAGCCCACAGGGGCTTGACACATCTAATCTTAACTTGTCAAGAAGGAAATCCTGGAAATTAACCACTAACTTGTAGCAGAGCTTCCTGACTTAGTTAAAAGCAGTTTTATTCCTACTCATCTGAGATAGTTTTTTCCTTATTCTGTATATGTATCATTATCTGTATAAAAGCCTTGCAGAAAAGATAAAGTAACATAATTTCATTGAGGATAAAATAAAGATGAGAACAGAATCATAGAATTGCAAGGGGCCATCTGCAGTATTGCAAGAAACTTGTCTTACTTCTTGCAAGGTTTTTTAAAATTTAAATAATAAATCGTACCCAATAGTATCAACCCACCCCACTCAATCCAGAAGTGACATGCTACAAGGCCCATCAATCTCAGAGTTTCAGCTGGCAGTGTCTCAAAGATGAGTTCTTTTTTGCTGTGTCCCCTGCTTTTTGGAATATCTGGCTTCCTGAAATTAGATCTGCTCTTACCTTCTGGAAGGGCATTAAAACATGGCTCTGCTGGTTAGCCTGGGGTCCTGACAGGTCACTCTATAATTGAGATGGTTGGTGGATTAACAGCGAAGAATCTACCACAGTACCAATCTGGCCTTTTGCTTCTTGTCTCTTTATATAATGCCTTTTGTAATGTATTGGGCCTAGTTTGTTTAAACTGTATCACGTAGGTTTTGAATGCTGTGAGTTGTTTAAGCAGGTAATTGGGTAACGGTCACTGGCTACTCAGACAGACCGTCTCCAGGACCACCATTGGTCGGCAATAGGTTCCTTAAAATAGAGTATAAATAGCAGCATTGCAGCCTTGGTTCTCAGTTCAGTTCCTGTACTAGAAATTCAGGTAAATGAGGGCAGATATGATATTGTTGCCATTACGGAAACATGGTGGGACGAAACCCACAAATGGAACACATAGCTAGAGGGATTTAAATTATTTAAAAGAAACAGACTAAACAAAAGAGGAGGTGGAGTTGCTCTATATATAAGAAATAACTTTATCTCTACAGAAATAGAGCACAACAATGATGAAAACTGTAAACTTGAATGCATTTGGGTCAATATAAAAGGGGGGAAAATGACATTGCCATAGGTGTATACTATAGGCCGCCCAACCAAGCAGAGGAAATAGATGAACTTTTTGCTACTCAGCTAACTAAGTTATGTAGGAAGCACATCACAATATTAATGGGGGGCTTTAATTACCCTGATATCAACTGGGAGACAAACTCTGCACCAAGTGGAAGATCAAACAGATTCCTGACAAACCTATCAGACAACTTTCTCTCCCAAAAAGTAGAGAAGGGAACTAGGGGATTAGCCATATTGGATTTAATTCTCACTAACAGAGATGAAATGATAGAAGGTGTCAAAGCCACAGGAACCTTGGGGGGAAGTGATCAAACAATAGAACACAGTCAAACTAGAGTCTTGGACTTTAAAAGAGCTAATTTCAATAAACTTAGAGAGACCTTGGGAAGAATTCCATGGATGAGAATCCTAAAGGGGAAAACAACTCAAGAAGCTTGGGAAAGAAAGAACCTGTGGCTCAGGAAGTTAAAACAACTGCCTAATATATAATCAGCCCAGGTTCGAATCTCAGATAAAGGGTATGACTGACTGACGAGAACATAAGAAGTTTGAAATGATCATCGTTATTGGTAGGGCAATATTGGAAGAAGGACTGCCTGCCTACTATAGAGGAATGGACGCTTAAAGTGTCAAATTTAGCAGAAATGTCTAAGATTTCTGCTTATTTGAAGGATCATTCACAAGAAAGATACATTTCAGTTTGGAGAAGATGGATAGATTATATTCAGAAAAAATATGGGACTAAAAAGTTCCATTTACCTTATGAGTAAATTTTAGATTGTTATAATTTAAATTTTTCTTTTTTATTATTAGTTATAATAATATATATATTATATGGTATTATTATTGTATTAGTATAAGTTGGATACTTTTAGATTGTTTGTAATTATGTTATAGGTGGGTTAAAATGCATTATGTATTTGGTTATTTATATAGTTGGTTAATGTTAGTTACATTATGATTATTATATATTTGTAACCCTGTAATCAGCTTTGGGAAGTGGGGGAGGGGGAGGGGGGTTTAGGGGTGGGTTGGGGATGGGATAATATTGTAACTTTTATAAAACTTTTCAATTAAAAAAAAAAAGAAGCTTGGGAAATTTTGAAAAGTGAGATAATAAAGGCCCAGTCTAGCCCAATACCAACAAAGAAGAAAAATAACAGCTCTCAAAAGAAACTAGCATGGCTGCATAAAGAACTCTCTGATAAATTGAAAGATAAAAAGGACAAGTACAGTATAAGAAGTGGAAAGAGGAGCACATAACTAAGGCAGAATATCAGCAAATAGCCCGTGCCTGCAAAGATGAAGTGAGGGAAGCTATGGCTCAAAATGAACTAAGGTTTGCGACCAAAGTTAAAAATAACAAAAAAAAGCTTCTTTCAACATATAAAAAACAAGAAAAAAGTTAAGAAAATGATAGGTCCATTAGTGGGGGAAAGTGGCAAGAAGGTGACAAGCAACAGGAATAAAGCACAACTACCGTATTTTCCGGCGTATAAGACAACTGGGCGTATAAGACGACCCCCCAACTTTTGAGATGATTTTCAAGATTTTTCATCTTATACGCCGGAAAATCAGCAAGCCCGGGAAGGCACGCCCTCCCCTCTCACTGTCGCTGCTCCAGGAGGACGTCCAGGAGGAGATAGACAGATGTGAGTACCTCCAGCCACCGCCGCCTTCCTTTCCCTTTCCCCCTTGCACATGGAAGGCCCTCCCAGCCCTGCTGCTAACGGGGGAGGGCCGGGGGTGGGCCCACTTCCTTCTCACCCGGAAACTCGGGGGTACCCCCGAGGTTTGAATGAAATGGGGAGAGGGAACCCCTCTCTTTTCAAGCGCGGTTGGTGCCTTGGATGAAATACGGGAGGGGCAGAGGAGCATTGTTGACCTCTTTTAATCTGGGCAGGCGGATTAAGACAAAACAAAAGGCAACATGAATTCTCGCCCAGGGACTCCGCGCGGCATCCTCCACCCCAGCCTCATTACGGGCTCCTTTGGCACCCGAGCGCACACCTCGCCCTCGCCCCCTCCTCCCATTCCCACTCAGAGGGAAGAGAGACGGAAGGGGGACGCCTCCCCCTGCCAACAAATCCCACAAGCCCTTCCTACCTCAGTGTCACTGGGAAACGCGAGTGAGCCGCAGAGGTTTTTTTTTAAAGGCGAGAGAGAGAGAAAAAACAACAACCCCACACTTTCACCATAGTTGCTCCCCACAGGCGCTAGTCCTGCACACAGGCGGAGAGGCCCAGATACCCCACCCAAATCGGGGAGTTGCCCGCAGGGGGGTCTCTCTCAGGCGCGCTGCCTTTCCTTTTGGGACTTGTTTCGAGGGAGGGGGCTCTCGCAACGGGACAAAGGAGGAGGATTGGGGTGGAAGGGAGGTGCTACCTACCCGCCATGTTCCTGCAAACCTCCCCGCCCGGTTCCAGGGACTACATTTAACTGCAAGGGCACCAAGAAGCGAGGGCTGAGGGAAAGGACAGCTGGCTTGAGGCCTTTGGGCCCAGGCGCGTTTCCGGGCATCCCCGGGAGAGTCTCAAACCGAGCGAGCGAGCCGGAGAGGGAGGGGTCTGAGTCAGACACAAACGGCTGCCCTCGCCTCCACCAGGGAGGGAAGGCAGGCAGGCAGGCGAGCCTGAAACAGACAAGCCGAGCTCCCACCCGACGCCGGATGGCTCCGCCGATGCTGCCAAGCCGGAGCCGAAAGGGGCTTTTCCTTCCACCCACCCTTTGGAATAGACGCAAGAGCTCCCAGGGTCTAGCGTTTGCAAGGGGGAGGGGAAGGGGCTGAGAGGCTCTTGGGGGTGGGGAGAGTCACGTTGGAGGGGGGACTGGACTAAGGAGGCTTGAAGTTGCTTTGCAAGAACGGGGGCGCTCGATTGATTTATGTACTATTTTCCAGCGTATAAGACGACTGGGCGTATAAGACGACCCCCCAACTTTTGAGATGATTTTCATCGGTTAAAAAGTCGTCTTATACACCGGAAAATACGGTATTTAACTCGTTTTTTGCATCTGTCTTTACACAAAGGGGAAAAACAGTCCAACCTACCAAAAACAGTGCCATAAAAAACAGAAAAGAAACGTAAGTTATGATAGGCAAGAAAATGGTAAGTGAGCACCTGTCTAGCCTAGACAAGTTCAAATCACCAGGACCAGATGGATTACACCCCAAGATTCTCAAGGAACTGGCAGACGTGATCTCAGAACCACTGAACTATATTTTTTCAAAGATTCTGGAGCACTGGGGAACTACCAGAGGACTGGAAGAGAGCTGATGTAGTTCCCATCTTCAAAAAAGGGAAAAAAATGGATCCAGGAAATTACAGACCTATCAGCCTGACCTCAATACCTGGGAAGATTCTGGAAAAAATAATCAAACAACAAATCAGCGAACACCTTGATGCAAACAAAGTCATCACTAAAAGCCAACATGGGTTTGTCAAAAACAGATCATGTCAGACAAATCTTATTGCATTCTTTGACCAAGTGACAAAATTAGTGGACCAGAGGAATGCTGTAGATATAATTTACTTGGACTTCAGTAAGGCATTTGATAAAGTAGATCACAACTGATAAGATAGAAAAATGTGGGTTAGATAGCATCACCACCAGATGAATTCGTAGCTGGCTGACCGGTCATACTCAGCATGTGGTCCTCAATTGAACTTCATCTACATGGAAGGAAGTGTGTAGTGGGGTGCCCCAGGGCTCTGTTCTGGGCCCAGTGCTCTTCAACATCTTCATCAATGATTTGGATGAAGGGATAGATGGGGAACTCATCAAATTTGCAGATGACATCAAGCTGGCAGGAATAGGCAATACTCCAGAAGATAGGCTTAAGATACAGAAGGATCTGGACAGACTCGAACACTGGGCACTATCTAACAAAATGAAATTCAATGGTGAAAAAAGTAAGGTTCTACATTTAGGCAGGAAAAATCAAATGCATAGGTATAGTATAGGTGGTACCTTGCTCAATAGTAGTAACTGTGAGAGGGATCTCGGAGTCCTAGTGGACAATCACTTCAATATGAGCCAGCAGTGTGCTGCAGCTACCAAAAAAGCCAACACAGTGCTAGGCTGCATTAACAGAGGGATAGAATCAAGATCACGTGAAGTACTAATACCACTTTACAATGCCTTGGTAAGGCCACACCTGGAATACTGCATCCAGTTTTGGTCACCATGATGTAAAAAAGATGTTGAGACTCTAGAAAGGGTACAGAGAAGGGCAACAAAGATGATTGGGGGACTGGAGGCTAAAACATATAGGAAACGGTTGCTGGAATTGGGTATTTGTAGTTTAACGAAGAGAAGGGTGAGGGGTGTCATGATAGCAGTGTTCCAATATCTCAGGGGCTGCCACAAAGAAGAGGGAGGCAAGCTATTCTCCAAAGCACCTGAAAGCAGGACAAGAAGCAACGGATGGAAACTAGTCAAGGAGAGAAGCAACCTAGAACTAAGGACAAACTTCCTGACATTATTATTATTATTATTATTATTATTATTATTATTATTATTATTATTATTATTATTATTATTATTATTATTATTATTATTATTATTATTATTTCAATGAAGCATGTTCCTGCCTGGACTCTCTCGCCTCGTCTCTTGCTTCAAGAAAAGAACCCAGTACACAACACCTTTAATATATTTACCTTTATGATTTTAATTGTAAGCCGCTCAGAGTTGCTTTGCAGAGTAAGATGAGTGCCATATAAATTTAATATAGTATTTATATAATATTAGTTTAATACTTATCAATAATATTTAATAATATTTTGTTGGGGTTAAAATTTGGCAAGACATAAATATATTATTTACTTTTAATTATTTCGTATGATTAAAGATTCCAAGTTCCTCCTAGTCTCCTGATCATTTTCATTGTCCTACTTGGAGTCTTTCCCCCCAATCTGAATATATATCAGTGGTGGGATTCAAATATGTGAACAACCGGTTCTCTGTGTGGATGCCACTTCTGGAAGTCCATTCTGGGCCTGGGCAACAAAAAATTAGCTACCAGTTCTGCTGAAGTGGTGCGAACCGGCTGAATCCCACCACTGGGGAATGAAATTTGTGGCACTTTACTCAGTATCTCACTCCAGTTTAATGAAGACCCATTGACAAGCATATATTTTCGAGCCAGTGATGTATCAATGTAATTGTCATGCCATCCATCACATTCTTCAGTGCTCTGCTAATCAGAATGTGTGGTACTTTTTCAGATGCTTCGCTATATAGAGCATTGCCAACAATCTGCTGATCAAGTCACCTGATCAGAAAATGAGATAATGTTACTCTGGCAACATGTGCTGACTTCTGGCAATCACCACATTGTTTTCAAAATGCTTGCCAGAGTCTCTCCAGTGGTGGAATTCACTGGTTGCTGCCTTCTCAAGTAATTGTATGATAGGGCAAAGAACTAAACTTTATTCCAAACAGATTGGCCGTCTTGTAACCAATGACCAATTCTCTCTGTTTAAACAAATCCAAGGAGACCTTAGTTCTTGTGCTTTTTTTGGGCCACTCCAAATCCCCTCTTTCTCTTTCTTACCCGCCTTTGGAGGCTTTAGCATTTCTGCATTCTTTCCTCAGCAGCGTGTAAAGCAGACATGTCAAACACAAGGTCCGGGGGCCGGATCTGGCCCGCGAAGTGGTTTCATGTGGCCCGTGAAGCCATCCTGGAAACAGTGAGGGAACGGCCCCCACTGCCTTGGCCCTGGCCCAGAGACCCTCCTTCTGCCAGAGACTCAGATCTGTCCCACTCCTGCCCAGGCACCCATAGGCACCCTTGATGCGAACGATGCAGAGCTGGCCACGCCCACCCAGTAGGCCATACACACACTAGCCACGCCCACCCAGTAGGCCACGCCCACCCAGGCCATACCCACCCAGCCCCCTGAGGGCAACCGCAATGCTGATGCGGCCCTCAATGAAATTGAGTTTGACACCCCTGGTGTAAAGCGTTGTTCCTGACTTAAGAACTTGCCCTATCCAAATGCTCCGACAGTTCTAATTGAATCTTTAGGATACAATTTATCTAGTCACAGAGATTTAAACTCATTCAAAAATTTTAAAAGGTATTTTCTAACCCAGTGTTTCTCAACCTTGGAAACTTAAAAATATGTGAATTTGACACTCAGAATTCTGGGAAATGCTAGTTGGGGAATTCTGGGAGTTGAATATCTTATATATCTTAAACTTGCTCAGGTTGAAAAAACACTGCTCTGACCAATCATTTTCAACTATTCATGATTTCCTAACCTTTAAGATAGCAAATACAGATTTGCTTCTATTTTTAAACATAGTCCTTGACTTACAACAGTTCATTTAGTGACTGTTCAAAGTTACAACAGCACTGAAAAAGTGACTTATGACTGTTTTCACACTTACGACTATTGCAGCATCCCCATGGTCACATGATCAAAATTAACAACTGTGGCAGAAAGGTCATAAAATGAGGCAAAATTTACTTAACAAATGTCTCACTTAGCAACATAAATTTTGGTCTCAATTGTGGCTGTAATTCAAGGACTACCTGTATTATAAACTTAATCTCAAGAAGCAATTTTTGCTCTGCTGAGTTCATGCACCTTAGTTCTGAGAGTTATTTTTCCTAACATGGTCTCCACAGTTCTTCTGGATTATCAGCTTGTTATTTGCCCCACTCTTCACCTTCAGGAGTCAGCACAGTATAAATCATAAACTAAAATAATAAATCACAATAAATTCCATTCATACCAATAAATGTCTGTTCTGATTTAAAATATCCTGTAAGGGTGAAATAATAAGTTTTTATGTAAAGAGAAACCCATATTTTGCCAAATGCGGCATAGATGGGGGTCTCCCGATACTCCCATGTTACACATCTGCTCCGTGAGCTGCATTGGCTTCCAGTTGCCTTCCGGGTGAGATTCAAGGTGCTGGTAATGACCTTTAAAGCCCTACATGGCATGGGTCCGGAGTACCTTAGGGAGCACCTGCTGCCGGCATCAACTTCCCTCCGCCCAGTGCGCTCCCACAGAGAGGGCCTCCTCAGGGTGCCACTGGTCAGAGAGTGCCGACTGGTGACCCCCAGGGGGAGGGCGTTCTCTGTGGGTGCGCCGGATCTGTGGAACCGTTTACCGGTTGAGCTCCGGATGGCCCCCGACCTTCGCTCCTTCCGACGTGATCTAAAGACCTATTTGTTTGAACAAGCCGGCCTGGTCTGATGGGTTTTGGGTTTTTATCACTGTATTTATGTAAATTTATCTGTTTTATTGGGCATTATGGTTTAATCTCTTTTTAATTTTTGTATTTCTGTATTTTAGTATTTATTGCTCTGTTCACTGCCCTGAGTCCTTCGGGAGAAGGGCAGTATACAAATTTAAATAAATAAATAAATAAATAAATAAATAAATAAATAAATAAATAAATAAATAAATAAATAAATAAATAAATAAATAAAATAGATCCACATATAGATAGTCCTGTAGGAGCTTACCCATTATGGCCATAGGTTGTGACAGCACCTAAATGATTACCTTGGTTAATCACCACAATCCCTGCTCTGTCCGTTATGGTTGTTAAGCAACTGTGCAGGTCATTAATCAGAGAACAAGATGTCTTAGGGGTTGGGAGAGACCCTGGGAGGCCTGGCACAGGCCATGGCCCAGAATGCAGGCCCTCCCCTCCCCACCTCACCCCTATCCTCCTTAGTCCCCCTCAACCTCTGAACACCCTGTGCTCCACCTTCTGCTTCACTGTGTCCTCACAGGCCTTGAGTCTGCTTTCTACCCTACTGGGTTCTACCCTGCCTTCCCCCCACCCATCACAGTTCGGTCCACTTGACTTTTTGCTAGAACACCTTTGGGAAGTCAATCAGTTGTACTGTCCTCACAGGTGTACAATCGTGCAATCTTATTCGGTCTCTGAAGTATTTTACCAGCAATGCTCTGAGTCTGTTTTATAAGATTTTCAAATTCAAGCAAAACTTTAATCATCCTACCTTGTTTCTGCAGTGCTTTTGTTACTATACTACTTATTTGAAGTCACTGAAACTAGTCAGAAAAATTCTGACTAGATTTCATCTTTGCCTTCTTAATAATAAAATACTGCAATCTATATGAATTGCTTTCTCTCCATTGAACATGTGTCTTTCTTCTGTATGAAAGTAAATGTTTCATAACAAAACAAAGGCGAATAAATCTGGACTATTTTTTCTGTATTTATCTAAAACTTTCAAAACACTGGCTATTATTTTATTTTATGATCTCTTATAAACTGTTTCTGGGGGTTAGGGTTTTCTATTTGCATCAATCCAGAAATATTTATGCAGACCATCTGAGAATCTCCCACTCTATACGCTTTTTTAAAAAAATTTCTAGTGCTAAAGATTAGATGGGCATATGGATCAAGTAGGCACAAAATTAAGGCAAGAAGTCTGAAATCAGATAAAGATACATTCTATCTCCATGTGTAATAAAATCTTGCACCAAGAAACCCCTGCAAAATGTTTACTTCTTAAGAGAACAAAGGAAACAAGTTCATCGTTTTCATATTAACTTATATTCATAGATTTAAAGCATTGCATGTCATCACATGTCAATCTGAATGAATGAAACCCCTACTATATTCACACCTATAGGAAGCAGAGATCATGCTTGCTTGACTAGTCTACAAAGTCAGCACAAGCTTGTCACACACCCCTCCCACAAATACTTCTCCTAGAAGAAAAGCGATTCCTATGATTCAGGCCCCCCCATACCATGTTTAATCCATAAATGAAATGTCATCATTTTTTCCCCTCTACCTCCATTTTTCCCTAAGTAAAACAATCCATTTGCAAGATCTTTCAAAACCATTCATTCCCCTAACTCCCCAAACTTCTTTTGGTTGTCTTGTGTTATTATGGTTAGTCACACAGCCAGATATTTAGATTGGATTTGGCATTTCTGTCAACCTACCAAGTCCCTCCCAAGAACTTGGGATAGAGAAATGTTGATCAATGGTATATTATCTGTTCACAACAATATGGAGTCACCGCTGCCAGTTCTTAAGCTGGTTGGTCTTCATCAGTGCTTTTTTTTGTAAAGGAAAAAGGTGCCGGAACTCACACATATCATACAATCCGCCTTGCCTACCCTACAAGGTTCCATCCAAAAAAGGTGCCGGAACTCCGTTCTGAGCGTTCTATGACAAAAAAGCCCTGGTCTTCATAAGCATCAAGTACTTCCCAAGAACCTGGAATATTGTTATGTATTGGCATAGTATATGTGCAGATCCAAGTCTTTTGTGGCCTTTTGCAATTGACAGATGGAAATTTTGTCAATGTGCAGATTTTCTAAATGCTATCCAAGATACTTTGGTATGACATCCAGTATCAGTATTATTATTATTAGCCAGTCACTCCAAAAGTATCTGTGCAGCTTACAAGATATTAAAATATATTATTAAAACAGTTAAAAGCAGGACAACAAACATTGCATCCCAGACAAGAAAGCTGCCATATCAGTAAAAACAACCTAACAAAAAAGCAAGACAGATGCTCCACAAGCTTCCTAATCCCAGGACTGGGGACATAGCCAAGACTGAAGGGCCTTCTGGAGCCCTAGGAGACTGGGCACCATGCATATTTCTTGTGGGGATGCTATATCAGGGGCAGGGGCTGCAACAGAGAAAGAATGCTCCCTCAATTTCATAAATTGGCAATAATTGAGGGGACCAGGGGGCCACAAACTTTGCCTGAATGAATTAGCAGAAACGGTTGGAAGACAGGCCATGACAGAGACTTTATGCGAGATGACTAGCACCTTGAATTACACCCTGAAGCAGCTGGCAATCAATGAAGCTCCTGGAGCAGTGTAGACATATTAGTAAAATCAGATGTGTCTGTTACTGTTTGTGTCACTTTGTTTTGGACCAGCCATAGTTTCTGGAGGTCTTCAAGGCCACTGTGACACTCCAGTTATAAGGGGATTAGGGCCTCAGCCTGAAGGGACTCCTGGTCAAGGAAAGGGTGCAGCTAGTACACAAAATGGACCTGTGCAAGTGATCTCTTGGCCATAGCTGCCACCTGCTCTTTAAACAGTAGCTGGGAATCCTCTACTTCAGGGGTCTTCAAACTTGGGCCTTTTAGGACTTGTGGACTTCAACTCCCAGAATTCCTCAGCCAGGCATGCCTGGCTGAGGAATTCTGGGAGTTGAAGTCCACAAGTCCTAAAAGGCCCAAGTTTGAAGACCCCTGCTCTACTTCATTTCTTTCTTTAAAAAAATATTATTAAAGTTTACAGATACAAAGATAAAAGACTAATACAAAAAAGAAGTATATAAACAGTAAAGAAAAGAATAAGAAAAGCTCAAAGAGATGGGAAAAACAAAATAAAAGCAAGAAACAAAGATATATCACAGATGACTCCCCCTCATGCCAGATAAATATAAACTATTTCAGTAATTCAACACCTTTTAAAATATTTCAATAAAAAAGAAATCTCTTCTTCCCCTATCTCCTCCCTTATCAATAATTAAATTATAAAAACTTATCATTCAATTCCAATCAGCAAAAGTCTACTGAGCTGCCAGAAATAGTAACATATTATATCTTAATCTTAATCTAATAGGTCCATTTTGTATTCTAATTTATCACTTTCTCTAAGAAATAAAACAAAAGAAATCTCTCTCCATTTAAAAACAGATCTTTAAAGCCTTGTCTTCAGTCAAAAATAAATTCCATTAATAGCTGTCAGAAACTACAACACAGATATTTACCCTGATAAAATAAGTCCACTTGAATTTCTTCTGTTTACTATTCTTGATCTTTAATCTGGTCAAAGAATGTCCCACAAGCTGATTTCTTATCATTTTGTCTTTGTCTTTTCTCAGGAACAGCTTCATTAGTTTAACACGTACCTTTTGTAAATCCAAGATAAGAAGGCTTTCCAAATTGCTCTTCTGATTTATTTGTATGTCCCTTTTAATTATTGAGACACCAGCTGATTTCATTTGTAAATCCATTGTGACATCTTTTTCCATATCATTCTTATATTCTGGCATTTTTAACTCTGTTTCTGGGTCCACAGCATCTTTTTTATGTTACTTTTGTAATATGGCATTTTTAAAAAAACTCCAAATCCACATTCAAATCAGTCACAGTCTGTTTTATCCAATGAAATTTGTTGTTTTTCTATTTCCCTTGCTGTAGTATTAGACAATCTTGTAAGTAATTTGTACATTTTCCCCAAATAGCTTTCATTTCTTCTATAGTCAGATAATATTGCACCATTATAGTAATTGGTTTCTTTAATTATAACCAAACTCTGGATCTCACTTTAATAGTCAATCTTCAAGCCCTCTCTGATCTTCTGTTTACTTTCCAATTAATAATTTTCAACAGCTTAATTTACAACAGGAGGATTTCTTAGATTAATTTCAAAATCAAATCAATATAGAATAATACAGTTGGAAGGGATCTTGGAGATCTTCTAGTCCAACCCCCTGCTCAAGCAGGAGAGCCAATAGAATAGAATAGAATAGAATAGAATAGAATAGAATAGAATAGAATAGAATAGAATAGAATAGAATAGAATAGAATAGAATAGAATAGAATAGAATAGAATAGAATAGAATAGAATAGAATAGAATAGAATAGAATAGAATAGACAGTGCTTTTTTGTAAAAGAAAAAGGTGCCGGAACTCACACATGTCATAGAACTCTCAGAACCTTGCCCTACCCTACAAGGTTCCATCCAAAAAAGGTGTTGGAACTCCGTTCTGAGCGTTCTATGAGAAAAAAAGCCCTGAGAATAGAATAGAATAGAATAGAATAGAATAGAATAGAATAGAATAGAATAGAATAGAATAGAATAGAATAGAATAGAATAGAATAGAATAGAATAGAATAGAATAGAATAGAATAGAATAGAATAGATATCAGAGTTGGAAGGGACCTTGGAGATGTAGAATAGAATAGAGCTGGAAGGGACCTTTGAGATCTTCTAGTCCAACCTCCTGCTCAAGTAGGAGAACCTACCATCTCAGACAAGTGACTGTCTAGTCTCTTCTTGAAAACCTCCAGTGATGGACTGCCCATGATTTCTGAAGGCAAGCTGTTCCACTGGTTAATTGTCCTCACTGTTAGGAAGTTTCTCCTTAATTCCAGGTTGCTTCTCTCTTTAATTAGTTTCCAACTGCCCTCTGGTGCTTTGGAGAATAATATGACCCCCTCTTCTTTGTGGAAGCCCCTCAAATACTGGAATAATGCTATCATGTCATCCCTACTTCTTCTTTGCCTTAGACCAGGGGTGTCAAACTCAATTTCATTGAGGGCCACATCAGCACTGCGGTTGCCCTCAGGGGGCCGGGTGGGTGTGGCCAGGGTGGGCGTGGCCTACTGGGTGGGCATGGCCAGCTCTACATCGTTCGCATCAAGGGTGCTTATGGGGGCCTGGGCAGGAGTGGGACAGATCTGAGGGTCTCTGGCAGGAGGAGGGTCTCTGGGCCAGGGCCAAGGCAGTGAGGGCCGTTCCCTCACTGTTTCCAGGATGGCTTCGAGGGCCACATAAAACCACTTCGCGGGCCGGATCCGGCCCCCGGGCCTTGTGTTTGACATGTCTGCCTTAGACTAACCAAACCTAAGTCCTGCAGCCATTCTTCATGGTTTAATCTCCAAGCCTTTAGAATAGAATAACAGAGTTGGAAGGGACCTTGTAGGTCATCTAGTCCAACCCCCTGCCCAAGCAGGAGACCCTACACCATTTCTGACAGATGTCAATCCAGTCTCTTCTTGAAAGCTTCCAGTAATAGACCGAATCAGGAAATCAGTTCCACAAATAAATGAATTTTACAGGTAGTCCTCAATTTATGACCATAACAGAGCCAGCTCATCACGGCCTTAACACATGATGATCATAAAGATGAGTTAGTAGTATGGCCAACCCAATTTCATGACCTTTTTTTGTGGCAGTCATTAAGTGAATCACCACAGTTGTTAAGCAAACCAATGGTTCACTAGGGGTATGGTTTTCCTGGGGGAACTAAGGGATGACCTCTACAGAAAGTATCAGAAGTTGTGTGGAGGTAGACATGCCAGTTCCAATTTATTGCAATCAAGAAGACATTAATAATAATAATAATAATAATAATAATAATAATAATAATAATAATAATAATAATAATAATAATAATAATAATAATAATAATAATAATAGTTGGAAGGGACCTTGGAGGTCATCTAGTCCAACCCCCTGCTCAGGCAGGAAACCCTATACCATTTCAGGCAAATGGCTGTCCAGTCTCTTCTTAAAAACTTCCAGTGTTGGAGCATTCACCACTTCTGGAGGCAGATTGTTCCACTGGTTAATTGTCCTAACTGTCAGGAAGTTACTCCTTAGTTCTAGGTTGCTTAACCATCTTGAGATGTTCCTCTTCAAATGTATCAGGTTTCAATGGACCCAACTCTTTCTCAAGTTGGCTTAATCGAAGTTGGTTTTGATCATCTTGGTTGCTCGTCTCTGAACTTTTTCCAAAATAGATAAACCTTAAAATATCTTAAAATATCACAGTGCATTTTGGGAGCCAGAAGGAGAAGACCCTGGATTTGATTGGGAAAAGGAGCAAATCCCCCACCATCCCCCAAAATGAAGATATTGTTCCTAGGATGGAGCTACATCAGCTTCCCTAAGCAGCACTCTATGGTGAATTGAATAGTTCAGTATTGAAATATACCTTCCAAATTATAATCTGCTCTGAATAGGAATCTGAGAGTTGTAGACTAATACATTTTGAGGACCCTAAGACTGGGAAAAAGTGCATGTAGTCAAGGCTATGGTCTTCCCAGTTGCAATGTATGGCAGTGAAAGTTGGACCATAAAAAAGGCTGAGCGCCAAAGAATTGAGGCCTTTGAACTATGGTGCTGGAGAAGACTCCTGCGAGTCCCTTGGACTGCAAGGCAATCAAACAGGTCAGTCCTAGAGGAGATCAACCCTGACTGCTCTTTACAAGGCCAGATCCTGAAGTTGAAACTCAAATACTTTGGCCACCTAATGAGAAGGAAGGACTCACTGGAGAAGAGCCTAATGCTGGGAAAGATTGAGGGCAATAGAAGAAGGGGACGACAGAGAATGAGGTGGCTGGATGGAGTCACTGAAGCAGTAGGTGTGAGCTTAAATGGACTCCAGAAGATGGTAGAGGACAGGAAGGCCTGGAGAAATGTTGTCCATAGGGTCGTGATGGGTCGGACATGACTGACTTCGCAGCTAACAACAACTACAAAGACTGGGAAAAGCTGACCTGAAGATTTATGTTCCTATGTGTCTAAATCCAGCATTTCTTAACAAGGCCTGCAGTAATCTGAAACAAGAAAAGGGAAGCTAAAAAGGCAAGGATTCAGTGCAAGCAATTACAGTTTAAAATGTTGGAAGTTACTAAATCTCCACTCCTGTTGACTCTTGGAAGTTTAGACAAGCCATTTTCTATTGTCTGGAATGTTGGCAGACTCCGTTTAGCTTTTTCTCTGCTTCATAAAATTAAGAACATTTTTCTAAAATCAAATGAAATACAAGTTGAGTTTTGTGGATGCAATTTTTCATGTTATAATTGAGTGGGACAGTGTAGGGATTTCATGTTTATTCAATGGCTGTTCAGAGCATATGGAATATATATTGTCTGTCTTGAAGAAAAGGGGCAGAAAACCTGTAGAACTGCCCGGCAGAGGTTTATGAAGTCTGAGAATGTGGTCTGCAAGTTTTTATGTGGAACATCCCATGTATTGGATGAAGCACAATATGTACACCTTTCTTCAGTTACTTATTCTAGCTTACTAATCAGTTGGGGACGTACTGTATTGAATGGAAAATGGAGCGACCACATGTGCTGAACCGAGTGTACAATAAGCAACCAATCAAATGGATTTAAAATAACATCTGCAGGACTTCATAAACTTCCACTTTCACAGATCTGAGAGATTAGTCATCCATCCACTCCATATTTCATACAGATGGCTGTAAAAAGCTTCTAAATACTTTCTATGTTCTCATACTGTTTGCAATACATCTAACAAATCACCAGTAGATCTTGGAGACACCACCTTTTAAAGACTCTGAAATGTCTCCAACAAAACATTGATTTGAACCCGTCCGTCCCCCCGTAAAAAAAACCCCTGTATTATACCTACCTATCTACTGATGTACCTATTTCTCCATTTTTTTTAGACTATTGGAGAAAGTGGATTTGTAAATGGAAATGGATGGGAAATCCAAAATATGAAAAATACTCCACATTATATTTAGCTGATTATTTTAATTACCTCTAATGAGAATTATCAGACTATATGGTTATTCTAAATGGTGAATTGTATTTTCAGTTATAGCCCCTTCTACCTGTTGGATTCAGAGCAACTGTCCCCATCATCTCTCCTAAAAACGATCCTGCAGCAGACAGCTGATCCAATGTATCTTGATAGATTGAGATGCCTTCATATTTGTACTTAGAACTGTCACTTGGACAACTCTTCACAAACTTAAATAATATTTTCCTACGAGTTACTTCTAACATGAATGGAAATCTATGCAGGTGGGTGAACCAGGCTCTATCTTTTGCACACGCCTTTAATTTTCATATGAAAATTATGCTCTCTCCCTGTGACCAAGAATTATCAGAAAACCCCCAGAAATGATGTATTTGGTGACGTAAACAGCATGCATTTCCTGACGTAAACTATATCCACAAAAAGGTATGCCAAATAACTTTTTGAGATTATGGTTCACTTCATCAAGTGCAACACCATCATTAGGCTGAAACACATGGTCACCTCAGTTGTCCAATGTAGATGTCATGGGAAGATAATTCTAAGAGATTGGCCCTACTTTCCTACAGTAAGGAACTCAGAGCAGTCATGGAATTAAAATCCTTGGACAGATCTGTAAAATACTGCAGATACAAGCAACTCAGTTATGATGGATAACAGCTTCTAAAAGGCTGAAGACCTGTTAGTATATAAACATTTTTCTAACGGACTACTCATAATCTATTTCTGATTGTGGTTCTTACAATGGCCAGTTGGCTGTATTTTCAGTCCATTCTTTAGCTATTTATGTCTACCAAAAGTCATTTTTTTATTGTGGCAGAGTACCCATGGAAATTAATCAGTTTATTAATTAATCTCCAGCCTTGCCATCTTCAGTCGTCAGTAGCAAATTGATCCTTAATACCATATTACTGTTTTTTTTTATTTGCCAATAATTGGAAATGGGTTGGATTTGCTACCCTATATGCCAAATAACAAAAGTACTTTGTATTCTAGGCCAGGGGGCCCCAACCCCCAGTCCGTGGACCAGTACTAGGCCGTGGCATGCCAGAAACCATTCTGCACAAACAAGCAAAGCCCCATCTTTGGGATGCAGGCAGCACACAAAACCACACAGCCTCTGGTCCACAGAAAAACCTCTCTCCATGGAACCAGTCCCTGGTGCCTAAAAGGTTGGGGACCTCTCTTCTAGGCTACCGACGTAGCCAACAGGAGGCTTCCTTGGCTGCTCTAATGCAGGCAGCAAAACATTGTGGGATCAGCGGGAAATGGACTATGGAAAACATCAGCAATGGCAGAGTAATAAATGTTAATTGATTTTTTGTATGAAATAAATTGGTAATAATACACTGGGTGCTGTTAATGCAGTGTTGACTGTTGGTAATAAATGTAACATAATTATGTAGTTATTATGTTCCCTTAACATCACTGGTCTCTCCTTCCTTCTTTTCATTTCCCTTTGACTTCACTACTTCTTCCCAATCACTACCCCTATATGCTATGTTGCTAAAATTCAGAAAAGTTCTTTGTGCATCTTTTGGACTATATGCCACACAGGTTTTGCTAACCTTTAAGCAGCAAAACTCATTTTCACCTTTGTAATAGCATACTAGCAGGATAGTTGTGGTATGCAGACACTGCGTTCTTGGAAGTGCCTTTCCTCCCCACCCCACCCCCACCCCCACATTGGATATTTTAACTGAACGTAACTCTCTTTCTGTTTGCTTACTAGGTCACAACAAAGAGATGATTACAATAATGCAAGGATATAAAGGGTAATGATTCTTACTTGTATTTTTAAAATACACAAATGCTTAGTTAGCAAAGAGACTTGGTTCCCCAAATGAACTTGTGAAACAATATGTGGCACCTACTTAGACTCCTCACAGACCTAATCCCATAAGCATCTTAAGTGGTCCTGCTGACATTAATTCAGAAACACAATAATGCCTTAAAAACCCTACAGGGTTGGCCTGCCAATGTAATCTCTTGGGCAGTTTTATACGGCAGACAGCTTAATGCTTTACAGAAATATATGAGCTCAAAGCATTTCAAAGAACTTGAGCACTGGTAAAGTCAGGTCATTTTTTTTAAAAAAAATAGTTTACACTGCTACTCCACATATCAAAATGTCTCATATTAGTGGGGATCCAGTTCATTATAGGAACATTGTATTCAGTGCTTTTAGGTAACAGCTATGGGCTAATACCTTGTTTCAATAGAAACAAAAGGTTGCTTGTCCTTTTGTCACATTACTCAGGGGTCACATGCTGATGATGACCAAATTTTCAAATGGTGAAATGGGTGACACCAAACAGGCTGTATTTTCATTCCTCCAATCACAGCCTTCAGTGTCAGTCTTGTAATAAGAGATAAAGTATCATTCATTTAGTATCACACTGGAGATGCTACATTACTTTGATTAATGCTGATCACTAATGAGCTTCTTTAAAAATGGAGCTGGGGCACCTTTAAAACAGAATTATATAAAGTAAATTAATATAGTTCAGCTGAGATCAATTTATGGCTATTATTTGTGGCCATTGTTTGTAAATGAAACCAAATAATAGTCAGATGCAAGATTTTATTTATTCATTAATCATTCAAATTTATATAGCTGACAATCTCACAAAGAATGATCTGGAATGCACACAATTATCAATGAAAACAATGCAAATATAAAAATGGGCATCTCAAAATATAAAAATCAACTTTAAAAGTAAAGATTAATTAAACCTAAAATATATACAGAATTAATATGAGCCAGTAACGTTAAGATAATTTGAGGATGTATTAATAGAAAGATAGTGGCCAGATCCCAAGAAATAATTAGCCCATTTGATTCTGTGCTGCCCACTTGTAACTGAAGCTTTTAGCCCAGTTCTGGACACTCCACGTTAATAATAACATGAACTTATTAGATAGCATCAGAGGAGGATAATCTGGATGGTGAAGGACCTGGAGGTATTTAACTAAAATCTGGTTAATTAATAATTTAACTAATAATTAATAATTAACTAATTGTTTAGTTATCCCTGAGAAAACTAATCATAGTTATCTTCAGATTGCACTAGAAAACTTCCATAACTGCACCAACTCTAAATTATATTTAATTTTTTTTAATTTTAATTCCATTTATATCCCGCCCTTCTCCGAAGACTCAGGGCGGCTTACAAGCTTAGCAGTAGCCTTCATTCTATGTATATGCCTGCTTATTAGGGCTTTCACACACACACACCCCCAAGCGGCATTATTACAAAGTCAGCTTAATTGCCCCCAACAATCTGGGTCCTCATTTTACCTACCTCGGAAGGATGGAAGGCTGAGTCAACCTTGAGCCTGGTGGGATGCGAACCTGCACCAATTGCAGGCAGCTGGTGTTACTTATTATTCTGATATCCTAAAATGTCCATGTTTATTGAAAACATGCCTGAAGTGTTTCATATTTAGAGCTGAGATAATGTGACTATTATAAGCTGGGAATAAACATAGTGCTTTATGTAGCTTTTGATATAGTCATAGCATACAAGTTACAGTACTGGCCTCAGGTTTAGTTGGCTGTAAGAAATAATTAGTTCAGCCTTTTCCAGTTTAGTTCTTTTTAGATTTGTTGCAACAGCAATGTTAGAATTCAATCCAAAATTTCCAAAATTTCCAAAATATATATTTAAAAGAATCAACAGTTTGTCCATTGGACCTTACCTTTCTTGTACTTGGAGCCCTCGAGGGAGACTCATTTTGCCAGAGTTCAACATTCCTTTGATTAGAATAATTTTAACAAACAAAGGAGGAACTTAGCTGATAAAAAGGTATGCATGCTAAATATTTTTTCAAGAAGCTATTATTTTCAAAGTAATAGCTGCCTTCTGGAATTCATGTGGCCTTTTAACCCATGTCATAGAATTGTAGAATTGGAAGAGACCGTTTAGACCAGGGGTCTTCATATGTGGCCCTTTTATGACTTGTGGACTTCAACTCCCAGAATTCCTCAGCCAGGAAATGACTTTTGCTCATTTCTGGAACCCAACTTAAGGTATTCATGGCCAAAGGCTGTCTGGCTTCTGGGTGAAAACCTGCAGTGAAAGAGAGGCCATCGCCAACAATCCACTGTCAAACTGTTTTTATTGGTAGAAAATATGTGATACTCTTTGAGTTCTCTTCTTTAAGAAAGGCATTTCCAGTAATGCTGGTTTCAAAAGAGTGTTTTTGTTCCCCCCCCTCAAAACATCAAAGCAAGGAACAACTTTCACAAACAGGTTTCCCTTCCCTTCCAGTCTGAGACCTCTCAAATGACTCAAAATTTGCCATTAATAACATTTTGCTTTAAATCAAAAGTATTCTACAAGTTGTTTCCTAAGAATATGTCAACAGCCAGCATTTTCTAAGTTACATTGGTAAGACAAATAAATAAATCTCTTTATCAATCAGCTCCCTTTAAACAAAAGAAAAAAAGAAACTGTTCTCAGATTAAAAAGTAACATTTTGAAAACTACTGAACGTTAATGCTTCTTTGGTGCAAAAGATTATCACATAAACAGGCAAATATTATTTGGTAGCCCTTAGCAGTATGTTGCCACTGAATCATAGTAAATAGAAAATAGTTTTATTGCTAACCCCCTCCCCAAAATTATATTTCCAGGAAATATTAAATGTTTTTTTAATTATTTTAAATACAAAGTATCTCAGATGGTAAATACACTCATAATAAATATTTTATTGTAATAAGGGTGAGGGTTTACCTTTCAGCCACTGAAGAAGAAAAAGGTTATTGTTTTTATGTTATTTGTTCTTACATTTACTATCTCTTCCTAAACTTAGAAGTGAATCCCATTTTGTTTGGGAAATGGTTTTTTCCCCCCAGTAAGTATGTTTAGACTTGCAGTTCTATTTCTGTCTTCAGTCTTCTTTCTGATATACCCACTTCCCCCAACTCCCCCAAGCAAATAATCAGCTGAGTTACTGAACAAATGCTTCCTGATGCCTGACTAGCAAATTGCAAACCTAACCAATTCTGCTTTTAAAAGCATTGCAAAATATGCATTACTTGGGAAACTGGTTAGGAGCTGTTAAAATTGTTGCTTGTTTCTGAAATAGACAATGTAGTCCTGTACTAAGAGAGAGAAGACAATTCTTCTACAGGAAACTTAGAAAATAGCAAAAAATATATTACCAAGATATGCCCAGGATTTGTTTCCTGATCATGCAAATTCTTTGCCACTTTTATTTCTAAAGAGTGAGGACTCAAGATTTCTTAGTTCTTTTGCGCAGTCACTGTAGAACTGCTGGAGATATGGAACCACTTTTATTGTACTCATTACGATTCTTTCATTCAACCAAGTTGATTCTCGTCCATCAACTTTTGAATCTTCTAGATATGAGGAAGGTAGCCTGAAATATCAGATTGGCTGCCTTTATCTCTCACTTTTTATTTGATATTCTCCTCTCATCCGACCTTCTGGCAATGTCCTACTCATTCTATGGAAGCTTTTTTATGCTAAAGAATTTTTTTCTTCTCCTTCCCTGGGATACTCATGCATGCACACTCTGAAACACACCCAAATGTATGCACTCTGAAACACACATACACATGCAGAAACAGTGATCGGTTCTAGAGACATGGTAGACGTACTAATGAACAGATAAAAGGATATAGCACAGTTTTGGGTAGACCATCGGGTGCAAACCTATGCTACAACTTGCAATACTGAAGAAGCTATGATTATTGGGCTTCAACATCCCAGCTCCCAGTTTTAAAATCTATCTGTTCTGCAACAAGCAGCTGTAAAGAAAACAATAAAAAAATAAAGTTGGGGAGCCAATAGATGGCACTCTTTCATGTGAATAAACATCTTAATACCCCTTTGGCATATGCCAAAGTAGGACTGTATTGCTATTTTTAAAAAATACTATGCTAATATTTCATGGCCATTGAAAACTTTGTTTTATAGTTATCTCTCCAAACCTTTTAGCAGCATCTTTAAACAAAGAGTAGTGTGCAGGAAATGTTTGTGATACTTAACAGAAATAAATTAAATGGATTACTTAGTCCAGCATCTAGTGTAACCCATATTGTCAGGTGACTGCTGTGCTTGCAATCCTAATTAAAATTACTATAGAAGTAAGTCCCCCCCCCCCCCGCATCAAGTACTACTATTCTGCTTCATTTTGGTGGAGTTGTGGTCCTGGGAGGATAACTAAAAAATGCCTGAAGTATATTTATTTATTTATTTATTTATTTATTTTTGGGACTTATATGCCGCCCTATCTCCCGAAGGACTCAGGGCGGCTAACAACAATAAAACACAATAATACAAATGTTAAAAAAGATTAAACTAACAAGCCCCAATGATAAAATGATAAAATATTAAAGATATTCTATCTAAAAATCCCTATCGTCAGTCCAGGTCAGCCTGATGGAAGAGAAATGTTTTAAGGCCGTGACAAAAGGACCAGAGATGGTGCATTTCTTCATTCCTCACAAAGGGTGATACCTCCCCAGCATGTGCCCAGCGGGCAATGCCAATGCAGCAGGGGCTGGTCCCTTGCTGTTTCCAGATGGCCTTGTGGAGCTAAGACTGAATGTATTTCAGCATAGATGACCACCACGAAATTGTACCTTGGCTCCTGGCCAGCCTGGACCAGGGCCAAGGCAGCGGGGGCCATTCCCTCACTATTTCCAGGATGGCTTCGTGGGCCACATGAAACCACTTCACAGGCCAGATCCGAGCCCCGGGCCTTGTGTTTGACATGTCTGGTCTACAGAAATAAGGCAAATGGTAGAATCAATAGAAATTCTAACCCCAAACTATTCCAGAAAATCTGAAGAATGACATGGAATCCAACAGATGAGAGGACAATGTATATTTTACAGAATATGCAAACTATTTAACAATATTTTTAATTTCATGTGCTATGAAAATAATGCTTGGGCTCATTCAGTGCGGCCTTAAATGGGAATTAGATGCCAGATGTCCCAGATGTCATAATAATAATAAACTTTTATTGTCAAAGTACAACATGTGTACATTGAGATTAGCTGAGCCTTCCCCCCCCTGTGCTCCCTCCCCCCAACACACAGTGACAACAAACATCCTACCACACCATGTGAACCAACTCCCAAGTCAATTCTGCATAAGTTCACAGAGATTATATCCCATTCAAAAGCCTAACAGCCCATGGATAGAAGCTGTTTTTCAGCCTGTTGGTATGGCTGGCTATACTCCTATATCTCCTACCGGATGGTAGGAGAGTAAAGAGATACCATCCAGGGTGTGAGTCATCCCTGAGAATCTTTCTCACTCTTCCAAGGCAACGAGCCCTGGCGATGTCATCCAGTGGTGTCAGGGGACAGCCCACAATGTCTTGTGCTGTGCTCACTACCCTCTGTAATACTTTCCTGTCCACTGCTGTCAGACCAGCATACCAAACCACAATACCATATGAGAGGATGCTCTCTATAGTAGACCGGTAAAGGAGGGTCATTAGCCATTGCTCTACCCTGTTCTTCCGCAAGACCCTAAGAAAGTGAAGCCTCTGTTGCGCCATTCTAGCCACCTGGGTTGTATTAACTTTCCAGGTCAGATCTTCACAGAGGTAGACTCCCAGAAATTTAAAGGAGGAAACTCTCTCCACACAGTCCTCCCCGATGTAAAGTGGGGCAGGTTCCTCCTTTTTTCTCCAGAAGTCTAGCACCATCTCTTTCATCTTGCCGATGTTCAGGTGCAAGTTGTTGTTACTACACCATATGGATAGTTTTTGTACCTCCACCCTGTATGCTGTCTCATCCCCACCTGTAATAAGACCCACCACAGTCATTTTAGAAAAGGCCAAAGAACAAGATAAATAATTGCTCACACATACTGGATAATGGAGAAAGGCAGAAGGATACCAAAAAGAAGTCAAACAGTATGTCAATTGATTATATAAAGGCTTTTGATTGTGTTGAGGATGTCAAGTTGCACCCTGAGGAAAACAGATATCCCAGAACATCTCACTTTCAGTTTTTAGTTTTATTGAATTTTTATACCGCCCTTCTCCCGAAGGACTTTCCTATATATAACAAAGGATGCAACAGATGGAACATGGGAAAACAGACTGGTTTGGGATTGATAAAGGAATGAGACAAGACTGTATTCTTCTCTCTTATTTATTCAGTCAATATGCTGAATATATATTGAGGGAAGCTGGAGTGAAAAATGAATATAATTTTAAAACTAGAGGAAGAAATATCAGTAACCTGTTGATGACACTTATTTGCTAGCTGAAAGTGCAAATGATCTGCAAACTCTACTAATGAAAGTCAAATAGTATAGTGAAAAAATTGTAGTGTATTCTTTAAATACAAAGAAGACAAGATTAATGATAGCAGGTATAGCAACCAGTCTTTAGAAATGGCAAAAAAAAAACACAACCCAGTGAAGTGGTGGAAAACTTCTGCCTTTTATCAACTATCAACAGAAAAGGAATCTGCAGTCAAAAAATGTACATAGAATATAGACTTGGTAGCATATGCAATGAAGGCCTTGGAAAATATATTCATATGCCCTGATATACAGTATTTGTAGGCAGTGCTTTTCCTTGTGACAATCTATGGAAGTGAAAGTGGGTTATTTCAATGACACTTGCATTTCAAGTGCAAGATATGAACAAATAAAATACATCTGAGCTGATTAAAAGACACATGGTGGCACAGTGGTTAGAATGAAGTATTGCAGGCTAATTCTGCTGGCTGCCAGAAGTTCAATTTTGACTGGCTCAAGGTTGACTCAGCCTTCCATCCTTCAGTAAAATGAAGACCCAGATTGTTGGGGGCAATATGCTGACTCTGTAAACCACTTAGAGAGGGCTGTAAAGCACTGTGAAGCGGTATATAAATGTCCAAGTGCTAAATGCTATTATTGGCATTTTTGAATGTAGGTGTTAGAAAAGACTCTTGATAATAACCTGGCTAGCCAAGAAAACAAACAATGGACAAGAGAAGAAATCCATGCAGAGTTCTTACTCAAGGCACAAATTACCAGACTCAGTCATGTTTATGACACATTAACTGAAGATCATATTGCCTTGAGAAGTCCCAATGCTGCAAAAAGTGGAAGGAAAAAGAAGATGATGAACAGCATCAAGGTGAATGAACTTGATTATATTATTGATGGGTGCATATTGGATACTCTGCGGGCAGAGTGGGGAGAGCTTATTCTGTAGAAGATCCATCTATGTGTTGTCTAAGTGTCAGTACTAAATTGATGGCACTCAGTCAATCAACCATATGGAAATAACTGTTGATGAATGTGATGCACATTTTTCATGACCATTTCACAAGTTATGCTCTATTTATTTTCTCCTGTTTTGGTTCAGCAATACTATTTGTTGGTTGAGGGATTTTCTTCTAGGAGAATTTGTTCAAAAACCTAGGTTTTGAGGAATTAGTCTGTGAAAAAATCAAATTACACATTGATGGAGAGGATATGTTTGGGGAGATCTTAGCCTACTATATTAAAGATGAGGTCTATAAGGATATAACTTTAAATGAGTGCCTGGTACCAGAATGATTTACACTTTTCTGATTATGGAACCATAAGTGATCCAGATGGTTGCCAAGAAGTAAATGTGTGTGATTAGGGTAAGTTGAGTGTTTGTTTATATGATTTTTGAAACATTGCATTTGTTGACAAAGTTTGACTTTGCACTGTAAGCATAGGATGTGATCCAGCTGGTAAGAGGAACGTATTTTTGTGCTGAGATTTTGGATATTAAAATAAAGAAATGGCTATCATGTTTGAATTGAGGTAAATACTGATCAAAGCATCAGACAGCCTCTTTTTAATGTAGATCAAGAAAAAGAGCAGAATTTATGCAGTGAACACAAAGGTCTTGTGTATTTCAGGCAGAAAAAAAACCTGGTTGTATGCTTCTGTAAAAGTCCAAGCTTCCCTGATTATTATGGTGGGGTAGGCAGTATTCCCTCTGCTTCATATAAGGAGACTGGGTTGTGGTATTTAGTGGTATTTCATATTTTACATTTTACAGGAAGAGACAAAAAAGTATGGTCCTAATAAAATATATATTCTAGTGCTGTTGTTGTTAGTGAAAAATAATAGCTATCTTAATATTAATAAGAGGAAGCATCTGGAAGACTGGCAGGATTTTTATATCTGTATTGACTTGGGAAATGAAAGACAAAGACTAAATGTACACCACCCAGAGAGTGTGTGTGGTGGGTGGCCTTATACATTTAATAAATAAATAAATAAATGGAAATTGAGTCTATTGTTGAAAGGTCTGGCCTGCAACAGATACCAAAGACGATTGTGTTGGTGCAGACTCAGCGTCTTACCACCTAGGTTCTGGGTGCAGTCATTATGGTTGAAGGATTACGGTAAAGCAAACTTGTTTTACTTTGAGTTTGAAATATAATAGGAAGACTTATTAATAGTTGCTGAATGTACAGAAGAGAGACAGTTTGGTGTAGTGGTTAAGCACTGGGCTAGAAACCAGAAGACAATGATAAGTTACTTCCAAAATTGTGCCAAAAAAATTGCAGGGACTGGTCTAGACAGTTGGAGGACTGACGACTGACTCAAAGGCACACACAAAGACACAGACACAAACACAAACACAGAAATGTGCAGAAGTAGCCTTAGGATAGCCTTTTCAGCAGCATGAGCTTGGATCCATTTGAATGTTCAAATTTATGAAATTTGTAAAAAGACAAACTATGAACAAGAAGCTAACTGGATAGCATTCTGAGAATATTTTTTAAAGATAGTATACCTACTATAAAACAGAATGTGGAAAACCATCCCATTCTCGAAGAAGAATGTTCAGAAATATGTTTTGGAGTAGGATCCCATTTAGAACTTCTGGAAGAATTCTTTCCAGAATCAGGATGGCCTCTTCTATAGTCAAAATAGAAATGACCCATTTTAAGCTCACACCTTTTCCAGTACAATAGGAGCAATCTCTTTTTGAGTTGAAACACTCTAAGACTGAATATTTTTCACACATACACACAGTGTAAAAGTTTTAGGTTAGTTCCAGTCTATGGAAATAAGGAAAATACAATAGTAGTTGTGGGATTACCTAAAAGATATTCTATTAAATAGATGGGCTTGGAAAAAGGCCTAAGATGTGCTATTGCCTTCCAGACTAGGGATATTGGTCTCACTCATCCCAGTGTAAAATCTTCCCTTCTTCCCCTTTGCAGTTCTAAGCTTTTGCTGGTCCCTCAAATTCCCAATCATTTCACTCTTAACAGTCCAGATGTGAAACAAGAAAAAAGATCACATCAGTTCAGGGTTTATTGGCCCAGGAAGGGAATGAACTAGGGATCTAGAGAATCCTATCTGCTAGATTTTTAGTGTTAAATAATGTGGGATTGGTTTTTAAGGTCTTGGGTAAACAGCCTTCAGCTGTTTGGGTAAAGGTCCTCCTGAATATGTTTCCGGAAAATGTCATGTGGGAACAGC
This sequence comes from Vipera berus, assembly GCF_964194415.1. Lineage (NCBI taxonomy): Eukaryota > Metazoa > Chordata > Lepidosauria > Squamata > Viperidae > Vipera > Vipera berus. The sequence goes on from NC_138203.1 coordinate 218,134,726, forward strand.
AGTAATTCTATAGCAACAATACTTTCCTTCCTTGTTCTCCAAAGGAAAAACAAAGTTATGTATGTTACTTAAATGAGAAAGTGAATGAGTGATTTTTATGCATGGGACAAGTTTAAAACATAATTAAGACTATGGCTGAGTGCAGTTGTGAGTCAAAGGCCATTTTATATTGAAAATAACAAACACTGTTTTTGTTATGATATTAAAAGGTACACTTTGCAGAGTTCTATTCTTTTTGGAAAGGAGTGTAAGTGAAACAAAAAAGAGAAAGGAGTATGAAAACAAGGACTTAATGAACATATACGGAGCATAATGGTCTGATGATGCTATTGACATTATTTCAAACTTGTCCTGAAAGTATGAGATTTGCAACCTAACATATTTCTACATTTCATATGCATAATTTAAAATATTTTAACTATAGGAGTGCAGTGGTTAGGATGCTGGGTTGATGATTAGCAGGCTTACGTTTGAGACCTGGTTGCTGCCATGTGGCAGAATGTGCTCCTGTCACGAGCTCCAGCTCTTGCTGATCCAACAGTAAGTAGATGGAAAAAAAATTAATTAAAGTATATGCTTTGAGATTGTCTAATACAATTGTCTAATACAATTGTCTAATACAATTGTCTAATACAATTCAGGCACCTTTTTTCTCTCTTGATAAAGATCAATATTGTATTTAAAAGTACCTTTTATATGCTTGCTTGCATCTTGGTAGAAATAGCTTATTTTGTTTCTCCTCCCACTTCTTCCCTTACAAAATGTGGTATGGTCTCTGGAAAGCAAATACGGCTAAGTAATTCAGATTGGTTCTTTGCCTGCACCTTGGCTTCTTCTTTTTCTAAAAACAGATTATGAAATATTTAGATCACATGTATTAAAATTATCCTGGTCCAAATTTTAATAAAATTAATGTCTAATTATTATTGAATTTTTACACCCTAAAACATAACAATAATCAATAATTATTTTCTTCCTTAGTATTAATGATTGTATTTTATTTATTATAGAGAACAATAGCTTTAATAGTCTTAAAAAGGTTTAATTTGTATGATTTTGAAATTTTAAAATTTTCTTCTACTGTAATCCTTCCTTCTTCCTTCCTTCCTTCCTTCCTTCCTTCCTTCCTTCCTTCCTTCCTTCCTTCCTTCCTTCCTTCCTTCCTTCCTTCCTGTAACAGACAGACAGGTAGTCACTTTGATAATGAGCACATGTCCATATGTTAAATTCTACAATGTAAAAATGAAGTATAAAAAATCTTGTATGGACATTCAATGCAGATCATATAAATGAGGTTCAAGTCTTCAGCAACAAGTTGGAAGAACTTTTAGCTATGCAAGTTCAATATCATCTTGATACTCTCCAAGGGCTGTGATTAATTCCAGAGCGGCCAGTTTGATGCCACCTACTGTTAGGTGTCTCCTGGTAGAGCAAGTAGAAAGCAAAACAACTGATACAACAAGAATTTAAGAATTTCTTATAGGTAAAGGTAAAGGTTCCCCCACACATGCGTGCTAGTCATTTCCGACTCTAGGGGCCGGTGCTCATCTCCGTTTCAAAGCCGAAGAGCCAGCGCTTGTCCGAGGACATCTCCGTGGTCATGTGGCCAGCATGACTAGACACCAAAGGCGCACAGAACACTGTTACCTTCCCACCGTAGTGGTCTCTATTTTTCTACTTGCATTTTTACGTGCTTTCGAACTGCTAGGTTGGCAGAAGCTGGGACTAGTAACAGGTAGATTTATTAATAATTTATGATAGCTTCTTAGCTTTTTAAAATTCCAGTGACTATTATATATCAAACATTTATAGTGAAATCTATGTTCAAATTCTCATGCCTTCAAAAGGGACTTGACAGCACTCTCTTTTAGGCAAAAGAGACTGGTTTCCAGCTGTCTTATGTTTTGATAACAGACAGATCAGATATCAAGTTAAATTCCTCTGACCTTGTAAGAACTAACTCTCATCTCAATCCAGCTGGTTGTATTGACAAATACTGTGTACAAAGGGATGGACACTTTATCAGTATGAGCTTATGACCATATTTACTGGGAATTCCTCATTTGTGAGTAATAACTGCAATCCTCATAACAAATGGCATTCAACAGATTACCTGCAACTCTTGCTGTAGGATAGACATCTGTTGAGCCTTCAGCATTCAGCCCCTAAACCTCTCACTGTTTGTGGTAGGTTTTTTTACTCCATTTTTTTTATATTCTGTGATTTTTTTACAAGAAAAACTATCAGCAACCTGTTGCCCAAGAGTTGTCCATTGAAATTCTTAAACTCATGTACACTAAGTTGGTGAAGCAGCTGGGGTGACAAAGAGAAGAATAGTCTAAGCTAACCTTATAACTCTTGAAGCCCTTCTTGAAAACCTGATATTTACCGTACTCGGAAAAGCTAAGATATTCCTCTGCTTAAAACAGAGAGGGAGAGATGCTTCCATGGGATGGGGGTAAGCAGCTGTAAGCAGTGCCCTTTCAATACTTGTGCTATGAAGGTCATATCTTAGTATGAAAGTGGCAGTACTGGATAGCAATAGTAGTAGCACTTGGACTTGTATACCACTTCATAGTAGTTTACAGCCCTCTTCTAAGTGCTTTACAGAGTCAGCATATTGCCCCCAACAATCTGAGTCCTCATTTTACCGATTTCAAAGGGATGGAAGGCTGAGTCAACTTTGAGCCAGTCAGGATCAAACTGCGGGCAGTTGGCAGAGTTAGCCTGCAATACTGCATTCTAACCACTGTACCACCACGGCTCTTATTACTCTTCCATACTGAGATAGGTGGCATATAAATTTAATAAACAAACAAAAAATCTCTAGATGCCTCTAGAGTTTAACATCTCTGCTTAGGTTTATTACTGCATATTGCATATTACTGCAACCCTGTGTATCTTTGGAGAAATGTCCATTGAATTAAACAAATGAAGTGTTATAAGGATGGCTTCCTTTTCTGCATGTATAAAGATTGCTTTATTTGTTCAGTATACATAATCTTCCACAATTCATCACAAAATGTTGGCTTTAATTAGTTAGCTTGTTAGCTAATATGTTTAAATAACTTACATGGCTGTCAATCTTACACATAACCCTCGGCAGTTGGCATGCATTGTGAAAAAATGGTCACTGGACTTTAGAGTGAAAGAGACTGTTTTAAATTGGACAATGTTTTAGAAGAGACATAGTGGATTGTGGTCCACAGTAAAAATGCATTTTAGAGACTGCTGTCCTGACTGCAGACTCTTTGTCCTTGACTGCAAAGTTATTTGGGATTCCAGAATAGCTGTGTTAGTCAGTTGTAGCCAAAACAACAAAGAAAATTGTGGTGCTGTGAAGGCTCAAACAATTATTGTGGTTTAAGATTTTTTTTTTTCATTTTGGTCAGGCCCACTTCATCAGATTTATGAGTTGGTGACTCAGTATATGTATTCTGAGAACAGAAAAAAAAATGATGACATACAAAATTGAGCTAACTACCAAAGCAAGGGAGAACTATACCATATATCTGATACATTTAATGCATAATCTCAAACCCTGAAAGACTGTTAAAGCAACAAATAAAAGCAAAATTCAACAGTCTTAAAATAACAAAACATTACAATGTTATGCAATAACAGTTATTATTATTAAGTTTCATCACACATTCAGCTAGTTATTTAGAGACTGGATTTGTCTATTTTATCTCCCTATCCATTCTTTCCCAAGGACCTGGGATAGGCAAATGTTGTTATTTTATGGTGCCAAAGATATTATTTCAGGACGTAAGCTTTTCCAAGTAAACCTGCTCTTTGCAATCGATTGCTGGTGATTTTGTCAATGGTTAATGGTGTTCAAGTATTACTCCAAATGTTTCAGGATTGTCTAATACTATCGGTACTATTTTTGCTTTCTTTTGCCATAGCTGTTCTATTTTTATTTTGCGTCTTTGTATTTTGTGATGTTCTTCAATTCCCTCTCTTCTTTTCTGTTGTCTCCAGGTACTAACATGTCCACTATCCAGAATTTTCCGTCTTTCTTATTGACAATTGTTCAGTCTGGCATGTTATGTGGCAGGTGCTTGTCTGTTTGAATTCTAAAAACCCAGAGCATGTTAGCTTCTTCATTTTTTATTACTTTGTCTGTTTCGTGATCCCAGCAGTTCTTGCTTTCAGGCAAATGATATCTCTTGGTAGACATTCCAGTCCACCTTTGTTGCTACTTTGTCATGCTGTTGCTTGTAGTCAGTTTGTGTAATCTTCTTGCAGCAACTAACCAGGTGTCCACTGTTTCTTCAACTTCTTTGCAGAGGCAGCACTTGCTGTCCATTGCTGTGGTTATCTGCTTGGTCTACTATTTTTATTGATGTACTGGCCACGTAATACTTTGCTGTGCTTTGTGGCTTTTCTATTCTTCATTTGGTCTTTCTTCTTCTTCTTACTATTATTATTTACTTCACGACTTGTTTTCCTTGTTACCTTCTGGGAGGAGGCTCTGTGGTATCTGAAGCAGAACATCCAGATTCAGTCACAGCTTGTTCCATACAGTATTAACCTTGTGAACTCTCAAAATTCCTCCTTCCGCCATGTATTCAAGATGGACAGTGATTAATATTTATATGTATTTATACGTAAGGTTAAGGGACGCGGTGGCTCAGTAGGTTAGCTGAGCTTGTCAATCAGAAGGTTGGCAGTTTGGCGGGTCGAATCCCGAGTGCTGCGTAACAGAGTGAGCGCCTGTTACTCGTCCCAGCTTCTGCCAACCTAGCAGTTCGAAAGCACGTAAAAATGCAAGTAGAAAAATAGGGACCACTACGGTGGGAAGGTAACAGCGTTCCGTGCGCCTTTGGCGTCTAGTCATGCCGGCCACATGACCACGGAGTCGTCCTCGGACAAGCGCTGGCTCTTTGGCTTTGAAACGGAGATGAGCACCGGCCCCTAGAGTTGGAAACGACTAGCATGCATGTGCGGGGGAACTTTACCTTTACCTTATACGTAAGGTTGTAGGTATATACATATGTTGTATATAGCATGTTCATATGTGTGTTATGTATGTGTACACTTTTGAGAGCAAGCAACAGAATTTCATTTTTAATGTGTGCCAGTGTGCCCACAGTAAAACTATGACAATAAAGGCTATCTTATTTATCTTAAAATTGACCATCAAGTCTTTTTGACGGCTAGTGACAGACAGATTTTTCTCCCTCACAATCTATCCTTAACTTGGTGTTTCAGGTTGTTCTAATAGTCCATTCATTGCCACTGTAACTGAGTTCTTTCACTTCGTAACTGGTCATTCTCTTCTTCTCTTTTCTTCCACCTTTCCCAGCATTACAACCTCTTCCAGACAGATGCATCTTCACATAATGTGTCCAATGCAGGATAATTTTGAGCCTGGTCATTCGTGTCTCAAGTAAAAATCCTGGGTTGATTTCTTTGATGAGCCATCAGTTTGTTTTCTTGGCTGTCCGCAGTATTCTCAGGAGTCTTCTACAACACCAGAGTTCAAAAGCATCAATACTCTCCTATCCTGCTTCTTCAAGGTCCATGTGAAATAAAAGCAGTCCTACAGAAAATCCCTCAAATACATATAAACCCATAGCCGGTAAGAAAAATACCACATAGCAAATCCAACAGGCAGATAAATAGGTTTTTATCTCATCCTGGAAAGGGCCAGTTTGGGAAGGGCTGTAATTAAATGGCAGCATGCAGGCATTGCCTGACAAAGGTCAGAAGATCAATCCATGGGAAAAATTCCATCAGCAGAGAGTGTAGAGCTACAGGGCACAGTTGTTGCCCTTCCTTTGCAATAAAAGCTTTGGATGAGGATAGCAGTCAGTGTTTCCAGAATCAGTTTTGTTAAAAAAACTATTTGAACAACTTTTAACCTTGTTTAGGCTGGAAGGATGGATGGATGGATGGATGGATATCACATTAAGTTTAAGTTTAAGTTTATTATATTTGTATACTGCCCTTCTCCCGAAGGACTCGGCAGTGAACAGGGCACATATAAAATACAAAGTACAAAAGTTAAAAGAGAATTAAATAGAAGCCCGAGCTAAAACAATAAATAATAGTGTAAAAACCCGCAATAAAAACCCCAACACATCCCCCATCAGGCCAGGCCGGCTTGTTCAAATAAATAGGTCTTCAGATCGCGTCGGAAGGAGCGAAGGTCAGGCGCCGTCCGGAGCTCAACCGGCAACTGATTCCATAAGTCCGGGGCACCCACAGAGAAGGCCCTCCCCCTGGGGGCCACCAGACAACATTCTCTAACCGGTGGCACCCTGAGGAGACCCTCTCTGTGGGAACGCACAGGGCGGAGGGAAGTTGACGCCGGCAGCAGGTATGTTTTGTGTGTGTGTGTGTGTATTACAATGAAGATTAGAGGTATGTTTGGCATTACAAAGATATACATATTTGTTATAAAATAGGATATGTTCTATTCATAGTGCAAATTGTGCATACAAACTAAAAAAAATTGTGATAGTGTAGTGACTAAAGAGTTAACCTTGGATTGGCAGGCCCAAATTCATGGCCCCACTTTACCAAGGAGCTCATGGGATGGCCTTGGGATAAGCACTCTTTTTTTAAATTCAATCCCTTTACAGGGTTGTTATAGAGGTAAAATTATGGGATACCTTTGTGTAAACTACTGTTTGTTCTTGGAAAAATATAAGTTCAATGTCTATTATTAAAAAATAATAATCACAAAGTGTGTTCGAAAGGCTATTCCATTCCCAAAGGAAGGAACAGGATTTCATTTTTTAAAAAATCTTGGGGGCTAAAAATGATGCAAAGTCTTTGAGGGAAGTTCAAGTTTATTTGGAGGGCCAGAAGAGGTCCAGTTCCCTTAAAAGCTGTTCCTTAGCTGCAGGGCTAAAATAATAATGATTTGATGTGTGTGTGTGTGTGTGTGTGTGTGTGTGTGTGTGTGTGTGTGTGTGTGTGTGTGTGTGTGTGTGAGAGAGAGAGAGAGAGAGAGTGTATACCATATACCATACCATATACCATATATATACATACCATATATACACATACTCTCTATATATATTAACATGCAACATTTTAAAAATTGCAATCCCCCTTTTGTCTGACAAAAAAGGCCTCCTCTAAAATAATACTTGACATAATATATTTGTGCATTATCCTCAAAGCAGTATGTTCTCTGAAATCAACCTTGTAGACTAAATCATGAAGATTTCCTTAATCTTCTTTGTCTTTGACAAGAGGGCCTAAAGTCTGATATAGTCCACATCCTCTTCTATGATTGCTCTTCTTTAGTGAACAAACTGGATGCATTTCCATATGCTTCAACTCCTCTTTTGAAACCTTTAGTCATCCTATTTTTGCCGACAGATATCAAGAACATCTCAACAGATTGAATTATAAATAGTCCAAATATATTTTATGGTATTATTCAATAGTCCCAAAGTGAATAAATGATAATCTGCATTTTATTATATTATTAATCTTTACTACAAGTAGTTGCAGTGGGGTGGAAATCTGCATTACAGGTAGTGCTAGTAACAAAGTTCATTTATGGCTATTTATATTTAGGGAGGGATAAACAACTTATTTAAATTTATTGCTTTTTAGCAACTAAAATAGAGAGTGGAAGAGAGGACAGAGAGAGAGAGAGAGAGAGAGCGAGAGAGAGCACAGAAACATGTACATTGCAAGCATTGTGATTGACCTGTAAATTTGCATATCTACTTTTAAAATGTCGTAACACTGATTCCACTGGGTAGTGAATTGACTGCCGACAGATATCAAGAACACCTATTATAACAGTTGCAGTTGAATAGATATGTGCTCTAAAGATCAGACACGGAATTTATCTTCCACGAGATATGACAGTGATCTTAACCCTCAGAAATTGGGGCTGCATGCAAAAGTACTTTGCAAATGCACTTCAGAGATGTTGTGACATTAGAAAAGCCCCCACGTAGAGGGGCTGTTGAAACTTTCTGCAGTTTTTAACTTAACTGTACACACTAGAAGATGATACCGTGTGCCAAAGAGCCTCCGATGAATTATTCATCAATGTGAAAGACATAGGGGGGAAAAGGGGAGGGAGGAGAAGGAGGGGAGACAGAGAGTAGAGACAGAAAAATTATGCATCCTTCCTAGTTAGCCTTAGGCCAGAACCTGTCATGTGGATTTTTTTTTCAGTGCAGAGTTTTTGGCTGGTCAATCATTCTCTGTCCATGGTGTGATGGGGAAAGGGTGTGTGTGTGTGTGTGTGTGTGTGTGTGTGTGTGTGTATACGGTATATACTGCTCAAAAAAATAAAGGGAACACAAGATAAGACATCCTACTATTAAATACAGTACATTGTGTTGTTTAAGTGTTCCCTTTATTTTTTTTGAGCAGTATATATTCCTATAGCTGTAACCAGACTTATTCTAATATGGAAGTTGTCTGCAATGTCCCGCTTGCTACCTGCATAGAATTAATATTTTAACTGCCTGGGAATTTAGATGGTGTCTAATTTCTAATTATAATAGTATGTATTTTGCTCAGAAACCCAGGATCAGACCATGCTCAGGGTGAATCCATTTTATGCAGGTGGGGAAAAAAGAATTGTTTGCAGAAGTCTTGCAGCGTGCACACAACATTATATCAAAATTTATGTTTGCAAAAGTCATATAATGACTCTCCTCACCACAGCTTATCACTCTTTCTTATGCACAGAGGAGAAAGGAGCTTTTCCTGGTAAATATCAGGGATTCTTAAATTACATGCATTCATTACTATGTCCTCTCTATTTTGAACCCACACCTCAAAATAATAAACCTGAATTGATTTCGTTTGCATCTGGCCAGTGCTTATAATGTCAGAATTAGCCTTATAATTGGACTGACTGTGACAGTTACTTCAATTGACAACATAGCCTTGCTGGATCAATCCAAGGCTCATCTAGCAAGCCTTTTGCCTCTCATGGTGATCGCTGCACAAGATGCAATCAAGGAGATCAACCCATCTTCTCCCAATTTTTCTTCCAGCCCCCAGTATATAGAGGAAGACTGAAGGAGGTATCTTATCTTCAAGCCAATTATCCCTGCCCTCTATAATGGTAGAATAACAGAGTTGGATGGGACCTTAGAGGTCTTCTACTCCAACCCCCTGTTCAAGCCGGAAACCCTATTCTATTTCAGACAAAATGATTGTCCAATCTCTTCTTAAAATTCTCCAGGGTTAAAAGGTAAAGGTAAAGGTTCCCCCGCACATGCGTGCTCGTCATTTCCGACTCTAGGGGCCGGTGCTCATCTCCGTTTCAAAGCCGAAGAGCCAGCGCTTGTCCGAGGACATCTCCGTGGTCATGTGGCCGGCATGATTAGATGCCAAAGGCGCACGGAACGCTGTTACCTTCCCACCGTAGTGGTCCCTATTTTTCTACTTGCATTTTTACGTGCTTTCGAACTGCTAGGTTGGCAGAAGCTGGGACGAGTAACAGGCGCTCACTCTGTTAAGCTGTTCCACCGACTAATGGTTCTAACTGTCAGGAAATTCCTCCTTAGTTCTAAGTTGCTTCTCTCCTTGATTAATTTCCATCCATTGCTTCTAGTCCTGTCCTCAAGTGCTTTGGAGAATAGATTGACACCCCCCTCCCTCCTTAGATATTGGAAATTAAATATTAGAAATTTGTCTAGTCCTTTTTGAAGCCATCTCTACTAGCAGTCTACACCATATCTTGTGACACTGGCTGATAATTGTGGGGGGAAAAGTCTTTGCATCAGTTTTAAATCTTCCACTGCTCAATTTCATTGGGCGCCCTCTAATTTTACAATATGGGAGATGGCAAAATCTTCTCCCTGTTCATCCTTTCTTTACCATACCTCATTTTGTAAAACTTCTTGCTTGCCTTTTTTTTTCTCCCTTGGCACTCTTTGTAGCATTACCGCTAAGATGTGGTGACCCAAATGCTCCAAATGTGGTTATATCATACTTTTGAATGCTGGCATGATCATAGCCACTGATTTATTGCCTACCCATCTGGTAGATGATGCTGGGAGTTGCTGTGGTAGCCCACCCCTGGCTAGTTCTCCTCAGCCTCCCCACTTCCCCTTCATTCCCTCAGGCTCTTCAAATAAGCTTCTGCCTCCCCCTGTAGCATCTCTTCTACTGCTGAGGTTCAGATTGCCAGCCCAATCAGCTTTTCTATCCGGAAGGGGAAACTGCCATCTTACCTATTGACTCAGGTGACAAAATGACCTGCTCTCCTCAGGCAGAAGTTTTAGTCTGGAATCCTGACTTGTAAATGGACCCTTCTTCCAAAGCTGCTGAGGAAACCCAAACAGAAGCATTTCCACAGCTCCCAGTTTGAATCTCAAGATCAGGATGGTTCCTCCCAGGCAGGAAAAGGGGTAGGTTTCCTCTCTACTCCTCTCCACCAAAGAGTTAAGCAAGCTTGCCTGAGCAGATTAACTGAGCAAGGAGGCGCTCGGCTCGGCTCGGCTCGGCTGGGGTGGGGTGGGGTGGGGAGATAACAGTCTCTCCCGCTGTCAGTTACACCCGAGTTTTCTTTGTTGCGGAGAGTGTATTTCTTGAAGGATGTGCCTGGCTGGATTTTTTTTTTGCAATATTAAAAAGCAAGGCCCTATCTTTCTCTCCCCACCCCTAACCCCCCCCCCGTCATTCATTCGCTCTCACGCGGGTATTCTTCCCTTCTTCTTTTTTTGCTTTCTACCTCTTTCTCTTTCCCTTCCTCCAACGCCCCCTCCTGCCTCCTCTCTCTCCCTCTCTTTCACTCCATCACCAAGCTTCCCTCTCCACCACTCCCTTGCACTTCACAGAATAACTCAAGTCAGAGAGAGAGAGAGAGAGAGAGAGAGAGAGAGAGAGAGAGAGAGAGAGAGAGAGAGAGAGAGAGAGAGACAAAGGACTCGCTTTATTTATTTATCTATCCCCCTACCCCACCCACCCACCCACCCACCTGCCTCTGGATTTTTAGGAAAGTCAGAATCCCCCTTCCCGAAGCACGCAGCCGGGGAGGAGAAGAGCGAGCCGCGTGTGTGCCCGAACGCGGGCGATTCCAATAATAGCCTTGGGTTCGGATCGCGCTGCTTGCAACCGGGCCGTTGATGGAAACCGTCGCGCAGGACGGCTGGAAGCGGCAGGAGGCGATGGGTGGAAGGAAGGCAGAGCCATCCTCCCTCTCGGGAGACGGTGGTCAACCCACCTAGCCGACACCCAGAGCGCGCCGGAATCCCGCGGCTCCCCGCGTCCGCCTGGCCAAGCGAAACCCAGCTGCAGGGAGGGGCGGTACAGGTGGAGAAAAGAGGGGGCGCGGCGGGGAGGGGAACGGCTATGGGTCCGTGCCCCGCTTGAATGGCCGAGGAGGTGGGAAAGGGGCGGGGCTATGCAAATCGCAGGCAAGTAGAAGCCAATTGACTGAATAGGCTTTGGGTGCTCAATGTGAGCGAGGGGGATTTGTAAGCGTATGTGTGTGTGGAGGAGGAGGGTGGCGGTTTATTTCCCCTCTTTTTCTTTTTCTTTTTTTTTCTTTTCTTTTCTTTTTTCCTTTTTCTTTTGGCAAAGTGGGCAGGAGCGTCCACAACCATTATTTTTTATTCTTTCTTCCTGCCTTCCCTTCCCCTCCTTTCCGCTCTCCCCCGCCCCCACTTGCGCCCGTGCGCTCCTGGCGATCGGCCTGCAGCAAGAACTTCGGAGGGGCCGGGAGAAGCGGCGAGCCGAGCCGCGCGAGAAAAGGGAGGGAAAAAAAAGAAGTCAGGAGCGCCGCTCGGGGCGTCTGGGAATCCCCACCCGATTTGGCCGCCTTTCTTAACTTGCTCCGCCGCGAGCGCCTATCTATGGATTGGGAGAGGAGAACCGGGTTCAACTCCTGATTTCCCCAAGTCTCGAATTGCGGAAGGCGCGGCACTTCGATCGGAGGGTCGTCGGAGCGCTCCCTCTCCTCCGGGCGAAGGGAGCGGGGAAGGACGGCGGCGGTGGGACGTCGCTCCCAGGAAAGCTGGTAAGAAATGCCCGCTTGGCGCCGAAAAAGGGTCTTCTCTCTCCTCTCCGTTCCGGCTTGGCGGAGCTGGGAAGCGAGCGCTTCTCCTCGGCTCCTTGGGCGACGGGCGAAGTGCCTTGGCTTGGATCGTCCGCGGCGATCCGCTTGCAGGCAGAATCTAGGTACGCCTGCCCGGGAGAGGATTAAGCTCGTAAGCAGATTTCTCTTTTTCCGCGAACTGCCACTCCCGCGCCTTCACCTTTGTCGCCCCGCTTCCAAATGAACGGGTCCGGCTCTGTCGGGAGAACGGCCGGACTGCTCTCCGCCTCGGCAAAGGTACAGGACGGGAGGGGAGGGGGCGCGAACCGAGAAGGGCGGGGAAGTGGAGGTCAGGGGGACGTCGCTCGGCTCGGGCTCCGGGTTCCACTTTCGGAACTCCTTCCAACCTTGAGTCCCGGACAGCGAAGCGGGGAGGAGAGGATTGTCAAGCGGAGAGCGGGAGATCGGTGGAGAGGAGGCAAAGAACTATTTCTGATTGCAAACTTTCTGCGGCCTCCGGGAAATAGCTAGTTTGGCCCTTGTTTTACCTCGGATGGGCCCGGAAAGTTGAGCAGAAATCCGAGAAAGTGGGATGTAGAGGAAGAAAGGAGCCGAGGCAGAATTCTGGACCGCTTTCACTCGAAGCTGGTTTTTTTCTTTCTTTCTTTTTTTTCCTTTTTACTAAGGTGGGGTTGGAATCCTTTCTCTCTCATTGTTAATATCTCCGGCGAAAGCCCTTTGATATCCCTGCCCCATAAAAAGGGGGAGTCATTTAGCAAGGTGTGTGTGCGTGTGTGCGCGCGCGCGCGTGCTTGCTGCTAAGAACGCGGGCAATTTTGTATGTTTGAATGGCTGCATACCTTTATTTGGAGGGAACTCGGGAGGAACCTCTTTAAAGTCCAGGAGTTATGAGAAGGGTAGTAGAACAGGAAAAGGAGCTGAACGGTGGAAGAAGCCAGGTGACTTACCTTTCCAGGATCACCAAAAAGTCTCGGGGTTAAGCGCTGGAAAGCATGTTGGCGTGAGTGCATGTGTCTTTCCGTGACTTCCGGGTAACCAAGCTGCCTGAAGTGGTAACCTTCAAAGTTAAATCTCCCGAGAGACCTTTTCCTTGGATAGATAAATGCCGCCTTAGCATAGGCGTGCTTTAGAAAAGTGGAGGCATCGCGCCGCATCCGTGACCCCCTTTCCTCGCCGGTGCGTACATCGCTAGTGGTCCCGTCCAGAACAGGAATTCCGAGGCAGTCTGAGATGCGGGGCGCTTAGTCTGGACCTGCGGATCGCGGGAGGAGGAGGAGGAGGAGGAGGAGAGCAAATGGGTGGCACTTCTTGTTTACCTGAGCGGGAAATCACGAAGATCGGTCTGGGACGATGGTGCGATCGGGCTGATGTTTCGGGTTTGGCGAAGACTTGAACTCTTGAGTCTTCGGGAGAAACGAGCCGGGTAGGATCGGACGGTCCAAGCGCCCCCTATTCTCTCTCCCTCCCGGGCATTCTCCGGGTGCTTCGAGGGAGAGGGAAAGAGCGGACGCGCTCCGAGTTGGCTGGTGCGCTGCCAAGGTTAGAGACTCATTTCGGATCGCCCTGAGGACGCGCCGCTCCGGTTTCTCGATTGCCGACGCCTCGGGGAACTCGAGCTAGGCTCGCGTTTCTCTTGGCCCGAGAGATCGCGCAGCCTCCTCGCTTAAGCGGCGGGCGGTGCTGAGCGAGCCAAAGCCTCGCTCGTCCCGTCACCCACCGAAGTGAGGGCTGGTGCTGCGGCTCTTGCTCCGCTCCACCCTTCCCCGTCTCGGGGATTCGGGAGAAAGGCCCGGGCCGGCTGCTGAGCTCCCGGGCTAGACAGGCCCCGCCGCGCCCGCGTTTGGGCGAGTTGCTTTTCCTCGGGCCGCCGGCTGTCACTCGACCGAGGGGAAAGCAACTGGTTTCCTCGGGGCGGCGTGGTGGTGGTGGTGGTGGTGCGCCGAAGGAATTTGTGCTGCCGATGAACGTTACGGGGAAAGACCCGCCAGAAACGCGGTTACCATAAGCTCCTTAATTCATTTATGAACGAATCCATTATATTTGTGTATAAGAGGAAACAATAACAAGAGAAAGAGAAAGAGAAAGAGAAAGAGAAAGAGAAAGAGAAAGGAAGGAAGAAAGAAAGAAAGAAAGAAAGAAAGAAAGAAAGAAAGAAAGAACGAAGGAAGGAAGGAAGGAAGGAAGGAAAGAAAGAAAGAAAGAAAGAAAGAAAGAAAGAAAGAAAGAAAGAAAGAAAGAAAGAAAGAAAGAAAGAAAGAAAGAAAGCTGGACTTTCTTGGCAATCAAATGAAATGCAGGTAGGGCCTGGCCAATACCATTTTAAAAGGTTCCCAAATCCACACTCCAACAACTCAATTGTGGACAAGTTTCTGGATCTTGTCAGATGCCTTTTCTCTTCTTTGTCAAGGCAAACCAGCAAATAGTAATGTTTTTCCTTCCTGCTCTTGAAAAGCCCACTGTCTTTTTAAAAATATGTACTTTGGTTTAAAATAACATACAGAACACTGTGTTGTCATTGGGATATTTGTTGAGTCAAGTCTTAATTAATTCAACAAGTAATACTACAGCCCTTCAGAGCAGGAATGAAAATGTCCAGCTACCATGGCAGGTGATTCCTTCCCTCCTCAGTCGCTGTCCCAAGAACCCTCATTTCTCTCACTGCAGCATGAATGACAGACAGTTTTTTATGAATGAGGTGTCAGTAAGGAAAGGGATGCATCTCCTGATCTCCATGCATGGCAGGACGTGGCTTTGAATAAAAAGGGGCTGGCTCCCTTGTGCTTTCAGCCTTGTGCAGTCAGCATTTGGGGAACTTTTGCAGAGGACAGTTCAATTCATGCACTGCTCAACTAGTCTGTTACAATGCCAGCGTAAAGCTTGGTTCATTTTAAACCATTTTCTGTCAAGTTCCTCTGGTGCATTGTGTCATGCACACACAATATTCGTATCTGGCACAAACAGGGGAAGAGAAATCCAAGTAGATTTCGTTTTCCATTATTACACATGAACTGAAATGTTAAAAGAATACTTATTTTCTTAACAAACAGTTAGTTTGAAGAATTTACCATGATCAAGATACTCAATGTGGAAGCCATTATGATCCACTCTGGGGGCCATTGGAATAATTGGAATCCCAAGGAAAAATGGGGAAAAGCCAATAAAACTCCGTCTGCAGTTAGCAATGCACTCTCCTTCTCCATGTGTTTCTACACATACTGTAACTTTTGGGAATTGATCACCATAGGCAAAGAATTCAGTAAACTTATTTTGTATTTGCTACCAGGTGCAAATTATCAGAGGACAGATAACATGCATAGTTATGAAAAGTGGGACTTTGCATTATGTTGGTGTGTGTGTGGGGGGGAGGGGGGTTGGAATTACCAAATAGCTCTGCCATTCCTCTCTCTTCACTGCACTGTGATTTTCAATTAATTTTCAGTAGTCACCCAGCCAGCACTAAACATTCAATCTTCATTGAGCTTATATTTTCTCCACTTGGTTTTTCTGCAGATACAGGGATTTCCCTGTGTTTTCTGCTGATGCCTGCCTTTTATGAAGGGGTGCCATTTTGACTACATAAGGAGCCACATGCAAGGCATCCATACTGCCTTGCTTATTGATCAAACTAATTTAATACTCCTGTTCGCATTTACAGAAAGTTTTAAGCTGGTTAACAAAACAATAGAATTGTCCCAATAAACTAATAAGGTAATAAATACCCTGACAGCTAGAGAGACAGGCAGACACAGAATGACACAACAAAAAACATAGAATCACATGAAGCTGCTTGAGGCTAGCAAGAAAAACTCTTCTTGATCTGTGGATGACAGCCATTCCTATTTCAACAAGCCCTCAAAACCAGCTCTTCTAAGTTTGGGCAAAGTGGTGGCAGACCCCTTTGGGGAGAACTGGATTGCAAATTCATTCCCCCCTCCCCCTAGATATTTCTTTTCTATATTTATTGTATTGTTTTCAACTGATTTTACACCATGCAAAAACAAGAGCCTGTTTGGTGTGGGGCTAAAGGCAACAGGCAGAAACTATGAGCTGTGAATTCTAGCCTTGCCTTGGACCCAATTCAGCTGGGTGACTTTGGGCCAGTCATTTTCTCTCAGCTTTGGGGAAGAAGTAAAGGCAAGCCACTTCCAAAATCCATTGCTAAGAAACTTGCAGGGACTTGTGCAGGCAGCACCCAAGAGTCAACACTGATTTGAAAGCATGCACCCACACACCCACACACATGCGCACACACTACCCATAGTCACATTGGAGTTGGTCAGCCTATAGCAGTGATGGCGAACCTTTTAGAGACCGAGTGCCCAAACTGCAACCCAAAACCCACTTATGTATCGTCGGGTGCTGGGTGGGTGTGGCCAATTGGGTGGGCGTGACTGTGGTGGTAACAGCAGACTGGATGGGATTAAAAAGTTCAATCAATCAATTCCAACTTTGCGAGATCTTTTTTCTTCCCACGAGAAGTTGAAATT
This sequence comes from Vipera berus, assembly GCF_964194415.1. Lineage (NCBI taxonomy): Eukaryota > Metazoa > Chordata > Lepidosauria > Squamata > Viperidae > Vipera > Vipera berus. The sequence continues at coordinate 218,151,214 of NC_138203.1, forward strand.
CATTGATTGAACCTTTTTTTTTTGCACACGGTGGCGGAGGCCTAAAGCGAAAACGTTTTATAAAACCCAGCTGAAGGCCTAGGACTGGGGCGACGGCGCGCGTACCCACAGAGAGGGCTCTGTGTGCCACCTGTGGCATGTGTGCCATAGGTTCGCCACCATGGGCCTATAGGTTTAATAAATAATTGCCTCTTTCTTTGCCTGTTTGCATCATTTCCTCTACCTTCAGAGGAGCCTAGTGAGCAGCAGGAGTTCACTGCCCTCCCCCCCCAGTTCTGTCCATGAATATCTTTCTGCTTCCACTCCACCAAGAATGTCTGCCTAAGGTGGTTGCCTCATTATACCTAGTGGTAGGTTGGCCCCAGGAAAACACTGTAAATAAAAAGGGAGATCTGTGCTCCTCTACACACACACACCCCTGGCAAGAAATGATTGTATGAAATCCCTACCGATAATTGGTCATATGGAATGAATGCTCTGGGCATTTTCTGCCTTTCTAATCATTTCTAGGAGGCACAAGAGAGCACAGGAATGTAGCTAATAGCAACACTGCTGTAGAACAGGCCTGAGGTTTCATGAGGCTTTTATATGGCAATGTTAGGAGACCTATGCCTAGATCAAAAGCTGTAATGATTTCACTAGCATCGTTGCCCATTTGTGGCTCGCACACATTAACAGAGTTGTTAATAATTTTCTCACATATTCCTTCTCCCCTTTCGTTCTACCATTCTCTAAAGATAATTCCTGCACTGTAAGCTTGTTTCTCTGAAGGCCTGGTGGTAAACTGAGTGTGATCAGAAACCCCTCTTGTGAATTAACAGAGCCATCAGGAGGTTTCCCCAATTTTCTTTAGTTCCCCCAAATGTTCGCCTCGCTTATGGTTCGATTGATCTCCTTATTTATGTGAGATGAAGAGAGGTTTAGCTGTAACATATGCAGAACGATACGGTTTCTAGGTAAAGTTCATGGTAAACATGTATTAGTCAGTTGGGTCTATTTCCGTCAGGAAAGTGTATGAAACTTTAGAAAACACAGCTTCTCTTTCATTTATGCAGGTGTTTATTTTGCATTTATCTCACAACTTTCAGCTACTTCTGTTGCTTATCTTCTCCTTTTTTCTTTCATTCTTATCCTCTTCCCCCCCCCCCTGCCCTACTCTTTCCCTTTGTTTGCCATCTCACTTGCTCTCACTGGCACGCTCATCACCATCCAAATGCAACAGCGTTATCTGCCAGAACTATTTTCCAAGGCAGGCAAGGTTTTGATTCAACTGCAGTTGATTGTAGCAGTTATTTCGCGGTTAATTCGGATTTTAGACATTCTGGTTCCAAAAAAAAATAAAAAATCCCAGAGTGAGTGCTGAGTGAGGAATCTGCGAAAAAGGAAGTGCGAATGTGTGCGGAAAGAAAGGGAAATAATACAAATATTTACCTAGAGCAAAGGAAATTGCTATGATATATTGCCCCTGGGAAACTTTAACTCCTCCAATTGTGGTGTATTGCCCACAGCTGAAGAAAGCTCTATCTTCCTATGGGCCCATCCATTATTCTCAACATCCTTACAGCAAGGTTGGATTTGTTTGACTGATTCCAAGGATTTTCCTGTGAAATCCCTGAAGTTTGTTTCTGTCATTAACTCCTGCTTCTCTGCATCTTACCGGTTAACCAGAGAGAGCAGTACTGAGAACATTTAAGCCCCGGCTCCCTTTGTTCTGCTTGTCCCAAGCAGAATATGAGCTGTGCTTGGCTTGCTTTGCCTTTTGTGTTTTGTGTGTATGTGTGTGCATTTCACTGCAAATTGTTCTGGATCAGCCTAAAAAAGTATCCTTTTAGAAACTCACTGTAGTGCTAATAATGTGCATGTTATACATTAGTTTTGAGGTTTTTCAGATACCCTTGCTGGAGAAGAGCTCTAAATACCTAAACAGATTTTTGCCTGTTCACATGTAGGCATACTGTTTGAATCATTCTAACATGGTTTATAACTGCATCCAGATGCGCGTTTAGTACAATAGAAATAAAACAAGAAAGGAGCTTAAGAATGTAGAAGTTACCATGTTTCTGAGTTTCAAGCCCCTGTAATCCAGGCAAAAAACATTCTTAGAATATGGGTGGCACCAAATGGCCTGTTTTCTTTGCTGGAACAAGAAGAAAAGAAGGAAAAGTCAGAGGTCTCCGGAGGCAAGGCAGGCTCAGCTGGATAGAACAATGTTCTGCCTTCTATTAGCAGAAGGAAAATTCAGCTGTACTGCAAAAGAAAGAAAGAAAGAAAAAAAAAGGCAAATGCAGTAGATGGGGCTTCCTGGGTCCATATTTTAAGAGCATCTTTAGGTGATGCTTTCTGATTGTATTTGCATGGCAGGAAAGTCTGGATACTATGTTATCGTGACATGCTGAAGGGATTGGCATAGATGATTTTGTGTTTTGGTTGCCAACTCCTTTGGATAAAGTTTAACTCCTCAGAGCAAGTATCATCCGAATATAGTAAAAATCAATTACCGTAGACTCATTGATAAATTAATTAATTTGTTTGTTTGTTTATAATTTTTGTTTGCTTGTATCCATCTTGTATCCAACAAATCTGGGCGGGTTTTAGGAAGGTGAATTGCACTCAATGCCTTTCTGTTTCATAGAAGAAATTGGTTTCCCAGAATATTCAATGAAAGGTTCCCATTTTATACTAGTAGTGGGACCATCGTTCTGAGGAAGTCATTTTTCTGAAGTACTTTGATACAATTTCAGATGCCGAAATTGTGTGGAGGAATAAATTCAATCACATTTCTGCTTTTATAAGCCTCCACCAGCTGCAACCGCAGAAAGCAGACAACTATCATGTAATTAGTTGTCCAGTTGTCAAATGGATACTTAACCTGTACTGTATTCTGAAAAGGCAGATCTGCTGGGAAAGAAGGACAGGAAGCCAGTTCTGATCCAGAGGGACTGGGTAAAGGGCAAAAGTATTTTTTTTTAAATGAGAAAATGTTTTGTCTTGAGGAAATGATGAAATGTTCCTATGAGGAAATGTATGTTTGTCGTCATCACTGAAGTTGGGAAATTTATGTGTAACTTACACCCAACAAAGGGAATACTGTAAATTACACATACAGAAAGTCCCGTTTGAATTCTGGGTAGTTACTTTCACTGCCTCCCCCCCCACCCCCACCCCCGCCCTGCACTCTAGCCAGGCAAAGCTGTCAGATCCCTTCCAACTCAGCTAGTCTGGTACATACAAACTCTCTCTTTTCCTTCTCCTCTTAAAAAAATGTGTTTTGTCTTTTTTTTTGTCATTCAAATAATTAAGTCCAGATTTCTCCTGCCTGGTAGAAAATGGAGACTTGTACTGTGCAAGTGTTCCTTCCCCTGGTTCACTGCTTTTCTGTGCTCGGCAGGAGAGCGATGGAGGTAGCCCAGAGGAGGAAGGAAGGAGCAGCCCTTCTCTGCCTCTGTCTCCGAGGGGGAAGAGCTACTCCCTCGAGAGCCCCTGGTGGGTGGGCTGCTGGCTCTGACTCTTGCCGCCATGAGATAGGACTATAAGGACTCTTTTCATTCCTGCAAGGAGACAACTTGATTACTGCCCCTCAATCAAAACCTGTTTACTTTACCAAATGAGAGCAGCATGTGAGCTTGTTAATTGCAGTTGGGCTCCAATGGCCTGGCTGGGATTCATGCCTCCAGTGAAAGGCAGCCCTTCCCATGTTCTAGCAGTAGGGAGACACAGTGACCCCAGTTGCACTCACAGGGCGAAAAGTCCCCCCACTCAGGGTCCGCACTCGTGTTACAGCAGCAACTTGCTTTAAACTTACTGAGGACGCTGGCAATATGTCTGATTCATCCTTGGGGTTATCTTTGTAGCCAGAGGTGAAACACTGTTGTAACGAAATCATCTTGAAATGTGCACACCAACTTGCTCAGCCCTTGGATCTCTTTTCTTCTAAGGGAGGAGACAAATTTATCTACACTGAAAAGTATTGTATTCACATTTCTTTTGAGGACTAGAAATATTTACTGTATGGAAAGCTAAAAGTGATTTGGTCTAGAGGCCTTCTTAACGTGAAGAGATTTAGCAGAAAACCCAGAGGGCAGCAAAGGATTACACTTCATCGAGGAAATAGTCCGAAATCTGTTGTGTGTGTAGTGTGTGTACACATTCAGTACTAGGCAGTCTAATGCCAAAGAATACCCATATCACTCTAGAATGGGGTTAACGTTCAAGATACTTTGTATTTGCCTTGCTTCTATAACATTTTTCTCTCTGTGCCCAGATTAAGCTAATCTGGTTCATCGCACAAAGAAGTGATTGCTTGCTGTCTTGTGTGATCCCACCACTGTGATTTCTTCATTACAATAAGAATTGGAAAACCATGGTTAATGCAATGTGTGAACCAGGTGGTCAGGATGATGGCTTGGAATTTTACTAAAAATGTGAGAATTTATATGGTATCTGCCCTTAGATGTGGAATGTGACAACAGCATTTTTTTATAATTACTTTAAACACACCATTAGTCTTGGAATCACGTTCACCACAAAGAAAACTCACTTTGGTTCGGTGCCTTATCAGAGCCTACAGAAGATATAATGTTCCAGGCATTTATGCAGACTGTTGGAGACGGGGGGGGGGGGATATCATACACCATTTGCTCTTGTGCTCTGAGGGAATACTACACATACTAATTCTACTTATTTATTGGACATATCCAATAAATATTCTTCTTTTTTTCTACAACAACCGATGATGATGATGATGATGATGATGATAATAATAATAATAATAATAATAATAATAATAATAATAATAATAATAATAATAATAATAATAATAATAATAATAATAATAATAATAATAATAATAATAATAATAATAAAGTTGGAAGGGACCTTGGAGGTCATCTAATCCAACCCCCTGCTCAGGCAGGAAACCCTATACCATTTCGTACAAATGGCTGTCCAGTCTCTTCTTAAAAACTTCCAGTGTTAGAGCATTCACAGCTTCTGGAGGCAGGTTGAAATGGGTTGGGCTGAGAGAGAGTGAATGGCCCAAAGTCACCCAGCTGGCGTTCATGGCCAAGGCAGGATTTGAACTCCTGGTCTCCCATTTTGTAGTCTGGTGCCTTAACCACTAGACCAAATTTTAAACTATTGATAGACCATCTCACACCAGAATGAGAGAACTCACTGCAGTCAACTCAGCACATTCAACTCGCTACAGTCAACACGCCACAGCCAATTCACCATGGCCAACTCGTTACGGCCAACTCGCCGTAGGACAACTTATCATGGCTGACTCACCACTGCAGGACAATTCAACAATTCAATTTAATTATTTAAAATAATTTTAAATGTTATTTTAATTTTTTACATTCTCGTTTCATTTTCTCTCTCCTTTGTCATCCTTTCTTCAATAATTTTATTCTACTATTTGTTCAATATTAGTGTAACTCTTGTCCTGAGGCGAGTTGGCTGTGGTGAGCTGTCATAGACCCATCCCACACAGCATCAATTTCTTTGCCAAAGCATCCTCTTTCCTGTTCCAAAAGTTGAATTTCTCACCCTTAATCTGCTTATAAGAAAGCAGAGATTAACTCCCAAGTTCTGTGTAGCTGGGGGATAGGATTCTGAATGGTTTAGCTGACAGGTTAGTAGGTTATTTTATTTCTTCAATTCCCGTCTTAAACTTGGGAAAGTAACATTTTTTTGTCTTTTCTTTCCTCCTTCTTCCTCTGCTAGAGTGGCTGAGACATCTGCTTGGATTTTGGATCCTCAGTTCTCTGCACCATGCCCCTAGTTGGCTTTCTGCTCTGGGCCATCCTTCTCATTGTGGGCTGGTGGCCCTCATACTCCAAGGATTACCTCTTTGCTACTCCAAGGGTGCAGCTCACTTTCAAAGGTAAGGATCCAGTTTCTGAATTAAAACAACATTGTGATGGTAAACCTATTTTGGGTTTTACTTTCTGGCAATCAGTGGTTTATCAAAAGTTCTCTATCTGGAACATAGTTGTATACAGAGCAAGCTGCAAACTTGAAAGCCCAGTTTCAATGGCTAGTTTATCCGAATGATTACTCTGTTTCCAAGGAAGCTGCTTGAAGCAATTCCTTTTCTTAGGACTCTAGCCGTGATTATAAACAATGCTTTTCTAGAACAGGTTCCGAGAAGCCCCTGGGCTAGCAGCCTGCATCAATCAAGCACATGGCACATTGCACTTCCATGCCTCTCGCCATCTGGAGAGAACTAGCCTTGCAGCTTGTGGCTTTTCCTTAGATCTTTGAAAGAGTCATGCACCATGGCTGGCAGTGCAGGCAGCAGATTGACAGCTCAGTGAACCCAAGCTGCTGAATGCACTGAAGAGTTGGCAGCCACTCATATACTGAAATCCCTAGGAAGAGACTGGGCTACGATGAATGGACCCTCTGCCTGTTGCTGAGAAGGAGACAGGTGTTGGGACACACTGTCTGTAAATGTTCAGGGTTAGCTGGTGTGAAGCAATGATTGCCTGTGAAGGATGCTGAGCTGAGTTGACAAATGGAGCTCCAAGGGTAGGAAGCTGACATGGTAGACTCAGCATGTGACTACCCACTAGGAACAGATGGTTGTACCTTATGTGTCATTTCCTCTTAAGTTCCCTTCCTTTTCCAGGCTGCAGGGAGACAGACTTATTATGTACTTATTATGGCTGATGTATATTTAGGCTGCCCCTTCTGGTTCACCAGAAGGGGATCATGAAGAACCTGCCTTTCAATATTGCCATTAAATATTCCCATAGCATATATTATGTTGAGCATGGGAAGAAGAGATGTGTTGTACAGTTCCTTAGAGGAGACCTTTAGGGGAACAGCCTCTGATGTTTTCTGGGTCATAACTGGAGGCAAACAATAGGTTAACCAGCAAATCTGACCTGGAAACTATAAGGGGATAAGAAGTTGATTTTGTACCTTGCCTAACTTGCTTACCTGTGAAGACTCTGAATTCTTGAAAGCCCAATATGGGAATGTTGATTGTTTCTGCTGCTCTTCTTTCTCTAAACAAACATCTTTTCAGAATCTGTGGTGATAATTTGTGAACATGGAAGATTTATTCTATCTACATACCTCTTTAAATCAACTAGGCAGAAAAAAGCAAACCCTGTAATTTTCTTCCACATTAAAAGAGGGAATTTCGGCTGGTGTAACTTATCAGACAGAGGTGAGTGAACTGTGAAAAGTTCACACAGATCATCTTTGATTGCATCCACTCATCCTAATTTTGGAACTTATTTTTTAAACAATAAATGTCAATGAATGAATGAATTAACTGCCATGCTAGTAGGTTGAAAGATGAGGTTGAGGGGCCCTAGAGTGTGAAAATACTATTAGATGGATGCATTGCGTCACTGGAGACACCTGTAGATAGTATGAGATTCTGTTTCTGACTTCTCTGATTTCTATATTTTGTTTTTGACCGTATTTGAATTTGTCCAGATTTAATTCTCTCAAATGGGTCTGGTGTCAAGCCCATTCATTTTGTGTGAATACAGGCTGTTTCTATGCTTGGAAATATGGGTTGAAAAACTTATGTCATTTGTTACTTGCTCAAGGTTTCAAAACACACAGAAAGTATTAAGAATATCCGTGCTTGGCAAATTGAGTTAAGTGCCACAGTGGCTTGTTCTAATCGACCTTTTCTTACATTTTGCTGCCTGAGGCAAAGGACAAGGTGGTTCCCCCACCCCTGCATTTATTTTTGGGATGCTGGTTATATTTCCATAGTACTGATAGGCTAGCAGCCTTCACCAAATATACAAGAAACCTAGACTAAGAACCGCAGTCAAGGCTTACAGAGCTGTGCCTTCGAAAGGGGGAAAGGGTAGGCAGAGAAGTGCTAGAGGACCATCTGAGAGGATTACGCCTCCAATATCTGCTGCCCGAAGTTATTGCTTATGCTTAGTAAAGATAGGACAGCCCTTGTCTTTTCTGAAATTATTATTATAACTCTGCTTTGCCCAGAGCTGTGTTCTCTGTTTTCATCTCGTTTACAAAGAAGGATATAGTTCTGGAGAGCAATCTGACCTTTTCTTTGCAGCATGAAAGGAAGAACAAGAGTGGATGGAAACATGATCCATTCTGCCTTTAAGTGATGTGTGTGCGTATTTAATTGAAATCCTCCTTTTGGCTTGTTAAAGATTTCTGCACCCCGTGGAAGGGAGAAGTTCAAACTGAGGACTTTGAAAAATAGTGTCTTTGAGGTCTTTATAAAAGGGTTGGTTTCCTGTTAATCTACATTTTTTTTAAAAAAAAAAGTAGAAAAGCACTACCTTTGCCAGGGAATTGAGTCTTTTCACTGGATCACCTGACCCAGGGTTTTGCAGCCTTGATAAAACAGCAAGAATAAATCATAAGACTTGGCAATAGAGCTGAAGGCTGCTGGGAAAGGATGGCCAAGACAGCTAAAAGGATGGAAGAACTTGAGTAGCAGAGGTTGAGTAAAAGCTGGAGAGAGAGAGAGAGAGAGAGATGTGAAGTTGCAGGAAATGAGAGAAGAAGCTGGACTGGCTGTTAAAAGCATACAGTTTAGATAAGCCGGGACTCTGGAGAACAATCTAAAAACAACTCAAAGGCACTAAGCTAAGGAGAACAACATGAATGAAATAAGAGCTCAGGAGAGGAAAGATATGTTTTTTTAATGGGATTATTGAAGAACGTCTAGGAGGAAGAGTGGCCTCTTCTACAAGAGATGGTGAATAGATGGAGAATTGAGGAGACTTGGAATTGCATTCTTCCTGGGAAAGATCTGATCTAATCTGATGGGTACATCCAAGAGCATTAAGTTTATTTTCATAGCTCTATGTGTGTAACTTGAGCAGAGGGTTATAACAATGCAGAAAGAACTGTGGGAAGAGGACCAATGGGGAGAATGGGAATATTTATGACTAGTAATATGCTCAGTGTTCTTCTTCACTGACTATTCTTCCAGTGATTCCTGCGTTTGTTTAAGATGCCATTCTCATTTGCATGATATTGCTGAGTTACTGTCACCATACACTGTATGTTCAGCCACACAAGCCTTAATGCAATTATTCCTGAGCATATCTGCATGTCCAGGGACAGTGGAATTAGAGCTGAAAGATAAGCATCATCACGCCAAGTATATAGCAGAAAACATGCTTTGGACATGCTCACTGTCAGATCCATTGGAAGCGTGTTTTTTTTCCTGAATCCTCTCTAATTTCTCAAAGCCAGAGCTAATTTACATCACAGCTTTGTAGTATGACAGATGCTTTTTAATAAGCCTGTTCTAAATCTGCCCACTAAGGCAGGCTAATGGTCTCATGGCCCATCTAAGTGTAGATTAGCCTTTAGCACTAAATCAAAAATGAATCCAAGGCATAGATAAAGAGGTAATCCCTAAGTGAGTGGGCAGAGATTTCTGTGTATGCTTCCTTCATTTTTTAGCAATATTTTTCCTCAACAATATGCTCCTATTTTGCACTCCTTTTTTCTCCCTTTCTGTTGATGCTGCTATTATCAGTGGTCACTGTAACTATATTTATTTCAAACAACAGACCAAGAAAAACTAAGTTAATAAGGCTTTATTGATTCATGAGGTTATCACCTACTATACGTCTTCATTCTTTTTTTCACAATTCACAAGTACAAATTCAACATGATATTCATGATCCCTTTTACAAAACAGTTCCATGGGTGACTATGCAATGAGAGATAAATTGATGAAAAGTGTGTGGTGGTGACATTGCAACCCAAACTCTACTCTTTTGCGCAACACTGCACTGCAACTCTGAAAGGCCCTCTAGGCAATACTGTTTGGTTCTATCTCTGGTCTATTTTCAAAGATAGCTGGGATGCCTTTTCTGTTGTGTACATTACAAAAACATTTCTAAATTTAAGACATACATAATCTGTTGGTACCGCTTAGTGCTTTGAAATGAGTTGTTACGTTAAAGGAATTTTGAAAGCATTTAATTGGTTTGAATTAGGCCTTGACAAGATATATATTTGATCTGAGCATTTGGGGCTAAGAAAACTTCAGTATCAAGGAGAATATAATCCAATTCTAATTTTAATGCAACTAGCCTAATTAAAATTTTATATATACTTTTCAATTGTTCAATTGCCAGAAAGAAATAGTAAACTGATTTTGGAAGTCAGAAATGAATGGTACCTTCTATTACTACCCCACTCATTCTCAAAAAGATCTTAGGACAAGTTTTTCTGCCCTATTTTCAAAGGGCCCGTTTTTGTAATGTTGCTCCAATACTCCTATTGTCTGAGCTAGACTGATTTAGCTTAATGCAGACTAATCTCAGCAGCTAATAGGCCTATTTTGCCAAGAAAGGACCATCCCTTCAACTCTGCCAATGCTTACCATGCAGTCTAGTAATTTCTATACTGCCATTTCCCTGCAGTGCTGTAACAGCAGAGTGGTTAAAGATCTTTGTTTAACCAAGCTCTCTTTTTTCCTGAGTCAATCATTTGTGCATCCGTATCTTTCTCCCTTTTATCAGTGTGGCAGATGAAAAGAATTGGAGGAAGGGAGGAGGTCAGTGAGAAAGTGGGAAACATGGGAAGGAAGAGTTAATCATTATTGGTGCTTAACATGGTCCAGGCCACCAGCATGGCCAGTAATACTGCAGTCGGGCCTTTAGAGAAAGGTGAGAGAATCAGTGTAGAGAAAACCACCCACTTCCCTGGTTTTTTTTCTTGTCAGATTAATCAGTGCGGGGGGGGGGGGGGGAAGCATAATTCAGTATCAACAGGAAGGGGAAAAGTTATAACAAGGATCAGGTTGCAAGCAGCGTTGTGAAAAGCATTGTTATGAATGTGTATCCCTATAGTAAATTCATGGTTTGGAATAACAATAGTGGAGCTGGCAATAGAGCGAGACTTATAGCTGCCATTTTAGTAAGTAAAGACTCTTTCCAGTTGATCTCAACTTCAACATGTCAGTTTCATGGCAGCAATGTGGAAGCAGTTACCACTGCCTACTACTGAGACCTTTTTCAGTTCTCAATTTAGCCTACAGATGAGCTTCCAGGCGGGCTCTCTACAGTTAATACTGGGCATAGACACCAATGACCTATCCTGAAACAATGGGTGCATAATGAGCTTGAAATTAAAATAATGTTAGGATTTAATGGCTCTTGGCATTTTGAGAAGTATGACCTGTGTAGTAGTAGCCCTCCAAAGAATTTGGCACTGGATTCCTTCAGCTTCAGTATACACAGGAGAAGCAGGAAAGAACTACAGGTTATTTTATCATTATTTTCTTCATCTGATCTAGAGGCTGTCAAAGTATTAGCTTCTGCATGCCCTACCAGGTGCATATGGGAATGTATCCAGTGTGCAGACAACTTTGCTCACCCCCATGCACTTGCCTTTAACTAAGATCAAAGGGCCCATTTATGGGAGAGCGGCATTTCTATCATTGCTCTTGTGATGAATTTTACTACTTTTAATAATATTACCTGAATACAGCAAATCTCTTTCTTAAATGTGATCAGAAATGGACTCCAGGTTTTCTGACCAAAGCAGAATAGAGAAACTTCTTTATCTCTTGAAACGGTTTATTTCATTGATGCAACCTATTTGGGCTAGAATTAATCTGTCACTCTTTTTGTGCTTTTGTGATAAAGAAAAGCACTGCTATGAGCAGTATCAAAAAAGTGCTGTGGAACATATATATATAATCTAGGAGCTCAGTTGTTACAAGGAGCATGTGTGTCATAAAGTCATTTCACTTGATAGTGAGATTGTATTTTCAGAGTGTACACTAGGGTTGCTCAACTGAAAGTTGGGACTGAAAACCATACTTGGTCTTTCATGTGAAGGGTGAGTGGCACCAAGGTAACACACAACTGGGTTTACAGTAAATTAAGATGAATTGAACTGAATAGGATCACACATCCCCTATATTTAATGACTTTTTTTGTCCCAATAATGTTAAAATTGGATTGCAACTTTTGAGGGAGGATGATGTCAGGGCAGAAGCCAGAATTACAATTTTGGAGGGTGCACATGGGCCATTGCTGCATATGGACTATTTAATGCTAGCCCTGGGTGGTGCTTTCCCTAATCCACTCCTGTTTTTGAATTTTTAACTACTTAGTAGTCCTTGGAATTTAGAAAGCAGCACCGATTACTAAAGACTATTGTCTAGAAGAGCAAAATGCTATTGTGTAGAGAGCAATGAGTTGAGATTAACCATCTCTGGAGATATTAGGAAGGCAGCAATGGTGGGGTTTTATTACAAGGAGGTTTAAAGTGCTTCAAATAAATGATCAGAACTAATCTCATCACCTTCAGTTGCTGGTGTCAATCTTAACTGCACTAATGTATCTCACTTTCACATAAAGAATTAACACACCCACACACCAATACAACTGTTAGCTTCAGTCTTAAAAGCAGGAAGGTATTACAGCTGTCATGTCCTGAAGCGCTACTGACAGGCATCTGGTTGGCCAACAAGTGGACAGAATGATGGAGCAGATAGACCTTTGATTTGATGCCAACGACTCTTCTAAAGTTGTTAGTTCTTCAGAGCATTTGCACGATGCTGTTGGAAACTGAGCATTGGACTCAAAAGATGAAACATGGCTCCACTGAGATAGCTCTTACATTTCCTAACTCTGGTTAATGGTAAGATGGAGGAGAATGCGCTGATGTGAATGCTGCAAGCCTGAGTGACCACTTTGGAAGCATTGCTGTCCATCTGGTAAAGGGTAAAACAGTTTGCCTCCTAACTTCCTGCTGCAGCCAGTTCAAAATGCCTGTTATTCTGCTTATACCGGTGTTTGCACTAACACTCAGTAGGAACACCCAGACCACTGCTGCTGAATCATAATTAGAGCTCTGAGATTAGCCTGCCAGTGTCATTCTGCCAAGAAATGGTACATGCCGTATACAATTTTCTGTGGTCCAGGTTCATTCCAGCTGAAGAACTCAAAGGCATCAAGAATCACTGCCTTATGTATGCTGTCAGATTTATCAAGTTTAAATTATATGTGCTGGCAATTTGAGTAAAGATTTGGGGGAAAAAATTGTTTGTTAAATCTGAAAGTTGCTGGGGGAATGTCATTAGAAGAGAGCAAAGTATCTCCTTTTCCCTGAACAAGAAAACTCTGATTAGCCATGCTCTGCATGGATTCTGACATATATTTGCTGCTTTAAATTCACATGAACAACAGTTTTTCTAGACACCCTTCATATCTGAGCATTTACTTAGTATTATTTAGCTCTGATAGAAATATTCAATTTTACAATAGCAGTCAACCCATAATAGTAACATCTCATCTGAATCTCTCTGCTCCATATTTCAGCCCCATGCAAAAAAATAAATAAAAATGGGGACATGTCTTCGGAACGGAGGTAACCAGCAATGAAAGATTTGGCAGGATCCTGACTGGTTCCCCTATTTGCAATTACCGGTAAATTTTGTTTTCTGAGGAAGGATGAGATGGGGAAAACTATCTATTTATATCATGTTGATATGTACATTTTGTTTCAGGATTCTTCTCAGGAAAAACAGGTTAGCTATTCTTAGCCAAGAGCTCAATAACCTTCTTCCCACATCCCTTCTTGATGCATGAATTTACTTATTTAGACGTTGGAGTTAGCTGACAAGCAACCAGTATTTTACCAACTTGCCACCTCTTCTATGCTGGATGGCAAGAACATAAGATGGGGGAGTGTGGCTGGACTGAATTCTGCTCTATTTCTGTTCTTTGGCTGAATGAAATAAAGAGAAAAAAATGAAGAACATAGCTGTAGTCCATAACCTAGTTGGCAAGCAAGCTGTTTTCTTTGTACATGAATTAGTGATTCAGGCTGGCCTAGGAAACCATGCATGTAGGTTTATAGCTTCTACAGTCATTCCAAATGCTGTCACAGCATTTTGAGTGGCCTTGGGAACCCTTTTATGTACACTTCTCAATCCAATGCATAGATGTGGACAGAGCTGTTCATTCTTTTGCAAGGAGGAGGAGAGAAATGTTATTAACAAGAGGAGAAAAGGCAACAATGGGCATCCTCTCCAAATGTTGTTGATGGTCTTCCCCACCATTTGTTTCTACTTCTTTTCCACTGACATGTAATCAGTCATTAATGTGGCCTTCAATAGAACAGAAAATCCAGTATATATGCCAGAAAAACATCCAGCATATCTGGATGTTCTTGACTGATATGTTCTTGCAGCCAAAGGGTCCCTATTCTCTACAATCTGGAGGAAGGTGGAGTTTCCCCTCAGGGAAACGAGTGTTTACAAGATCATGATTGGTGCCTCATTATAACAAATACTAATAACCCTTTGAGTATTATTTCATAGTTGTTGTTATAATGCCTGTCATTTTTACAATCAGTCTATGGCTTATTGGGTCTTATGAGTAAGACTAACCAAGCAATATTATTGACTACCAAACAAAGTTTCAAGAGAAGAACCTGGAGCTTTGAGATCAAATCTGAACTATTTGCAAGAACTCAGCCATGAATTAACAGGAGCAACCTTTGCCAGAGAAAGTTTAATTCTCAATTAAATTTGGTATTACTTAACAGAGTGCCTTTATGCCAAAAGCAGCATGATGTAGTCTCACTGAATTCCTAGCAGCAAATTAAAAATGATAAAAATAGCTTTAAAGAAGAGTGTCTGCATACCAGTTACACTGAAAGATGAAAGATTCCTCAGCATCCTTGGTTAATGCACTCTACTGACACACTAACCTGAATCATACGTGAAGGGCACCAGTTGCCATGCACTGATGGCACAAATGTTTCAGTGACTTCTTTCTCAGCTAAAGCCAGTGCATCGCACATCGTGCAAGTGTATTGTCAAGAAGCATCTCCAGAGCTTCTCTTCTCAGAAGTAGTCTGATGTGTAGGAGAGCAGCGGTTGATGTGAGTAGACACCTGTCGTAGGATGGAAACCACCATTAGGCAAAATGAGGCAGCCAATAGGGACAAGAGGTTTTGAGTTTTCATGTTGGTTATCACTGAATTTTTACTTCTAAGGGCAGAGGGAGAGGAGAGACATTTTCTTTCAAAGTAACTTTGGTGGCACGTGAATTGACTTGGGTGCAGAGGGTGAATTCATGGGGAAGTAAATAATGAAAACAGCAGTATGCCATCACAATGCTTGCTTCATCATCAGATCCTCTGCTTGGATGACTAGGAGCGGTCTTTGATTGTTCTCTTTCAGGCTGCAAAATGTCTTGAGAAAGCCTGTTTCCTCTATTTAATTCCTATCAGTTAGAAATATAAGTGCTTTCTCTGGCAGGTCCAGTGGAACCAGCAAGGGCACAAGGAAAAGGAGAGGCAGCGGTGGTGGAAAACCCAAGTTTAAACAAGAAAGGAAATGCTGCCAATTACAATAGCCAACATTTTCCATCCTGTAATGAGCCGATGTTGGTTTCTAATGGCTGTCATTTCCCCCATTTTTCTCACGACAAGGATGTGCTCAGGGGAGATCCTTGCCTCTGCAGAGCTTCCTGGTCACATGTGAAGAAACCCATGGGAATTGAGCAGTATAATGGGCAGTTGTGGCAGTGTATGTGCTGAATAGCCCTACTCCACCCTCTCCAAAGATATCATTCGATGACTGCATCTGGCGATGCTCCAGCTGGGACAAGAAAATGTAGTTTTGAAAGAGCCACCCATTGGTGGGAGCTGCTTTGGAATTCTGCCTTAGAGAACTGTTTGTTCTGCTTCAAGTGCCTGGGTCTGGTCCTAAAAGAAAAATAAGCTGGGTATGTTTGAGCAGCAGGGACAATAACGAGTGTGCAGTGTAGGTTTGGTGGCTCTGTTTCCCTTTGTGCACTTTACACTGTGGCTGTGCAGAGGCAGTGAAAACCCCTTGGAGAAAACAACCTGTTCCTGAGGGGGGAAGTGTGTGTGTGTGTGTTCCACCCCACCCAGTTGCTTTCTGTAGGGGGATGTGAGGGAATGGCAGAAGAGAAACAGGAGTCCTGTTTTCAGGCATAATCTCTCCCTGCCTGCTTGACTAAGGTCAAATCATTAGACTTGCCCTTGCAACTCCCAGCCGCCAGCAGCATTGAAGTTGGGCCTCCTGTGAAATGAGGCCAAAGACTGGAGTTCTAAGAATTCTAAGAATAATATGATTTATCCCCTACAGCTGTCCTCTCTATTTAAATATTTGCACAAAATAAAATGATAAAGTCTCCCTTCAAATTGTGCTTGACTGCTGACAACTTCTTGGATATATCCATCTAGTTTCCTTGGCAACAATATGGAAGCAGCTAATCTGTGCTTCTGGTACTTTCTGGTGGTCTAGCCTACAGTGTTGGACTCCCATGCAAGTACTGAGCAGGCCTGAACCTCCCCCCACCCTTTTTTAAAAAGAAAATGCTGGTTCATAAATAGCAATAGCACTTAGACTTATATACTGCTTCATAGTGCTTTACTGCCCTCTTTAAATGGTTTACAGAGTCAGCATAATATTGCCCCCAACAATCTGGGTCCTCATTTTACCAACCTCAGAAGGATGGAAAGCTGAGTTAACCTTGAGGGGGTCAGAATCAAACTCCTGGAGTGAGCAGTAAGATAGCCTGCAGTACTGCATTCTAACCATGGTGCCACCACAGCTCTTCCTGATGTACAGTATTTGTTCTTTGTCTTAAAGACATGGAGGAAAAATATATGGCACGTATCTATAATTGCCACTTCCTTGTTGAATTTTGGATATTTCAGAGGATATGTTGGCCCTGGTTATCAAATGAGGCACAATAAGACCACATCATTGTGGCTGTGGAGATGGAATCAAGAGATCTTCTTTGGATGCATCCATTTCAGGGGTGCTACCTCAATCATTTCTCTCCTAATGCTCTATTGATTAGTTTTGTGGACTCCTTAGTTCTACTAAACCATACTCTTTCCTAATTATGGGTGGTTCAGCAATCTGCCAATTTTCTTGCTTTTTCTATTGAAAATGCTGTGTATATTCTCTTTATTTACCCCTAGTAGTTTCCATTACATCCTATTGTTGGATGCCTGATTTTTTTTGGTACTCTAGACATAAAGACTATTGGGTCCTATGCTTAAATTTGCTTGCCAATAGAAACCATTCAAGTTAAGTACTATAGCCTGAATCATATTACCTAGGTTGTGGAAAATAGAGTGGAAACAATCAAATCAATGTAATTTCATTGCTATTATGTTATTGCAATGAAAAATATCAAGTAACTATTAATAGAAAACAGTGTGCCATTCTCAAATATTGTTTGCAGATTGCTCATTGAGAGATCTGAAGAATTTCTCAAATCTCTTGTTTCATATAAGAATGAGCAACATCATGCATACCACACATGTGGCTTTCAGGCTTGAATATGAACTCAGTCTATCTATAAATTATTGATGGAGTTTAGCCAAGGGGTTTTGATTAATAACTGAAATTGTCTGCACAGATTTTTTTATTCTTTTTTTAATTTTCAAAATGCCAAAGCCTCATCATTTGGGTTTACAAATACTTATTAATCTAAGAGTATTTCATGTGCTTAGCCCTATGCAGTAGTTTTGTTTTTTTATGATGGCAGCATCTAACTAATCTGTAAAAAATAAAGTACAATTGGGTCTGGATAGTATCTGGATGGAGGACCACCAAGAACTTTCAGATGTGCAGGCTATACTGAGAAGTCTAAAAACATACTGAAAGTGGCAAGTCATTTTTGCTCTGTGGTCCAGAAAACAACACGGTCCTGTCCATAGAATCCATAGAAGGAGACTTTTTTATGATCGATCGCTAAAGGGAATCTGAGTTAAATATTCAAAGGGAAAAGAAGCGTGACAAAGAGTTCTGATACAGTGGAGGGTCCCATAACATCAAATCAAAACCATCATCAATCAATCCATCAAAAATAAAATATATAATATTAGAACCACCATGCCTGGGGGAATATCAATATGCCTATAGGAGTAGGTCAGATGGGATTATGGCATTATTATTATTATTATTATTATTGTTGTTGTTGTTGTTGTTGTTGTTGTTGTTGTTGTTGTTGTTATAAAAAACAGCTTTCTAGTTTGCAATTAAGAGCGCTCTCCAGCTGTATTAGCTCTGAGCCCAAGGTATTTATGAGGAAATTTGGGAAGCAGTTTTTCCTCAAATCTGGCTAGCCAAACTCGGGTTTTTTTCAGTTGGTGGAAATTTTTGTAATGATCATTGTTCTCACTTCTTATTGTAACATCAGAAGGCTGAAGGTAACCACTGATAAGGTGAATCTGGAAGAATCAATAAAAAAAGCCACAGCAACAGTTTGAAGTGCTGAAAAGGTTCGATAATAACTGCTATGGGAATAAGAATTAAATAGGAATTTGTTTTCTTCATTGTGCAAATTATTCCCCATCCCAACACCCACCCATGTGTCAGCTGAAGTGAAATTGTACCAAAACAGCAAAAATCCCTCCACAGAAGGAGAAAACAAGGAGCCCCCAGGGACTTGGAAGTGAAGATGGCACCTTTCACCTCCAGGTCAACAGGGCAGGAGAGCCATTACGAGCAAGGAGATTTGAGGCCTAAGCAGAACAAGTTGGTGGTCTTAAATTAACCTGGCTTCACCATGTCTTCTTCTATTTGGAATGTTCCAGAAAAAAAGTCTGTGAATTGAACTGATGGGTGATGCCTTTCAGCAGGCACTGGGTGGAAAACTGCTGCTGTCTGGTGCTGAGACTTTGACTGGAACTGCCCTGTGGATCTTAAATTCTGATATACTGGAATGGAGGGACTAGATTTAGTTCCCATCTACTTTTACCTTTAGGATGTATAGACAGCAACAATGGTTTTATTTAAATACATGCATACTTCTGTATTTTACACTTGAGTGTGCAAATATTTGTATGTGTAAATGGAAAAAAAGTATTATAATACTTATGCTATGGCTGCTTAACCAAACTCATTGAACTCCCTAACTAAATGCTAAAAGTTGGAGTACTGATTGAGAATATGATATAGTTTCAAAGAAAGACGATTCCCCAGTATGGAGAAGCATTTGAGATTCTTCTCTGTGGTTCTTGCACAAAGATTTTCATCCAGTGAAATCAGTTTTGAAGCATAAAGGTAAATATCATTTCAAAGTTATAGAGTGGTCCAAAATATTCTAAAAACAACTGATAAGAAATAAAAATATATACAGACCAAGAAACTCAGGATTATTTAAGATCTCCTTATATATGTCCATGTCCTTACAAATAAGTGGCCCATCTTCTATACTGGGTGAATTTTAAATTGTATTTTTTTTCAGTGGACAAAATTATTTATGTGAGATATTTGGGTTCAAATACAGACCATCTCTATATGTATGATTGACAATTTTCTTCCTGCCCCCTGTTGGTGCTGCTTATGAATGATCCTATGTCATAGCACATAGCAGGCTATAGTACAGGTGGTCCTCGACTTACGACCACAATTGAGCCCAACATTTATGTTGGTAAGCGAAACATTTGTTAAGTGAATTTTGCCCCATTTTACGACCTTTCTTGCCACAGTTTTTAGACAAATCACTGCAGTTGTTAAGTTACTAACATGGCAGTTAAGTGAATCTGGCTTCCCCATTGACTTTGCTTGTCAGAAGGTTGCAAAAGGGGGATCACATGACTTTGTGACACTGCAATCGTCATAAATATAACTCAGTTGTCAAGCATCTGAGTTTTGTTCATGTGACCATGGGGATGCTACAGTGGTTATAAATGTGAAAAATGGTCATAAGTCACTTTTTTCAGTGCCGTTGTAACTTTGAATGGTCACTAAATGAATTGCAAGTAAATGACTACCTGTATTTCATAAATAAATGTATCATTAACTAACTTCCTTCCTTCCTTCCTCCCTCCCTCCCTCCCTCTTCATGTTTCACAAGCCTATGTTTGCACTACAGCTGAGGTTCTGCTTAGAAAAAAGTGATGGGAAAAAATCAATGGGAGAACTAGCAGTATAAATAAATAAAATTTTCTGGCATAAACTTAAGAATTGCCTGGTAACTGCTATAAACAAGGCTGTTTTCTACCAGTCAAAATCCACCAGAAAACTAAGTGGATACATACTGTTAAGTTAAAATACATAAAATCATTTTGTTTTATATTGGAGGACCTCAGTGCATGACATACCTTCTTAAAAATTAAAAAAAAATAGAATTCTGGTATTTTTTTTTTAAAAAAAGGCTAAATGAAAAGGCAAGAGTTTGTAGTTTTGGTATATAAAGTATTTCCAGAAGGTCATGAACCTTTTCTTGTGCAGACACATTTATCCTTAACTTGACCTTCTTCACATTAACCACACTGGCTCAGTGTGTTCTGCTTCTCAAAGCCATTATTTGGCTCTCTGCCAAAGTGAGTTGGTGCTAATCATCCTATCCTGAGATTCTAGAATAGCCACCTAAGAAAGGAAAAAGTCAGAATTGCACTATTTGCCAATCCTGAAATTATCCATTCTACCCAATCTTCACTTAAACACAAACTCTATTAAGTCAAGTCTGTCCTCTTTATCTTCTAAACTTGCTCTCCTCTTTACTGAATTCTTGACCTAGGGAGGGAGAGACAAAATTCTAGAAAGTCAGAGGTACAAGGTTATCCTAACAACAATAACATCATCTTATGTGACAGGTTTATGATTGAAAATGAAGTTTTGAATTTATGATTACCTTAGACCTGGCTTCAGTACAATATAAGAGTTTTTTTGAAGAGCTACAAAGCATAGTTTGGGGTTCCTACCATGTTCTACACAACCCTCTTCAGTCTGGCCCAGATCTTGGGCTTGGACAGAATTCTAGAACATCTAGGACAGGGGTAGGCAACCTTGGCTCTTTTACGACTCATGGACTTCAACTCCCAGAATTCCTGCTGACTCAGGAATTCTGGGAGTTGAAGTCCATGAGTCATAAAAGAGCCGAGGTTGCCTACCCCTGATCTAGGACATTGGGGGAGCCTGACATAGCTGCTATGTTTCACTTTCTCTTTTTGCCCCCCCCCCCGCGTGTGCTTGTTAAATTTTCAGAAATAATTAGAACATAAAATAATAGGGTTCAAAGACCTTGGAGTCTTCTGGTCCAATCCCTTGCTTGAACAGGAGTCCCTGTACCAGGGGTAGGCAACCTTAGCACTTTTATGACTCGTGGACTTCAACTCCCAGGCTCAGGAATTCTGGGAGTTGAAGTCCACGAGTCATAAAAGAGCCAAGGTTGCCTACCCCTGCCCTATACCATTCCTGACAAATGGCTGCCCAGTCTTTTCTTGAAAAATGTCCTGAATGAATGCTTGACATTACATTGTTCCTGTCTTTTGTAACATCACTTTGCTAGTTTTTCCATTTTGTTGCTAATTATTCTCTGTACATTCCCCTGGATAAAATTCATAGGACCAAGCAGGGTTTCTATATATGTCTTCCTTCTTCATGGGAAATAGTTGGCTTTAAAACATTTTGGGAATTTTATCTTTAAAAAGTCAGAGCATGTTACATTTTATGACTTGTTTATTTTTCTTTAGAAATAATGTATCATTCTGCATAACACTATGTGCATTTGCAAAACAATTCACACTGTGCATTTCTAACATAGATGAAGGAACTGTTTCTGGCAGGCAGCCTTGACAAAGCTGCTAGCCACTCTTAAGTGTGTGCGTGTGTGTGTGTGTGTGTGTGTGTGTGTGTGTGTGTGAGTGTGTCTCTTCCAGGCATGGAAACAACTATAGTTATAAAAATAACTTGATTTTCCCTCTGTAATCTTTGGCTTTGTGATAAATAGAATATTTCTGAAGTAAGAATAAGATATTCTATCTCAAAACAATATATTTACTGTAAATATTGTATATTCTGCATACATAAATATTATAAATACTACAGCATAATATTTTTGATGCAAGGGTAGGATAGGGTAGGATAGGAAATAGAATAGAACAGAACAGAACAGAACAGAACAGAACAGAATAGAATAGAATAGAATAGAATAGAATAGAATTATTTGGCCAAGTGTGATTAGATACACAGGGAATTTGTCTCTGATGTAGAAGCTCTCAGTGTACATGCAAAGCAAAAGAGTCATCATCATCATCATCATCATCATCATCATCATCATCATCATCATCATCTATCAATAAGAGGGGTAGTAAAAAAGATAATAAGGATAATAACAGCAATACAGCCCTACTACATGGGTAAATATACATAATAGACATTAGACAGTACTGTGAGAATTAGATGTTCAGTAGAACATGTATGTTGCTGTATCAAAATAGATTTCTTTGAAACTAAGAAAACAAACTAATCAACACATACACATCAACATACACATCAACATACACACCCCAGACTTAGGCATACTGTACATTCATTAACTCAAAAGACTTAAGATCTAATTGCAGCCATCTGTTTTATCACTTGAAAATGTGAAATACCTCCTTGTTGTTTTTCCAAATGAGAAACAGGAATGAAGTTAAGGCTGCAATCTTTTTCTATAGAAAACATTGCTTGATGGTGTATATAAGAAAACTAAAATAAATTTATTTGCAGATGATACGTTATTAACATTTCAAAATCCCAGGCTGTGAGTGAGGGGGATAGGTATAGACCCAAACGCCGTCTGGAACCGTTCCGGGTCCATTAGGCGCCTGGGGCGGAACCACCTGGTCGGTTCCGCAGCCCAGCAGCGGGGGGGTGGCATAGCGGAAGACCAAACGCAGGAGGTGATGATCGGACCATGACAGGGGGACAATAGTTGGCGAGCCCCCTCCCAGATCATCAAGCCACTGCCCAGATAAGAAAACTAGGTCGAGAGTGTGTCCCCCCCATGGGTCAGACCCTGAATTACTTGGGTCAGGTCCATGGCCGTCATGGAGGCCAAGAACTCCCGGGCTAACTCAGACGACCCTCCCAGAGAAGGCAGGTTAAAGTCGCCCAGAACTATAAGTCTGGGAAACTCAACCAACAACCCTGAGAGGGCGTCAAGAAGCTCGGGCAGGGCCGTTGCCACACAGCTGGGCGCCAGGTATGTTAGCAACAATCCCAACTGAGCCCTAGGGCCACACCTCAGGAGGAGGGACTCACTCCCGCCTATCTGTACAACAGTGGACTCCCGCGGACATAAGGTCTCCTGTATAACTACCGCCACCCCACCGCCCCTGCCCTGAGCCCTTGGCTGATGCAACACACAGAAACCTGGAGGGCAAAGCTCAGTCAGAGGGACACCTCCCTCTGAGCCCAACCAGGTTTCTGTAATACATGCCAGGTCCGCGCGTTCCTCCTCGATCAAATCATGGACGAGGGGAGCCTTATTCACCACGGATCTGGCATTGAAGTACACCAGCCTAAGCTCAGGGACCTGATCCCGCACACCCCCGGATAAACGGGTACCAACCGGAGGGTCGGAGCACGCCACTGCTTGAAGACAGCGGGGGCGTGATCCCAGATGTCGATATGGCCCTCCGTGTGACCACCTGCTGCCATTCTCAGTCGTCGTGGGGATTTGAAACCCCACCCCAATGCCAGGAAAACCAGAAGCCCCCAACCCCAACCCCCTCTTGCCGGGGACCATCTCAGGCCCAGACTGACAACCGGTTGAAGAAGCACATCATAATTCCCTCCCAACCCTCCCATTCCCCCTCCTCCCTAACCCTTTAAAACAACCGGCTAAAAAACATACTAGGGGCCTCTTGATGCATTTCCCCCAGAGGCCCCTATCCATGCCCAGCCACCTCTCGGGGTCCCAAAAATTGGGCTCGTCATTAAGGGAATTACAAAGGCGGCAGGTTGTACCCAGGAGGGAGAAGCCCCCCTGAGAGCATACAAGTCAGCACTAGAGTAATGCAGACGAGCCATATAGTGCTAAAGATATCCACATAGGGCACTTATAGACAAATTGGGAGTCAGATGGTGTAAAGTTAATATCAAGATGACACTGATATTAAGTCCGGAAGTACCTCAAGTCCCCCAATCCGGCTCCGCTCTCACCCGAGCCAGTAACCAGGCAAAAGAAACCCCAACTACCCTCTCACTACAGCTGAGGCATCCAGCCAGGGGTGGACAGGGCACAACTACCGGGATAAACCTACCCCACTGGTCTCTCACACCAGTGGGGTGGTTGATGGCCAATCCAAAACCGCCCTCTCACCACGGTCAGGTCCCAGGTCAATTCCGGACTATCAATAGGAAAGTCACAGGAGCAGGAGTATAAGCCATGTCCAAATAACCAGCTTAATGTTGAAATAAGCAGATAAGTAGAAAAGTCCCATGTCAAAACATCACAGTTATAGTTCAAATCACATCCGTAGCTGATCTCCAGGCCACTGTCGTCTCCTCGCTGCTTCTGCATTTGCCGTGAAGAGGGGGTCACTGTACCGAAATGTGGCGCTCACCAACTACACCCTGCTCCAACATGCAACCGGGCGTTAAATGTGGACGCGGCCGATCATCAGGCTACCATAATCTCCCAGCCACTGCTGCCGTTCCGAAAGGGCGGGAGGCCTCCACGCCCCAACAAGGGCGCAAGCCAGTTCATCTGGGATGCTAGGCCAGGTAGGCCACGGCCAATCTCAGGCTGCCAGGCCACTGCCACCACTCCGGGAGAGCAGGAAACATCCACGCTGCAAAAAGCCCCCGCCACCTGACCCAAGGTACTGGGCCAGGCCGCGGCCGATCCTCGGGCTGCCAGGCCGCTGCTGCCGTTCCCAAAGGCGGGAAGCCTCCATGCTGCAAAAAAACGGCACCCGCCAGCTGATCTGGGCGTTGGGCCGGGCCGTGGCCAATCTTTGGGCCGATAGGCCGCTGCTGCCATTCCGGGGGGGGCAGCAAATATCCATGTCGCACAAGCGCCCGCCAGCTAATCAAGGCATTAGGCCGAGCCATGGCTGATATTCAGGCCGCCAGGCCGCTGCGGCCGATCTTTGGGCTGCCAGGCTGCCACGGCTGATCTTCGGGCCGCCAGGCCACCGCGGCTGATCTTTGGGCCGCCAGGCCGCTGCTACCACCAGGCCGCTGCTACCGTTTGAGAAGGGGCGGGAAATATCCTCGCCGCACCAGCGCCTGCCAGCTGATCGGCTGATCGGACCACGGCCGATCTTCGGGCCGCCAGGTTGCTGCTGCCGTTCCAGGGGGGTGGAGGCCTCCGCGCTGCAAAAAGCGGTGCCAGACAGCTGTTTCCTACTCTGACCCCCCGTTAGACTGGCGTGCCTCGGTTGGGCTTCCCACACTGCCCAAATTTTGAGGCCTGTTGCGGAGCTCCCAGAGCTCAACAAATGACTGCTGCCATCTTGGGCGGAAAAAAAAATAGTAGATAGTATCAAATATTTAGGTATTGACATCCCAAAAAATATTCAAGAATTAAAGAAGATAAATTATGAGAAGTTAAAGAAAGATATAAAAGACAAAATGGATAAATATTGAAAAATAAAATTATCCTGGTTTGGAAGAATTGCACTAATAAAAATGAAAGTTTTACCAAAAAAATTTTTTTTTTTGTTTTGGATGGTCCCAATTAAGTTTTCGGATCAAGAATTAAAGGAAATACAGAGATTGCTGGAGGTGTATTGTAATGAAGGTAAGAGAGCAAGAATAAGTAAAGCATTATGGTATGAACCATTAAAAAAGGGTGGGCTGGGTCTCCCAAATGCTAGAAATTATTGGGTAGGTAATCAATTAAGGGCAGTCCCAGATATTATAGCAGTAAATAGAGATTTATTATGGAGCAATATAGAATTGAAGGAATTAAGGGAAATAGGCGGTCCTATAGAAACATATTGGTTTAAAAAGGATATTAAAAAAATTGTTAAGAGAATTCAAAATCCCTTTTTTAAAAAATGATAGAATTATGGAATAAATGGAGATATCGGTTAATGCCAGGAATTTCTCCTTTAACATCAGTGGTAGAAATGGAGAAATTCCCCAAGATTGAATTGTAAGATTGGATTAGTAAATTAAAAAAAAATCTGATATATAAATGGGAAGACTGGAAGAACGATAAAGAATATAATGCAGTTAAAGAATGTTTTATCAGAAACTAAATTAAATTGGTTGAATTTAATACAATTAGAGAAATGAATAAAGATGGAAAAAATCGAGGTGAAAGATAGTTAACAAAATTTGAAATGATTATAAAAGAAAGTGAGGTAAATAAAGAATATATAGGTAAAGGAAGAATTGGGAAAATATACAGAATATTAACTGAACTAGAAGATCAGGCAAAAGGTTTAAAATTAATCTGGGAAATAGATTTAGGAGAAATAAACGATAAAGGTTGGAAAAATATTTGGAACAAAAGGGTATATAAGAATATGTCAGAGTTAAGGAAAATGGATATAAAATGATATGGATACCTAACACCACATAAATTAAATCAAATATATGTTAAATATACAAATATTTTCTGGAGGTGCGAGAAAGAGATTGGAACATATAAACATATGTGGTGGGATTGTGATAGCGCACAAAAGATATGGGACATGAGGTTTAGGAAAATTAGAGATTTCCTGAAGGTAATTTTATATATGTCACCGAGGGTTGCATTACTGTTACTGGTGGAAAAACAAGATATAAATGAAGCAAAAAAGAAATTGATTGTACATTTTATATTGGCAGCTAGATTAGTAATGGTTAAACATTGGAGATGGAATTGGGTTATTCAGAGAAATGAGTGGTATAATGAAATATGGAATATGACAATAAATGATAAATTAACAACAGAAATTAAATTTTAAAAAGGGATGATTAAATGATTATAATGAAATATGGGATGATTTTATAAACAACAGTCTTGCTGGAAGGAAAAGGGAGTAAACCTTCAAATCAAGAATATATGCTGTTTTGGAGGGGATAAGGGCACAATTGAAATATATTGTATATTGTTAGTTGTTATATGAGAAGAAATATAGGTAATAAAAATGGTCTCCAGGGGTGTGGGTGCACTGTAGTATTTGTATTTTTTATATTGTTTTTTATTTTGATTTATATGTGTTATGTTTGTATTATTTGTATTTGAATAAAATAAAATTTAAAAAAAGAAAGAAAGAAACCATTGCTTGAAATTACAGCTTCAACCTGATAGCAGTTTTATCTAACCTGTTGTCCTCCAGCTATATGAAGACTTTTATTCTCAGAATCCCCAAGCAGTTAGGGATTGAAAATTCTGGGTCAGAGTCTTCCTACATCTGAAGAATGCCAATTATGTTAGGAGACAATCCTAACATCTGGAAGGTGCTAAGAGTGCTGAGAGGTGCAGTCTCAAGACAGCTGGTTGGAGAAGTCACAGAGAGGCTGTTGTTTTTTTTTAAAAAAAATCTATTCATACATTGCTTTTCTCAAATTTAGTTCGGTAGTAGCATTTTTATTTGATCCACGCTTATATCTAAGTGCAATACAAATCATTTTTCTCACAACAAGAAGGCTAAGTTCAGAGAAATTAGTAGCCCAAAATCACCAGAAATGTCCCACTGGACTTTCTTATTTTTTCTTTGAAGACATTTCACTTCTCATCCAAGAAGCTTCTTCAGCTCTAACTGGATGGTGGAGAATGGAAGGACTTATATTCCTTGCAGACAGCTGGACATTTTCAAAGAAAAGCAAGAAAGTCCAGTGGCCTTCTGAAAAAGCACCTTTGGGACAGCCATGACCTGGATGACTGAGAACCTCCATAGACAAATCACCAGGGAGTTCCATGGCTTGGGAGTGGGGGTGGGGGGTGGGGTTGGTGGAGCCAGAACTGGCCTCTCCATTCCAAGTCCACCACCTTAACCACCAGACCACCACTAGCTGTTAAGATTGTTTTAATTAAATTTGTGTTGAATTAATTTTATAATAAAGGGACGTGGTGGCTCAGTGGGTTAGGACGCTGAGCTTGTCGATCAGAAGGTCGGCAGTTTGGCGGGTCGAATCCCGAGTGCCGCGTAACAGAGTGAGCGCCTGTTACTCGTCCCAGCTTCTGCCAACCTAGCAGTTCGAAAGCAGGTAAAAATGCAAGTAGAAAAATAGGGACCACTACGGTGGGAAGGTAACAGCGTTCCGTGCACCTTTGGCGTCTAGTCATGCCGGCCGCATGACCATGGAGACGTCCTCGGACAAGCGCTGGCTCTTTGGCTTTGAAACGGAGATGAGCACTTTACCTTTACCTTAATTTTATAATTATTGTTATTTATTCTTATTTTACATTCTGCTCCTTATCTGAGATTTGAGAACAGAGTAGCAAATAGATATAATTATCAAGATTTTTTAAAAAATGTATAGCCCTGCCTATTTTGTGGCTTTGCTTCATACACTCCAACAGGATCCTTAATCCTCCAGGTTTGCAGTATTTCTTCTTGCAGAGAAATGTTAACCAACCGGTTTTGTACTATGCTTCTATCCCTGCTGTTTCAGCTACTACTGAATGTAGACATTCCTGCTCTGCCCTTCTGAATTAGTCTCCATTCATGAGGAACAGCTGGTGTATATCTTGTACCAGTTCTTCCAGTCTGTAAAGGCATCTTTCAAAAGTTGACAGCCAAGAACTTTGGAAAATATTTGTTTATTTGAACAGTTTCTTTGTTTAAACTTAAGAACTGAAAGCCACAATATGCATCTGAAGATGCCAAAAAGGAACAGACATGTTAATCTGAATCATAGGTTGTTCTCCATGATAAGCTAAGAGGGGTTACTGTATACACACATTCTCTGCAGGACTTATCAAAAAGTATGTACACATAAATTTAAAAGATGCCCTCCATAAGGATCCTTGGACTTCCATATAGAGCAAAAAATAAGCTCAAAACTTAGTAGAGGTAGTCCTCAACCTATGACCACAATTGAACCCAACATTTTTGCTGCTAAGCAAGGCAGTTGTTAAGTGAGTTTTGCTCCATTTTACGACCTTTCTTGCCACAATTGTTAAGTGAATCATGCCGTAGTTAAGGAAATCTGGGCTCCCCCATTGACTTTGCTTGTCAGAAGCTGGCTGGGAAGGGTACAAATGGTGAGCCACATAACTCCTGGGACAGTGCAACTGTAGTAAATACATGCCGGTTGCCAAGCACCCGAATTTTGATCGTGTGACCATGGGGATGCTGCAACAGTCGCAAGTGTGAAAAACAGCCATAAATTACATTAGGCCTTCGAACGGTCACTAAACAAATGGTTGTAAGTTGAAGATTACCTGTATGTGAACTTGTTCTATCTAGAGTCCAGAAGAACTATTTTCACATAAATAGTAGAATTTGGACTTATGTGGAATGAGGGCTGATCTAATTCAAATAATTGATTCATTCTCCAAAGCACTTGAGGGCAGGACAAGAAGCAATGGATGGAAACTAATCAAGGAGAGAAACAACCAAGAACTAAGGAGAAATTTCCTGACAGTGAGAACTATTGATCAGTGGAACAACCTGCCTCCAGAAGCTGCAAATGCTCCAATACTGGAAGTTTTTAAGAAGAGATTGGACAACCATTTGTCTGAAATGGTATAGGGTCTTCTGCCTCCAAGGTCTCTTCCAACTCTTGTTATTCTATTCTAAAACTAAATCAAACCATTGAGCTTAGTTGACATGGAAAAGAAATGGATTGGCACATGCATGAAAGCTCATCTCTATAAATTTGGATATATTCGATGTTGATACTTTGCTCAGTCAGATTATGGTCATGTGAAGGCAGTATATAATTCAGAGATATGGCTATTACAATGTCTTCAACAAATCTAATAATAATAATAATAATAATAATAATAATAATAATAATAATAATAATAATAATAATAATAATAATAATAATAATAATAATAATAATAATAATAATAATTTTATTTGTATACCACCCTTCTCCCGAAGGACTCAGGGCGGTGAACAGGGCAAACATATAAAAATACAAGAATACAAAAATTAAAAGAGATTAAACAGGGTGCCCAAAAGCTTACAACAGTAAGTTAAAATACATTAAAACAATAATAAAACCCAAACCCATCACCCATCAGGCCAGGCCGGCTTGTTCGAACAAGTAGGTCTTCAGATCGCGTCGGAAGGAGCGAAGGTCGGGCGCCATCCGGAGCTCGACCGGCAAGCGATTCCATAAATCCGGCGCGTCCACAGAGAAGGACCTCCCTCTGGGGGCCACCACTATTGTGCCTAAATCAGAGGAAACACTCCAAAATTTAGAACTAAGATCACATTTGGCTTCATTTAAATAGATCAACTGGTGCTTCATCCATCTCCATTCACTATCCTTTCTTTCACCCTTGTCTAGCTTGATTCATCCAGTAGACTATCTGGGCATTTTGCCTTGCCAACACACAATTAAAGTAATCAGTGCTGTGCGAGGAATTACTGGAAATGAATTCGGGTTAAAACATAGAGTTTCACCATTCTTACAAGCCACGCATGGTCAGATAATTTATCTAGATGATATAGATATATAATAGGTAAAGGTAAAGGTTCCCCCGCACATGCGTGCTAGTCGTTTCCGACTCTAGGGGCCGGTGCTCATCTCCGTTTCAAAGCCGAAGAGCCAGCGCTTGTCCGAGGACATCTCCGTGGTCATGTGGCCGGCATGACTAGACGCCAAAGGCGCACGGAACGCTGTTACCTTCCCACCGGAGTGGTCCCTATTTTTCTACTTGCATTTTTACGTGCTTTCGAACTGCTAGGTTGGCAGAAGCTGGGACGAGTAACAGGCGCTCACTCTGTTACACGGCACTCGGGATTCGACCCGCCAAACTGCCGACCTTCCGATCGACAAGCTCAGCGTCCTAACCCACTGAGCCACCGCGTCCCTCTAGATATATAATAGATAGATACAAATACAGAGATAGATAGATATAGATGGAGAGAAAGAGAAAGATAGTGTGTATTTCAGGATAAATGAGGGAATCAACAAAAAGCTACTGGAGCTGTCCCAAAGATGCTTTTTTCAGAAGGCAACTGGATTTTCTTGTGTTTCTTTTGAAGACATTTTGCTTCTCATCCAAAAAGCTTCTTCAGCTCTGACTAGATGGTGGGGAGTGGAAGGATTTATATTGCTTGCATACAGATGGTCATTTGCATTCTTTTAGAGTCGCTGAAACCATTTTGGAGGCTTACCTGTGTTCTCAGTGTCACCTGAGAAGTGCAAATATGTGTGGAGCCTAGATAGATAGATAGATAGATAGATAGATAGATAGATAGATAGATAGATAGATAGATAGATAGATAGATAGATAGATAGATAGATAGATAGAATGGATAGATAGATAGATAGATAGATAGATAGATAGATAGATAGATAGATAGATAGATAGATAGATAGATAGATAGATAGATAGATAGATAGATAGATAGATAGATAGATAGATAGAATGGATAGAATGGATAGATGATAGAGAAATCCTTTTCTCATGCTTGGATTTTGTGCTCTACATATACAGGGAGAGTAGACAAATTGAATCCCCAAGCCAGAACACAAAGAGAGGCACTTCAGAAGCTGAAGTCCCAAATTATTCCCAGCACAGAGAATTCAGTGTCAAGAAGTTATAACTCTGTCCTTCTTTTCCACATGTTAATTGAATGCCTGGGCAAGCATGAGAAGAGGACTAGCATTGGATCCGAGCTGGGGAAAATGGGGGTTTAAATCCCTAATCGCTCATGAACTTCCCTGAGTGGGTTACTGAGAAAACTATTGAACCTAACCTATTTCACAGGATTGTGCCTGATAACCTACAAGGTATCCCAAGATTCTGGGAGGAGAGGAGAGGTGCAAATGTTGCAAACCAGAGCATTAATAACATTCTGGCTTTCTAGACTTTAATAGAACCTTCTTTAAAATTGCATTTGAATTAGGTCTTTTGTGGGGGGGGGGGCGATTGCCTCTTTGTTGCCCATTTTGGTGCATCTGGGGACATTTGATTAACCTGGCTTTTTGTCAGATTTGAAGGAAACTGTCTTAAAGACAGGAACACGCAAAAAACAAAAGCCATTCCAGATCAGAAGGAGCTCTCGTGGGACTAAAGTGGATGATGACATGTTTATCTGGAAGCCAGTTCCTTTGGCTTTTAAGGGTCGAGAGGAAATTTGGGAGGGGAAAGAAGGTGGTGGAAAATACTGGGAATGTCTGAGTGATTTATTGAAGGCAATTAGCCATGGAGAGTTTGTTTTCTCTAAGCAAAATAATAGTGTAGGCCCAGCAAGGATTTCCGTCCTGAAGACACCAAAAATCTCCGTATGGAAAATGAAAAGCCTTGACATAGAGATTAGGATTTTGAGGTCAAGCTTCTTACTTCTTACTTCTGGCTTACTTTACATTTTACATTCCTCTGTGCTATAGGCAAAGCACAGAGTGTTGATTAGGATAAGGAACTTCATATTTGAATTTAAGCTAGTATTCTTCTGTTATTGTTAATGGTTTTGCTAGCACTTCTGGTATGTTCTATTCCTTAACTTACTACTTCTTTCAAGGGCATAATTAATATCATTCCCCATTTTATAGTTGATGAATTTAAGCTTTTTACTGGCCCCCAAGAAGTTGAATGTTAAATTTTTTTCAGATCCATTGTGGGTTCCTCTGCTGAACCCTTACTCTCAAAAATATTGAACGGCATACATTTGCTGGACCCTTTACCACACAAATAAGTCCCAGGATAACCCTTAAGTGGAACAATTAGCAAATGTTAAAATTCATCTCATCAGCCAGTTTTCAGTTGGTTTTTGGTATCTTAGTTCTAGCTAGGCTCAGTTCTGACCCTCCCTATCATTTGGAGGACATCAAACAACAGAGCTGCCTGTGAGATTTTAAAAGTCATACATTTGCCTAAAGATGATGATTTCTGATTATTGTGCTACTCGTTTGTGGAACATGTGGCTGGGCCATTGCTTTACTGAGGGTATATTGGTTTTGATTTGCTTGGCCCTTTTTGTCTCAGCTTCT
Source organism: Vipera berus (assembly GCF_964194415.1). Lineage (NCBI taxonomy): Eukaryota > Metazoa > Chordata > Lepidosauria > Squamata > Viperidae > Vipera > Vipera berus. The sequence goes on from NC_138203.1 coordinate 218,184,032, forward strand.
GATTGCATTACATATTTCCTCCTTTGGGGTTGTGGGATCAGGCCTTTTCTTTCATTTCTGAGGAAAAGTGCTAAAATGATAGAGAGTTGTTTATCCTTATCCAGGCGACTGCCACAGTGTGTGCAGAAAAAAATTGATGGAGGCTATGTCTGCACAAGACTGTAAAGTAGCCAGGATTAGCATCCCCCTCTTCCTCCCCACCCAGAAGAAATCATCAGAAGAAATTAGCAAGGTGTCCATGGTGAATAAGTAAATATGCGCATAATCAGCTCATATTTTTAAAAGAAAAAAAGGCTCTGATAATGAGGGAGATGGAGTATGACAATGACCAGCATAAAATAAATTTATTCAAATAATAATGGAGGAACAGTGTGATTAAATGACTGTTTAATGAAGTACAAATCATGGCATAAAGATACCAAAAAAACACCGTTCTAAACTCAGCACTTTGGACAATAAAACATGGATTTTAATATTATGGTGTACAAATCATGTAAAAAAAATTGCACTGGTATTATACAGTAGCAACAATTTCTTCTTTACTCATTCTCAGAATGAGTGAATTCTTTTTTTTTCCAGTCCTCAGTTGAGGATTGAATCATCCCAATAGTAAATCATCCCAATAGTAAAACAGGCCCAAACAATGGGAGATTGCAAGTCATGATTTTTACTGGCAGCAACTGTGACAATTTTATTAATCAACTAGTGTTTTTTCTATGTAACCATCAAGACTAATTTTTGTGGTAATTATCATCTGTCTGCCTATCTATCTATCTATCTATCTATCTATCTATCTATCTATCTATCTATCATCTATCCATCCATTCTTTGATTTATTCCATCAGGTCTATCATTTTTGCTACCTTTTATCAGTTTTATTGTAATGTCTGTTTGATTGTTGTAAACCACCCAAAGTCACTGGGAGTCAGGTAGCATACCAGTTTAATGTATTTTATTATGACTGGAGTTGTGGGCATTTGTTTAATCTTTTTTAATTTTTGTATTTTGTCTTTTAACATGTATTGCCCTGTTCACCGCCCTGAGTCCTTCGGGAGAAGGGCGGTATACAAATAAAATTAATAATAATAATAATAATAATAATAATAATAATAATAATAATAATAATAATAATAATAATAATAATAATAATAATTTGGCATTTTTATCCACCTATCAAGTTTTTCCCAAGCACCTGGTATAGGCAAATGTTGTTGATGGTGCTAAATATATTGTTGTGCAGGATATAAGCTGTCCAATTGCCTTTTCCAATTGACTGCTGGTGCTTTGGTCAGTGCTGATGGTGTTCAAGTGGTGCTCCAGATATTTTGGGATTACAACCAAGGTGTGTATCACTATTGGTACTATCTTTGCATTGGTTTGCACAGTCATTCTGCTTCTATTTGCAAGTTTTTGTATTTTGTGATTTTTTTCCTGAGCTTTCTCTTCTATTACGCTGCCTCTAGATACTGCCATGCTCAGTACAGAGTCTTTCTTTTTTTCTCTTTCTTATTGACAGTTGTTAAGTCTGGGGTGTTATGTGTCAGGTGCTTGTCTTTTTGAATTCTAAGTTCCAACGTACTTTAGCTTCTTCATTTTCTACTTGTCTATTTTGTGATCCCACCAGTTCTTGCTTACAGGCAAATGGTATTTCTTGCAGGTATTCCAGTTCACCATGGTTGCTACTTTGCCATGCCATTGTTTGTACAGTCTGTGTGATCTTCCATAGCTGCCTCACTCAATGACCACAACCCCGTTTCTCCCAATGTGATTGTTAAGCAACTACACAGGCCATAAAGTAGAGCACTGGGGAGAGGGGCCAGGCCTCCCAGGAATGGTGGGACAGAAGAGGGCTCTGGCCTCTCACCACACACTAGAGGCTGGGCCTTCTCCCCATCCTTCCAGGCAGAATGATCATGAGAACAATGGCATTCACTAGTGCTTTCCACTCTGGAGGGGAAAACAGTAGCAAATGCCCTTGTTCTGAAAAGCTCAGAATGCATTTTCCTCTCAGCTGTAGGACTCTGAATGTCACCAAATGACCAGTCAAAAGTCAAGGACTAACTATATTTATTTTCTCTTTTTGTACTGGTATTGTAAATTGGTTTTTAATTGATTTTATATTATTCACTGCCCAAAGTTACCTGTTTGAGGTGAGCAGTCACCCACAATGAATAAAAAGATAAATAAAATGGTGAGGGCCATTCAGAACCCTTCTAGGATACCACATTCAGAAGGAGAAATTGATGATTAGGATGGCTGTGCTAATAAATACACTGTTACAAAGTTACAGGTAACTTTAAGGTGTATGGACTTCAGCTCCCAGAATTCCTCGGCCAGAATGTTGGGGGACTCTGGGAGTAAAGTTGTTGAAATTGAGAAGCACTTTGTTAGAGCTTTATAAATGACAGTGAAGTTATGAATCTGAATTAGGGCTGATCTGGGTTCCTGTGTAACTTTTAGAATGGATTCCTACATAAGGATTTTTCCTCTATTGTTAGTATTCCTGAAGAGAAGTTTGATCCTGAATTCTTTAAAAAAACAAGAAGCCTAAACTGACTGAAAAAACCTCCCTGCTCATTTTCAAGCATGAGAGGCTTTGATTCCTGCTGCGATTCCAAATGAACCTCACTGACTTGATTATTTCTGAATTTCCTGGAGGATGTTAGGTTATCACATATACCAAAATGCCTCTCAATTTCAGAAGTGCCTTGCATTAAAAACACTTGAGAGTAAAGAAACATTTCATCCCCAAGTTTTTTTCCCAGTTTCCTACCACCTGTGAATTTGTTAAATGGGAAAGAGCTTGGCTCAGAGCTAGTAGGACTCTCATTACTTGTAATTAGCTTAATTACATCATAAATAGCCCATCAAGGGTAGGAAACAGAGAAACAAATCAGCAATTCTGCTTTGTGTAACACAACCCATATGGAACTTTGACCAAACCAATAACAACAAATGAGGATAACGGAGAAAGGGAAAACCCCGTCAGTATGGGCCTTTCTCTCTAAAGTCCTATCTTTGCTTTATGCTGAAATTGCGAGACTGGAGGTACAGTTCTAGGTTCTGTGTCAAATAAAATGCAATGTTCTATAGCAAGGGTCTTCAAACTTGGCTCTTTTATGACTTGTGGACTCCAACTCCCAAATTTTCTCAGCCAGGCATGCTGGCTGAGGAATTCTGGGAGTTGAAGTCCACAAGTCATTAAAGGGCCAAGTTTGAAGACCCCTGTTCTATTGTGAGCAATAGCAGCTTCTTCTCATTGTGTTCATTTTAACTGGGTGGGATCTGCTACCCCAGTCTGAAAAGCTAGGTGGTGTTTCCAAGCAGCAACAAAAACCACATTATTAATAAGTGCAGGAAAGAGTTGATCTGTAGATTTCCAGGTGTGTGCCAGCCTGGAGTAAGGGTGTCTTTAAAAAAAACACAGATTATTTTGGGTACTTGCATTTACTTTCCAACTTATTTGGCTATCTTTTTAGAGCACCTATTTTTAGAGCACCAGTGCAAAGTCAAATGGCTATGGAGATTCTCAGTCGTCCAGTTCATGGTTGCCCCAAAGATGCTTTCTTTCAAAAGGCAGTTGGACTTTCTTGTTTTGCTTGAAGACGTTTCGCTGAACTGAAGAAGCTTCTTGGATGAGAAGTGAAACATTTTCAAGCAAAATGAGAAAGTCTTTTCCTTTTGAAAGAAAGCACCTTTGGGATATTACAAAGTTAGTGTCTGATTAGAGTTCCTATAATTCTGGATAACACATCTGGGATAACCTTGATTGGGGAAGGATGCATTTACACATTGTCTTTGATGAGCAAATAAATATAACCTGGCTTGTTTTTTTTTTTTTGCTTTGCATTTTTTCCCCACATTTGCCCTTGTTTAGGAGCCTATTCATACCGGAGCAACAAGCATGCTCATTCCTTTTATGCTGATATTCCATATGAGAAATGATAGCAGGCATAGGTGCTTGCAGGTTATGTAGATGGTGACTCTTTGAATGAGAAACAGGGAGGCTAAATTTAGACTGGAAGATGCACTCAAAATATCTTTGTCTCCAGTTGCCCTTGGCTGTGGGTTCTGAGAGAGACAAGGATTGTAGGAACAGAATAATGAGTTCTGGTCTTAGGATTCAGTTCCTCTACTGCACAAGCCTTAAGAGAACAAGAACCATTAGGGTAAAACTGGCACACACAAAAATCACAGAGAGAAGGATTAAGAATATTCTCTTTATTAATAGGTCTGTTTTTCTCAATTATGTAATTTTATTTTTGTTCTGCACAATGTCTGTCATTTGATAATTAAAAATAGTTATATCTTAGTTGCAGTTCTTGGCCTTCCATGACTTGGTTTATCTGTCTTATTTCTCATGAACTCTGCTGTTTACGTGTTACTTTAGAGTTGGATTATGTATTCCAAAATTTCTGGACCTGGTAATTCTGATTAAGCTTGAGTCATTAGTCCCAAATCCTAGTGGGTGGAAGGAAGGAAGGAAGGAAGGAAGGAAGGAAGGAAGGAAGGAAGGAAGGAAGGAAGGAAGGAAGGAATCTTCCTGCACCAGAATAAGTGGTTGCAGCTTCCCAGCTATATGTGGGTAAACAGATATAGGCAGACTTCCCAGAATGCAGATAGAGTATGGTAGGATGGAGAGCTGAGAAAGGACCTTTCGGTTTGGTGTTACATGGTTGTGATAGATAAGGGCCATGCATAGTTTTAAAAACACCAGCAATTGCAACTTATGGTGCCCCCACAGCAGGTCTTTTAGTTTTGATGTTTCCTCCCATGCACTCACTGGGATTTCCCACAGATTTAAAGGCAGCAGGCTCTGCAGCCATGAACTATGAACTGACCTTTTGACAGCAGATGGCGATTATCTGTCTCTGGACAACCTTTATTTATGGAAGCCTCAAGGAAATACTTTGGTTGCAGTTTGACCCACCACCAGCTCCTCTGCATTCTGCTGTAAATGTTTCTGCCATTCTGAATTCTTTATCGTACTTAACAGGGCTATAATAATGACAAGTGAATTAAAAATATTAGGCTGAAAAAGAAAAGGCAGTTTCTCTGCCAAATTGAAACTGATTCCATCTGCCACAATGCCTTGATCTAGGAGGTGCTGTTTCTTGTTCATGTCCCATGAGGACTGGAAACTGTGAAGTCTTTTTTTTAAAAAAAGACATTCACTAGATGATCACAGATAATTAATTTTCTCTGACTCCTCATGGCAATCTAGAGCTCACTGATATTTGGTAGCCCTAATTTACTTTTTTCCCATTCACATCATCCTTATCAAGAAAAGCAGAAGAAAGAGAATTCTTTCTCCCAGCGTCAGATGGATTGTTTATCATTCAGAATGCACATGAACTTTGCATCGGATATTGATGAATATAAGTGTATAGAAGGGGGGATTTGCAGTCTCAGCCACAGGTTCCTATCAAGTAAGCTGCACAAAAAGAGATCTTGCCTATGGAAGCTTTTACCTGCATATTATGCAAATAGGTGTATCCAGGTCTTTTTTCCTCATAGAACGCTCAGAACGGCGTTCCGGCACCTTTTTTGGATGGAAACTTGTAGGGTAGGCAAGGCAGGTTGTATGACATGTGTGAGTTCCGGCACCTTTTTCTTTTACAAAAAAAGCACTGGGTGTATCCTTCCCAGCCTGTGAACTGAGCTCTGTTTATCAAAGGTATAGATCATGCATTGGCCATCCACACATATATGTTATATGATGGTTGGACTTTGAATAGATGGGGGTTAAGGAAAAAGTTTGGGCAAAGCCTCAGTTTCCCCTTCTCATGTCTATATACACTGCATATCTGCACATGCTGAGCTATGTATGTGTCTATTCTGCATGGTAAATCCTTAATCTTTTTCTGCCTGTTAAATAATGTATATACACTATATTTAGCATCTGAAAACACTTTAAAGACAATGGCTATTATCTTTGAAATGGAGACATAGAAATAATTTTAACATTTTAAAGTCTGCTCTTCAGACTTTACCATCCATGACAGAAACAAAACATCAGCCATATCCTTTGCATAGGTTTAAAGAAACCAACTACACACGTTACATTGCCTATAGTTGTTCCCTTAAAAGACACTTTTGTGTTTGTTGTAATTGTTCCAAATTGTTCCAAATTATACTGTACGCTGCTGAGAGCTGTGAGGGATATGGGTGGCCTATACATGCAATAAGTAAATAAATTAGCTTACAAATGTTACATATTACATGGAACAAAACAAAGCCAAAAAACAAGGGCAGGATAAAATTTACTCTTTAACTCCTGAAGTTGAAGTTGCTCTTTATATAAATGCATATGTAAATACATGCCTACATAGCTCATTTGGAGCTTCCTTGAATATATTGTTCGGTAAATGTCTCTTATTCTATAATATGTATGTGTACTGTATGCCATCCACAATTTGTGAATTGGGAAAGTTTACAAAAATTGTGAAAGGAATAAAAATAGCCATCAAGCGAGCTATTATGCCAGGGATCTTCAAACTTGGCTTTTTAATGACTTGTGGACCTCAAGTCCCAGAATTCCTCAGCCAGGTATACCACTATACTATTCTATACTTTATTGAGCTATCTTCTGTGAGCTTATTATCCTTTTCCCCTGTTTAGTTACAAACAGCTCAGAACTTATTAGAGCAGTATTTCTCAACCTTGACAATTGTAAGTCGTATGTACATCAATTCCCAGATTGCTGGCGGGGGATTCTGAAGTTGAAGCCCACACTTCTTAAAGTTGTCGAGGTTGAGAAATACTACATTAGAGTATGTGTGATTTTTTTTTAATACTTGCTGTAAGTGAAGGGCATTTGTCATTTATTTGTCCATTTACCCAGTTTAAATAAATCCTTTTGGAGCCTTACCAATTGCTTTTGGTGTTCCTTATTTTCAAATGTTTGTTATCATTTTTAAACTTGGCCACCCATTGCTTATCCTTTCCTTGATGAGGAAAGACTTACTTTGGGGGAATCAATGCTAATTGTCCTTCAGCAGTGCTTGTTCCTCTATGTGCCTACTTGTTTTTTTCTTTGGTTGCTTGTTTATACCAATTTGTCTAGAATTGGCATTTTGCTGACTGCCTTATTATTGGATCTCCTTTAGATCTGTTGTTAAAAGTTGGCATTACAATTGCTATCTCCAAGTCCTCTTGCACTAGAGCCAATTTTAAACATAGGTTTGTTAGATCAGGCAGTCCACAATTAAGTGCTTTAAGTACATTTATTTATTTATTTATTTATTTATTTATTTATTTATTTATTTATTTATTTATTATTTATTTATTTATTTATTTATTTATTTTTGGGACTTATATCCCGCCCTATCTCCCGAAGGACTCAGGGCGGCTAACAACAATAACATACAATAAATACAGAAATTAAGATAAAATTAAAATTAAAGGCCTCTGTACAATAAATTAAAATTAAAATAAATTACAAATTAGAGTTAAAAAATTAAAAACATAATTAAAATCCCTGTCAGTCCAGGTCAGCCAGGTGGAAAAGGAGTGTTTTGAGGCCGCGGTGAAAGGACTGGAGATCTGGGGCCATCCGAAGCTCAGGGGGGAGCTGGTTCCACAGGGCTGGCGCTCCCACAGAGAAGGCCCTCCCCCTGGGGGTCGCCAGCTGACATTGTCTAGCCGACAGTACTCTGAGGAGGCCTTCTCTCTGTGAGTGTACTGGGCGATGGGAATTCGTTCCCGGCAGCAGATGGTCGTGCAAGTATCCCGGGCCTAAGCCATGTAGGGCTTTAAAGGTAAGTACCAGCACCTTAAATCTCACCCGGAGGGCAACCGGTAACCAATGCAGCTCACGCAGGAGGGGTGTAATATGGGAGTATCAGGGTGCTCCCATCACTACCCGTGCAGCCGCACTCTGCACCAGCTGAAGCCTCCAGGTGGTCTTCAAGGGCAGCCCCATGTAGAGAGCATTGCAGTAATCTATACGGGAGGTAACAAGTGCATGGGTGTCTGTACGTAGGGCATCTCGGTCCAGAAAGGGGCGCAACTGGCGTACCAGGCGAATCTGGGCAAATGCCCCCCTAGCCACGACTCCAATATGATCTTCAAAACTGAGTCGTGAATCCAGGAGGACGCCTAGATTGCATGCTCTATCAACGGGAGGTAACATCTCTCCTCCTATAATCAAAGATGGAACCTCTTGGACTAAACGAGATGCTGGTACGTAAAGCCACTCAGTCTTGGCCGGGTTGAGCCAGAGCCTGTTCTTTCCCATCCAAATCTGTACCGCTTCCAGGCAACGGGACATCACATCGAGGGCATCACTGGGTTGGTTCAGGGTGGAGATGAAAAGCTGGGTATCATCAGCATATTGATGATACTTCACCCCGAAGCCACGGATGATCTCTCCCAGCGGCTTCATATAGATGTTGAACAGGAGGGGCGAGAGTGCCGACCCCTGAGGCACCCCACAACTAAGGGGATGTCTTTAAAGCCTGATGATTTCAAAAGGTGCAATTTCTCAAAATATCCTAGAATATCATTCTCTTTTAGCTCATTATGCTTTAGTTGTCCTAAAAAGTCAATATAAGTGCAGCTACTGTCCTTTACCTTCTGTAATAAATAAAGATGCAAGAAAGTAATTTTGTTTCTCTGCAATTTCCATTTCCTTCCTGAGCATCCCTTTCACACTTTTGTTATCTTAACTGTCCAACTGTTCCCTTGTCCTCCCTTTTTTGCTTCAAATATATTTAGAATTCTTATTGCTTTCCTTAATGCTTTTTGACATGCGCTCCTCAAACCCTCCTCCTCCTTTTTGCATTCTTTTTTTATCTCTTTACACTTTCTCCCAGAGTTTGTGTGCTCCTTTTTGTTCTTCTTGTTAGGACAGATTTTCCATTTCCTGAAGGAAGCTTTTTTAACCTTTACAGCTTCCTGAATGTTACTAGAGAGCTTGGTGGCCTCTTCCTGGAGTTAGTTGAACCTTTATTACATGGTGGGATATATTCCATTTGAACCTCATTGTAGTTTTAAATAAACTTATAACACAGTGGAGGGATTGGGCCTTCTTGGCTTTTCACTCCCTTTCACCAGACCCCCTCATTTTTGAGAAGGTTATCCTTTTGCAGTCAAATATGACTGTACTGGATCCTTGTAGGTTCCCGTTGTAGATCCTTGTAGATCCAACAGTTTGGTTAGTTTATGTTTGTGTGAACCATAAAGGGGCTAGGTTATTTGATAACCAAGTTACGTGTGTTGGGCAAATCCATCTGCTGTGTAAAATAAAAGTGCTTTAACTCTTTGAGTCATGCTGTGGTCCCTAACTAGATTTCCTTTTTACGTGCTAAAACAAAAGTTATTCACATAAATTGACCACTTTTTAGAAATGTAAACCAAAGACATAGGGTCAGGACCATTTGAACCAAGGTCACTGTGGGAGGTAAGGAATTAAAGTCATCTTACTTCTGTGTTAGGATCTCAGTCTGGTTCAAATCCTCTGCATGTCCTTTTCCCAATGAAATATGGTTAAGGATAAATATTGTAAGTAATTCGACCCATACAGACAGTTTAGATTAAGAATGAGGGGTTTGCATCTGTGGTTTTGTTTGGTTTGGGTTTTGCAGCATCTCTAAATGGCCATTAAAAGTTTTCAAGTGTCACCAGTGCCTCTGCAGAGACTCACTGGATAGTATCTGTTTGACCTTCTGATCGCAGGTCAACCTCTATATTTTCTTTCAGAATCCAAAGAACAGTTCCCACCAAATAACAGATGAAGCAGCAATTCTATGTCTGGACTGAATCACTCCAGACTTTAGAGGAGGAATGTAATACAATCCAATATGCCTCCATATCATCAGTAGTCCATCATCCACATAGAAATTTAACTGATTGATTTAAAATATTTGTATGGCACCCATATTACATAAAACAATTGTGGATGGCTAACAGCAATCAAGCAAATAACAAAAGACCAAAAATTACTTGACCCAGCTGAGGTTGCCCTCTTTTTGCCATGCTCATTTCCTGCATTTACTTTCTCTTCTGCCCCTTTTGAGAACTAGATCTATCTATATCCTGTGAGAATAGATGAGTATAGGAGCAGAAAATGATATCTACCTGGAAAAAGCGAATTGTCCTGAAGGCTATAGCCTCAATAAACCAAGGAGATGCCAGCCCACATTGCTAAACTCAAATGTATTTTTTTCCAGAAGCAATATTCCATGTTGCCAGGAAAACAAAAATAGTTGGCTGCCATTATAAGTCAATGCTCAGGTTGCGGGATGGTTGGATGCCTCTATCCTAGCATGGAGACCAATTAAAGTTCATCTCAGTTCCAAAATCCATTAAAAACTTCATCTTTTTGTTCTGGCACTGTCAAATGGAGTTTCCTCCTCTATTTTACCTTCCACAACCCTTTGCTTGTTATCTACAAAATTGATTATATAAATTTGAGGATGGTCTCCATCTCTAGTTTGATTTCTATACCTCAACATTCCCCACCTGGTTGTGTCTTCCAGGTGTGATATATTATAACCATAACTTGATCAAAATGTTTTCTGACATATCTGTAAGGCACCAGGATGGACAATGCTGATGTATGGTATTCCTGAGCCTAGTTAATAAAAAAATAATTATATAATGATTCCAGTGGGTATCAACCACCTTGACTATATTGTGAAATATTTTCTTTTACAAAAAGTGTTTAACATTTTACAAGTAAGCCTTTCAGATATTTTCTAAAATAATTTCCTTTTATCATTTCACAATATGGCATCTTAGCAAGTGTGATGGACACCGTATCTTAATAATTTCTGATTATCTAAAAAAAGTGCCTGAAGAGGGAAAGGGCATTAAATCTGTGCCTGTGTACATGTATGTCTTTATTGTACGACTACTGTAGATTACATCTGGAAAAAAGTGTTCTATAAATAAATGTATTTGTTCATTTATAAAGCAACTAGTCTCATATTCAAGCATAATATTCATAAATCCTCAGATCTTTACAGTCAGAATGAAACAGTTTTGACTGACATTTCAAAACAGGCAAATTGCTCCAGAAATTATCCTGCATTGTTCTCAATTGGGGAAGACAGTGAAGAGCCATTACTGGTGCTTCTATCTCATTCCTTCGTCTTCAGACTGAATAATGCATGTGGATGTGCATACACTGTGCATGGGATGGATTCACCAGCTGAAGGGGAGGGGACCCCCTCTAGGGAGAATAGAGAAACATTCCAGCTTGGACTTGATTCAGGGAGGAAACGTATGGAGTCAAACCCTGAGGTCTATACTACTGTTTCCCAAGGGTAGGCAGACAGTCTGGTGAGAGTCTTGTAATATTTGGATGAGGGGATAGATGGGCAACTCATCAAATTTGCAGATGACACCAAGCTGGCAGGAATAGCCAACACTCCAGAACATAGGGTTAAGATACAGGAGGATCTGGACAGACTTGAACACTGGGCACTATCTAACAAAATGAAATTCAATTGTGAAAAAAGTAAGGTTCTACATTTAGGCAGGAAAAATCACATGCACAGGTATAGTATAGGTGGTACCTTGCTCAATAGTAGCAACTGTGAGAGAGATCTTGGAGTCCTAGTGGACAATCACTTAAATATGAGCCAGCAGTGTGCTGCAGCTGCCAAAAAAGCCAACACAGTGCTAGGCTGCATTAACAGAGGGATAGAATCAAGATAGCGTGAAGTACTAATACCACTTTACAATGCTTTGGTAAGGCCACACCTGGAATACTGCATCCAGTTTTGGTCACCACGATGTAAAAAAGATGTCAAGACTCTAGAAAGAGTACAGAGAAGAGCAACAAAGATGATTGGGGGACTGGAGGCTAAAACATATAGGGAACGGTTGCTGGAATTGGGTATGTGTAGTTTAATGAAGAGGTGAGGGGTGACATGATAGCAGTGTTCCAATGTCTCAGGGGCTGCCACAAAGAAGAGAGAGTCAAGCTGTTCTCCAAAGCACCTGAAAACAGGACAAGAAGCAACGGATGGAAACTAGTCAAGGAGAGAAGCATCCTAGAACTAAGGAAAAACTTCCTGACAGTTAGAACAATTAACCAGTGGAAAAACTTGCCTTCAGAAGTGGTGAATGCTCCAACACTGGAAGTTTTTAAGAAGAGACTGGACAGCCATTTGTCTGAAATGGTATAGGGTTTCCTGCCTGAGCCGGGGGTTGGACTAGATGACCTCTAAGGTCCCTTCCAACTTTATTATTGTTGTTGTTGTTATTATTATTATTAGGGCGATCAACAATAAAATATCAACTTGGGACCATTCACAGAGTGGTTCTTGTTGCTTGTGCCTAGCAGTGCAGGGGGAAGCACTTTTCTCTGGACAGAAGAATAAGGGTATCAGGGCTAATCTCACTCTTGAGCCCACAGTCTTGATATCACCCAATTTCAGCTCCTTATCCCTGGTCTCTGGAACCATGTACTTAAAGGATAGCCTGAGCCAGTTTTTGTCTTATGTACCCTGGTGACTAACTCTTTTTTTATTGTAGTGCAGCTGATGACTGTAATTGTCTCCACACTCCTCCAAAACCATACATGTGTTCAACTTTCTCAAAGCATTCAAAAGATATTTAACTGACCTTGGAGGTGGAGTTTCTAACATGAGAGAACACTATACACACCTTTTAATTACTTCTGGTAGTAATGGTTGGATGAAATCATACTCTTAGCATCAATACATGTAAGTAGCAATTATAATGATTTATTAAAAACATATTTTCTGGACTAGTTCAGTGGAGTCTTGCCAAATCTTTAATTTCTAGGTTTATGATGAAATGTTCTATAAACAAACAAAATGACCCAAACAAACACTGGGGCTCATCATTACAAGATGGTTGGATTGCTTGCTTAACAAATGATTGCATCTGCAAAGCAGAATTTTAAAGCTCATTTTTATATATATATACAAAAGGAGAAAGGCAGAATACATGTGTGTTCTGACAACCTGATACAATAACCCTGGTGACTTTAAAATCATATAAGAGGGATTATGAATTGCACAGTGGCTTAGTGATTAATTGCTTGGAAGGTGGGCCACACAACCACAGCCTTTCTTTAGGCACTCACATTTTCAGGTAGCCTCCGTGGCCCCCAAATTGCTAATTGCTCTTTAGAGGACACTTTTGAAACCCTATAAAAACAGCTGTGTATTTCACCATAAGGTTAGGCAACACACAAAACTTCAATCCTCTTCGAGTCCCTCTGGCAGAAGCCAAGATGAAACACCAATATGTTGGATATCTGTAATCCTATACCTGCATGCACAAAACCAACCTCATTTTCTATGCAGAAATCTCAGAAAGAGGGGTGTTCATGCTGTGTCAGGGCACCAGAGCTACTCAGTACAGACCCATCCCTGCATTCATTTTAACTAATAGCTGAAGAGAGCTTTTGTCATTCTTTCATCCAAGAAGGTGATGAAACGTTCTCACTTACACAGCCTTCCTTTGGGACCTCCTAACTCCTAGGACTGCCTCAAGCAGGATAGACCAACACTGCTTCTAGCTGTATCTCTTTCTCCTTGTGGCAATCAACGTCTCTTTGGCTTTCATTCCTGCCCATACCTTGGCAGCGTTCATCTGTCAGCTATTCCCCATGCCTCCTCCCTCCTCTGCATGCCTTTCCTTAGTGTTCCCCCACCCCCAGTAGGTCTTCCTGTCTTCAGGGGACTTCCAATCAAGCTCAACTGGAGGAAGTAATGGACGCCTGATTAGAGTTACAGCTTCAGTCCATTCATGTGGTTAATTTGTTATCTCAAAGGAAAGAGATGCATTTCCCATCTACTGTACTGTAGTTTCCCCTCTCCTTGGGAAAACTGGCTGGGCAGTCTGGTTGGACAGTCTTGGTCTGGCCTCCCTCCCATGATCCCTGCACACAGCAACCATGAGTTCAGTTTTTATGCATGCAAAGAACTGCAGAGCACCTAGGAGCTAGAGATTTTTCTATACAATGGACCTTCTTTTGCCTTGCAAATAACAAAATGTAGTCAGACAGACTGGGACTGTACAGCTGTGAAGCTAATAGGCGCTAGTTCCATTACAATAATATAGAGATGGCATTGAGATGGGCCCAAGGAAGCCAAGTGGATGCCTTTGTCTTTAAGTGTGAATAATGGAAATACAAGGTGGAGGGTTTTTTGACATTATAATGGCTACTCATCTGTTTCTGCCATCAGACTTCTTCTTCTTCTTCTTCTTCTTCTTCTTCTTCTTCTTCTTCTTCTTCTTCTTCTTCTTCTTCTTCTTCTTCTTCTTCTTCTTCTTCTTCTTCTCCTTCTCCTTCTCCTTCTCCTTCTCCTTCTCCTTCTCCTTCTCCTTCTCCTCCTTCTCCTTCTTCTTCTCTCTCTCTCTCTCCTCCTCCTCCTCCTGCTCCTCCTCCTCCCTTATATATATTGTGTATGTATGTGTGTGTGTGTATATGTGTGTGTGTGTGTGTGTGTATTCCTTAATTAAATTAAAAACACGAATCCCAGGCACATTGAAATTGAAGCAAGAAATTCGAACACTGGGTAAAAAGGTAAAAAACTAAAGCAGTTTTTAATAAAATCGAGCTTTCGTTGGCCAAACTGCCAATGTCATCAGGATAAAATCGTTAGAGCGGTAAAACCACATTTATATCATTGGTGTTTTTGTGCTCCACTCATGGAATGCGTCACCGGTCTGTTTGTTTCTGTCGGCTGTATTTTCTTGAGCCGCCTCGCACTCGTTTTTGTAAGCTGCGATTGTCTCTGAGGGTTTGCTGTCCGAGGGGGATCGCTATCCGTTCTATCAGTCATAGCCATTGCTCTTGTCATTGCACGTGTTCTCATACCGAAGGATCTTAATGGTTGCTCTTCCTCTTTCTCACATTCTGTGGTGTGGGGTCGTTGTGTAGTTATGCAATCCTGATCCTGGTTTGGCGATGTGCCCTGTAAGTGTTCACATTGTCTGCATTCACGTTGTCTGTGCCGTTCCTTTTCCCAGACCCTAAGGGGGGAGGTCTATATGACGGTTGATTGAGAGGTGGTCGGAATACCAGGCTTCTTTGAACAATCGTCCACCCTTGGTGTTGTCATGGGCGATCACCTCAACCCCCGCCAGATCAAAGGTGTGATTGTATGCGGCCATGTGTGCCCACATCTGTGCACGTTGTTCCTGTCTTTTGATTGCAAGCTCGTGTTCGTGTATTCTAGTCCTCAGCCATTTTGCAGTCTCCCCAATATAATTATAGTGGCAGTTCTCACATGCCATCTTATACATGACTGAGGACGTCTCTTCATTGGGAAGCGGATCGTTTGGGTGCATGACACGAGCACGCAAGGTCTGATCAGGTTTATGGGCAACACTGACTTTATAGGGGGCCAGTATGTGCACCGTGGCTTCGGATACACCATGAATGTAAGGCAGTGTTATCCGTGCCATCGAGATGTTTTCATGATGGTTTTCATATATATATATCAGTCTTCCTTTAGTTCTTTGTTAGCAATCCAAAAAATTTACATATATACAGTATATATATATATATATATATATATATACACACATACATATACACATACACACACACCAAAATATTGTATATTTTGTTGTTTGTATTAACCTCTTGTAATGATTTTGTGATTATTTTTATATGGGTTGATTTCTTGCATTTTTGTTTTTATGTTACTTTTATAGGCTGCCCAGAGTCATTAGAATCAGACAACATTAAAAATGAATAAATGAATGAATGAATAAATAAATAAATATATTAAGGTTAAGTGAAATCAAGCTTTTTTTAAAAAGCTGCATCATGTTTCCCACTTTTTGGCATATTCCTTTGGGCATGCAGATTTTCTTTTATGAATAAATTAGGTAAGTATGGAACAGTCAGTAATGAAACTATCCACGTTAGTTTGGTTTTTATTCATTTGGATATTGCAGATATTGTATTGCAGTTATTTGATTACCACACCATTCTATTCCCTTGAATACTAATAATTCTTATCAGCTCCTACCAGATCTTTCTGAAAGACTGATCTAAGGCTGAAAGAGACAGTCTTATATTATAAAATCTCATGGAAAAGGCAGAACATTGAAAAACCTATGGAAATAGGTTAGCTTTTTTTTAAATGTTTTTGAGAGATGAAGCCAAGGAAGAAAAGGCCTTATTTGACAAGACAAGACCATTTGACTGGGATGGTATAAGGCTCCTGTCTTGAGTAAAGATTGGACTAGAATACCTCCAGGAATGATTTTTGAAGGCCAAGTACAGTTAAAGTAGGGGCCAGGAAAAAGGCGGTATGTGATGCTGGAAAGAAGTAAAGTAAAGAAGGACAGATTGTAACTCATAGGAAATGGAAAATGCTAAACAAAAATATATTTGAGAGATTAGAAATTGTTAAAATTGCTGTGGGATGGAGGGAGCAGAGAACACCTTTCTCTAAGAGCAAGTGCTTCTATTGGAGATATACCCGCACTTCTTTTCAATTCATCAATTCACAGTATGATCTTGGATATATACAAGTAGTCCTGGATTTCCGTTCACAATGGAGCCCAACAATTCTGTTGCTAAGTGAGACATTTTTAATTACGTTTTCTTGCCACAGTTGTTAAGTGAATGACTGCAGTTGTTAAGTTAGTGACATGATTTTTAGGCGAATCTGACTTCCCCATTGACTTTGCTTGTCAGAAAGTCACAAAAGATGATCACATGAACCCATCATAGATACGAACCAGTTGCCATGCATCCGAATTTTGATCACCTGACCGTGGGGATGCTGCAACGGTAATAAGTACCAAAAATGGTCATAAGTTGCTTTTTTCAGTACTGATATAACTTTGAACGGTCACTAAACTGTTGAAGGCCAAGGACTACCTGCCCAATCTCTAGAGACAGAGTAAAACAATTTTTCCCTGATGCCCTCAGATATGCTGGACACTAAGTCCCATCCTCTCCAGCTCCATGGATTTTATCTAACTGATTCTTTCTGACTATTCTCCCCACACACACGCCCAATGTCTTTTGTGTCTCTCCCCTGGTTTCTAATCCCTTCAGGCAGCTCCTGTGCTCTTCCCAAAGGGGGGAGGGATTATCTTGTGTTTTGGTGCCTTGGGTCAACTTACCTCTTCTGTCTAGTGCTTCCCCTTTATGGCTTTGCCTTCTCAGCATGGGTCTTCACTGGGAGGCCTCTCTATCCCAGTTCCCCTCCTTAGGAACAAGTCGCCATTAAGCACGGGTACCTTTTGAGGTAATAAAATACAGTACGGAATCACTCTGACGGCGTTTCAATTAAATTAAATTCAGTCAGCCAGATTAGAAAGGAAGAGTAGAGAAAAGCTGAGCCCCATCCTACACAGACGCGTAAGCCAGCACAGCTCCCGCTGACAGGAACACTGGGAAGCGGTTATTGAATATAAACACGCTGTGTAATTTACATGTTAATTATGTTGAATGTGCTACAAGGCCATAATTAGAAACTAATTGGGTGAGAGCACATGTAATTGGTTGTGCTGGCGTAGCGGACTTCCTCCTGATGCACCTGGGAAGGCTTTCTCATCCAAAGGATTAAGTTTTGTTGATTGTAATGACAACGTCTGGTGCCCAAGTTCCGTTAAAAACAAAAGAACATACACCGAGGATATAGAGGTATCGTGTTATTGGCATACATTAAATGCATATACTTGAAACCTTTATGTAGAATGCTGTCTTCCAGATAGATCTTCCTGTGGGAATTAAAACTATCTACTCCTTATCTAAATCCAGAAGTGTAATTTTTGTTAGCTAAAAGCCAAGCCAAAATAGTTCAGAAAATGTTTAGTGTTAAGGAATTCAGAAGAGAGAGATCTTCCCTTTCACAACGGCTGGGTTTCTAACTATCAATTCAGAGTGGCTGAATTGAGAAAAAGGGGCTAGTGATTATTTGCATACTTTAACTTATTCACAGATATGCCATTTTTCATTTCTCCATTGCTTAGCAGCAAGGCTGAGCTAAAAATACATTTAGCACTGGGAATTAATTGATATTCACTAAAATACCATCCATGTGGGAGGTATAATACAGGACAGAGAAAGGGCACTGGGATTTGCAATCTGTCTCAAATGGACAAAACAAAGACTGGGGGGGGGGACTGTCAAATTAATTGCTAAAACAGCATAGAAGATAATTTTGTGCCTGCCTAAAATATTTGATCATTCTAAGCCATAGGATAATGAGGAATTCCTCAGAGTCTTTTGCTGTATGGCAGGCATTCAGGGCACATAAACAGTGAATTGTATGCAGAAGAAGTCTTGGCACTGTCTAAAATGTTGTCATTCCAAATCACATTTATACACTAGACGAGGACTCATGACATCCAGCTGGTCATACAAGCAGGGAAGCTTTTTCCAACAAAATGAACTTGGACGTGTAATTTGCACGACAGCAAGATGGCTTAACCTGTCAGGAGATCTTCTAATGTCATGCTAGAAAAGGGGGTCCAGTGAAAACATACATATATGTAGACATTTTTTTAAAACAAAATTTTTATTTTATTTATTTTTATTTTATTAAACTTATATACCGCCCTTCTCCCGTAGGACTCAGGGCGGTATATAAGTTTATATACCTGGTTCTCTGGTTCTCTAGATAATTTTGTTCAAACTGAACCTGTTTAAAGAAAAAATTCTGTTCACTGATTAAAATTATAGTCATTATATGCTATTCTATCTACAGTGAATACTATGTGAAAGGAAGCAGGAGAAATAGATAAATAATAGGATGTGAATGGTATTGGTAGGGGAATGGAAGAATTAGATAACTGATTAATTAGATGAAGGAGCAGATAATGAAAGTTGTTGAGGAGATAGATCGAGATCTGTGTTCGTACAACATACATAACCAAATCAGTTAAATAATTATTGGCTCCATTTGTAGAACATGATAAACTTGCTTCATCACGGTTAGGTTTGTGGTGTTGCACAATCCAATATATGGTTAATTCAGTAATTAGTAATCCAGTGCAGGGCCATTATTGCCTTAAAGTGACTACTCCTTCAGTCCACTACGAAGGATTATTTGACCAAGGGCAGTCAATTTTACTGCCTAAGAACCATGTGATTAGCCCATTATTAATGCTTCTTAATGGGTTGATATGGAGAGGAATTCAGATGCCAATCAAAGAAATGTAGGTGCTACCTGAAAACAACCATAAAATAGCAAGGCTGGAAGGTAAATGGTATGTAATTAAAAGCCACACTAGCAATGAACCACTGTTTCATAACCTGATAAGTGAAGTTACCAAAAACTGTTAGAAGACTTTAAAATTTTAAAACTGGTATATAATAGCTTTTGCTTTATGGAGCCTATAATCAGTCTGCGGAATGTAAAGCCAGTGATTAAATTATTTTGGTCTTGGACTGCGGACTTGGTTTAATTATAAAACTGGATTCTAGATGTCCAAAAGGTGCTCTTTCAAGAGGCAACTGGGCTTTCTTTTCTCAAGAAAGTCCAGTTGCCTCTTGAAAAAGCACCTTTGGGACAACCATGACCTGGATGGCTGAGAATTTCCATAGACATTTAAATTCCAGGTGAAAAAAGCAAATTGCCAATGAAGTTGAATTGAGACATTTGATTCAGCAAGATAAAATATATTCTTATAGTTGGAAAAACTTTACATATCAATGTCCTCTAGATGTGTTAGGATTATAACTGCAGAATTCTCTGTTGGGATGCTGGGTTGTAGTATAAGCTCCTCTTGGAGGTATGGAAAGCAGGCAAAATGATTTCAAACCTGAGCTGTGGAATGGAATATATATTATCCATCCGTCTGTTACCCATCTATTTAGACAGCTTTCAAAGATTTTTCTTAATTGTGCCACCCAGTCTGTTTCTTAAGGAAAATGTTGTCTGTGTTGAACCATAATATCACAGAATAGAAAGGCAACATTTAGGGCATTCAGTTAATGCAGGAATCCAAATTAAAGCACCTTTATGTTTTTTGCTATGTTCTTAGCATATATAATTTTTGGCCAATCTCAGCTCATTTAGAAACTTTTTGTTGTGATCTTTACAGTTTTGGGTGACATGTATATATATTCTTTTGGGGGAATATTTTCCTTATCCTTTTAAAATTTCATTAAGATTGTTGTGTTGGCTTCTTTTGGTGCTTTTCCCATTTTCTTTCTCATTGGAATGTTCATTATCACTTCTGTTTTAAAATCAACTATTTTGAAGTTCAAGATTTGCTTAAACTAAGAGAAGAATATCACCATTGCCCATCAATTACCTCCAATGTCCCTGTTACTTACACTTCCTCAACTAAATCTTCCCTGTTGGTTAGTTCCAAATAGCTGATCTTTCATCTTCTAAAAGAGAAAGTTGTCAGCACCACATAATCAGGAATTTACTGAAAGGACTAAGCTTGGCAGAATTTGTCTCCCAACAGATGTAAGAGTGCTTTCAATAAAGGCCCCCTACTAGTATACTTCATGCTTTTTTGAATGATCTGTAATTTGCTTTTGGAAAGCATCATCCATATCTACTCTTTCACTGGATGGGTGATAGTAGACACAAAGAACAGTATTGTTTTCATTTGTTTCTCTATTATTTTAACCAGATGCTGTCTACTGTGTCAGTAAATTAATTCATTTGGATTTTTTAGCAGGTGATAACTCTTTACACCATCACCAAGTTCATTCACTTGGATACAATGCCTTTCCACGGTTTCTGGGGTCTTAACAAATTGCATCCTTTAAATTCTACAATCATGAGAGTCATTCCACCACATCTTGATTAAATAAAAGTATTTGCATTCCTATACATTTAGTTCAGTACGCTAACTCTATCATTAATGTACAGATAATGAAGCTTGAACCATTTATGAGCAAATAGTGTTTCTGATTTTTCACTGAGTAGTTTAATAAGTCCTACTACAGCAGCTCATTACAGCTATATCCTATAATTTCAGGATTAACCTGAAACCCACCCCGTCAAACTTGCCATGCTTTTTTTAACATATTTTTCCAGTCCTTGTGATATGCATTTTGTATTAATAGCCGATCTTCTAAAAAATTCAGACTTTAATCCTAGAAACCAAATATTTCCCATAGACACTATTTGTGTACTCAGCCATTCATCTGTAGTATTCAGTTTACCCTTTCTGGATCTCTTCCAGGATGCAAGGATGGATGAAAAATACCATATGAGCTACCAGCATCTTGAGTTTGCTTCCTAGGTCCTCAAAGTCAAAAGTGATATGATTGCAGTTGTCCTCATGTGATTTAATAGGGAAGAGTAATTGTCCACTTGACAATTCATCTGCCACTATTTGTTGTAGAACTTCCTTTCTTTGATCTGATTTCACCTGCTAGAAATATAGGCCAAGTAGTTCTTAGTCTAGGATGTTCCTCTCAGGCATATTTCTGTCCATTGATCTTCATGTTGGTTACTTAAGGTATCAGCAATCAAGGCTTTTATTTTTTCTTGGTCCCTTCTCAGGTTCTTAGATTATCCAACTACACACTGTCGGCTTACAACATTTGTTAAGGATTTTGCTTTAAACTCCCCTGCTGAACTTCACTGGCAGTCTCTTGTTTGTTCTCCCTATTCACTCATGCAGAGTACTGTAAAATATTATCTAATATCTAATGCCTCCATCAAATAAAAACAAGTGCTATTTTACCCCAAACTTCCAGGAGATGCTATTACTTTTCATCATACTGAGTAGTGCAAAGGTCATGTCAACACTAAAATGCACTGGGAAATGTGTGTTTGTTTCAGGAAAAAGCAATTTTGTATTTTAAAGACCCTTCCAAATTCATATTCTGCTTTTGGCCCAGGACACAGTTTTGAATGTTCATTGGTTGGACAGAGCCTGAGAGTTCTGGCATTATTTTCTATCCACAGCCAATTAAAAGAGGATTAGGCTGTCAGCCAGCCATAGCAATGAGTTTTTGTTGATCTCCTCCAATATAGGGCTGCTGACTGTACAGTGAGATAAGATACTTTGCTAAAAAAATAATAAAAATAATAATAATCAGTTTGCTTAATGATTTGTTCTCTTATAGTGAATAACTTGTTTCATTTCGAAACATGGGTGCTGTAGAGAGATACAGCAGAAAGTCTCAGAATTTCTCACAAAGAAGAATTCCCAGGGAGAATAGGAAGGCATTTCCCAAGTCCTCGGAGTGAAATGGCAAGAGGATCTAACTTTCTCAGAGGGCAAAGAGTGTCTCTGCTGAGCACCCAGCTCATGTCCTTCAGCAGATTCTGAATTCAGAAAGACTGAAGACAGAATATTCACAACAGAAACTGTGGATTACAGGGCATTCATTGGCACCAGTGCCCCAGCATGGTGAAAACAGGCTGGCAGAGAGTGAGTAGTTTTCAGAATTCAGAGATTCTGAATTAATAACCACCAATTCAGATTCTTAGCTAAGTTTAGAGGATTGATATGCCAATTCATGAAAAAGAATTCTGTTGCAGTTCTGAGACTGGGGATTCAACTCTGTTTTTAAAAAGATCTGAGTCTTTTTTTTCTAATCTGAAAATGGAATTAATTTTTATTTCTGCTGGAAATTCAGCTGGTCTGCAATGAATTCTGTTCAATCCACTTGTCTCGGGTAAATGTGCTTGGATCAGCAGGAGATAAAGAATATTATTGTCTATAATAATAAGGGATGGATAATATTTCCTAACAAATCAATGTTCAGTGATCTGAAGTGGCTGAATTGACTTGAGAAGACAAATGTTAAGATTCCACAAATAAGGGCAAGACAAGATGAAAACCTCCCAAGCACCAGGTTAGGTTTTTTAGGCATCTGGATATTTATACCGCTAAGGGAAGTTGTGGAGACTATCAGGAACAGTGCTGCATTTTTTAAGAAAATCCCATAGTAATAGGAAGACTCTCTTTATTTGAGTACCTGTTCACTATGGATGAATGGACTGTGAGAACAAAACTAGGACATGGCACATTAGCTTAGACTAGATCTCATGTCACATTAGCCACTTCAACCTTTCCAAAGTTTTTGCACAAATGGCACCAGCTTTTCAGCCACTGCTCATTTATGGTGATGCTGTTGCATTCAGCTTTAGTGGCACACCCTATTTTTCCCCGACATCCTCGGACCATTCCTTTACATGAGAGAGCCTGACAGAGGGAAGGAGATGGCAGCCACAGCTGCTATTTTTGCCTCCGAGCATGGATGTCAGAGCATTCTGGGAGCCACACAGAGCAATCTATGATGGGGAAAAAAAACTGTTGTAGCTACTCATGATTTCCAAGTGCTTTAAAAACATAGTAGTTTTAAGAGCAGATAATGTTGGAACTGGTAAATTGGGGAGTAATAAATTAGAGAACTGAATCTAGAAGTAAGTCTAGGTCTTATTACTGGGACAGTGAATTCAATGTCCCACCCTGCAGCCTCACTAACCTAGCAAGTGGCAAGAAATTGCAAGTCTTGCTTTCCAAAAAAAGAAAAAAAAGCAGATAGCCTGTTTTTGCCCTAAATAGTGTTCTCCTAGGAGGTACAACAAACCTTGTTAGCTTAATGTCAGTTTGAGTGGACACTGAGTAGGGACGTAAAAGAAATTATGCACATACCTTTATGGGAATCAATCTGTGGGATCAGTCAAAGTGACTACATCCATCAAACAGTGGCACTGGCCTTTCTCAGGTCAAAAATTCAGAGTCAGATATATTTTTAATGCAACATATAAGAAATAATAATTTGATTTTTTTTTAAAAAAATGCCATACACCAACCTCTATATGTATTCTGTTGTCATCCATCATCCATGGTTCTTGCTTCCTGTCAGCTTTGTGAGCTACTCCACACAAGAAGCACACCCAAGAGTACTAGCTCTAATTTTATTATAAGCTTACATTAACAGAATCTTGCAAGCCTGGAAATACATCTGTCCCCCTCACCTTTACAATCCAAAAAACTAGGGAGGGTCTCTTTTGAGAAGTTTGTTCTGTCCCATTCCTTCTGTAGACTCATCTGCCTATTATCTCACCATTGTCTACTCTGGGGGGTTTTCTTCCTGTCTCCCAAGGTCATTCTCACATACCATTCTCTCTTTCCCATCCAGCCAGCCAGCAGAGTGCAGTCTCTCCCCTCACATCTGTTCTTTCCCCTTGCCCCAATGCACCTGGTCTTAGAGGTTCCATGTGAGTGCATTGTGCAAATTGCCATAGAGGAAATATCAACACCGTTAGGCCTTCTAATCTGAAAGTTACCCTGAACCTCCCTCCAGAAGAACCCCACAAACTCCATACATTTTAGAAAATAAAACAAGTGGAGATGAGGCAAAACAAACCAACGAGGGCAAAACATATTCCTTGATCCTGAAATGGTGGCTGACTTTTTTTTTGATGGTGCTGAAGAGGAAATGAAATATCCTTTTAGAGGATTGATCTCCAGAAGAGCATTTCATCTCCCAATATCTTGCTGCAGCTGCCACTTCTCTTTAGCTTAGCCTTAGACTCAGAAGAACCTGTTAACTAGAAAGTGTGATCTGCACAAAGGAGAGGGCCGAAGACTCTCCAAGTGCTCTTGCCTCACAGGGTCTTTTTAAATGCATCAAGAATCAGCAGGATATTTATATGGCTTTCCTGGATCATAATGTGACCTCCAAAATTTCTCTTCTCCTCCCCCACCCCCGATCACCTAGAATGTTAGGGATTAGGCTGCTCCTAAATTGCTTGTCACCGTCAGCATTTTATGGGGATTTAGATTGGGGAGCAGGTCAGGGGTCATTATGTAGACTCTACTGCCTGTCCATCACTTTTACAAAACTCAGATTAGACACCCCCCCTTTCCTCCTCCTGGCTGTCACTGTGAATCAGGCCTGCAATCAGTGGGAGTGATAACTGTCTATCAGAGCTCCCTTGGCCTTCTGTTCCCCCTTCACCAGCCTTGTGGGCTCCTTAACTGGATGGGTGTGTTCATCCACTTCTGATCACTCAGGCATGATGCCTTTTCAGGTTGGCTTTGTCTGTGGCTTGACGTTTGACTTTCAAAACAGGCTGGGGTATTAAAAGGCTTTCAGTGAATAACGGGGGCTGCAGCTCCATGGAGGCCTCTCGATGGTGCTTTCCATTCACCCTCCAGAAACAGGTTAACCCTTTTATTATAGAGAAAAAGGCCCTTCAGAGTACAGCTGAGAGTGACGGTGAAGTTTAAAGACCAAGGAACAGGTGCAAGAGCTTTAAGGAATTTTTAAATACCCACAAAGACATTTTCGTCTGAGACCAACTATTGGCAAGGCTAGGACACGCCATCTTGGTGGGGATTCAAAGGCC
The DNA here is from genome assembly GCF_964194415.1 of Vipera berus. Classification (NCBI taxonomy): domain Eukaryota; kingdom Metazoa; phylum Chordata; class Lepidosauria; order Squamata; family Viperidae; genus Vipera; species Vipera berus. Next base: position 218,209,270 of record NC_138203.1, read on the forward strand.
AGAATAGAATATGATCAGGAGATATAACCCCAGAGCAATGCAGTCCCTTGCACACAATAAAGCTATTATTGTTAGGTTTGTGTTGAGGACGAAAGTTGGAAAAAAACTCAAACTAGTGGAAATGCTAGAAATTTCTAAGAGTGTACACACCCAATCAGATATTCAGGATTGAATTACATTATATGGTATCTGATCAGCACATCAGGCTGTTGTAGCCTGATCTGGTCCTTTGCCCTACAATTAATTTCTTGAAAGTTATACACATCATGGAATGTATTACAGACTTCCAAATGCTTTCACAAATGCCACTGTATTCCAGAGGAAAAACCATCTATGCTACTTTGATATATTTTCTCCAAAACTGGTTGGATATTTTAAGGAGATGATAGACAGGATCATAGGACATGACAGTGAAATTTCACATAGAATAAGGAAAAAACTTCTTCCACTTTTTGTAAATGCAACACGTATTTGTCATATCCTGACAATTGTTGACCACTTTTTTTAAAATGTTGATGAGATGTGCCTTCTTTTCATTATTGTGTCTCTCTGGCTTGTCACTAATCTTTGCATCTGTGCAGAAATGTAAACTAACTCCCCATGGTAGAAGATAGCTTAAATTCTTAGAACAGGTAGCTATCATAGAAGAGGCATAGAACCAGAATTAGCATCTTGTTGGTCTTAAAATAACTGGATGACAAAGTTAACATCAGAGAGAATTCTGGGAAGAAACAACTTGATCATGGCAGACAGCTAAAGTTAAAGACACTACAACAAGTGGAATGGATTTAGATCACTCTAGTGGCTGTTAAACATGCCCTGTTCATCTTAATACAGAGAAAGATTCTAAAGTGGATTAGAAAGGTTTTCATCTATTGTTGAAGGCTGAGTAGGATAAAGTCCATGAAAGGTTGAGAGTGAGACTAAAAGAAAAACTCACAGAGGAGCAAAAGTGCTGTAGGAGGAATCTAAGATACCATCTGAGTATCTAATAATTAATAGAGAGCCAATTTGATGCACTAGTTAAGGTTCTGACCTAGAAAACAGAGACTATGAGTTCCAGTCACACTACTGGCATGAAAGGCAGCTAGGTGATTTTAGGACAGTCATTGTTTCTCAGTCCAACCCTCACAGGGTTGTTTTGTGGGGAACATGGGAGGAGGAAGGAGTGTTAGGCATGTTTGCTGCCTTGAATTAGTCATAAAAATAAAAACAGATGGTGATTATGCCAGAAGACACAGAGGAAAGAGCAAAGGTAGATCTTAGAGGTCATCAGCTGGATCCAGGTCCCCAGTGCTAAGTCATCAAAATGAGAGAAATAGAATATTTGCCCCTAAATTCTGTAAGCTCATTTCTGAAATCTAAAACAAGAAGTAATAGCATTTAGCAATACTGAGGATGCATGTGTATTACTGTAGCTACGCATGTATTCATTTCATATCTAATATAGGGTTTCTTAATTCTGTACTGAGGCTCAGTTAGAAAGCAGAAAATTAATTCGCTCTTTGTACATTTGCTATCATTCAGGAGGAAGAACCATTTATCTAAAAATCCAAAGCAGTTGTGATTCAATTAGACATAAAGTCAGGAAAGTGAAACTTCTTGCTTCTTCTAATAAAATTTGGCTGGATTTTCTTCTTGCTGTCTTTAAATCAGGGCTTTTCAACCTTTTCACCCATTGTACCACTTTTAGGATATGGCAATATCCGAGTACCACCAGTCGCCTAGCAAGGTGTCAAAAACCTGATGACCAAAAAAAGGAAAAAAGTGATGAAGTACAGGTAGTCTTCAACTTACAACAGTTTGCTTAGTGACTGTTTGAAGTTACAATGGCACTTAAAAAAGTGCCTCCCAAGCCACAATCAAGCAAGACACCTGCCTGCCCGCCCGGCGGCGCTCTTCCTCCTGTCCAAGGTTTTCATTGTTGTGAGCATTTCTGTTGAGGATTGGCAGTGGGGGTGGGGTGGGGGGAGTGCTTGGTTTTTATTCCCCCCGTCTGCTGGGTGGTTGCAGCAGGTTTTGGTCACTTCACATGACCCTGGGATACTGTGACCATCATAAATATGAATCAGTTGCCAAGCATCTGAATGTAAATCACAAGACCCTGCAGATGCTGCAACATTCCAGCTGATTGGCGCTTCTTCAGGGCTCAGCAGAAGCATCAGGATCAGTGCCGAGCTCCAGCTGGAGCCTGGCGCTGATCCTGGCACTTCTGCTGAGCCCTGACAGCCTTGCAAGCTCCGGCCATCTCTCGCTCAGGCTTATGCGGTGCTGCCACCGGTTCAGCTCATTCCCCTCCCCCGCTACCACTTTTCTAGGATGGTCGCGTACCACCTGCCAGGTGCCAATGTACCACAGGTGGTACCCGTACCACTGGTTGAAAAGCCCTGCTTTAAATGACTAAAAAGAAAGAGAGAAAAGAAAACAGAGAACATATTTGGCTCTGCCTCTTTCAATCAAACCCCTTAAACTCATGTATGTAAGCTATTACAACTTATTTTTATAATTTAGGTTTTTAGCTCAAGGAAGTTTGTTGTGAGTGATAAGGTTTATGCATATCTTTAGTAAATAAACAATATGTTTTCCTCCCAAATAAGTTAAAAGTATAATTAATATGTGCTAAATTAATGGTGAGATACAAAAAAGATCTGGAGTGCCTCATATTAGCTATCCTTGGCCAAAATCAGTGTCTCTCAAAACCTTAGCAACTTTAAATTGCATTGATTTTTTAAAGAAAGTTTCAGCAGTAATCCTTATTAGATTCTTGGAATCAGGTAGTTTTAAAGAGTTGGTTCGCTGTCTTCTCACAGCTGTTGTCTCTTCACTTCCCCCTTCTCCCTTGGCCTAACCTGCAGAACCATTCAGTGAAGATGCAAGGAAGATAGTGCTCTGTGTGCTCAATTTTATCACTTCTTATCATTGTTTTCATACCCAGCACAGGAATGTATTTGTCCATATGTGTGTGTGTGTGAGAGAGAGAGACAAAAGGGATTGACAAAATGAAGATTCTGAGGTATCACTCTCCGAGGATGCTCAAATATTCTTATCTCTGTTGACAGCCTTATTTTGAAAGCCTTGGTTTTCATCCAAATGTCAACATAGCCAGCCAGTCAACCCAGCAGCCAATACCTCTACAAGCTTCTATTTTGCTGAAACTTTCCAGCCCAACATGAATTCCATTAGCTTTCAGTTATGCGTGTTCTGCAGCAGATTCTGCCTGAAACAGTCTTTGTTACTTCTGTAATTGGAAAGAACTTTTCCTTCAGAAGGTCTAGTAGAAGATGAATCCCATCTGTACCAGATGATACACAAAACCAGCTTGGCATAGTCTGGGAGCCCACAATTCCACACCGAACATGCTTCATCCCTAAAATTTGGAACCACCAGATTCTTCTTCAAAAAGGTGATGACCCTGGCCTTTAAGGTCTGAAGTTTGGGTCCAGGTGACATCAGCCATACCAATCTGCCTATTCTTTGAAATCAACTAGCATCATAATCTTTCTTTTTCAAGACAGAGAGGGCTAGTGTACAAGCAATGGTGCCTGGACCCCAGAATTCAGAACTCTGTTTCAACTGGCAGCCACAGGGACTATTATTACAGTTTTTCAAGGATGCCCTAAATCAGAGGTCCCCAGCCTGTGGGCTGTGGCTCATTACTGGACTGTGGGCTGTTAGCCACTGGGCCACCTGAGTGGCTGGTCAGTGCATGTGTGTGTGTGTGTGTGCACATGCACCCCCCCCTTGCACTAGCATTACAGCAGCACACGGGTGCTAGTGATACTGTGTGCATCCTACAGGCACTAGCTAGCGTCACCACAAGCGCACCCCCACTCATGCTAGCATCGCGCCAGCGCAAGGGCTCTATTGTTGCAGCAAGCACACACTCCCCCCACTTGTGCTAGCATCTCAGTGGCATGTGGGCACTAGCATTGCTTGAGCGCTTGTGGCCCTTTTTGCATTGCACATGAATCATGGCCCCATTCGTGTGTGCACTTGCAGCTCCATTCGTGCACTTGCATTTCCAAACACACCTTATGGGGCCGCCAAACAAGAAAGGTTGGAGGTCTCTGCTCTAAATATATGTATCAGATTGAACTGAGTTAAGGTTTTATGAAGCTCTATTTGTATAAATAACTGCTTATTATTGGACTTAATTTTTAACCTGGTTTTACTGTTGTTGTGCTTCACTGACTTTTTAGATGACCTTAACAGCTATCTGCACCAAGTTTTAAAACCTATCTTGAGAAGGTTTATTGTGAAAGGCAAGTGATAAGTAATTTATTGTGATAATTGTGGTACCTCCCAGTAACAGATTCAATGGTACTTTTATCTGTTTGCTGCCCTGATGAGACAAGTCTAACAAGCAGGCATATACATAGAATGAAGGCTACTGCTAAGCTTGTAAGCCGCCCTGAGTCTTCGGAGAAGGGCGGGATATAAATGTAATAAAATAAAATAAAATAAATAAAATAAAGTCAGGGAACCAAGAGAGCCATCAGCATCAATGTGCCACAGGTATGTCCCTCTATTAGGGGCATTGCTACAAATATATTTGCCTTTGAACCCTGTACTCCCAACCTTTTACTTTTCTTGGATTAATCAAAAAGTAATATATAAATCAAAATGAAAAATAACTCTCCCAGAATCTACAGAAAATAACAGAAACGTTTTTAGTTTTGTCACCTACTATGGATGTTTGTTTAAGCTCCCATCCAGCACCCTTCAGACACGATGAGAGATAACCTCCAAAATTTCTAGCCATAAACATTAGATGATTGGGATATAAATGTTTATATAAATACAAAATCCAGGTTGTGGGTGAGGAAGACTTTCATACTTAAGCCTTAAATAATCAGATAGGCAAATATATTTACAAAATTCTTAAATTTTTGTTTCTGAAAATTTAAATTCTAGATTCAAAATAAATATGATAAAAAGTCTCTTGACTCAAACTCAGGTCTGGATATCTATATGGATATTTAATGTTCTTGACAACAATTCAAATGTGGTTTGCCATTGCCTTTGTCCAGCATGTTTTTTTTCCAACAATACAGCTTCTGGCCCTAGATTCTGGCCCTAGGAATTTGTGATGGCCCTCCATTCAAATCCTAGCCTGTTTAAAGCCCATTTACCTTTTCTGAAGAACAAGCAAGGTCAGGTGAGTACTTTCATCCAACACAAATCTGTAGACTTTTCAGTGCACCTGCATCACTTTCTACCTAGTATATAGGATTTTTTAAATTAATTTTCTATCGTTACATTTGATTCGTGCTTAATAAACATTGTGTTGTCTGGGTTAATTTGTTTGCTTAATAATACAAGTTACATTCTTAGTCTCTACCCCATTTTTTCCAACCATTGATAAAATAAATTCCATGTTTGAAAATATTCTGTATCTTCTTTCTCTTTGATCCTTAATGTAAGACTGTCCATTTCAGCACAGTCCAATATCTTCTTGATTATCTCTTCGTCTAGTGGTGTTTCTTCATTCTTCCAGTGCTGAGCAAATACAATCCTCACTGCTCTTAGTACATGCAATGTTAAATATACACTTTGCTTATCAGATTTTTCTGGTATTATACCTAGGAAGAAAAGTTCAGGTTTAAAATTGACATGTTTTCCTAACATCTTTTCTAACCAAATGTGTATTTTTGTAATGATTGCTTGGAGAGCTTTTAGAACCATTTGAAACATTTACTGTATTTCTTCTGTATGTAGTGTTTTTCTCTAATGTTGAAATGCAACATCAGCAAGTTTTCACTGTTTTAGATGGTGGTATTTTAACAATATGCTGAAAGTTTCCAGCTGCAGTTGGTTTCTGGGATTCTAGCCCTCAACCCCACCCCCCACCCCATTTTCACCCTTGATGTTCTGAATTTGTATGTTAGATATTTTATCCTCTCTTTGATGTGTAATTTAATGATGCTGTAACTTTTTCTATTGGTTCCATTCTTTAGCTCTTTAAATAGCCTTGTGCGCCTCTATAAAACAGACAAATGTTTTAGCTTTTTTTGTGTATCACTTTGGCTTGTAAATGAATATTGGTAGGACAGAAATGTGGATAACTTTCCTCTAGATGGTCTCCAGTTGTGTGCAATCTTCAGTCATCTTTCTCACTGCTTGAGTGTGCTGTACAATGCCTGCTGTCAGTGAATACTGTTAGTATTTGGGAGCGAGTGTGTAGGAAAGTATGCTTTCCTCTTCTAGTCATTAGTGCTTCAAAGAAGGATCACAAAAGCTTGATTTAGAATACATTCTTGAAAGTATTTAGATTTTCAATACTATTTCTGCTATTGTAGATTGTATCTTGAAGGTAACTTCCTGAATTTCCAGATGAAAATTTCTTGAAGAAGGAAGACAGGAACCATCTATAAAATATTTGCTCAACTGCTAAGTCACGGTCTTTCCCTAAAGATTCATATGTGACCCATGTGTGAAGCTTAAACTCACCCGTTGGCATCATTCCGAAGTCCACTGTATTTCTGTAACTTTTGTGAATGAATGAACCTTTATTGTCAAAGTACAACCATGTATATACATTGAGATTGGCTGAGCCTCCCTTCGTACCCCCTTCCACACACACACAACTCACAGTGAGTTGTATCTTGTCAACTTGTTCCATTGGGAATTGTTCTGGGCAGACGGCTTCTGTGTAACTGCTAAAGCTTTTTTAAAAACTCCTCTTTTTTCCCTAAAAAATGCAGCAGAAGTGCAGGAAGAGAGAGGGCAATTGCAAATGGAATACTCTTGACAATTGAACAACAAAAGTTTCTTCTAGCTAAATCATGGGTATCAACTCCTGACAATAATATTTTTTATTCCCTGGGTTCTGACTATTTTCAAACCATGGAGGATCTTTTTTACAAGGAATAAATGTGTTTTTCTATAGGGCAAAACCAAGAATGATTTCTTTGGGGTCTGAAAAGCATACATATTTATTGTGGTGTCAATTTTTGTAAGATAAAACCCAGAAATGTAAAACGATGTTTATTCATATAATATAAAATGATCCCAGGGTACCTCTGTGAAATAAAATCATTAGCTAGCTTTGGCTGATCTGAAGATTGATATCTATTGCCTCATTTCCTTAAGGAAAGTTATAGAAAATCCTTCTCGTTGTTTAAGAATTTTTCAAGTTTAATTTTAGATTTCAAGTACCATTCCTTCCTTTGTTTTCTTTGGAGAGATGACTTGAATATGAATCAGAGAAAATGTGCAGATTTTAGCCTCCTAAACTTTTAAAATGTGTTATCTTTGCTGAGCTGGGATTTAAACTCTTTCCAGGTTTGCTGTGATGGAGAAATTAATGTCTATTGCATTTCCAGCTTGAGCTCATTCTCTTTTCACAAAGTTGGATTTGGTTCCTATTGGGATCTTGATTTGTATCTCTGTAGTAGGTATTGGGATGGTTGCAGGATATATTGGGCTCTCGTAAACTGAGTTCCCACATTCTCCAAAACTAAGACCCCCTCCTTCCCCTAATCCTCTAAATTAACCTGTGCTTGGTACTGTAATACGCAGATGTTGGCTATGGGATTGGGTAGGAGTTGCTCAGCTCCTACCATGCAGATTCTGTCTTATTGCCAGGTTCTTATCCTAAACTATACTCAGCAAGGTGCAACCAGAAATCAGTTTGCAATTCTATAATTGGTATAAGTTCATGTTGCCTATGTTAGACTACAATCTGTGTTTACAATATTTTACACTTCTTTAAAAGTAGAGCCAGCACTGGCATCTGTTCTTTCACACACATTTACATGATCCAATCAGGTGGGAAAATCAGAACTATTTCTCCATTTACCTAGTTACTTACTCTATTTATAGACTTCCTCTCGGTTATTCTGGTTCTGAAAACCATTTACAATTAAGAATCATTAAATGCATTCAAATCTAAACATGAATCTAGAAACCATAGGGCTATTTTTTTTTTCCACCAAATCACAGCAACCACAGAGCAATGAAAGAGAGTGTCAGATATTTAGGGAGGTGGGGGGACGACCACAGTTGTTTAATTTAACTGTGAAATGCCATAGAAAAAAAGACATTAAGTTTTAGTTTAAGTTTAAGTTTATTATATTTGTATACCGCCCTTCTCCCGAAGGACTCAGGGCAGTGAACAGGGCACATTAATTTTTTTTGTTCCACTTCTGGAAAAGAGAAATCAGCAGGTAGGGAACTCCGAAGTCAGAGTCTTTATGGGAGTAGCACAGATGGAAGGAAAAATATTTAATATGTTACAGTGTAAGACAGGAACCTTTTATTGGAAAGAATTGGCAGGCAGGCAGAAATCACGTTTTTCACATAAATAGTAAATTCTGCACAAAACCTACTTGCAGCCTAACAGTTAACGTTTGCATTCATTTCTTTATAAGAATTGGTCCTGCACTCATTGACTGTGACTAAAATATTTTACGTATGGATTGCAGCATGAGCTAATTTTGAACGTGAGCCAAGTAAGTGCTGTCTGTCATTTAGAGAAACCTGGGGCTGTTCTGCTGTATGGTTCAAGAGGGGCTTCATCACAAGAGTTGAACAATTCTTTTTTTATATACAAGTTTTATTGATTTTTTTAGTTTTACATCCAGGTATTTATGAAGCAATACGGTGATTGGGTAGTTAAAAGTAAACAATAGTAAATAACAAAGTCATTTGTAGATAGGTCAAGTTACATCAACAAGAATTCCCTCTCCAATTCCCTTAGTTATGATAGCATAGTCAAATTAATCAAATTAATACATTTCTAATTATAACACAATCAATTAGAACAATTTTCATTATATTTTCACATATACATATCCATGTCCTGTTTTTACATTTTACCTAATTGGAATAAGATATTACAATCTAGCCTATAATATATAAAAGAAAACTTAATTTTCGGGTAGCCCACATTTCCCCATTTCATTCTATAGTAATTATCCTGTCTAAAATACATATATTGTTCATTTCAGTGCATTCTTATGTTATACAAATTTATTCTATTTAACATCTTAATAGTTCACTAATTATTGAGAAAATATCTTTTGTTGTATCCTTCCAAATTCTGTAATATGTCAATTCTAATAGCTAACTTTCCTTTCCTTTAAAGGTCTAAAAGTTAAGTATAAAATCAATGTGTATCTTTTAAAGATTCCCCTTAGCCCATTAAGAAAAATTTTTAGCTCTATCATTACAACAAATATATTCTATTTAACATCTTAGTAGTTCATCCATTTTTAAAATAATATATTTTATTATATCATTGCAAATTCTATAATATAATTCAATGTTCTGATAGCTAATCTATTTCATTATATAGTAATTATCATATCTGAAATACATACATATGCTGTTTGTCATCCTTACAATTCGTCTACAGTATAGTTAAGAAAGTATGTTTTATTATTTGTAGCTAATTTTCATTCCCTTAAAAATCTAGATCCTAAATATAGACTCAGTTTATATCTTTTTAACAGTTGAGAGAAAAATTTAACCTTTATTATTGCAAGTCCTAACACTTACAACAGAAAAAGAAGAAAAATTCATTTAAATCTAATTCTAGCTTTCTTTTTGTGCCAGGCAGGCTTCCATATCATTGCCTTTAGCTTCTCAAATGTGTCTCCCTTTCTTCCTATGCACATTGTTTGAATTCAGGGAGACCATCCAGTTATCAATTTATCATAGAGAGTGACCCCTTTGTAGTCATTAAATTTTTGTTCCAGTAAATCCCATCTCCACATTTGGTGCAGTGTAGTTGTTCTTAGTTCACTCTGGTCTTCTTCTTCATTCAAATCCATCTGGCTTAGGTAAGAGGTCATGTCTGGTGTTGTAATTATTGTTTGGTTGGTTGAAGTCTTGGTGTACTGTATTTGAAGGCCTTTGGCATCCTCCATCTTAGTATTGCTTTCTTCAGCTTCTGTTGCTTGTTGAATTGTAGGTTTTATAGTTGAAATCAAAGTTTGGGCTATAAGACTCTCAGTAGATTGTACTTGTTGTACTTTAAAATCCCCTGTTTTGTTCTTAAATTCCTCATCCTCTGTTCGTTTTTGGATTGTCAGTTCATTAATTGAAGTAAGAGTCTCATTTGGTGAGTTTGTGCTATCAAATTTGTCTGGCTTTTATTTCTGCAGTCATTGCCAGAATTGTATCAAGTATGAGTTTATAACCAAGTAGTGGGATATATTCTTCCATTTCTTTAATATTTTACAGATAAGCCTTTAGTGGAGGCTATTTTAATAAAAATCAGTACATGTCCACCTCCACTATTTCTAAAGGTTGTTTTCAGTGCCAGGTGTTCCCAATTTTTATTGTCAAGGACAATTAATGTCAAGGACAAATGTGTTAAAGCCAGGTCTCAGAGTAAAAAAAAAAAAAGGTTTACTTGCTATACCAGGTTTCGCCACAAGATGTCCTCAATAGCATGTACAATCCTTTTGCAGAGTAATATAAGTCTTTTATCCAATTAATTCATTTTTAGTAGTAAATAGGGTAGTAGGTCCCCGTAAAAATAGACAATAAAACTTTTTAGTGCCCTCAAAATTTCAGAGGTACAGATAGAGTTGCTTAGTTATTTAGCTTAGTCATTTGATTTCTTTTGAGGCATTAAGGCTGTAAATCCCCAAGTAAGCAGTCCCTGAATTTTCAAGAAGGTGAGGAAAAGATTTTCAAGAAAGTCCTACAAGAAAGTAATTAGGGAAGTAAGATTGCTTCATTGTGCTTGATAGTGATTTTGGCTTTCGGCAGGAAACTGCTTAGTAATCGTCCATGTTAATGGCCTATCTCTTCTTCTTCAGGCCAGGTGAGTAACTCCAGATCAAATGGAGATAGCCTCCTCACAGTGCTCACCCCTCCAGAGCGACTTTTAACCCTTTGCAGGGTCCTCCGAGGAAGTAAGACCGGATGGCAGAGGGGAGAGCTGCTCCCGGCACGTCCACCAGCGCCGCGCACGCAAACCGGAAGCCAAGAGTTGAACAATTCTTAAGACTGAATATGTGTTTACTGCCAGCATGTAGTTTTCCCTAAAGCAGCTGAATGATTTTACTATTTCCATCTACCATCTACTTATGTGTACAAATGAACAATTGTGCAGAATATCTAGATAACTAACCTTCATGCAGGCACCATTTCATTATATTTCAAGCTTTCCCCCTCTCTGACATAAGGGAATCCAGAAACACTCTCAGTTTTGCTATATAATGTTTATCCAAAATCTTAAAACTTGATTCAAGTGAAACAGAAGTACACCTAATAGGGCTGTATAAAAACTCAGTCCAGACATTCAATGTTTATTTAAGTCTCCAAGAGAAAGTGATTTTTCAGATCAGAACATTGATCCAGATTGAATAATCAAAGAGAATTAGTTGCCTTTGAATTGCTCCAAAGATTCAGTGGCCTTTTGCATTCGTACAAACAGCATTTTCCCTAAATTAAATTAACTTGCCAAGTCTTATCACAACATGATAAGATTGTCTGATTCAGAAATCCAAATCAGTTTAGAGAATGAACAGTTTGAATCACATCTGACTCAGTTCACCTACCCCTAATCTCTGCTGACCTCCAAACTAGAATAAATCATTTTCCACCTACTGTAAATTTCTTTGTAGATTCAACTGCGATGTACATAGAAATAACATATAGCATAGACCTGCTTGGGAAAAGTTGAATTGCTCAGTAACCATGTTGTAAAGGGCCCAGTGGAAATTCCAAACTTCTGATGGCTCCTTTAAATCAAAGTAGCACCATGGATATTCTACCTAGCATCCAGAATAGAAACTGGTTTAGTATTAACATTTTTTTATTTCTTTTTCAGAAATAAAACATGAATAATGCAGCCTTTTCAAAGCCTATCAAACTGTTTTAACTAGTAAGTTGAGATTGGTGCTAAAAAGTACAAGGGAGAGAGGAACCCATAGAAGATAATATATTTGGTTACCTAGTCCTCTATCTTTGATCAGCTATTTTAGTCTCTCACACACTTCTCCCTTTTCTGTATCATCTTGTATACTCCCTTTTCATCAGTATTCTCTTTTCCCCTTCTCCTTTTTGGAGTGGGACAACTCGCCACACTCAACTCAACATGGCCAACTCACCAAGGCCAACTCACTGCAAGACAATTTGCCATGGCCAACTTGCTACAGAACAACTCATTGCAGGACAATTCAATAATTCAGTTTACTTATTCAAAATAATTAAAACAATATTTTATTTTTTGTCATTCACATTTCATTTTGTCCCTGCTTTGGCATCCTTTCTTTAATTATTCTATTCCACTATTCCTTCATCATTAGTGTAACTCTTGTCCCATGGCGAGTTGTGGTAGACTTCTCCTTTTTAGCTGTGTGGATACTTCCTATGATCTTGATTTTCCTTGCTTTCACCCATCATTTTCTTTGCTTCTTTTACATTCCTCTTATCTCCACATTGTTCTTCTGTTGCCTTTCCTTGTGTTGCCTCTCTTTGGATCTGCTGCCCTGTTGCTTGTTCCCCATTCATCTTTTATTCTTATCCATTCCTCTCACAACTTTCCTTCATGGTCTCCAATTTTTATTTCTCTTAGTTCTATGAACTCCATCTCACTTAATTTCTTCTTTCTCCTTCCTGGGGAAAACTTCTCCCTTCATAAAACACCCTCCTTCCCTAATGTTGAATCCAATCCAATGAAATAGGAGATTTCTAATAGGAGGTTGGACCAACAATGCTATACAAGTTAAGGTAAAGTCCACCATGGGAAACAGGTAAAGTCCACCATGGAAAACATAAATATCTCTTACTACCAAGATCTAAATCTAATCCATTGTCTGTTTCACCCAGCATTTTCTACTCTGAGCAAAAGTCATTCTCAGACTCTATAGCAAGAGATCTTTTCCATATTGGAAAAGGTTTTTATCAGCTACATAGAGAGCCATGTATTCTAACCTCTTCTTGTGGCCTAGAGATATTCTGCTGCCCAGTCATCACTTAATAAACTCTGTGACTGACATTTTCTGCTTTAGGCTTGCTGCCAACCTTCTCTGCTTGGCAGTTAAATATATCAAGAGCAAACTGTATTAAATATTAAGAGACTGTGGCTTGCATGGATTGGATAGGCTGCCTCAAACATCCAATGTTTTGAAGAAAAAGATTATATCATTATTTTCTATATATCTATCTCTATATACATACACACAACATGCATACATACATAGTACATACATACATACATACATACATACATACATACATACATACATACAGTAAGAATCTGGGCTGGATCTTTCACCAAAGTTATACTCCTTGGTCTGAAGTTTGAATTCACCAAGCAAAGCAGAGACTGTCAGAGAGGGCAGGATCTGGTATTTGATAAATTAGTTCTGGTCTGCTCTGCAAGTCTAATGGATGTGAGATGCAATAAGCAGCTTACTGGATTAGCCATATAGAGCAGGAATAGGTTTTTGTTTAGTATGAAATGTAAATAATCCAAATAGAAATGCAATAATGGTGATAGAAAACAGGAGAGGACAACAAAGAATAGTAGATTCAAAGTGGGACTACTCTCTAAGGTACAAGTCCTTGGATTGTATTGTTCTCTATGTACCCCAGTAATATCCTAGATGAGTTACCAGATGCTTCTTTGCATAAAAGCAGGGTTATTTGCCTTGAATGTTGTGGCATTTTTGATAAATGTTCGGATTTTTGCCCATTATTATGTTGATTTGTTATATTATTTATTCTGTATGGAAAGTGACAAGCTGGACATTAAAGGAATAGTTTGAAGCTGCGCTGCCTCTTTGTTTTCTTTTCTCTGCCAAAAGGGTTGGCTCGCTGTCAGCTCTGTAGGAAGAAGAGAGTAGGTGGGAAGTTGTGGAATAAATGCAAAACTATTACAGAGAAGACATTATCCCTTTTCCAGAAAAGCTTGTCAGCAATGATCTCCATCTAACAGGTTGAAAATTCAAGTATATGGTTGTAAAAATAGATTCCAGTGTGACAGTAAAGAGGCTGAAAAAGGAGGAGGAAGAGTAATGGATTATGGAAGTGCATGCGTGAAGAAGGAGGGATGAGCGGATGGGGGAACAGCTAGGAACCTGAGCCTCTTCTGAGTTTATGAAAAGGTTTTTATAATCCTATTAGAGCCATCAAATGACATAAAAGATTGGCCTTGGCATCTGATGGGGAGGGGTACAGGTTCTGCCAGCCTCCTGTGCACACACCAGATGGATTCAAGGGGAAAAAGAAGTGATAGGACAGCCAGATAGGAGGAAGTGGTCTATCCATCTCTCAGTTAATCCCCCCTTGGGATTAAATTAGCCAGGTGGAGAACCCTCTGGTGCTCTGCTGGAGATGAAAAGTCCGAAACAAGACTGATTTGATGTTCCAACTTGCCTTTCTATAACTTGGCTGCCAATCAGAGACCGACATGGAGTCGACATGGCTGCCCAGAGAGCAGACCAGTTAAGATAGGAATTGTCCAGAAATCATTGTAGTAAACCCATATACAGTGCTGCAGGTGTTATGCTTTGACTTCCCTCGTGGACATATTAAAACGCTTCTTGTCATCCTTTTAATAGTAGAACATCAGGGTAAAATAAGCAAATTATTCTACTTACCACACAAAGGCAAATATCACATTTTGTATTTATAAATAGCATATATAGCAATTGATCTTTGGGGGAAAATAAATAACTTTTAATATTAAATATTTTATAAATAACAGCAATTTTCAAACCATCTGGGCACTACACCTTTTTATTTGTTTCTGTTTTGTATTTCTCCTAAATCTCCTTGTTTCAACACAAAGGGATTTGCTCACTGGGTGATGGCGGAGATGTTTTTAGTAGCCTTCCTGACTTGCTAAAGATTATGTACATTGCTCTTTCTGTAGAAAATGGCTATCAAGTGACTGGAGGTCAGTACACTAGTGGCTATATGAGGCCGGGAGAGAATCATTCATCCCTTTTTAGTGGTTAGAAGTGTGTTTGTATGTTTTGTGTGTTTGTGTGTGTATGCACCCATTTGAGACAGTGTTGATAGCAATATCAATAGCACTTAGACTTATATACAGCTTCACAGCCTTCTCTAAGCAGTTTACAGAATCAGCATATCGCTCCTGACAATCTGGATCCTCACTTTACTGACCTCAGAAGGATGGAAGGCTGAGTCAAACCTTGAACTGGTGAGATTCAAACTGCCGAACTGCTGGCAATTGGGAATCAGCAGGATTAGCCTGCAAAACTGCATTATAACCACTGCATCACCACGGCTCTGGCCTGTAGCAAGATTTTGGAAGTGGTTTGCCCTTGTCTCTTTCTAAGGGCTGAAAAAGAAGAACTCATCCAGCTAACTTTGTGCCCAAGGTGGACTAGAACTAGTCTCATGCCTTAAACACTACACTAACAGGCTCAATATACATATAACTAGGAGTACAAAAATTCCCAGGAGGGAGGCAAATGTTGTGCTTTTTCCAAAGCAACTTTTTTAAAATAATATTTTATTAATTTTCTAATTTTATATTTAGGTATTTAAAAAGCAACGTGGTGGCTAAGTTAATCAATAGTTCAATAACATACAAAAAACTTTAGTACAAATCTCAAGTTACACCATCAAATATTTCCTCTCTTTTTCCCTTAAAATCTACTATCTCATATTTAAGCTAATACAGTTCTTATTATAGCAACTAAGTAAAAACATCATTATTACATTTATCAATAAATGTTTAGCTTATACATAATTCCTTTGACATTCAATCTTTATAGACAATCAGTGTCCTGTTATTGGTTTTTCCCAATTTTTAGTTTCCCATCAATATTCAAATTTAACATTTGATATTTATAATCTCCAGGTTTTAGGTAAAACTTGTCAGCAATGACAAAGTTTCCCTTATCTCAATTCATAACAGAATCTAATATTCAAAATACACATCTTATCTATTTGAGTATAGTCTTGTTCTATTTTCTAACAGTTATCTATTTCCCACCATATTAAATTATCTAATTAATAATACAGTATCCCCTTTAATAAATCAAAACCATTATATATATAAAAAAGGTAAAGGTTCCCCCGCACATGCGTGCTAGTCGTTTCCGACTGTAGGGGCCGGTGCTCATCTCCGTTTCAAAGCCGAAGAGCCAGCGCTTGTCCGAGGACGTCTCCGTGGTCATGTGGCCGGCATGACTAGACGCCAAAGGCGCACGGAACGCTGTTACCTTCCCACCGTAGTGGTCCCTATTTTTCTACTTGCATTTTTACGTGCTTTCGAACTGCTAGGTTGGCAGAAGCTGGGACGAGTAACAGGCGCTCACTCTGTTACGCGGCACTCGGGATTCGACCCGCCAAACTGCCGACCTTCTGATCGACAAGCTCAGCGTCCTAACCCACTGAGCCACCGCGTCCCTATTATATATATAGTCTGGGTTAATAAATAAATCAAACATATTCATAATATTTTTTATTTTGGTTTGCCATTGTGGCCACCGCGGATACTGGAAGGCGAGCTCCATCTCCCGCATTTGGTTTCGTTCTACTGGGGGACTCTGGAAAGGTTGAAAGTCACCCTGTAGGGGTGATGAGCAAGGAGGGGACCCCCGCTTGATTACTGGAGGGCAGCAGCCCTTCCGCTCAATCTGGGGCAGCCCTCCAAACTGGTGGAGGAAAGACCGACCCTAGCAATATGGCTCGTCACTAAGTCAAACTTACCACCAGGCACTTCTAAAGCAATGCGGATGAAACTGGGTGAGATCCAATCTTCTCTTTAAGATCCTAAGTATTTTCTTTTCCTGTAAAAGCTGCCCAAAGTATCTTTTCCCCTGTGAGGAGAGAGGGAAGGGAATTTCTACCCCACCCTCTAAGAATAGCGGCGACTGACTATCCAGGGGAGTTAAAGCACTAAAAGAACAACTTTAATCTAATTGGATTTATATGTTTCTGAAACTTGGGGACCAAAAGTTTTCTTATTTTTACTGGAGACTTGTTTTTATCTACAAAAAAGAAATAAAATTGGAAAAAGGATTATAAAAATTTTGGACTTAAAAAAATTTAAACGACATTTGGTATTACAACTTGTTATTGCCTAAAGGAGACTTGGCTTGAAGCCCAGACTACAGATAAAATTCTTTCAACCTTGATAGATACCAACTGTGAGAAACTCAGCTGTAAAGAGAACTTCTGAGCAGCATAACTGGCCTGCTTGAACTATTAATGTAAATCATTATTGACTTTCAGAGCTATATGTGGGGAATTGCTTTCCTATTTCTTTACCTGAGGAACACTGGGTTATTAGATGAGATGGTGAAACACTTTGGACTATAAAATCTTACTTGACAAATGACTTCTACTATAAAGACTACCTACAAACACATGAAATAGAGGTCCCATACCTAGTTATAAAATTATTTTTATTGTCTGATTTTAAAGATCTCAACTTAACACACTATTAAGAGAATATAAGGGACGCGGTGGCTCAGTGGGTTAGGACGCTGAGCTTGTCGATCAGAAGGTCAGCAGTTTGGTGGGTCAAATCCCGAGTGCCACGTAACAGAGTGAGCGCCTGTTACTCGTCCCAGCTTCTGCCAACCTAGCAGTTCGAAAGCACGTAAAAATGCAAGTAGAAAAATAGGGACCACTACGGTGGGAAGGTAACAGCGTTCCGCGCGCCTTTGGCGTCTAGTCATGCCGGCCACATGACCACGGAGACGTCCTCGGACAAGCGCTGGCTCTTCGGCTTTGAAACGGAGATGAGCACCGGCCCCTAGAGTCGGAAACGACTAGCACACATGTGCGGGGGAACCTTTACCTTTACCTTTTTAAGAGAATATGGATGAAGACCAGGAAAAGATTCTTTCCATGTTGAAAGCAATACATGAAACCATTCTTTCAGCTTGTGACAAAATAAGATGCAACATAAAAGAACAAGATGCCAGCTTAGATGTACAAACCCAAATTTTGACCACAACCAAAGAACTAACAATGCAGAAGATAACAGAAGAAGTGGAACAATCAAATACTAAGATAGAGGACTCAATTGACCAACAAATACAATGGAAAATCCAGAAAAGGGAGTGACAACACTGAAAATGGAAAAGACTTTCTATATAAATCAGAAGAACTTTTTGGAGAAAGAAGAACAGATTGAATGGAAGATAAACATATCAGGACAATCATGGGGAATTGGACTAATAGGGAGATGATCTAATGAATACAGATGGGCTAGCCCTTCCAAAAAATGGCAACTAAACAGTCTCTCTTATTAATAATATATATAATAATAGAGAGAAATCCCTAGTCCGATCTCAGGAAAGGAAGAAATAGAATTTGTACAGCTGTTTTAGGGAGCCATTTTCAGCCATTTTATAAGTGAGGAGGATTCTGCTTCAGCAGTCTCTTGGGCCGGCTTCTCAGCAAGTCTTGCAACATGCTTTCTATCTCATGTCAAGAAGCTGTCCTGAGGCCTGCTTCATCAAATAATTATCCAGTGAGTTCTCAAATAATATCAACAAATCTGCCCCAAACAAGCCATTCATCATCCTTATTGGAAACAGATCGGAGAGGCATAAACAATCTCAGCCTGGCCTCTGGATCTCCCTCACTCTATTTGTGTGTGCATGCGTGTGTAAGCTGTGCTCCCATCAGTTGGGCTTCCTTGGCCAGCTGCACTGAATAAAACAAATGCGGATTCATTAATTACCAAGCTTTCCATCAGGAAGGCCTCTAGAGAGCACATCACCCTCCAAAATCTGGGCTGTCTTGCCCCAGGTCAGGAAAAGCCTTTTTTTTTTTCATTTAAGGCAACATGAACTTTGGGAAAAGGAAACGCACCACTCAATCAGGAACTGATGCAGGGGCTGGGGAGACCCCAGGGGAGTGAAGTTCAGGGGCAGTGGTAGCTGATGATTTAATATCCCTAGAAGCAAGATGAGTCCTGGCATGGCTGAGAGAGGAGGAAGAATCAAACGAGCATTTGACTTTGTCACGCATTAGAGCTGACCACTAAGCCTTCTTGTTTCCCATCTATTTTTCAGATAACTGTGAATCATTTCATTCCAGTAAAATGTGAATTCATTTCCTTCCATGGAAACACTCCCTTTACCCTGGAAATGGCTCCATTGTCAGTTTGCTACTGTCGCCCCACTCCTTTCTTCTTCCATTTTCCCTTACTCAGAATAGTTGAAAGGAGAATGAGTCACCCAGGAAGATGATGGAAGCACTACGATGTTCTGGCTTCCTGGACTGACTCTCCCATTTCCTTGGTTGTACCGAAATGGGATGCTTCCAAGGTACATGATATCAGCTGTAAGTTTACAGGGCCAGGAATTTTCTCCCATTCTAGTATCTAGCATATTGCATATGAAATGAGGTAACTTGAAATGCGTTCCCAAACATATTCCAAGCAGATTCAGATTTTTCTCCAAGCAGATTCTGTTTTCCACACACACCCCCCCAACCTAATACAAATTGCAATAACATCATATTGCTATATGGTGAGCTCTTAAGGCAATCTTGAAGTCTTCAGGCTTGAAATTATTTCCAATTAGTTGCAATGGTTCAAAGACCACTATTTTTCTACACACTTCTTCTTCTTTAAAAAAAAAAGCAATTCTACAATACATTTCGAAATAAGCGGTTTAAGATTGAAATTCTTAATTCAGGGTTATCCTATAAGGGGAATGAGAAATTAATAACTGTTTCTGAACAAGTGCCAAGAATAAACCCTTACAGTAATTCAAGGAATGCAGACCCTATCAGGTACAAAATCAGCCTATTCTGCAGTCCAACTCTAGATGTTTAGAGTTTCAGAATAAAAAAGGTGTCCTTGGAGACCATTTAGTCAACTCCCATGGAGCTCTAGGTTTTGAACCTGCTACTTACAGGATAGGAAAGATAAAGGAATAGTGTCAGCAGTCAGTTTGTTGGGAAAGCAAGGTTATCCATAACTGAGATTGGAAATTATGGAATTAGCAGCCTTGCATTTGTTACACCTCAGATCAACCTTCTGTAGTTCATCTTCTGGACTGGAGAAGGATGCATTAAAAGACTTCACACTAGTCACAGAAGTGACATCCAGGGCCAGGCAATATACTGATGCCAGTAGAGTCTCTTGCAGAGCCCTTCAGAAGACTAAGTTTTGAGCTCGACACTTATGCCTGCTACAGATATAGGCAGGCCAGCCAGAATAGTAGCAGTTAAAGTAAGTTAGGGACTTCTAGTAATCTTGGATGAGATTGCAGTTGTCACTTTTCTTCTCTCATCAGGAGTAATATGTGGCTTACCTGACAGAAATCTACAGGATAAAAGTAGATGCTAACATGCTTTGTTCAAGTAGAAAGAAGAGGAAATATTCAGACACAGAGCACTATTGATTGGTGCTGGGTAAACCAATAGCTCTTTGAAGAGAAATTGGAAAGAGCTTCTTGTGGAAAGAAAAGAAATGAAGACTTTCTCGGGATTTTCTTTATGCAGTATCCCCAAAAGAGCTTTCCATGTGCTTGAGGCAGCAAGGTTGTGCTAAATCAGACATTCCAAAATGCAGTACAATCATGTTCATTGCAGAGGGTATTTATGATACCACCTGTAATAATATTACAGCCCGGCCATTAATTTTTGCTCCAAGGAGTATGTGGTTTGGATGTGACTATATATTTGTTATCCTCAGTGCAGACAGTGACAAAGTGCTAGACCATAATAAGCAGGAATGTCTCCCCCTGTTCAGGAATGTCATGAGGACCCCTCACTTTCCATTTAGTACAAAAAGTCTTGTACTATCATTAAAGAGGCAAGGGAATTCATGCTGTTTGGCTGATACATTTGTTATTATACTACATATTATACTGGGATCTATTTCTGTGAGGTAAACTGCTGGAAACGAAATGACTCATAGAGTTGAGAGTTGCCATTCAAGAAACTAAAGGTGGTATTTGGATAAAGGCACTTTTGTCTTCAGAGAAAAAGCATAAAAAGAACTAGATCTTGTTCCCACTATGCTGTTGGCTGTATCTCAGTGTGTATGTCTTTGAAGCAGCCTTGATGATCAATTGCACTCTTGCCCGTGAGGTTTTGCTTCTGTTACATTGGATAATTCTGGGCTATGAAAACTGTCTCAATTCATTCTTCAATTTTAGAACCAATCCATTGAAATGAATTAAACATAAATCAGTATTGACTTCTTTTTATAGGTTTGAATGTTTCTAAACACAGTTGTTGCTGGGATCCAGTGCATTATATTTTTCAGGAAAATTGTTTCTCACCCAACTAACTGAGACCTAGTGTATTTCAAGAAACACAGACTGGAGAAAGCTGGTATATGATTGATTCAGTTGTGTATACAGATTTTATAACCACTAAGTCAATTTATCAGTAATATCTAGGTGTAACCCACAAAGGTGTAACCACAAAGTCAATTTGGCAGGTGTACATAGTCTGAATAGGGACTGTGGAAGCAGTTATGTCAAGGGCTGTGAGCATCAGCAGTTATTCCATGGAGAATGTCAATATTTTCAACCCAACATTGTAGGCTAACACCATATGCCTAACAAAGCTGTTCCACTGGCTAACTGTCCTCACTGTAAGGAAGTTTCTCCTTAATACCAGGTTGCTTCTCTCCTTAATTAGTTTCCATCAGTTGTTTCTTATCCTGCCTTCTGGTAGTTTGGAAAATAAACTGACTTCTTCCTCCTTGTGGCAGCCTCTCAAATACTGGAATACTGCTATCATGTCCCCCCTAGTCCTTCTTTTCTCTAGACTGGCCATTCCCAGATCCTGCAAGCGTCCTTCATATGTTTTAGTCTCCAGGCCTTAGTTGCTTTTCTTTCCACTTTTTCCAAAGTCTCAACATCTTTTTTGTAATGTGGTGACCAAAACTGGATGCAATATTCCAGATGTGGTCTTACTAAGGCTTTATAAATCGGTACTAATAGTCCACATGATTTTGTTCTATGCCTCTGTTTATATAACCTAGGATTGTATTAGCTTTTTTGGCTGCCGTCGCACACTGCTGGCTCATGTTTAAGTGATCGTCCACTAGGACTCCAAGGTCCCTCTCACTCACAGTTGCTGTTTTTGAGCCAAGTTTCGCCTAATCTGTATTTGATTTTTCCTAGCCAGGTATAAAACCTTGCTTTTCTCCACATTAAATATCGTTTTGTTTTATAGGGCCCATTGTTCTAGTTTGTCAAGATCTTTTTGGATCCTGAGCTTCTCTTCTGTGTTTTTGGCTGTTCCTGCCAGCTTAGTATTAACTGCAAATTTGATGAGTTCCCCTTCTATTCCCTCATCTAAGTCATTTATGAAAGATATTGAAGAGTACTGGGCCTAAGACGGAACCTTGTGGTACCGCACTGCTTCCTTCCTTCCATGTAGATGTAGTACCATTAAGGACTACTCACTGAATACAGTTTGTCAGCCAGTTACAAATCCATCGGGTAGTGATGCTGTCTATCCCACATTTTTCTAGCTTACCAAGAAATAGGTTGTGGTCTACTTTGTCAAATGCCTTGCTGAAGTCTAAATATACTATGTCCACAGCATTTCACTGGTCTACTAATTCAGTCACTTTGTGAAAGAATGAAATAAGATTGGTTTGGCATGATCTAGTTATAACTTTATTTGTTTTTAGATGTTCACAGATCTGTTTTTTGATTATTTTTCCCAGTATCTTCCCAGGTATTGACGTCAGGCTGATTGGTCTGTAGTTTCTTGGGTTTGTTTTTTTTCCCTTTTTTGAAGATGGGAACCACATCAGCTCTTTTCCAATCCTCTGGTAGTTCCCCCGTGCTCCAAGATTTTTTAAAGATATGATGCAGTGGTTCTGATATAACATCTGCCAGCTCCTTTAGAACTCTGGGATGTAATCCATCAGGTCCCAGTGATTTATATTCATCAAGGTCAGACAGATGTTCTCTTACTGCTTTCTTGCTTATTTTAATTTTTATTTCTAGTTGGTCTTTTACAGGTATGTTTTTGGTTATGTTTGTGATTCAGATGAGCCAACTGACCTGGTTCTACAAAGTACAAATTGGTTCCAGCCATCTATTTCAATATAAAGTGTCAAAGGCGGTCTGTTATATTTTCCAAATCAGCGTCTGTCTGCACAATCTATTTGGAACTGCCCAATTTGATGATTCAATTGGACTTTCTGATTCATATAAGAACGTCAGTTTGATTGAAAGATTTGATTACATTGAGTTCAAATTAAATCTCTGCACTGGAGGTTTATGCAGGCTATTGTTGCTTCAGAGAAAGCTTAGTATGAATCAGAGACGATATTTCAGCTGATGGTGGTAATTAGATTGATCTTCTCCCCCCTTTCTACCTTCCAGTTAAACGAAGACAGGACTGATAATAATTGATAAAAAGATGGACATCTTTTTCCAGGCAGTCTTCTGCTCCCCTTTTCTTTGAATAACATACCTCTCATTATGTAACCAGCAGTCACAATACCCTGGCTTGAGCCTGCCTGCCTTTCAGACACACACAGAGCCTACTAGGCTGTGACGCTAAAGTTAATGAGAACCTGCCATGTCCTTTACTTGGTCTGCTTGCAAGGCACAGGGGGGGGGGTTCCTTCTCTGATGGGTGCTTTACCTGCTTGATGGGATTTCTAATGCAAAGGGACAGCAGCCAGCCTAGGAGCTCTAGCAGGCCCACAGCACTCAGAGAACTGACTGGCACATTGCTCACTGGAGAGCAGAACAATCTGTATTTCTGTGCTACTGCTAATTTACTTTAATTATTTCTTGTCTAGGTATGAGTGACTGAGCCATTGAGCAGTTCCCTCCCCCTTCTTACACAAATTCTGTCAGAGCTGCACTTCTTTATTATAACTGTGTGCGTACAGTACCAATTCTTCCCTGGGTTCTGTTCAAGGCTCAGCTGCATTCAAAGCTGCATTAATATGTGAATGATTATTGTTTAGGAAAAGCTTGTATAATGCTAGCAATGTTGCTGTATCAGCAGTAACTTTACTACAGAGACATACTTCTGTACGTTACAATTAACATTAGACCTAACAAATTTGGAGAACATCCGTGAAAAATCTTCTTCCTCTCAGACTTGCAATTAATCTAAAATTACAAACTTTGTACTTTGCAATTTATTTTTATGCGACTCTGTGATTTGTTCCTTCAGTTCATTGACTTCCGTTCTGATGTAGTTTTTGACCTATACTCTACTGGGCTCAGATCTGTGGATCTCAGAAAGTTATTCAGCAATATTCTGGTTTGATTATGGGAGTGTTTTTGTTCTGACCTCTTTAAGAACAAGTATAATGCATAATGTTTCACTGATACCTAACTTAGAACTGTAGAGATTTTACTTTCTGGTGATAAAAAAGTGTTTATTATGAATGCTGTCTATCATGTATGCAATATTCCCTGAATTTTAGATACTTCATTTCTGAGAAATACAGGCCACATATTTCATGATGAGAACTGCATATGTAGAGATTCTTCTGAGTTAATAGCTTCAATAATCACTATAAGATATCTTTTTACTTTCACATTTAATGTGTACATTCTTAGTGTTCATAATCTAGGGATGCCACTAATAAATAATCTAGTCTGAAGGTTGAAATATATGATCGATGAAGCAGAATAATTCAGTATAATAAAATATGCTTTTTAAAAATATGGATTGTATCCTGTCCTCCTCCTAAAGTATTTTGTGCTTTTTTCCCTTGCTTTTTAAACAATTTTACATGGCAAATGGCAACAAAAAACTAAAACTGGGGGTGTTTATACAACATGGATATTGAATTTATGCACTTTCTTGATTCACACAGCTTGGAAAGCTGCTAAAAAGCAAAACAAAACAAAAAACTGAACTAAGGCTAAACCTTTTCAGGATTAGTATATTGTTTGAATCCAACTGCTAATTCTTTAACAGATCATTTAAGCACACGGGTTCTGCATTTTTATTATCTCAATTCAAGTAAAATATTTACTTGGAGCACTGTGGTAGATTAAGAACCAATATGTTATCATTAATTGTTTTGCTGAAGCTATACATAAGGAACCATGTTTTTTTTTTAAAAAAAATGCAGTGAGCTGCTGCCAAGAAACGAATTGACAAGTCACATGGCAATGCTGTCAGTCACTCTTCCTGATCACTGTAATTTGAGAGTGCAGTCAGAGAATTTCCATTATTCATTTTACAGATTCAGAGAAGGGAGGAGAAATGTACGGTTACTTCCAGTCAGTGGTCAGCTGTTTGCATCAATATGAGCTGGGAGAATAAAAGAGATGTACCTAGCTCTAGTAATGTAAAGCAATTAGTTGCTCGTTAATGTTTTTAAACACTTCTGTGAATGATCAAAGAGTATTCAGATGAATAAGGACAGGAACAGATATCATCAGGATGCATAGAGCTGCCAAGAATCTAGAGAGTGAAACAAAAGAACTAGGAGCAAAAGGCTGAATAGCCTACACTACAATATTAGCGGCTGAGACCTTTCTACATATTAAGATAATACTGTAGCATCTGGGATTGTGCTGGACCCAGGCTGAGTTGTTTCTCCAAAGGAAATGCTGAGAAGATAGTATTGTTTCCCTGGAGCTGTGGAAGGCAATTTTCCCATGGACGGGAACTTTTGCTTATCCCATCTCCTGATTCTGGAGATATCCTGCCTGCCTGCAGCAGTCAAGGCACCATTGATCCATTCTGCTGCTTTCCCATGAAACTTTTCCTCCCTATGTGCTGACCACTCCCCCCCCCCCCACACACACACACTTTATCCTCACAGCATTAATGGATGCAGCAGTATGAATTGCGGGCTGCTGTCAGCTTTTGCACCTCTCCATTGACCAGCTAGAGGGAGCGCTGGCTGACACATGGAGAGCTCTGTGCAATGAAGACGGGGAAGTGTAAAGCTGTTTCAAGGGATTTGGGATGCGCAACCAGTAGCAGTGTTGAATTGCTCTGAAATTATTTTTTTTCTGCTCTGCTACAACTTCCTAAGGTTTCTTTGTATTCAATGACATAACCCTCACTGTACCCACCCTACTTCTGTACTAACAATTCTGCCAGGCTCATACAAAGAGATTAGAAAAAGAATTCAGAAGACTGTCTTATGAACTTAAAGAGAGACTCTGTCCGTCTGTCATCTATCTATTAAATTCCTATACGACCCATTTCACAGATATGGTGACTCTGGGCAGCTTACAATATAATAAACAGTTTTTTTTTAAAAAAGAGAAGAAGAAAACAATTAAAATTAGAAAGGTTGAATAGAAAAGCTAAAAACCAAGATGGTAGGTGACCTGTATTGTGGGTCTTCTCTACCTGGTCAGCCACCCCCATTGTAGTAGGCCCCTGTTGGGATCCCAGGCCAAGTGGCAGGGCCAAGTTTTTAGACTCTTCAGAAGGCCAGGAATGTGGAGATGGACCTCACCTCCTGAGGGAAGAAGCCCCAGCAGAAAAGGCTCTCCTCTTGGTCCCTGCCAGCTGAAATTCTTTGGCTGATGGGATCCAAAGTAGGCCCTTTCCACTGGAGGGAATGGAGTAGGGTAAACACAGTTCCTCAGATACCCTGGATTCATGCCACAAAAGGGCCTTAAAGGTAATGACCAACACCTTGCATTGGACCCAGAAGCAAACTGTCAGCCAGTGCAGCTCATGTAACAGCAGTGTCACACATGAGGCACCTGAGAGGCCTCCAGAACTGTCCCCACTGTTGCTTTTTGTACCAGTTGTAGCTTCCAAATACTCTTCAAGGTAGCCCAATGTAGAGCAGCACATTGCAATAATCCAACCAGGCAGGAGTGACGACATGCAGGGCTTCACGATCCAGGAGAGGGTACAGTTGGCACATAACACTAATTTGCACAAAGACTCTCCTACCTCTTCCTCTTTGCCACCTCCTCTTTGAGCAGGAATCAGAAGTCCAGGAGACCACCAGATTGTGCACCAAGTCTGTCTGGGGTAGTGCAACTCCAGAACTAAGGATGATAAACCCCCAGGTTCTGAGGCCCTTTGAAACAATACCCACTCCACCTTACCAGGATTCAGTGAAGCCTGCTTTCCCCTATCCAAACTCCTACAGAAAACCCCCATCCAAACCCCTTTCTGTGTAGGATGGAAGAATATAACTTCCGTTTGGAAAAGTAGTACTAAGTTTCAGGAACAGCCATAATTCAGTGATAAGGCATGTGTTTTGCATGCAGAACATTTGAAGTTTTATCCTCATCTTTCCAGGTAAATCTGGAAAAACTTTTGTCTGAAAACCTAGAGAGCTGCTGCCAAGAGTATAAATATTAACAAGCCACAAGGATGAATTATCTGGCTCCATGAAATGCAGATTCCTGAATTCCCTACATAGGGAACAGCCCCATGCCCTGGTTCCTCCACCTTAGAGAGCAGAGTTCATGATATTAGTACACCAGTATTCTGGTACACTTCCATTGCGGGATATTGTGATGCTACATGAGTTCTCTACAGAGTCAATAACTAATCCAAGTTATTCATTGACACAAATGGACTGAGGCAGGCCCAGGGATTGGGGGGGGGGGTTGCAGAGAGAAGCATGTGAGGAACGCAGGGGCCTCTGCTTTCCTCTAAGGTAGCAACAGCTGGGAAGGATGCAGAGAAGGCAGAACCCAAACAAGGTTTAATACTTCTCTGGCCTCATTCACCCTTTCCTGGTCTACCCCCCTGCCTGCTATATGGGGGGCCTTCCAAATGCTGCCCTGCTTCAGTGCACTGACAGGCAAATTATGGAAGAAACAGATGTTGGAGCTGCTCCAGATCTTTCATCCAGATGTTTGTTTGTGTTGAACACAGACACAAATACAGACTCACCCCTGCACTGACATTTGGCCACACTGAGAGTTGCATATGCATTTTCTGTCAACATGCTTTTCTTAAGAATTGGATGAATGAATATATTCAGAAAAAAAGGCCATCACATGTAACTCTTACCTATATTTTGTGATTCATGGAGCCTGTAAGTGCACACACATTTGCATGCATAGTTCCAAACACATCTATTCTGCCATTAAGGACTTGCCAAATGATTACAACAGTACTGTATTTTTTTAAAAAAATAATTCTGTTTCTTTTCACTGTGACAGAAAACAAAGAACTGACTTCAGTATTGAAGCAATAAAAAGTCTTTAAAAATTAGCTCAACTCCTGGCAACATCATGGTTTGCCACTAGCTTATTCCAAGCGTAATGGATAAAGAAAACTAATGGATAAATTTACTACTCTGAATTTAAGGATAAATAATAGTACATTTATGAAATAACAAGGCAAGGGTGGAAGGAGGTTGTAAACAGTTTAAGTTAGCCTTCCCCCACTGGGTGGTTTCCAGATGTGTTTGACCAACTCTGAGAATTGCTGAAGATTCATGAAAGTTGAAATCCAACATATCTGAAAGGCACTAGATTGAGGAAGATTGTATTAAGTTCCTGCATCATGGTTTAGATAGGTATTTCTGAACTGCAATAGTGCAATATAGGAGCACTGAGCCCTCAAAAAAAGAATGGAAACTGAAATGTGAGGAGACTCAGAAAGCAATTTGGGAAAGCGAAGAGAAACTAGAGCTGGCCCAGACATTTTGCTGACTGTTGCAAGGGACAATCCTCCCCATTGTTTCACAAAGAAAACCCAACAAATTGGCAATGAATGGTTACTTCAACAGAGTAAGTATAGTTCACTGTCCCAAAGGACAGCATACCAGCCACCTGGCAAAGAGCTCTCCCCAAATTCCCACATTCATTTGTTCAGTCCTTGGCCTGCTGCCTCTTCAAAGAGGGTTGGTGTGATCTTGAAAGAAGAGCCCCAAGTTGCTCCTCACATAGGTTGCTGAAAGGCATGACTACTAGGCTACTGCTCTACTTCCTTCTTCACTTCAATGTTTAGTGTTTTGTGACATTCCTGGCACCGATTAGTCAGTCATTCCTCTGAATAGCTTGGAAATTATTACAGAACTTCCATCAGGAAACAGTTTAGAATGGGATGGAATGGGATGGGATGGGATGGGATGGGATGGGATGGGATGGGATGGAATGGAATGGAATAGAATAGAATAGAATAGAATAGAATAGAATAGAATAGAATAGAATAGAATAGAATAGAATAGAATAGAATAGAATAGAATAGAATAGAATAGAATAGAATAGAATAGAATAGAATATGGAATGGGGAATGGAATGGGGAATGGAATAGAACAGAACAGAACAGAACAGAACAGAACAGAACAGAATAGAATAGAATAGAATAGAATAGAATATGGAATGGGGAATAGAATAGAATAGAATAGAATAGAATAGAATAGAATAGAATAGAATAGAATAGAATAGAATAGAATAGAATAGAACAGAACAGAACAGAACAGAACAGAACAGAACAGAACAGAATAGAATAGAATAGAATAGCTGAAAGGGACCTTGGAGGTCTTCTAGTCCAACTCCTGCTCAGGCAGGAAATACTATTCCATTTCAGACAAATTGTCTTCTTCTGTCACCCCTAGCCCTTCTTTTCATTAAACTAGACATACCCAATTCCAGCAACCGTTCTTTATATGTTTTAGCTTCCACTCCCCTAATCATCTCTGTTGCTCTTCTCTGTACTCTTTCTAGAGTCTCAACATCTTTTTTACATCGTGATGACCAAAACTGGATGTAATATTCCAGGTGTGGCCTTATCAGGGCATTATAAAGTGGTATGAACACTTCACATTTTGTTTTTAATCATGTGTGTGTTAATTCTCTCAGGGAGTAACCTTCTGGAATTGAGATGAAATTATATTTTTGAGAACAACAAGAACCTGCATCATGCTTTATGTTGCTAGGTGATCATGAGTAGGCAATCTGCATTCCCATTTAATAGGAAAGTGTTTTGTGTCCGGCAGGAGATTGCCTTGCAGTCTGGCTATCTACAAGCAGAGAGAATTTTATTTCATAAAGAGAGAGAGGAGCAAAGTATTCATTCTCTTTATGCCCAAGCTACACAGGACATGGATATCATTTTAACCAATGTATAATCAAAATACCATAAGCAGCCTGCAGTTAAACTGAAAACCAGGATGTGTGAAAAGGAAACGCTGTTGTGCTAACCATTCTGTTGCTCCTGATTTTTCACCCGCAACTGCTCCCAGTATTTTGCTTTAGGGGAAAAGCTATGTAAGATAATTAAATATTGGGCCAAGAGTGGGGAGTTACTTGAGCTCGGTGAGATATGGTTACTTGAGCTTGATTGGCGCGTTTGAGTCCTTGTCTGGAAAAGTTTTCAAAGATAAAAAACAGACCTTTACAAAACTTGGTGGGTTCTTGGGTCCTGCAAAAATATTGCTTTCATTCTTTCCAAAGAGCAGAGAGAGAAGCATGTCCATGTTTTACAGAACAGCTTTGAATCATTTCCCTTTCCACAGTATGAAGTAGAAAACATTTTCTTGCTCCAGATGCCTTTTGTTCCTTTTTTTTTCCTTCCACTTTTTTTTTAAAGTAAAGTTTCCTGTTGTTCAGGTGAAATGCAGCTAAAAGGAGTCTCTTGGCCCTGGAAATTAAACACGCCAGGCCAGGCTGGCACTGAAAACAGTCACCACTGCTTAGACCCCTCTCCTTCCCACCCCCACATGTCTTGTGTCACTTCCTACAACTTCCTTCTTCTGGAAAAGTTAGAACTCAAAGGGAAAGAAATCTGTATAGCAAAAATGCCTCTCCTCAGGCATATTAGTTTCCCCTCCCTCCCCTTTCTTGTTGAAGTACTTGGATGACCTTGAAAGGCTTATTATTTCAGCAATAATAACGGGCATAGTTGAGATTGCAGCAACTCAGAAGAGAAATGAAAACAGGCACATTCCACTGGGCTGCCTTTTTTTTCCCCTCCAAAGAATGTAAATGGATTTGGAGTTTCAAGGAAGAGGAGGGCCCCAGCACAGTCGGAGGTTTCAGAGGCAATGGCTGCTTGACTGGTGCTGGTCAGTGGTCAGATCAACTGAGACATTAGCACCAGCCACAGCACTACCGCCTCGTTGCCTCATGAGTGGATATGAAAAGGTTGTCACTGAGGTTTTGCTACACCAGTTGCTCTCAGAAGGCCTTAGGTAGCTTTGGACACTTTCAACATAAAATGTTATGTTAAAACATAAAAAGTTTGTTCAGTAATGCAATATATCATTTAGAGGGGGTGGGAAAGGACATAACTCAGACATGTCAAACACAAGGCCCGGGGGCCAGATCCGGCCCATGAAGTGGTTTCATGCAGCCTGCGAAGCCATCCTGGAAACAGTGAGGGAACGGCCCCCACTGCCTTGGCCCTGGCCCAGAGACCCTCCTCCTGCCAGAGACCCTTAGATCTGTCCTACTCCTGCCCAGGGCCCCATAGGCACCCTTGATGCGAACGATGTAGAGCTGGCCACGTCCATCCAGTAGGCCATATGCACTTTAGCCACACCCACCCAGTAGGCCACGCCCACCCAGGCCACACCCACCCAGCCCCCTGAGGGCAACCACAATGCTGATGCGGCCCTCAATGAAATTGAGTTTGACACCCCTGACATAACTGATGCCTCCACACAACTATTATCTATCGCTCTTGCATTCTGCTTTGTTTCCTTATTAACATATTTATAAGTTTTAATCTTAAAACTTAAAATTCTATGTATAAGAAAAGATTAGTACAATTAAACCAGGATAACAAAAGAGCAGCCCAAACCCTTCAAACAGACTAAGATTTGCATGTGTTGTGATGACTGAGTAATTTGTGTGCAGTGGTTAGAATGCATTACTGCAGGCTACTTCATTGCTGGCTGCCAGCAGTTCAGCAGTTCGAGTCTCATGGGCTCAAGGTTGACTCAAGTCTTCCATCCTTCGGAGGTTGATAAAATGAGGACCCAGATTGCTGGGAGCAATCTGCTGACTCTGTGAACCGCTTAGAGAGGGCCATAAAGCGGTATATAAGTCTAAATGCTATTGCTATTGTAGTGAAGTGTTGGTGCCAGGTGAACTCTCCTCACATATACTGTAGGCATTCTACCAGCTGACCCCACTGCTGAGAATAATGTGCCATTATCAGAAAGAGGTATATAAGATCACACACTACATCATCACTTTTTGTTTAACCCTGCTTTGTTGAATAAACCACAGTGACTGGGTTCATGTTTTACTATGCCATGAACAACAGTTTATAAACCGTAACAGTCATCAGTGTGCAAAATGATCTAGATCTTATTTCAGAAGGCCTTCAGTGTTGTAAACTGGCTGTTAGCTTGGAGCTGACTAATAATTATCACGTTATTTAGAAATTGCCAACCTTTCTCCTAGACGCTCTTCAATATATTGCCACCCACCTTCTGGAGGACTCATTTTTTAAGATTCTTCTTGAGGTACAAACATGTCTGTGAAGGTCAAGTATGTTAAAGACTGCTAGCTACATCTTACTTTATGTAAACCTATTGGATCCTGGCAGCAACCCTGAAGTCTCAAGTGATGCCTATTTGTTTAAGGTGACCTAGTGACTAGTGACCTAGTCCAAATCCAACCCTCTATCTGCTACTCAGCAGTAACTATCCTAATGTGAACATTGATTCTGTGACATGTTCTAGTCGTGTCTAATCAGATATCACTTACCAGCTTAGACTAGCAGGTAAAAGAATTGTTGATGGGGCTGGATGAATACGAATATTTATTTTTATTTATTTGTTTGTTTAGATTTATATACCGCCCTTTTCCCGAGGGACTCAGGGCGGTTTACAGGGCAAATTAAAACAGTGCAATGTACAAATTAAAATAAAATTAAATTAATAGCCCCAAAAGAGTTTAAAATTTAAAATTTAAAACCTTAAAATCCCTCAGTCCAGGCCAGCTAACTCAAATAGCCAGGTTTTTAGGTCCCAGCGAAACGAGCGAAGGTCGGGGGCGATCCGGAGTTCCACAGGCAGTTGATTCCATAGGGCAGGCGCGCCCACCGAGAACGCTCTCCCACTGGGGATCGCCCGCCGGCACTCCCTGACCGGCGGGACCCTGAGGAGGCCCTCCCTGTGGGAGCACACAGGACGATTGGAAGTTGATGCTGGCAGCAGGTGCTCCCTAAGATAATATGAACGGATGAGAATATTACTAGGCAGAGGAAGGCCTGCTGTATTTCTGGTTACACTGAGGATGATAATGAAACTCTGGCTTGTACCCAAGGCATCTGTAGCACTCCTGGCTGCCATCTGTGTGCCTCATTTAGTGCCTGAATATTCATGACCCTCATTAAACTCTTTCAACCATTTCTCCAGCATTGGAGCTAAAAATAGCTGGTGAAAGAGGGAAAATTTCCTCCCCCTATGTACTGTAAGATAGAATCTGGAACCTGGTTAACATGTAGGGCTGCTTCTTGTCTTGTCTCCTGGAAAATATATTTCAAAAATGTGAGCTGCAAAAGAATTGACACTGCTAAGACGTGCATGGTGGTGATTTAATACTTCCTTGGCTGCGTGTGCTGTCAATTTTCTCCTGGGTGGGTTCTTGGAGGAGCCACAGTGAGACTATCTTCATGACTACCCGATATTGCTTGTCACAAAGTAATTGGGACAAGGAGCTCTTTAAGGGTTGAAAAATCTGCTCATGTGTGAAATGCAAGAAGCAGGGTTGCAGACATAAAATGAATTTTTATTACTAATCTTAAATTCAGCACCTTCTGAAACTTGCAATTTTCATGCTGGTTGTCAGAATTTAAAACTCTGATTTTCAAAAACCCACCAAATCTTAACATCCTTTGATGAAAAGCTGCAAATTAATATTATGTAGCCAGTGGTTTTTGCATAACTTGAATTTCACCCATTACCGAAACATCCGCAACTGATCATGAATGAGTTGTGAATGGGCTTAAATTAGCAAAATATGACATTTGGGGAGAAGTATATTGTGATTCATTTCTTCCCTCCCAAAGTTGAATGCAGGGAGAATCAAATGACTGGATATAGGGAGTTGTCTGAAGGCCAGAGCAGGCAGGCAGAGGGAGTGGATAGATGGAGTTGGCTGAGTGCTTGTTAGGCAGTGAAGCAGCTAATGCCACCCAGCATTCAGGATTCCTGAGGAATGACATCTGAAGGGTTCCTCCTTCGGAGAAGACAAGTGCACTCGCAGAATCCCTGGGCACAGATGGAAAGCTGTTTCCTTTTGGAAACACCCTTTCCACCATATCCATATCTGAGGCCAGTGAATCCTATGAGCCAAGTGAGCTAAACTCACTGCAAGAGTTTTGGAGGTGCAGGTCATCCTTGCCACACATGTTGAGAACCATTAAAAGTCAGAAGATGTAATGTAATATGAAATACATAATTGGAGGCCCTAGGACATCCCCTACATGCACTCCTCCCAAAGTATTGGGTGTACATACCCTGAGCCCTTCTAAGCTTGTCCACAACTTTTATTTTTGAATGTGGCAAAATGTCACTGGGTTGTCTAAAGTAAACTCTAATGAAATTGATTTCTCAACCATTGTTTGTTGTCCTGTTAACAATATCTGCTAGTCTGTTTTGTTTTAGAATTAAAGTTAAGCTATAGGCAATTCTCTCTCTTCTCTCAGTCCAAAGGAAGACCAGACCAAAACTTAGGAGCATCTGAGTCCAGAGACTGTTTCCCTACAATGTACATATACAAAGATCAACACATGACCCAACAGTGACACCTACATCTAGTTCACCCCTTACTGGATGAGCTCAGATTTTTCAGAATTTGGAATGCGACTTCATGACTCCTCCAAGTACTTAAGTGAAACTATGTGCGGCATGTGTCCTCCCTACCATTTTTTGTGTATTTTAACAAAAAGTGAAATGTTTCTCAGTTGCTGTTAGGATTGGGGAGGCTTCTCACTTCTTCCCAATACTGTTTGCTTATTCTCCATGCCAGATATGTGACTAAGTTATGGGAGGCAAATGCTGGCATCTCACTGTGCCAGAGAGACATTTGAACCTTTACAGGCATTCTTTATGGAGCAAGCGTTTGTTTTTTCTTCTAAAGATCTAAGATATTTTCTTCTAAAGAGCTTCAAACAGAAACTTTGCACTTGGGATTTTATTATTATTTTGTTAATGGCTGGGTGCCATTAAACAACCATCAAGAGTCAAAAGTGTGGAGGACAGGTAGGATGGAAGAGAAAGGAGTGTGAGTAGCTTGGGCAAATTCTAGGGAGAAACATTGTTTTCCAAACCCCTGCAGTGTAATGTAAAATAATGTTCAGTCTTGCTGTGCTTAAACAAAGCAAGCCCCAGCCCGGCTTTGAGACTGATATGAGATATGCGGAATTAATGTCCTTATATATTTGACTGAAGGTAACCAGTGGTGCTTTACTGCCCCCTTGGCTGGAATGAGTGAGTTTCCAAGTAGCAGCTTTCTAACTTTTCCAGGACTTCTCACTAAGTAGGCTTCTAGTCAACATTTTTTGAGGGACATTGATGATATTTGCTTCAGGCCACACTTTGAGGGAGCCTTCCACTGTTCAGGATTGGAAATGATCTTTTACTCAATGGAACCGCATCTACATGGAGGGAAGTGTGTAGTGGGGTGCCCCAGGGCTCTGTTCTGGGCCAAGTGCTCTTCAACATCTTCATCAATGATTTGGATGAGGGGATAGATGGGGAACTCATCAAATTTGTAGACGACACCAAGCTGGCAGGAATAGCCAATACTCCAGAAGATAGGCTTAAGATACAGGAGGATCTGGACAGACTTGAACACTGGACGCTAACTAACAAAATGAAATTCAATGATGAAAAAAGTAAGGTTCTACATTTAGGCAAGAAAAACCAAATGTACAGGTACCTTGCTCAATAATAGTAACTGTGAGAGAGATCTTGGAGTCCTAGTGGACAATCACTTAAATATGAGCCAGCAGTGTGCTGCAGCTGCCAAAAAAGCCAACACTTTGCTAGGCTGCATTAACAGAGGGATAGAATCAAGATCACGGGAAGTATTAATACTACTTTACAATGCCTTGGTAAGGCCACACCTGGAATACTGCATCCAGTTTTGGTCACCACGATGTAAAAAAAATGTTGAGACTCTAGAAAGAGTACAGAGAAGAGCAATAAAGATGATTAGGGGACTGGAGGCTAAAACATATAAGTAATGGCTGCTGGAATTGGGTATGTCTAGTTTAATGAAGAGAAGGACGAGGGGGGACATGATAGCAGTGTTCCAATATCTCAGGGGCTGCCACAAAGAAGAGGGAGTCAAGCTATTGTCCAAAGTACCTGAGGGCAAGAAGCAACGGATGGAAACTAATCAAGGAGAGAAGCAACCTAGAACTAAGGAGAAACTTCCCGACAGTTAGAACAATTAACCAGTGGAACAACCTGCCTCCAGAATTTGTGAATGCTCCAAAACTGGAAGTTTTTAAGAAGAGACTGGACAGCCATTTGTCCGAAATGGTATAGGGTTTCCTGCCTGAGCAAGGGGTTTGGCTAGATGACCTCCAAGATCCCTTCCAATTTTATTGTTGTTGTTAATATTATTATTATTTCTATTCAAGTCAATACAATAAACTAATTAAGTTGAAATATAATTTCTAAATTAGGGACGCGGTGGCCCAGTGGGTTAGGACGCTGAGCTTGTCGATCAGAAGGTTGGCAGTTTGGTGGGTCGAATCCCGAGTGAGCGCCTGTTACTCGTCCCAGCTTCTGCCAACCTAGCAGTTCGAAAGCACGTAAAAATGCAAGTAGAAAAATAGGGACCACTACAGTGGGAAGGTAACAGCGTTCTGTGCGCTTTTGGAATCTAGTCATGCCAGCCACATGACCACGGAGACGTCCTCGGACAAGCGCTGGCTCTTCGGCTTTGAAACGGAGATGAGCACCAGCCCCTAGAGTTGGAAACAACTAGCATGCATGTGCGGGGGAACCTTTACCCTTATAATTTCTGGATTTCCTTCCAGATTTTGCCTACCTCACACTTTATAATTGACTTGCTGTTCACTTAAGTGGACAAAAATGTTGAAGACAAAAATTGCATTGCCAAAGGAAGCAGTGAGAGTAAAGGGATGAAAGGGACTCTAGGAAGCACTCATTTCATAGGGTTTTCAGAAACTTCAAAATGTCTTACTTTAGCCCTCAGGAAATTCTACAATGCGTCTCCTGAACCTAGAGTGCTTAACGTGTTCATTGCCTGTAACTAAAAACAAAGTCTCAACTAAAATCTCAGGTCCTTTCTTTAGTATTGACAAAGATGGAAAGTTAATAAAATGTTGGAGTCACTTAAAACCCAAAGAGAGACTTGGGAATAAGTCCCTCTTTGGGTGTTAGGTGACTCCAACATTTTACTAACTAATATACGGTATATGTTTGTATATTTGTTTCTCTATTTGTCAGCTATTTCAGACAAACCTGACTTTGTTTTACTGCTTAGCTTACCTCGGTGGCTCTAAATTTATAGCACTATCTTGGTTGTCGAATACACAGGGAATACACAGGGAAGAAAGGATGGAGGACTTCTGGATCAGATAGTGGCTGACGACAGTAGTTTGGTTGCGGGATGGTTAATTCTTGCCTAGTAGTTCTGCTAGTTAATGCTTACAAAAAAGGGCAACTCTGGTAGCGAGTGATGATTAGGGCTGACGGAGCATTTCGTAGTGTTTCTCTTGCTTTCAAAGAAAGTTTGGCAGTTCAGTCAAGTGGCAGAAACAACATCACACAATGCAGGAGGTGAAGATGGCTGATCTCACCCCAGAAAAGCAAACTAGTTAAGCTAACAAAAGCCGAGCTTTATCTATTGAATGAACCTGATTAGAGAATTCAGGGCCATTTTGGAAACAATGTTGAAAGCCACTGGGCTAATCCGGTTTTTTGTTTGCCTTCTCCATAGCCAGTCTTTGGTCCATGACCAAATCTCGGTTCCCTCTCATGGCAACTAAGCTTCTTTTCTCTGCCTCTTAGGTGGTTTTCCGACACAGGCTTTTTCTGAAAGCAAACTCAGGAGCGCTTCAGGATTTCTCTTTCACCACTGTTGCTTTGTGGAGCATAAATAAGAGACAAAAGCCAGCCATGGTCCTGTATTTCCAAATACCAGCGACCTGTCCTGGTCCCTTTCTCTGTGCCTTTTTTGATAGACAAGAGCCTTGAATTGTTATCTCTTAGGAAATGGGAAGGGGAAGGATTAGCCATTGCATCTTATTCTCTTGCTGCCAATGGATGAAATATTTTTGCACCTATTAATTCTAGCCTTCCCTCATGTCAATGAAACAGTGCAGTTAAAGAATTAATATTTCATCTGTTCACATCTGCCTAACATTGTTATTGCACAGTGGGAAATAGCTGAAGGGGAAAAAAGCACAATTTTGAGCTTGCAAACTTCTTTCCTTTAGATCACTTAAAGAAACTTTAAGAATTAACGGTTTGCTGATACTTATTCTGCTAGATGAAAAACTTGTTTATTTGCATAATTTGTTTGGTCCTCTTGTTTCCTTCTTTTCTTAGTTGTATCCAACTATTCTAAGGCAATCCAATGAGAGATATTGATTCCCTCACCCACCCTGACATAGAAGATGGCAGGGAAGACCCAGCTGTTTTTTCCATACAGCCAGACCCTGACACCATTCCCACCAGTGCCAGAAATAATCCTGCAATACTTTCCCTGGTAGTGCCCAGTTCTCAAATTTACTCCAAAAGGCTACCATAAAAGCAACTTATGGAGAAATTGAATGTTGGAGAAAAAGTGTCAGGAGAACATTACAGTGTCAGAGTGGCTTCACAGTGAGCGCACAAAACTTCTGTGTGGATTTATCTCAAGGTGCCTTCCCCATATCACTGCACATATCCAGCAGCAGAATTGCCTTAACTTCCCATCGGAAGGAACCATTTGTATGGACTAGGGGTTGTATGTTCTGAGGAATAACAGTAGTTGGATCTATCAGATATTTGGGGTGTCTTCCCAGAGACTGCTGAACAATGAACTTTAGGAAGCAATTTTTCTACTTGCATGTACTTGCTCTTTATTGTTTTAAATGGCTTATACTGAGTTACTATATTTTCATTTGAATGTGCTATATATGCAAATGAAAAAAAAAATAAACGTATGGATTGATTTATTCTTCTGTTGCTGGCTCATTTCAGCTCATAATTGGCTACTTGCCATCATGCCCAGATTTCTTGACTTCATACTTTATGCTTTGCTTGATGAAAAAATAACCAACTATCCTCTTCCTCCCTCCAGCCAGCAGCAATCTGAAAATTCATCAATCTTTTTTTTCAGAATCCCCAAGTCTTCACTCACACAGCTATAGTAACTCTGAAATCTCTCTTTCCTTAATGAATCACCGGTTTGAAGCTTTCCTATCTGAAGCAAAGTACTAATTACAGGTTGCAAAAACAGCTTTTTTTTTTCTTTACTAGTTGCTCCAAAGCTACCAGCTGGCACTACTAGATTATAAGGCAATTATGAAATTGTTTATTGGAGTAGTAATTATTATAATTCTGGAATTTGTTTTAATTCTAGAACTAAACACTGTCACAATTCTCTAACGTTAAACCCCACTTTCCTCTTCTGAAGCAGCATAATTTGGTGGGAAGCAGAGAGTAATACTTTTGCTGCCATTGTTAAAGAGAATGAGTGAGGAATTGTTGCTACTTAGCACAAATCACCCAGATGTTGGATGATTTCTACCATATCTCTTGCTTCTTCTTAAAGTAGAGAGTTGAGGCTACCTTTTTGTTTCTCTCCCTCCTCCTTCTCTTTCTCTTAAAAAAGGGTTTACTCTGGATATTACATTTGTCTAGAAAGAAGTTTGGACTGAGCATGTTAGAGAAATTTAACTTTGGACGGCTCAAACCTCTAGGTTGCGTGGGCTGTAGCACATTCTCAAAGTTGTGCTTTTGGAAAGTAATTATCAAGTGTACCCATATTTTTGGCAATAATTTCTGTGACAAAATAAATTGCATTGAATTGTAAACAAATCTCTTAACAGCAAATAGCCATATTGGGAGGGATGGAATGGACATTCTCAGTTATCTGAATGTATCTGGTTGTTTGATTAATCTTTTTGGTGTGTTAATTCATCAAAGCTGGCCAATCTCTTATTATGTTTGGATTTGGAATACATTTCATATGTTGCAATAATAAAGAAGATGTGGCCTAACTGAGAGATCCCCAACCTTTTGGGCACCAGGGACCGGTTCCATGGAAAGAGGATTTTCCACGGACCGGAGGATGTGTGGTTTTGTGTGCTGCCTGCATCCTGTGGATGGGGCTTTGCTTGTTATAGTGTGTGTGTGCGTGTGCGTGTGCGTGTGTGTGTGTGTGTGTGTGTGTGTGTGTGTGTGTGTGTGTGTGTGTTGGAAATGTACAGTCAATCTGCTTCACAACCAGATAGTGTGCCTGATTGCTGACCAGATAAATTCAGCTATGCTTTTCCTCACCACTGGTACACTTTCTTTTTTCTCCTTTGGTCTCTTAAAGCCTTTCTGGTTAGCCTCATTTTTACCTGCTTCTTCCTTCTGGTTTATATCATTGGTTGGACTGCTAGATGCTCTTCTGGGGTTTTGACAATTGGAAGCATCATGGTTCCATTGGCAGTAATCATCCAAATTGTGTGGATATGACAGAAAGGTAGGGCAGCTTCAGTGCAAGCCAGTGTTCCTCAACCTTAGTGACTCTTAGTGAATCCCTGCTTACCTTCCCATCGAAGTGGCACCTTTATTTATCTAGTTGCATTTTCATGCTTTCGAACTGCTAGGTTGGTCAGCACTGGGGTGAGGATGGGAGCTCACCCTGTTGCATGGCACCTGGATCTCAAATCTGGGCTGCCAGCTTTCCAGCTGAAAAGCCCAGCGCCTTAAGCACTGCACCACTGCCCTGCCCCAGATCACATAATAATCACCATGAAAACATGGGAGGAGTCTTTACTGATAAGCTAAATAACTGAGGTGGGTCTATTTATGTAGACTACAACAGTGTTTTTCAACCTTTTTTGGGCAAAGGCACACTTGTTTCATGAAAAAAATCACGAGGCACTCCACCATTAGAAAATGTTAAAAAATGTAACTCTGTGCCTATATTGACTATATATAAAGTAATTCTCTTGACTCGAGTTGTGACGTCTTCTTCTCTCCGCTGCTGCGCACACTGTGCTCAGGCAGGAAGGAAGTCGGAAGATGATGTCCTACTGTGATAGGTCCAGGCTGGAGTCTGGACCAATCACAGCCCGGACATCAGAAAAGTGGAGGGTGTCCCCCTGAGGAGCGCCAATTGGCGCCCCTGCTGGCCGAGGGCAGAGTCAAAACCCCACCCCCCCCCATACCCAGGACACAGTCAAGCGCCCACCTAGTGGGCGAAAATTTGACATTTTTTTTTAAATCTTTCGAATTTTTCAATTTTTCCCACGGCACACCAGGCAACATCTCGCGGCACACTAGTGTGCCGCGGAACAGTGGTTGAAAAACACTGGACTACAACTCCCAGACCACCCCACCGAACGGAAGGTGGAAGAATTGACAACTAACTCTACAGCCCTTTGATGATAATACAGTAACAGTCAAGGAAACAAACTATTCAATAATCCTCAAATCAGAAGTGAGAAGAGAATTCTGAATAAGTGTGTTGGCTCCAATTTTCCTTCTTAAAAAAACACTTGTACAAATTAAGAATGGTGTCTCTGCCTAGGATGCTGGACTGACAAGAGTTCACTGTGGGAAACCTGCTTAGCCTTATGCCCCCTTCCACACTGAACAGCACACTTACACAAACAAAAGACCCGTGTGAGCTCAGTGCCCAGCTATGTAATTAATTCACTGGCAGTTCACTGGCAAACAGCTTCCTCAAAGCTTAAATTAATCATTTGTTGTTTTTAAAAGGTAATTATATTGACATATTGTACAGAGGTGTAGGGAACATTCAGTAGCAATTATCAACCACTTTGCAGCAACTAAAGCTGCCCTCTTTGCTCTTGATAAGTTGGAAGGCCAATTTCCATGGAGATTTATTTCCAGGAAAGATCTCATTTGAGTGAAATGATGATTCCTCACTGTATTGATTTGCTGACCTTCATATCCCTCCAGGCTAAAATTCAGCGTCAGTAGATTGTAAAAACAACTGCTGTTAATTTTAAGTGTGCTTTTATTTGAAGTTGTCAGGAAGAGTAACATGTGAGTGGAATCAAGGTGTGAAATAAGTCTCAGGTATCAGGTCTCATTCCTGGACCTGATTTGGACTCTGTAGATGTAGGATATTTCTACAGCAATACCTAAAATTCATTTACAGACATGTAAATCTGATATGATAATACATATGGATAAACTGTGCCACTACTCTGTTCCCTGGCTGAATTGAATAGGGAGACTTAGAGAAAAAGAAAATAATATATTCATACACATTTGAGGGCAGAATGTAGCCTTCTCAAACCTTGCCTAATCTCCTTTATAGAAAACTTATCCAATGCTGACATTTCTGCTCTATAGGTCGAAGTTCATTTAAGTTCATTCCACTGAAGTTGATGTCCATTTCTACATATAGATATTAAAGAGAATGAGAGGATGATTATTAATCCAAATAGGAGTGGATAAGAATAAGAATGAGATGGGCAGTGGCAAATAAATAACGTAGTTAAAGTCCCTAAGAAGTTAAAGATTGAAGAAGCAATAAAGGATTAGGAAGGCCAGGCAAACAAAAGGCTAATTCCAAGAAAATAATGAAAAATGGAGTAGGTCCTTAGAGTTTCAAAGAGTGTCACTTAGAGTAGGAGTGAGGTATTTAGGATTCCCTAGACGTGAAGTCCAGCATCACCGTTATTGACCATGCTACCTAAGGCTGATAACAACTTTAATTAGCAATTTTTGGAAGACTGGTAGACTTTCACCTTGGAGTAAACAAAAAAGCCCAAGCTTTGTAATATTGGAGGCAGGGGGATCAAGACTTGTTCTTACAGTCAGAGCTAAACCATTTTCCCTTCTGAAATCCCACTTTCCAAATGCTCCAAATTAGACATTTATTGAAAGGAATACAATGAATATCCAATATAAAGCCATGTTATTTCATTGTATGTAAGACTGAACAGAAGTTTGATTCTCATACTGATATTTTTAATAGTTCAATATTATTCTTTAATTTGCAGAATGTTTTATAGAAATGCTTTTTAATTTATTTTTTCTCATATGTATCATAGATGTTCTTGGGCCCCACAGGTTGACAGTCTAGTAGAGAATAATGTAGATGCTGGGAAAGTCCTCGGCTTTCAATAATTCAAGTTAAACATGGGTTGATGGAGTCTCATGAGCTAAATTATGCTTACACATTACATTGCTGCAAGAGGAGTGTTTCTCTGAATAATTCGTTAATGTCTACGCACACAAGTATATGGCTCTATTTAAGAGTCAAATGTTTTACTGAGTTTGGGGAACAGGTTGATTTCTCCTAAGTCAAGCATACTATTCCCAGAGGTTGGTTATTTTGGAATCAGGGTAGAAAAAGACAATTAATACAGGTCTTTCCTTATGTTTGTTCCTATAGAGCTCAAGGCCACTGGAACTGCACGCTTCTTCAATTTCCTTCTCAACTCAACAGATTACAGAATCTTGCTGAAGGATGAAGATCATGACCGAATGTATGTGGGGAGCAAAGACTACATCCTCTCGCTAGACCTTCATGATATCAATCGGGAGCCCTTGATTGTAAGAATGTATTTTTTTTAAAAAAATAAATTATCAGGAGTAGGCAGAGGGAAATTCTGTTTGATGGGGAACAAAATGCTTCTGAATTTATGCTGAATTTGCAGTAGAAAGATATTGAAGCAGATGAGTCTGGAAAAGTAAGTTGAAAATAGGATCTTTCTCCAGTTGATATATCATTTTTTCTAGCATTTAATGCAATGAAGAAAATATTAAACAAACCTTAATATTTGTCCAGATCTTTTAGGAAGGGTTTTCTTTTGCTTTTTTGGAGAGTATTTTGTCTCTTCAATAGCCCAGAGATTTTTTTTCTTTTTCCTACATCATTCCATATAAGATTAGTCTACCAAATATAAAACAAAAGCATTAAAGTCTTGATTGGCACCTCTTGTGCCACAGTACCATTTATTTATCTTTTTTTCTGCTTGCTCACTTAAAGCCCAGAGTCCTTTGGGATCAGAGGGAGGCTCCACACGTAATCGGTCAGAAAAGATTCCTATGGAGAATCATTTTTCATTTTTAACTCAGGAAAGAGATATGAATGGAGATAAATAACATGTAGATCTATTCAGGAATACATAGCTATTTATATTTGTGCCTTCAAGTCAGTGTTGAGTCCTAGAGGCTGCCTGGAAAAGTCCCTGCAATTTTCTTGGCAAGATGTCAAAAGTGGTTTGCCATTGCCTGCTTCCCATGGCTGACAGAAAGTGACTAGGCCAACTTCACCCAGCTGGCTTTGTGCCAAAGACAAGACTACAATTCACAGTTTCTAGTCTGGTGCCTTAACTACTAGATCAAGGTGTGTCTTCATAAAAACAGGTGACAAAATGGTGACGCCTTGACCAAGTGTGAGAAACATTGCTTATATCTATGCAATTAAAACTGGGTTTCGTGATCATTCCTGTAAAATGTTTTAAATATTTAAATGTTCTTCACTTCTAAACTATTATTTATGAAACAGTATAAGTTTAAAATCTGTGTATGTGTATGTATGTGCTTGTTATTACGACAAAAACATAACCCGTTGTTATGATTCCAGAACAACCACATCGTACTTTGCGCCCACTAATAAATAGGGTTTTTCACAGTCAAAGGAATGGGGTAATTTCCAGATGA
This sequence comes from Vipera berus, assembly GCF_964194415.1. NCBI lineage: Eukaryota > Metazoa > Chordata > Lepidosauria > Squamata > Viperidae > Vipera > Vipera berus. The sequence continues at coordinate 218,253,908 of NC_138203.1, forward strand.
TCCAGAATATTCCTCCTCCCCCAAAAAGGCACTGCCTTTAAGAAACACACCTGAAACAAACAGCAAGGTGAAGTGACTGCTGGCTTCTAAAATAATCACACTGGAAAAACCCAAGTGATTTCTAATGCAAAGCCTCCAGTTCAATATATTGTCTGGATTGGGAGCAGGGTTAAGGAGAAAATATGGGAAATTAGAGTTGTAACTGTGAGATGTTGTTTCGCTTGGCAGATCCACTGGCCTGCATCACAGCAAAGGATAGATGAATGTGTCCTATCAGGGAAGAATAATAATGTAAGTACTTCTGATGTTATCCCCAAAGCTCATTCAGGGTGGGAAAGTCCTAATATTATGCAGGAAAGGTTGCTGGAAGTTCATCTTCACCTATTTTTAAAATAGAAATCACCATCTACTCAAGAGGGGCATTGCTCACGCCTCCACAAGGATTTCAGGCAGACAAGAAAATCAGCAAATACTGACTGTGCTTTGCCACCTTTCCCTGCCCCATCCCACCTCCTGTTTACTCTCACCCTTTCAGCTATAAAGTCCAGATACTTTAGGTGACAGCTAATAATAGGATTCTGTTGACTGCTGTGTTTGCTAAAAGATGAGCCCATTTTAGGTCATTTCTGCACTACTCCTGCAAGGGGTTTATGATTGTTTGGGCCTCAATATTTCTACCTTAAGATACATTTGTGTCTTAAGATACATAAGAATTGTCTTAAACAGTACCACGCCACAAGTTTGAATATAGGTAATCCTCAACTTGCTACCACATTTGAGCCCAAAGTTTCTGTTGCTGAGACAGTTGTTAAGTGATTTTTGCCCCTTTTAACACCACCTTTCTTGCTACACTTGTTAAGCGAATCCCTGCAGTTGTTAAGTTAGTAACACAGATTGTCTTCCATTCTGCACTAATCTGTTAGCAGTTGCTGTCTTCACATCAAAAACCTACACCATTTTGTCCTCTTATAAAAGATATTGGGAAATGCAGGTGTACAACTGCTGTCAGTTCTTATGTTCATGACGTTGTTGCTCAGGTCTGAAAAATGTTATACACACTACCTTACTGTTTCATCTTTCTCACCAATCAGTAGTCCTCAACATGCAACTGTTCATTTACTGTCCTTTCAAAGTTACAACAGCACTGAAAAAAGTGACTTATCACTTCTCCAAGTAACCTTGTTCAACTGAAGGCTATGTTGGTGTGTACAGTATGCAGGTGGATGTAACTAAAGCTCGTGAACCCCAGCCTGGCAATTTCTATAGCTTTTGTGCCATAATCAGATGAAGCAGCCTTGTCAGCATTAAATGTTAGGCAGCAGGAAAATACATTCAGCCAGAACTAGGTTCATTGGTAATAATGCATTCTATCTATCTATCTATCTATCTATCTATCTATCTATCTATCTATCTATCTATCTATCTATCTATCTATCTATCTATCTATCTATCTATCTATCTATCCATCCATCCATCCATCCATCCATCCATCCATCCATCCATCCATCCATCCATCTATCTATCTATCTATCTATCTATCTATCTATCTATCTATCTATCTATCTACTGTCTTAATAGAAGGAAGCAAGGTTAGAGGTTACCAAGCTGTTTCCTGAAAGGCCTAGCCAGCCTTTTGACCAACTGTCCTTGAACTCTGTCTTGTTGAGATCTCTCAGCTGCTACTGTTTGGGTTTTAATTTCAGAGGAGCCAAACTCCCTGAGTTAAGGAAGCTGCATTTGTTTGTATGTTTCCCTTCCTCTTGAACTTTATTACCCTTGGCTCCAGCTGAGATCCTCCAGACTGAGGCATGAGGCAAGGAGGAAACATGAGCTGTGGAGAGGAAATGGGATTCCATGCTCAAACACACTGCTTTATGTTTCATTCCTGGTCCTAGATCCAGTTAATTAATAAGCTTAGGCCTGGCCACATGCTGGGAATTCTCTGCTTACTCTCTGGTGTTCTCTGTTGTCACTTACTAAATATGCAGTATAAGTTTCATTAGCCAAGGGGTTTCCAAGCCTTTTCATACTGTTCAATGCAGTATTTTTTTAACTTTGACAACTTTCAGATGTATGAACATCAACTCCCAGAATCCTCTAGCATGGTGGCCATGGAATTCTAGGAGTTGAAGTTCATGCATCTTAAATTTTCTGAGAATGAGAAATATTGCTCTAACAGATCCACTCCATTAAATGGCCATCCTAGTCATCAGTTTCTCCTTCTGAATAAGGAGAAGGAGAACTTCAGAAGGTTTTTGAATGGTCCTCACTATCTTGAAATACAGTGCCATTAAGCTATCAACAGGCATCACATTTATCTTTGTGCAATTGCTAAAAAAGGAAAATTAAATAAGATGAAAAATTACTAACACAGCATTATTTTCGCTGCTTAGGCTTCACTGCATAACAGCAGCAACAACAATAACAATAACAACAACAACAACAATAATAATAATAACAACAATAATAATAATAATAATAATAATAATAATAATAATAATAATAATAATAATAATAATAATAATAATGTCTTCCAATGATTTGGGGTAGCTCACAATAAAATAAAACTACAATTAAACTGACAAAAGATGGTAAGAATCAAATCAGAGGGAATGAGGCAAGGGGCTCTCACTCTCTCTTGCCAAAAAATTATTTATTTGTGTAATACATTAACACATTATTTATATCTAATTATTTATATAATTTTATTATTGTGTGTTGGCTGGGGATTTCTGGGAGTTTTTAAAATAATGTTTTGCTGCATTTCAAATAGTGACAGAAAAAAGATGAAAAATTGTACATAATAAAAAAAAGACATATCAAGTGTTTAAAATGAGTATAACTATAATTATGTAATATAAATATAGTCATTTCTCATATACAATATAGCTATGATTTGTGCTGACTGGGAATTTCTGGGAGTTGAAGTTTACATATCACAAAGTTACCAAAGGTTGAAAATCACTAGTTTAACAGGATCAGCTTTACTGGAGTAATTTTCCTTTTTTCCCCCAGAACCAATAAAATCAGAAAGTCCTCTTTTGGGTCCATTAGAAGGATTTTCCTTTCATGTTCCTTTCATGCATTTGTATTCAGGTCATTTTCCTTGTATCTGAAAATAAGCAGGACCCAGGAGTCTGGCATTTGCCATCCTGACACCAAGATAGTTCTCTGGAATTGTACAACTATTATTTTCTCAGACTGAAGAAAAATTGCCAAGGACAAGAAGGAAAGCTTTGACCTGTACCATTTATAGTCTGTTTCAGCTACAAATGTGCTCTAGCATAAGACATGAAAAAAGGAATGTTGGCTCTGAAATGGAAAATAATTCAAACTTCTTAAAAAAAAACAGAGGAAGGGAGCACCATAAATAGGGCATGCAGAAAATTTGTTTTGCAGAGATATCCAAAATCTCATTGGAAAAAATGCTTCAAAATGTACATTTGCTGATTCTAAAGGGGCACCAGGTCTTATTTGCTCAGTCTTAAGTGTCACTTCATTGCACCTAAGTACCTGGCCATAGGACTTTCTTGTTGTAGAAAGAGCTCTCTTTAATAATAAAGCCATTTGCTGCAGAAGACCTTGTGCATTTGAATCTTTCACTGGGTCTTGACGAAGAGAGGATGCAATTACTCACCTCCCCTTCTTGAAGTGGGCACAATTTTATAGGAGCTTAAGTTAATGTTCCATTTGTCTTCTAGGGTGAGTGTGGGAACTTCATCCGACTTATCCAGCCCTGGAATCGAACACACTTGTACGTCTGTGGCACTGGCGCATATAATCCTGTCTGCACCTTTGTCAACCGGGGTCGCAAAGCACAGGTGAGGTGATGTTAGAGCATATGTCTAGAACAGCAGCCAGAGTGGTAATAGGGAAGCATCTGGACGTGGCCTCAGCTTATACTGGAAGAGCAGAATCCAGATTACACTCCCATAGAACCTGGTGGGGTAAATTATGTTCAACAAACCATCAGAGGCTGACTTCCGGCTTTGAGAACTGAGACTGAGCCTTCGTTCATTTATCCCCATGTTTAATCCCAAAGGCATAAGGTAATGTGCAATAATTTTTCCTCTAAGACTTGATACTGGCCTAAAGATACTCCTCCCCTGGATAAGTGAATATGTCAGTCTGAATCTCATCAGTTGTAGTCTCTCTCTCTCTCTAGTCGCAGTGTTACAGTGACTCGCAAAGTGAGAAGAAGGAGATATGTGATTAGGGATAAAGTAAGATCATTCTTGCTCTTGATGCAATTTAAAATGGAGTTACTTCACCTATTCTCCCTATCTACTGAGCATTCAGTTCTTAGAAAGAAAGTTCAAAGCTGCGTATGGCTTCCATACTTCATATAGCTGGAAATCAATTATTCAATAAAAGCCTTTAAAAGGCTCTGCTGAGAATCTTACAAAGTGGAGCCCATTTATAAATCCAGCAACATTAACTCACGTAGCACTATTTAGTGCTTTAGTACTCGTGACTGCTGATATACTATGAAATCAAAACTAGTGTGATGTGTTTGATATTTCCCTAGCATTTCTTTTAATGAAAACTTGCAGAAAGATATTTGGATTGCTGCATTGTTTATGTTGCTTTCCTTCAGGTTGGTGGAGCAAATTTCTCTGTTCAAGAAAGAATTGGAAATTGTCTTTGCTGCTCGTTCCCAGGACCATATATGCAACTGAATATGAGATGAGGCAGTATAACTATGTAATACAGACTGCTTCCCACCCATATAGCATAAGAATGTCTCTCACTGCTTATACCTATATTAAACACTTATGTCATATCTTGGTTCTATAGCTCTTACCAGCAGCATTTGATCTCCCCATGACTGGGATCAATGATTCCAATGGCAATAATGCTTTGCCCCCACCTACCAGGCATCCTTCTGTATACCTATAGATCTTTGGAACTAGTAGGTCTTGAGAGACCATGCCATAAAGAAGCAAAATTCTTCATCAAATAATGAATCTTACATAAAAACAATGAAAAAAAATCTCTCTCCTAGAGAATGATTTGGCTCAGTAAATCAGTGTTCATAATGTTGCTTATTTTGTTTTAAGCTTATTTTTGGTTGGCTCTGGGAAATCCCTCAAAATCTGTAAAACTCTTTCATTTTTAATTTAACCTTATTTTTCCCCTTATGGTAAAACACTGCAAGTTAGAATGAGACCAATATTTTTATGGGTCTCAAAAACATCTCCATGCTTAACCTGTTTACACTGCCACCATTACAGGAAGTCTTCCTGGAAATGATTGAAGTACCTGCTTAAGAAAATATTTACAAATTCAGGACCAAGGATTACATTTTTATGTTAGCTCAAAGGCAGGAGTCTTAAGCAGAGATTAAGTCCATACAAACAAATGGTTATACAGCCATTCTCCAGCCAATGCTAACATTTTTCTAAGCAAATAGAGCAATCAGGATTTCTATGCTAGGTTCAACCACATAGTTCATATCCCAGAGGCTTGCTGTAACAACTGCACAATCATGAATGTTTCCATTTGTACATACTAGGAAATGTACGTACCATTTGTGTGCACTTGGATATTCTTTCTCTATGCTTAAAGGATGTGAGAGAATTCAAGCATTATGATGGTCTATCTTCTGTCCATTGACAATTGAGTTGAACCAAAGGACCAGTCTTATTTCTATAATGGTCACAACTCTGAATAAGGGACTAAGGGAGAGGTATATGCAAAACTTTATGGATGCATAACTACTTTGGAAATTCGATCAGCTATGATGGAAAATACACTTGTTTTGAAAAGGTGTTTTTTCCCCCCAATTCAGTTTGTGTTCATGTATCACTAGGAGGAGGATTGCAGTATAAATTGCCAGGAAGGCAGAAAATGAGAAAAGCTGTGTTTCACAGATTCTGTTACGTAGATGGAATTTTGAAAAAGATAACATGAAACTCATTTAAAAAGGACCACAAAGTTTGAAGAAAAAAAATTGCAACAGAATTTTAAAAATGGTCTATAAGTGTCTGGTGATTAATTAGGTAAATTATGTATCAGAATAAATCACGCTGACCTCATTTAATAACTGTGGTTTACAAAATAGGCATCAAAGAAATAGAATAATAGAATGTTGTAAGAAAACAGAAAAATTATAAGAGAATTAAATGTCCATTGCATTATTACGTATAGCCCAGTACAACGCATTTTATTTAGCAATAAACTGCCATTGCACTGAATAGAGTCCAAGCCCAGGAATGCATAGAATTATGACATGTTGCAGTAATTGATCCAGCATAATGTCATTGAAGTTGTCTAAAATTATGTCTTTAAAGGATTATTTGCATTTTGCACATCATTCATCATTTTTACAGTCTGGAAGCATGCCATGTTTTTATTGTACTATTAATAGAACATTATCCAAGTTTCATTTCCCAGCAACCAGAGGTTTTGCTGTTGTTAACATGTTTTCAGTTAACAGATAATTGACACCATCTTTGATATTAATGGGTCTGTATAACCTCCATCCGGTGTGGCTTGGTACATCTTTACAATATATGTAACATCAGCCTTATCTTTGCCATTCAGCACACCTGTAACAGTTTGTGAGACTTTTTTCATTGTAATTTGCTTCGACTTACTGGTTTTAGATATCACTGATCCTTAAAAATGATATAAAGAAAAACTGCTTGTATAGCAATGGAAAATGTTTTCACCATTAAACTATCTTCTCATAATCATTTTCCTCAAAGGTTTGCCTACTTTAATTTCAAAACAGACCTCACGACCAATTTCTGTCACAGTTTTCTGATACCATATTGCTGCTTTGACTTTCAGTTATAACTAAATGATAAAAGAAATATATAGAGATACAATTTTAAATAATGTTAATGCTTCAAAAAGGACCATTTCTTCCCAAGATCCAGACAAAAAGCACAGCAATTATTGAAAAGAAAAGAAAATATTTGCTGCATACTTGTTCTGTCTTTTAACTACAACTTATGCCTCTGCAAAAACCAAGTCAATGGCCCACCAAGTCCTGATGACTTACAGCAGGGGTCTTCAAACTTGGCCCTTTTATGACTTGTGGACTTCAACTCTCAGAATTCCTCAGCCAGCAAAGCTGGCTGAGGAATTCTGGGAGTTGAAGTCCACAAGTCATAAAAGGGCCAAGTTTGAAGACCCCTGACTTACAGCTCTAACGCATGGATCACACTGACTAGAAATTGTAATTTAGCCACATTGGGAGCCCCAGATGCTCACCAAAAGTTTAAAAATGTATTAGCTAAGCAGCCAAATATTTTAGTTCTGCATTTCGACAGTATAGCTGACATGCCTCAGGCCTTCTCGTTCTTGAGCCACCCAGGTGTGACATTCTCCAGAGAGCCCTAGAGAATAGCTGACTATCCTACTCAGACCATAAAGAGGATATAACTATTTTTGAAGGCAATCTTGGTCTCAATGGTAATCAATATGTGTACGTGACAGAGACAGTGAAGCTTCTGCATGCTCTCTGGCCAGACCCTGCCATTCCTGCTTCTCTGGCAGATGTTGCTGCCAGTGCCTAACTCTCTGCTCCTCCTCTCCTCAGGCTTTTGAGCTGAACCAGTCCATCCAGCAGGGAGGACGGGGAAGTAGAGCAGTTGACTCCTCCCTCCACCCGTCTCCAGTGGAACGCAAGGTGGGAATTGCGCTCTGCCTGTCCTTCCCCAAGGACAAAATGGCTTCTTCCCTAGCATGCCTGAGCCTGGGCTCTCTAACTTTCATTTTCAACTGCCATGCACCTAACAGGCAACTAACGGGAGGGGGGAGGGCCCAGTGTGGCCAGTGTGGCCAGGACACATGCCCCTCCAGCAATGAGCGCGCTTCCTGTACAGCCTCTCCTTGCGTCTCCTCTCTCAAATTAATTCCTCCTTCCCCGGGCTCACGTCAGACTTGAGTCAAGAAATAAGTCTCCCCAAGATTTTTGACATTGCATTAGCGTACAGGAGAAGATCCTGTATCCATCCACTTGAAATGTAGACACATGAGATTGTTATTTCAAGCAAATGTTGAACTGAAGAGAGGCCGCCTCATAAGCTGCAAGTAGTTTGTAAGGATCAAAGTCATGATGAAAATGGGAGGCGGGGGTGGGGTGACTACAGTATGTGGATTGGATGTATTTCTGTATGCTGTAGGAACACATGTTAACAGTATGAACAGAGAGGAAGATCCAAGAGGCTGGAACATGTTTTAATTTGGGGGATAAGCCAGCTGGATGCATCCACAATTACAGATTCTAAGTTTTTTTTTTAGCTGTCAGAAAAGGAGGGAGGGAGGGAAGAAGGAAGGAAGGAAGGAAGTAAATTGTGTAGTCCATTTAGTCTGGGGTTTAGAATTACTGTCCATGAGATTTGTTTATTTATCAGATTTCTACACCGCCCATCTCACCTTAGTGACTGGGGTGGGGGTGGTGGTTACAACAACACAATAAAACAATATAAACACATGAATAAAAGCACAGGTTAAAAAACAGGGTTGAGGACAAAGTTAAAATTTACAAATTAACAGTTAAAGAGATTTCTTTCCTAATATGTTTCTTCTTAGATTTCAATGTGATACAAATCTTTTGCCCTTCTTACATTTGGCAACAGATTTCTACATTGAGTTCAAGATGATGCACCTAAAAAGTTCATGGTGAATATGCAGGGCTGCACATAGGCTTTCTAAGGCTGAACAGATTCTTTTGGCCATCATATCAAATTGTTGCCTGACTAAAGCATTCTACGATAAAATCTAGGCTTTCAAATATTTGTCTGAGCATATTAATTTCAAGTGTTGATATTTTGTAACATTTTAGTTCACAAAGTCCTAAGAATGCAGTTTAAACAAAGATTGTCTAACTTATTTAGTGGGCCTGCTGAAGGCATCAAATGTAATTCTTTCCAATGAAGAGACATTTTTTTCATCAGGTATTCATATTCCACCTTTCAACAAGTTTGGGTGACTTCTATTATTAAAAACAGACAAAATACATAGAAAATTGATAGTGACTATTTTTAGATAGATAGAAAAAGTGTTTACACACACATGGATGCACAAATACACATTTGTGTGTGTGTGTGTGTGTGTGTGTGTGTACACAGACCCCTCTCTATATGTATACACCTATATGTATATGTATACATATATACTGTACATATATACACATGTACATACATATACAGCAGGTAAAGGTAAAGGTTCCCCCGCATATGCGTGCTAGTCGTTTCCGACTCTAGGGGCCGGTGCTCATCTCCGTTTCAAAGCCGAAGAGCCAGCATTTGTCCAAGGACGTCTCCGTGGTCATGTGGCCGGCATGACTATACGCCAAAGGCGCACGGAACGCTGTTACCTTCCCACCGTAGTGGTCCCTATTTTTCTACTTGCATTTTTACGTGCTTTTGAACTGCTAGGTTGTCAGAAGCTGGGACGAGTAACAGGCACTCACTCTGTTACGTGGCACTCGGGATTCGGCCCACCAAACTGCCGACCTTCTGATTGACAAGCTCAGTGTCCTAACCCACTGAGCCATATACATATATATCTTGTGGGGAAATAAAATTATTTATAGCTGTGATAAACAGACCTCAACAGAAGTTCCCCTGAAAAAAAATATTCTGCCATTGGTCACTGGAAAAGAACAGCTAGAAAAGGGAATCCTCCTTCTAGAAGAATGCAACGTCATATATGTGGCCAGGTGATCTTTCAACTGTCCTTGCTCCAAGGGAAAAATGATCCCCTCACTCTCTGTCAAAGCCCTGCTATTATTCAAAAGCTCTGTCTACGTGAATTTCTGAGAACATTTTGATGTACCTGGGCTTTATCTAGGCTAATATTACTTGGCATTTGGAGCCCGAATGAGACTATATGCTCTCCAATTCCTTATAGGCATAGTCACATCTATTCTTTCAGCTTGTTCATTCATCCCAACAAATGTCCTTTATGTGGTTTACACTGACTCAGCCCATTTTTTAATAAAAATTGCTGACTTTAGCAATTGTTCAGGGAGAGATGGGCCATAGTTTATTTTGCTTAGACAAATCCCTCTTTAAGATGGCATTTATACGAAATCCTAGTGGCATGAATATTGTCAAAAGGAGGAACCCATTAATAATTAATAATATTTTAACCATATAACTCACATTCCCCCTGGTGATCTCTGTGTCTTTGGATGCAAAACTGCTAAACAATTAGGATTTTCTTTTGGGGTGTTGAAAATAAAGGCCCTAAGAAGCTCCTATTTTTATTTTTATGAGAATTATCTATTAATAAATAGCCACAGTTCTTGAACAGTATCTCTACAATGCCTGGTTATCTGCCTAAATTTGAGTTTTTGACTACAAAATACAGAAAAACATGTTGTCAATCAACAGTGTCCAATCTACAGATGCATGTGGTCTTGGACAGCTAGGAATGCAGCTCCACAAGATAATTAAAATATTTAAATAAGTTTTTTATTTATATAGATTAACTATAATATTTATATTATATGCTGCCCAGGACCATTCCTCTTCACTCAGTGTGGCCCAGGCAAGCTGAAAGGTTGGACAATCATGTTGTAAACTATAAAAAAGCATGTTGCATACCATATTTTACATGGCTAACAAAGGTCCAGTTGTGCTTCTTAACTTACTTTGAATGTACTTTTGTTTTGAAATGCCTTTGTTAATATTTCTGATAAATTTATTTTAACATTTTCAATATGGATTTCCCCCAAGAGATTAATAGTATAAAACAGTGATGTCCCTGTCATATTTATTTCAAGATGGATCAAATAAACAATGGGAATTAAAAGTTATACTAAGTGTTATGCCAAGTGTGTCAATCAATCTGTCAAAACACAAAAGGCCTCTGAACTTTTAACAGAGCATTTGCTTTTTTAAAATTTCCTGATGGTGCAAAAACAGTAAAACAATGATTTCCTAGCAATTTATTAGACCTGGACTGCTGTTTTTCAAAAAAAGTGAATTCTACCATCCTGGTTAAGCAGGACATCTGCATGGCTCTTTATGCATCTACAGCATTTTCCAGCAACTCTTAAAAAGAGTGACCCTCAACATACCATATCAGAGTTAGGGAGTAATTAATGTCATTTATTTTAAAACTTTCAGCGTGACATCTAATGTCTGGATCTTAGCAACCCAATTCAAGCTTGTCTGCTCCTGAATATCTTCAGAGAAAAGTATGATTAGATTTGCTACTACGTGTTCTTTCATATAGCTTGTTACAAGACAACTAATGGTTATCTGAAGGTCCCTGAAGTGTTTATCAGAGAGATATGTTTCATGCGGTATTCACCTTTATCTCAGTTTAATATCTCCTAATTACACTTCAGCACCAATTCAGATACTGTCATAAACAATGTGTCGTGGCATTATTTAAACAGTCCCATATGGATGGATGGATGGATGCCATGTAAGAATAATTTTGGGGTAACTAAACACTTTCCTCAAATGTGCAGTTATTTCTCTCCACTGAATGCTTACAAGCAATGAGAAATTCTGCCTGCCTGCCAATGGTCTGAAAAATACGATACAGCAGGTCAATATAACAGGAAAATAAGGGCTTCCTTGAAGATGTTCCTCTTCTTTGCTTTGAAGGTGATTTATGATGTTTCCATGACTTGGCGAGCTCTAGAAGTAATATTTTGCATGCAGTGCCTTGTTACATAACAGCATGCAGGAAAACCTGGCAGAAAATCGCATTTTAATATTAACTATTCCTTTTTCCTATCACAAAAAGATTTATTTGGGCCAAAACAAATATTATTTTGGCAACTCAAATGTAAAACAGATACTTGGGGGGCTTGATTAACATTTCCAAAATAAAGTGGTTGGGAGAGCTGTGATGTGGTTGAAATACTGATCAGAACTATAACACATGAACAGCACTGCCCTTGCTAGAATGATCTAAGAGCATCTAAGAAAATGTTCTCAATTTAATGCATGGTTTAAATATTGCCATTTAAACCATGTGTTAAAAACAATGCCTACTGTAACTTCTCTTGCTGCCATTGGACCTTCTGGCCCAATGTTGATGGAACATTCAAAATATGGACTCTGCTTTACAATGAATCTCACTGATGGGAGAAAAGCTGTCTTTTATGGGGTGAATCATTTGTTTGCAACATGGTTTGGAGATTTTTCTCCATTCTCAAACAAGTATATTTATTTATTTTAATCCCATTTATATCCCGCCCTTCTCCGAAGACTCAGGGCGGCTTACAATCTAAGCACAAACCAATGTGCTTAGCAATAGCCTTCATTCTATGTATATGCCTGCTTATTAGGGCTTTCGCCCCCCCCCCAAGCGGCATTATTACAAAGTCAGCTTATTGCCCCCAACAATCTGGGCAACAATCCTTTGTATCCTTTACAAAGGATACCATGGCACGTTGGTAGTGTGGAAGTGTCTGTTCCGTATGATGAACTGATGTACACCCCGCTGATTTACCCCAGAATCAGTTTTCATGAATGGTTCAAAGCCACTTTGAGGAGGCAGAAATATTCTGGGTCAGAATTGCCTGAATTCAAGTGTTTGTAACTGTATTGCATTAATGTTCTACTCCAGAAAAGATAACTTTGTGTTCTATAATTCATATATGTGTGCCTTATATCTGAGATGGTTGGAGGTATCCAGAGTAAAGGTATGTGATAACACAGATGGCATATCCATCTCTTGCCTTCTATTCCAGGATTATATATTCTACTTAGAGCCAGAGAAGCTGGAGTCAGGCAAAGGGAAATGCTCATATGACCCGAAGGTGGACACAGTATCAGCATTAATAAGTGAGTTTCTTGGCTGCATAATATCAGTTTTTCTAGTGAGTATTGTATCAGTCAACAAAATCCCTTACAAGAATACTGTGCATCTGAAGGAGCCACAAAACTAAAATCACCCAAAAAGTTGGTGGTAAGATATTTTTTTTAATCACAATGAGTTTCTGAGAATTCTTACAAAGAAACGGAACAGAAACTATTTAGATTATGTTCAATCATTTTCATTTATTAAAGAAGGGATTGCTTGTCCTATTGAAATATGACACTCAATTTATTAGTATTTATTTATTCAGCTTATATGCTGCCCATCTCATCTGGAGGCGATTCTTGGTGGCTTACAATCATTAAATTGTAATGATTTAATGTAGAATTAAATAGATAATTAGCAGAACTAGTAGAATTATCAACTGTTGTTCTGTCATAATTAATTCATTAATTTAGTGGACTTGATATACCATTAATTCTTGAACTCTCTCAGCAGTACATAATAAAAATTAAAATACAATCAAAGCATTAGAAACAGTTAAGATAGCAAAGAAAAACAAAGAAAAGAACTAATAATTAAAATGAACAAAGCTTAAAAGTTCATTTTATAAGAGAGTATGAACAACACTTTGTAAAAAATAATAAAGACCTTAGGCCCTTCAACACTGCAAAAACTATATTCCAAAGAACAGGGCTGGAAACAGAGATTGCCACTGGATGAGGTTGACTTCTCAGAGAATTCAGCAAGCATTGAGATAAATATCATTATTATTTACTAAATGTATATGCTGCTGATCTCAGGGCACCTGGGAGATGTTTTATTAAATATTCTGGACCCAAGCAATATAGGGCTTTAAAGGTATCCCATCAGGATGCTGACTCCATATTAATTCCACTGATCATGCAGAGCTGCCATAATTTCCTCCTGCAGTTTTAATCTTCTTGCCTTCGTCTTTTGATAATCAACAAACTGTGTGCTTGGCCATATGAAAGAAAAGGGGAGAAACATGTCTTACTGGTTTTTATCCTTATGCAGACCTTTCTGCTTTATGCACCTGCAGATCGATTCCAAGCCTGGACCTTCTCTGAACTTTGGCTAATGCGGTGTCTCCCTTTCCCAGATGGCTTCTCCATCTCTTATGTGGGAATGCCAGTTCCACAGACTTTTTCCTTAGGAGGAGAGCTGGAGTTACATAAGCTCACAGCAGGGAGATCATTAGGAATGGTATCATTGTCCTGCTTATCCCAGACTAACTAGTGGCACAACAGCTGCACTGTATCTCTCCACCCCCCCCAGCGCCCCCCCCCCGCCCAGTCAGTTCCAGGACTGGCCAGAGTTCTTGCTTCAAACAAATCTCACAGCCCCTTGATGTGGCCTGCCAGCCTCTGATTTTGTCCAGGCAACAGTATCCATTTACAGGACAAGCCCTAAAGTTTAAAATTAATTTGGCAGCAGCTGTGACCCCAGTTTGGGAAAAGCAAGAGTTGTACCCTTATGCCAATGCATCAGGGACTGATGAACAGCCTTGCTAGTACCATTTGGTTCATTATGAAGTCCTCTGTTATGAGCTTTGGAGCAGTAGCATCAGCAGAAAAGCCCCATGTCCCAGGCGCACATGCTTTATTTGCATATTTGCTTAACAAAACTGCCAAACAAAAAGATGTTTGCTTTTTGCCCCTGAAAGACTATTTTAAATCTTTATGTAGAGGTGAGGGTTTAGTAGAACAAGACCTGGCCGCCTTCCTGCCTTTCTTTTCCTAGTGGCTCTTTAGAATTTGGCAGAAGCTAAGAGCTTGGCCTCGGGGTCATTATGAAATATTTAAAAGACTTCTAGGTTTGAAATAAGCTGACCTTCAGAATATAGAGATTCAGTGGGCTTATCTTTACAGGCAGCTTAGGACAGGGCCTGGGAACTAGGAAAAATAGGGAAATCTGTGTACTTCACTCTTCCTCTTTCCCATATCTTTCTGCCCAATATTGCTCCCTTTTGAGGTACAAACTACGCAGTCCCGTCTACTACTAGCTGCACGTACGGTATTTAAAATTTAGGTTGCCTATTGAAGCACCAACCTGAGCAGCAGTTCTTGTGACTAAAGGCAAAACTGTGACAATACAGTTGTCAGTACACTTCAGTATTGTTATAGCTGGCCCCATTCAGTAAAAAATAAATTTTGGATTCAGTTTCTTCTTCTCTTGACATTATATTAAACACCAAAGTCATCACTAAAGGTTCCCCTTTCTGTTTTCTGAGATGGGCCAGGGAATAATCCCCCTAAACATGCTTTCCTTCCCAATATTCAGTTCACATATAGGTTGCGACCCACAATTGTTGTGTACGGTGGGGAAAACGGTCAGGGGGAAGGTCCTTTCTAGTCTTCTTCTACTCTGTTCATAGAAATATTATGAAATATCCAGACAGTGCTCTCTTCTGTTTGTAGACATCTCTTTCATTCAGCAAATCAGTGGAATGAGTAAATGGGAATCCTAGCTGAGTAGAGTACGCTTGCTTTGTTCCTAGCATAGGAAAGAGGGTCATTTATTATCATATAGCTTAACTTTTCTAGCCTAATGCCCTCAGCACAAAACTTGTGTTGGGCGACTTTTTCCAGGACACTCTGCCAGCGTGGCAATACAGTCATGGCAAGAAATTCTATAAGGCATTCCTTAGAACAGAACAATTGTGTTCTCTTCCTCCCCCTCCCCCTATTTTTGCCTCTTGCTCACAGATGAAGAACTCTATGCTGGTGTCTACATTGACTTCATGGGCACAGATGCCGCCATATTCCGCACTTTGGGCAAGCAGACCGCCATGAGAACTGACCAATACAACTCCCGTTGGCTCAATGGTAAGTGAGGGGCATAACACAACAGAGTTTGTGAGGGAGGACAGAAAAGGATAGTGTG
Organism: Vipera berus; assembly: GCF_964194415.1. Lineage (NCBI taxonomy): Eukaryota > Metazoa > Chordata > Lepidosauria > Squamata > Viperidae > Vipera > Vipera berus. The sequence continues at coordinate 218,269,556 of NC_138203.1, forward strand.
TTCGACAAGTGAGTCCAGTGTACATGCCACACTGTGGGAAAGAGAACTGGTGCTGAAATTGATTTCTTAAAAATATTTTTTTCTGTGCTGAAATTGATTTCTTAAAAATATTTTTTTTCTGTCTGAAAGCAGCAGAAACATTGTCTGTGCAGAGTTGAAGGGTTCCTACACTCACTTTTTAATTGCATGTTCCTTTAAAAAAGAAATACCAATTGGCACACCGATACACTAATTTGCTATCATTATGCTTGTAGGAATACCCAGCTATGTCCTTCCTTATTTTTAAATTCCCTCTGTCAATGCACAACGTGGTATATGACACTCCAGATTTGATTTCTTCAAAGTATATGGTATCGTGTCAAGTCAAATCAGGTTTCTCTGATTGGTTTCTTTTATTTAGACATATATAGCCTGCTCCTAACTCAGCTATGAATCTTCATTAAGCTCTTTGGATCCAAACTTCCTTCTTGGTGCTCTGTGGGTCTTTTAAATTATATTTCCATTCCCATGACACTCTCCATATCTTTCTGCTATATCCTCTTTCATAAGATGCACACATTTCTTTTTTAATCTTCATAATACATTGATTCCTCCTTTCTGTTCTATTGTCCTTTGCTCATGTTGTCTATCAATGTTCAAGAAAATGGAATAGAGTTCCTTCTTTTTTTCCCATGCTTGTAACATCAAAAGATCTGAAATGCCTCATGGGGGGTGGTGGTTTGAAAAACACAGTGTTTGAGGAATATATACTTGTTGATTTGATGTTGCTCGATGCCAAACAACTCTGGATGGCTTGCATTTTTAAAAGTAAAAGCAGTAAAATATTTCAAAAAAAACCACCAAATGATATGGGTCTAGAAGAAGAAAAAAATGAACAAAAAGCAACCGAAAGAGATTCCCAAGGCCGGGGAGAACAGCAAAACCTTAAAAAAGATTTTGGAACATCTTTAGGGTGGGAACCAAATGGATCTCTGGAGGGATACTATTGCAGGGGACAGACACTGTGGCAGAGAAAGTCCAAATGGGTGAACAAATAGAGGAAACCTTGCGAGGTGTCTGCATAATCTTAGGAGATGGGTAGAAACAAGAGAAGTTAGGTAGTTCCGCAAAGATGCAGGCTTCATAGGTGATAATCAGTCCCTGGAATTCACCAGAAATCCCAGAGGCAAACAACATAGCTTGTGGACCAACAGTGTTACATGGACATACCACGCCACATCCGTCACTGGCCAGGCTGCCGTACTTTGGATCAGTTGTAGCCTCTGGGTAATCTTCAAGGGCAGCCCCATGTAGAGCAGGCTGCAGTAATCTGCAAATGCTCATTTGTTTACGCTTAGCAATATCAGATCGCTGAAGGTGACATAACTGTACCAAGTGACAACTGACCTTTATATAATTTTGTTTAGCCAGCTGGGGAGGAATACAACTATTATCAGCTGGAGGGCCCCTTTGTTTGCTTCCATGCCTGTGACATATTTCCTCTTCTGTTAATTCAAAAGCAGGCTGTTTCTGGCATTATTCCTCCCTACAAAGTTGATGGTTAAGGGCAGATTTGTATTCTTGTCATTTTTGATGACTGATCCAGAGCATTTAATCCCTCGCCGCATCTTGTCCAGCATGCATCATAGAATGGGGGGCAATAAGAAAAGATCTTAGCCTCCTGTTGTTTGCAACTCCAGCTGTTAAGGAACAGCACAAGCAGCTGAGTAAACTGAGGTTGAGTATCATATTTAGAGGAATATCATTTTAGTAACTTGAAGAGAGCTATCGGTTGGATTACATGGGCGACCACATGCTTGACAATTATTAATACTGATGTCCTAAAGAAAATAGCCAAACCTCTCCAAATTGCAAGCCTCCTAGAAATTCTTAGAAGTTTCTGAAAGTGGACAGGTGTTCTTGCAGCAACATAAATCTTATGGCAGAGTCTCATACAAAGGAATGTTTGGTAGAAATTGTGGTTATTCAGTTTGGATTTACAAAATATTCCATGTCTTCAATAAGAAAAAGAAATGAGTGGACTTGGTATGCTCACTGCAATGTTCTCCACTGGGCTGTATTCAAAAGAAGATATAGGAAGTGTATTTCTGCCAATGCAGTGCCGGGCAAGTGAAACCGCCTGAACACATCTTCATCTGCCTATATTACAGACATCCACTACTGGCTAGATTGCCAGGCCATACAGATTTCAGGCTACTTTCTGATTACTACATAATATATACTGTTACCAAGTTCTGCCCAGCTACCTGCAAAACCTCCTAGGTATTGGACTGCTGGCTAGAACCAGTCCTGGTCAACACATGCCTGAGTGTTATGTTGCTATCTCTAATCTGTAGTTATTCAGCATTGCAAATTCTATTGCAGTAGCTTTTTTTCTTGTAGTTTTTCTTTTAGATAGCACAGTTTATTATCTTATTATATTTTATTCATCTGTTGAATTTTAGCTAAATTTTAATTTTAGTTAACTAATAGCTTTTTTTAAGTTTACACTTTTATAGCAGTTTTATAGCTTTTCCCCTTACCATCTTTTAACTCTGTAGTACTCACAAGTCCTAGACTGTTCTTATGTTACAGTTATCAATTCTATAGTCTCTGTAGAGTTGATAACTATAGTTATCAATTCTATAGTTGTCAATAAAGTTTTTACTTGATTCTGGTAAAAGTATTGGACTGTGGACTTGTACACTGTGACAGTTTAGCAAAGATGCAGACAAATATTTTAAGGCACCAGTTTTTGGCATTGGTAAATTCAGAGCAGGCCCACAGGCAGGAAGAATTTTAGATGTAATATGAAAAATGATTTTAGTGTACGCCAACTTCAAATATACCTACAGAGTTTTTTATGAAGTAATTTACCACTGCTTGGTGGTAGATATTTTAATATTTTAATGAAATATTTCCAGCTCTAAAAGTCATGAACTGATCAAAACATATCATAAACTAAAATTACAGTAAAAAGTGATGTTAACAAACATCTCGTGGAAATCTAATTTTGCTGGGGAAATTTTAACAAAAATATAGTTTCAGAGTGTTATATTGATTTAATTAAGATCATATTACACTTGCTGACAATTAGCCAAAATGAAAATGTTGACTTAGACAATCTGCAAACAGAATCTATAAATAACCTAAATGCATGCACGGTGTGATGGAAGCAAAGCCTATTGCCAGGCAGGGCATTTTTATATTTTACTAAATGAAACAAGGTAGCATACAGTATATGTGGCTACAGTGAAGTCACAACTGAACAGAACCTCATGAACTCTTTGTGAAGGTGCAAAAGGTGTTTCGTTGTTTAGTGAGGGTTTCGGAATGGTATTGATGGAAATAACCTTTGCAGTATAGCAGGAACCCTGATGAAAAGAAGTTTAACAATATAGAAGATTTCAGAGTTTGGCACAACGATAGCCCAACTTTGGTTGTCATCAACTGAAAACTGTTGTCCATAAAAGGACCTGCAGGGTTGATCGACTTACTCATAGCAACATTCTGTTGACACACACACACACAGAGCCAAAAACATAGGCTATGTCCAAATAAATTCTTAATCTTCTAAGTTATTGTTTTCCTGAATGTAGCCCAAACCATTCCATGAAGTACTATGATACAGTATATTATCTGAAAAGAAGCTTTGTCTCTTTTCTTAACCATCCTGTGCAAGCAATTGAACTACCGTGGACACCTTCTTTTATACGCTCACGCACAGGATGTGTCTATAGAAGCTGAAGAGAAAATAATCTGATGCAAGAAATAAAGCACTGAGTGTGGTTTCTATTTAGATAAGGGAACACAGAACTAACAAGTTTGGAATGGCTTTGTTCCTAAATTTTGAGAAACACTGCCTCAGCACGTTTATCTAGTATTACCCATGCATTCCTGTTCACTCTTTTCAAGCACTGCTGTGTAAATAAAAGAATTCTTCATTTCCTCATTTTACATTACAAATGGGATAATACAAGGAACAGAATTCAGAACACCACCACCGTGGACTATAGCCTAGTTAATCATACTGCTTGCTACGCTTTCCTCAGAGCTGTGGTGAATAGCTACTTAGCTCACACTGAATACTGTGTCAACATCTTTTTTTCTGTTGGCTGAGATAAAGACTTGCCTTGAGTACAACTATCAACACATCCCAGGAGAGGGCTTCAGTGCAACAAACAGCAAGGGGTGTGGAATTCTTTCCAAAAATAGTTGAGGTTTTTTTGGGGGGGGTTGGGAGAATGGTGGGGCTGGGGTATGAAATATTGCCTAAAGAAATTTTAAAAAACTTTTTGAGGTGTAAAACATTTAAACAATAATTAATTTACAGAGGTAAAACTTTAAAGCAAATTGCATGTCAGAGGTCAGTAAGACAGGGATTAAAAATCATACTATCAGCATAGCAATGTTCTTATACAAATCTGTGGCACATCCACATCTACAATGTTGTGTACAATTCTGGTGGCCACATTTGAAAAAGATTATAACAAAACTGAAAAAAAATGCAGAAGAGGGCAATCAAAATGACCAGGGGCTTCAAATATTTTCCTTTAAGAAAAAGCTGACTCTTTTCACAGCATGTAATTAAGCTATGAATCCATTACCACAAGTTATGGTTGTGGTCACTAACGTCAATGAGTTTAAAAAGAGATCTGATACATTCAAGGAATACAGATCTATTGATCCATTTGTCTTCAAGACTCTGGTTTCGGTGTGACATGCTTCAAATTGCAAGAGAGCCAAAGCAGGAGATTGACATATCTCCATCTCCTGCTTATGAATACCCAAAGGCCACTGTAAAAAAAACCAAAATGTAGGGAAAAGGTTCACCTTGGCTTGATTCAGCATTTATATAGGAGGGGTATAAATATATCCCTTCCTCCTCCAGTTTTCCCCACAACAACAACCCCTCTGAGGTGAGTTGGACTGAGAAAGAGTCACTGGCCCACAGATGTTGTGGCTAAGCTGAGATTTGAACTCACAGTCTCCAGCTTTCTAGCCTGATGTCTTAACCTCTACACCAAACTGGGTCTAATGTGCATGAGCTGAGGTAGGTTGGACAAACTGAAGACATAAGGACGTACAAAGATGCCTGGCCTATACTGGTCCCTGAAAATAGGCTAAATACTGTATTTAGTTAATTTATTGCTTGAATGCATAGTTGATTTTTATTTTTGCAAGTGTTTCTATACTATGTGTTTTAATCTTTCTATAAGTCACTTTATGGAATCTGAATTTTATTCATTTTATTACTGAAAAAAACCCGGTAAAGTATATGACTTCTTAGATGCTAACTTAGTTGTTATTGGCAAACCAATAACAACTGGTTTGTCGCACCCAAACCAATTTTGTTAGATTTAGTAGTCCTAAATTTTGCAGTGAAAACAACAACAACAAAAGCAACACATTTAAAGTGCTCTTTTTTTACTCAATTAAAATTCCAATATTCTCTTAGGATCCAGAAAATTCACCAAATTACTTCACATATCAAAAAAATAAATAAAAATAAAATAAAATTAGTTTGAGCATGCACTTTGAGAATGAAAATATAAACTAGTGCTGGTGAATCTTGCTGTAGTTGCGTTATTAAAATTGCTTCTAATTCTTTGACCAGATAATTTACATTCTAGCTTTTGGGGAGGCAAAGATTCAGATTAAGAGCCAGTTTGGTGTAGTAGTAAAGGCATCAGGTGAGAAACCAGAAGACAATGAGTTCTAGCACAAAGCCAGCTGGATGAGCTTGGGCCAGTCACTTTCTCTCAGCCCTAGGAAGGAGACAGTGACAAACCACTTTAGGAAAACCTTGCCAAGAAAATTGCAGAGATTGGTCCAGGCAGTCACCAGGATTACAATGCTGACTGGACAGCACTAAAAGAAAAAAATTCAGATCAGGTTTCTGGTATATGAGCACAGATGTTTCAAGCTAATTTCAAGCGAGACCCAACTTTTGGCATGCAACAACCTTCTTTCAGTCTAGATCATTTTTCAACTGAGAATTTAATTTCAGATAAAAGAATCGTGTCCCAGACGAGGCTACAGAAAATGTGAGGCAAATAGCTGCAATTAACAGAACAAGCAATATGTTCCATTATAATATGCTAGGAAAAATTGCCAGTTGATAGAGTTTCGAGCCAGTTAACTTGGCAGTGCTTTGTATTCTGGAACAATAAGCTAAGTTCAAGCCTTTACAGCAGATTTGGAGTACAAAAAGAAAATGGAAGATGTTCCCTTTTTCAGTGGGTGAATCCTGACACCAAAATGCTGCCGGGGAATTGTACAGATTTTGTTGCACTTGCATTCTCTAGATTTTGGTGTGCAAGGACCACATTTTCTTAAAGGATATGCTGAGGATCACATTTGACCTCTGAGTTCCAGAGGGAGAACTTACAGTTTGTGGCAAAATTGTAGCTACCGGTATTAGGCTCCAGCCATATACAGTATTTCATTATTTCCCCCTTCAAATTAACATTTGAAAACAATGTGTAGAAATATATGAAGGCCGAACAGAAGCATTAAAGCTGTGGTGATGCAGTGGTTAGAATGCAGTTCTGCAGGCTACTTTTGCTGACTGCTGGCTGCCAGCAGTTCAGCAGTTCGATTCTCAGCAGCTCAAGGTTGACTCAGCCTTCCATCCTTCCGAGGTTGGTAAAATGAGGACCCAGATTGTTGAGGGCAATAGGCTGATTCTATGAACTGCTTAGGGAGGGCTGTAAAGCACTGTGAAGTGGTATATAAGTCTAAGTGCTATTGCTACTGCTATTTAGAGGGGTCAGTTTGGGTAGCACTGCTATAAATTTCTGGAGACTGGGAGGAATATTTCTCCAATTCTTTTCTCCTAGTGATTGTCTTGCTTTTATTCCCCTCTGCAGATCCAGCATTTGTCCATGCAAAGCTCATCCCAGACAGTGCTGAGAAAAATGATGACAAATTGTATTTTTTCTTCCGAGAAAAATCCACCGATTCTCCACAGAGCCCAGTTGTCTACTCCCGCATTGGACGTATTTGCTTGGTGAGTGCAGAAAAAACCCCAGACTGGATGATGTTGAGAGTTTCCCATGCAAAAAAATAATAATAATCCTAAACATTTCTGTATTCCCTCATCCATCCTTTTCAAAAGGTAAAAACCTCCTCTGCTCTCATTGTTATTACGCCTCTTATCATACTTTGGTACATTGTTCTATAGCTAGAATATCTGTCCAGTCCCATACAGTCATCTCTCTCACTCCCAAAGTTTTCCCTTGTGGGAACTTTTTTTTTTAAAAAAAAGTCAAATATTTCAGTTTAAGGGCAAGCCTAAATATAACCTATTGATTCCAGCATGATTAGGTTGCAGCTGTAAACTATAGTCTGTGTGGCTTTTTTAAAAAAAAATCACAACATTTATATCCTAGACAGAACATATAAGTACTTTTCTGTTGTTCATTATGCCAACAACCTGGTGAAGTGAGTTTTGCTGAGTGTGAGAGAGCTACAGGCCCGCCCTTAACCAGTGAAATTCCAAGACCGAGATAGAATTTCAGCCTAAATCTCGCTCTTCTTTGGTATAGAATGACGATGGAGGCCATTGCTGCTTAGTAAATAAATGGAGCACATTCCTAAAGGCACGACTCATCTGTTCTGTCCCAGGGCCTGATGGAATTGAAACACACTTCGATGAACTCCGTATGTATATTCATGGCAGGGATTGCATGGCGGTGGCGGGGGAGGGGCGGTGAATGGAAAGAGATGAGGGAATACATAAGAGAGTCATTGAAGCCCTAAGCAATTTAAGAGATGGCCTAGTCTGCAAAGCTCAGATAGATTTCCCAGTGGCAGCCAATAGATTGGATCTGCTCTGTAGACTGTGCTGATATCTCTGGAAAAATATGTTTGTATAGTTCTCATTTAAAATGAAAAACTTTTCCCCCAAAATTCTAAATAAAAATGAGGGTAATTTTCTGTCAGAGTACAGAGCTAAGATTTTTTTAATTGTGTATGCTTAAGGTGGAAAAACAAGAAAACTGTACTGAAGTTCATCTTCAGGATATCTGATAATATTTCACCTCTGTTGTCCATGAGGATTATGGATGGTGGAGCTACTTCAGGTTACTCCAAGGTATCAAGCTGGAGAAGTCTGCCTTACATGCAGAGTATCCCAGAAGTTCATTGAGTAGGTCATATCATTTGAATGATTTTTTAAAAAAACTAGTATGGCTTGAAGAGACAGCAGGTACATCCCTTTGGGTAACTGAAACCATGGATATTTGCCTAAATCCAGGAAAACTAAACCAATATTTGGAAAGACTCAATATTAAAAGGCAATTTTAATTGCTTCAATGGTTAAGATTGAAGGTGAAAAAAAGGGGAGATAAGAAATAGTAGCAGCAATGACTTTTGGCAGGATTTTTTGAAATGTGTGATTTGTCAACCATGAATGAAATGCTTTGCAAAAAAAAAAAAGAGGTCATTTTTCTCAAAGCAAATCTGTGTGCCACTGTCCTTGTGTCCTGCCTGCAGGCTTTTGGGAGTTTGCAGTTTAGATGGCTATGGTAGGAAACAGGACCTTTGTCTTAAAATAGGCCTTTTCTTAAAGGATCTCCTTTGATATAATAAGCAGCACTGTAGCAAAACCTGATTCTAAACAGATGGGTCAGATTCATTTTGGATTGTCCCATCACAATTTGTTTCTTTGTATTACATTGACTAGCTTGCAGCATTTGCTAAAAAAGGAAGGGTGAGAGGGGAAAAAGAAGGTTTGAGTTACCACATGTGAAGATCAGGGCCAGCTCTGAGATAATAGAAGATCATTCAAAGCAGGGAGCCTTGCTTAACCTCCTGATAGATGTTGTGTTTGGGGGCAAAGCGAAGAGGAGGGGCTCCAGGACGGGTGTGATTAATGTTGGGGATCCCATTTGCTAGAAAGGCAGCCGCAATCGCTTAGCAGGCTGCTTGTCAGCTTCCTTTCAACACCTGCTAAACAAATGGCTGTTTGGTCATTCAGGGAGAAATCCCATCGCAGCTTTTAGCATCATCAGAAGCCTTTGATGGATTCTCTCCTGCCAGGGCACAAGTTAGCATTGGGCCTTCCTTATGCTTGCTTCGCCTCACTTCCTCAAAATTATTACCAGACGGTTCACTAGCAATCTTCATTCCCTAGGTCCTTCTGGAATCTCTTGGCAGGGTTCCTGCCTGCTTACCGGAAGGATCTCTTCGATCAGCATCTGAGGCTGAATTAGAAGCAACATCTGCATACTTTCCTGTACAGGGACATTTTTGATTCCCATTTGGAATCGAAATGAGAGGTTAAATGAAAACTGAAAGTTGAACATGATTGAAAATCTGCTGAAACATGGAAAAACAGGGGGGGAACGAGTGTGGTTTTAGACAGTCCAGGTCGAATGATCGTTTCTTGTATTTTAAACATTTTTTTCTAATCCAGCATGATAAAAAAGGATTTATTTGATGCTCATTAGATGTAATTGTGGATTAGTTGGAGAGTACTTTGTAACTGATTAGTGGAATTTGATGTAACCTCTGTCATCATCCAGTAGACTCAGGTTTCTTCTGATCCACTACAACTCTGTATAAAGCCCCCCCCCCATGGTGCTGTGCTGGGTTGACCTGGGGTAGCTTGTTTTGCCCAAGACAGTGAGTTTCCTAACTATTTGCACCACTTTGTATGGCAGAATTATATACAGAACAAACAGGGAATGCAAAGCCCCAAATCTGTTTCTCTTAAGCTACCGTGGATTTGATTTAATAGCACTTCCACACACAGCAAAGATAGGTAGCTCCACAAAAGAAGCTAGGATATCAGTCAAGAAAGCTTTCCTAATATATCTGGGTTAACTTCAGATTCCTTTGATTATCTGCTGCTGAATCATCAGGACAATCAGTTGCGCTGTGTGATTGACTATCTCCTTTCTCTTCAAGAGGATGTCTTCATCCAGCAGACCCAGGATGTGAAGAATCCCATCATTTATGCCGTTTTTGCAGCCTCTGGGTGAGTGCTTCATCCGGTACTCATAATAGTCTATCTTTTCGCCTTCTTGAGCAAAGTCCCCGGGCTTAACTTGAAATCAAAATGATGGTAAAAGCACATGCCATTGACCCCATTCTGTGAATACCGGTCATCTGCTCCCTGCTGAACTGAGGAGGGTGTGGAATGAAGGTGGGGTTGCTGTAGAATTTTGCGGCAGAGCTGGAACACAGCCCAGACGTATTGGCTGCCAAATGTAGGGTTTTCAAACAAACTGCACCCTAACAACTGTAGCTGATGACTTGGTCATAACTTGAAGGAAGGCAGGTGGTGGTTCCTCTTCCTTCCCAAGATACATTTTTGCTCAGAAGGATCAAGGAAACATCATGTCTTTCTTTAGATCAGCAAGCAGTAGCAGCAGCTAATGCCGTTTTCCTCCACGCTTCTAACCGTAATGACTGATACTGGAATGTTATCTTGTTGAGAACAAAGCAAGATAACTCCAAAACAGGTATTTGAGACTGGCCTCAAATCCCAACTTTGCTTTGTCTCTCTAACACTGATAGCAGTGTTCCAATATCTAAAGGGTTGCTATAAAAAAGAGGGGGTCAGCCTATTCTCCAAAGCACCAGAGGGCGGGAAAAGAAGCAATGGATGGAAACTAACCAAGGAGAGAAGCAACCTAGAACTAAGGAGAAAAATCCTGACCGTTAGAACAATTAACCAGTGGAACAGCTTGCCTCCCCATGTTGTGAATGCTCCAACATTGGAGGTTTTTAAGAAGAAATTGGACAACCATATGTCTGAATGGTATAGGGTTTCCTGCTTGAGCAGGAGGTTAGACTAGAAGACCTCCGGGTTCCCTTACAACTCTGTTATTCCCTACCCCAACCTTTTGCTAATCCTGGCTTCTTGGGACTTTAAATCATTGCACATGCGATCAGAGGTTTAAAGGAGTTCCAAGAGTTTGCCAGCAACCAAAGATGAATGAAGAAAAATGTTCCCCCACTGAAACAGTGAAGGGCAGGGGGGAAAAAAGATACAGATGATAGCCAGCATTTTTACATGAAAGAGATTATTAATGTCTGAGAGAAATGTGGAATTGTTGTTTGTCTCTCTTTACACAGGTCTGTGTTTAAGGGTTCTGCCGTGTGTGTCTACTCCATGGCTGACATCCGCATGGTCTTCAATGGACCGTTTGCCCACAAGGAAGGTCCCAACTATCAGTGGATGCCATACACAGGCAAAATGCCTTATCCCCGTCCAGGCACCGTAAGCATGGGGTTAGATCTCCAGCAGGATCCTTCTCTCAGAATGCTGGCCTTGGGATGTTGATCCCTCTTCCTGATGAAAATATAGGTTCCCATAGGTTCTCCTAAGAACACCCGTTTTATTTATGACCATTTGCCCTTTGAATATATACATTAGCAAGTATTTAGGGACTGAAGTTTGTGTAAGACAGAGTGTGCACCAATGCACAATTTAGGAGTCATTTGTGTGCACACTTACATTAATAGAATTCCTTTGTGATGTCAAGGTTTAAAATGAAAATCATTTATAGGAGAAAGAGCTTTGTTTAAAAAAAGACATGATCTTTGGGACCTCTAGCTAAAGGATTTTAAATACCAGGGCTAATAAAGAAGATGTTTAAGTAAAACCCCAGAGAAATACTCCATAGTTGTGCAAGCTAGAAAGTCCTGGGTGCTGACTAAGCTCTTCCCCTCTCTGCATTTTTCACAGTTGCAGTGAAAGACATTACCGATGATATTCCCTTTTGGAAAGTGTCTTAAGCTGATTTTCCTGCTTCGGCAGCCCAGTTTCTCCTTCTCTTCTGGTTCCCCTTCTGCCCGCATGCTGGGATTCTCTGACTCTCACTGCATTCCCTTCCCGGTGCTTCCCCAGCCTCTTTTATATCATGTCCTTTGGTGCCACACAGCTCATCTGTTTCAGTGCTCGACATTTGGCCACCACGTGTGAGGCTGATTAGCATTTCCTCTCTAGATTGGTGGTCTCTCATTTAACTGGCATCTTTTCTTTGTTGGCAAAATATCCCAAAATAAGGAGAATTCATTGTTACATTTCATTGGCTCAAAGAGTGTGGTTTTCCAGTCTCTTTTACTTATACAACCCCCCAGGGACGGTGTGGGGTGGGCGGGTGGGGGGGGGAGCAGGTCTTTGTTATATATGGGGAGGCTTCCAGAAAACCCAGAGAGCAGGCTGGGTTTGGCTCCCACAGCTGAGCAGCTGCTTCAGATGGGATTCTGAGGTTGTTGGGTTTTTTTATGAGCATTACTAAAACACTCCACAATCTAAGAATTACAGTGCTGCTGGCAAATGAGAGATGCACAAAGATATTTCAGCCCAAGCGGGTCAGCCTGGTAAAGCAATGAAAAGTAAACTGAAGGATATGCTGAAAGAGTTGGATCCCTTTAAGGCTGTGGAGGAGATCTGATGGCTCCACTCGGCAACAAATTCTCTTGCCCTGTAAACTCCTCAGATCTTTCCTTCTTCCAGAATGAAACAATAATTTTCTTTTAACTTAGTTGGTAAGTTTACATCCTGCTTTTCTAATCAGATGACTACCCAGGAAAGCTAAAAACAAAAATATAAAAATGCTGAACAAAAAATTGCAAAAGCATGCTAACGTGAATGTACACAGGCCTATCCCACAATATTTTGTGCCTTCAGGTGAGGAGCAAAAGAGAATTCTTTTATGGAAAGCAGCCAAGGTGCTTTATATCCATTGATTGGATTTATATCTTACTTTTCTTTCTCTCCTACAATTCTTCCTGAGCTTACATGGGTGATGGTGGATATGTACTTAGCCATTGTCCTACACTAGGCCATGGAGGAGATTACACAGGGAGTGGGGAAAAATAGAAAGCCCATGGAGTATTGGCTTCAAAACATTTATATATTGGCTGAACCATATCTCATACTAGTATTTTTGCCTTGATTTTTCAGTGCCCAGGGGGAACATTTACACCCTTAATGAAATCAACAAAGGACTATCCTGATGAGGTGATCAACTTCATGCGCACTCATCCAATGATGTACAATGGTGTCTACCCCATACACCGCCAACCTCTTGTGGTGAGAACCAACGTCAAGTACAAGTTCACAACTATAGCTGTGGACCAGGTGGATGCAGCTGATGGACGCTATGAGGTGCTTTTCCTGGGCACAGGTACCCACTGATGTGCATTGAAAAGAATACACAGCACTTCCACCCACCAATCCCCAGCCTGGAAGATGAACATTTGGGTTTTATGCAAAACCAGTTAGGATAAGTAGTCTAGGGGTATTAATCTAAACTTTTCTGTATCTTATCTTCCCCCAAGTTTTAGTAAATTTTGTAAGTAATTTATCTTGCAATGCAATCCATTGGACAACAGTCACAGAGTTATCAAATCTCAACTCCAGCTTTTCCATTTGTACTAGAATACTGTTTCAGGAGCACAGGAAAACATTTGGAACTTCTGCTTATTCAAGTCAAAGGAATTCAGGCTAGCATTTACTACTCCATAAGTCACACTTCAGAGTCCTTTTCTATAAAGAATTGATTGTTCATTTCCTATGGTTTCCTGTATTACTTGCAAGGCTGCTCCAGATGCAAGAACAGAATTCTGGTAATGTTCCTCAGTTTGAATGAATAAGAGTCCCCCTCTTTGACTTTAACAGAGTAAAAATATATCAAGCAAGGATTCTAATGGATTCAGTCTCTTATTTATAAACACACCCTTCCAGAAGCTGCAGAGTAGACTTTATCTGAGCCAGCAAAGTTCCTACCAGATGTGTTGGGCTCCAGTGCCTATAATCTCATGTCTGGATAGGAAGGCTGAAAGCCATCATTCATATCTGGAGGACTATTAAGAAAGGCTGATGTAATATTATCTGCCAACCAGGCAATGTTGACCCATCATTCTCCAAAGTTTTGTTGGCGGTTTAATTAATGCAAAGCGTACAATTTTGTACATGTCCAAGTCTCCACTGAAGTGAATGGAACAGTACTGCTGGTTACTTTAAGCATAAAAACACACAGCTCTAACAACATGATTTATCAAAGTGCAGAATTAATATAGAGGGAAGGCATGGCTAGCAGATGTTCCTTGCACTGGTTTGAATCTGATGTAGATGAGTTACTTGCCTCCCATAAGTCAAAGGAGACCAACCAACAGGGCAAACAGGTGGCCAAGAATACTAACAACCAAGGATGTTCCTCATTAGCTTGCAAATACTGCACAGTTATTCTTTGGGCTGCCCAATTCACTGCACAACATCCAGCAGCTGTACACAGTCTGGCCATCACCTGTCAAAATCTGCAGGGAGTTTCTGCTTTCTTTCTAGCAAAAGGTGTAATGAATCTGCAAATCTTAAGTTATTTCCTGTTGCAGAAAGAACCAAGTTCAGGGATCAAGGTACTGTCTGATGGAATTCATGGCTGTGGGTGGCATTCAATACAGAAGGCATATAGAAGAGGAATGGTTGGGTTGCTCAAATAGAAGTTCTTGCTTTTAATATCATCTCCAACCGTTGAATTCATAACAAAGTTCAACATTCAGAAGTCAGTCTCGTGAGTTCATTGTCAAAATGTTGAAAAGTAATAGCTGCCAGGCCCACTTCTAGGTTTCAGACCATATCTAATGTTTTCTCAGAAGCATCTGTGTCTGGTTTTTAACATGAGTTACATAAAAGTAATCATAAGGACTATTTCTTTTAAAAAAATACCGTTTAAATTTGAATATATCCAGTTGAAGTCTTTAAATATAGCTACAAATATTTTCCCTCACTTTGAAGTCTATACCCACACGTCACAAAATTCAAAATGGTGTTTGTGTTTTAAGATGAGACCCAATTCATCCTTGAAGAAAGCACTTGGAACCCATCTTTCAACACAAACAAGATAGGAACTATCAGAAGTCTTCTAGAAAAGCATTCAGAATTAAGTATTCTTCTCCATTTTGTTTTTAAAATTTTCCCTCCAAGTGGTCACTGCAAGGACAGCTGATTAGTTTGCTTTCTTGCAATGTATTGCTTTACTCTTGCAAGTAAGGCAGAGCCATGATTTTTGTTTCAAGTTGTCCTAATGCCAGGAGTCATCTTAGAGATGGCTGAAGATCTGCCTCACTTTCAGTTAACTAAAGAGGCAGGAAGAAAGCAAGAACCTGCAAAGATCATGATCGCACACATCCATTCTAAGCCCACGCTGCTTGCTATGGTTATTATATTAGGAAGTCAAGTTGGTATAAAAATGAAAAGGCTCTACAGAGTGATGAAAGGAGAGTCCACTTTAAATATATTTTATTAACATTTTTAATGAATATTGACTTTGAACTGTAATCCTTCTTCATGACTAGCTGGCTCATGAAATTGATAGTCCATGTGGGGGAAAAAGCAAACTCCTTACACTTTAAAATTCACTCACTCACAGACACAGACACAGACACACACACACACACACACACACAGAGAGAGAGAGAGAGAGAGAGAGAGAGAGAGAGAGAGAGAGAGAGAGAGAGAGAGAGAGAGCCATACAGTTTTTTGAGGTTCATATAAACTGAAAAAAGTATCAGTACAGAATTTCCTTTATGTGCAGTTCTTTTTCTCTTGGGTTTAAGTTATTTCTGATTGTTATATAATGTGCTTGTTAGGTTTCTTTCCTTCATCTCAGGATTGTGAGCTATTTTGTGGTTCTGTAAATTCATGACAGGAATGTGACTTTCTTTGTGGTGGCCAAATTATGAGAAAACCTGTCAGTTCAAACCAGTTCTTGTATGGAAAATGAGAGCTGAATGAAACTTGACCAACATTCTCTTATGACAACAAGCTAACCAGCCATTCCCAGACACTTTCCAAATATGCAGAGACTACCATTGAAAAAGTTGTTAATGCTAGTTAAAACGGAAACTACACAAAAAAGAAGACCTACATAAAGTCTGTTTCTATTATGTTGCAGATCGTGGGACCGTCCAGAAAGTCATAGTTTTGCCCAAAGATGATTTGGAAACAGAAGAATTGATGCTAGAAGAAGTTGAGGTTTTCAAGGTACAAGTGATGATTACCTTAATCTAAAAATTTAATTACATGTGTGCTTCAAAGCAAGAATAATGTAGTGGCAGAATGGAAGATGTGAAGGTCATTGTTCACATTTCAGTTCAGCTATGATTCTACTAAGTAGTTCTGTCATTTGCTATATGGAGTCTGGATGGTGATCTCTGATTGGATCAATATGGTGGTTACGGTTAGGGTTCGGGTATGAGATGAGTTAGGCTGAGAAAAAGGAACTGGTCCAAGGACACCCAGTCAATTTTCATGCCAAAAGCAGAACTAGAACTTACATCTCCTGACTTCTAGCCTGGTGCCATAACCACTAGACCAAACTGGGTTTCATTGAAATATTCACATATGCAACCGAAAAAGATACCTTAGTTTATTAGTATATGAAGAAACGAAAGATCTGATCAATCTTATTCTTTATGTATGTAAATGCACAGTATGCACGTAGACACCCACAACCAAGTCCAAAACCTTCTGTTTAAAAGTGCAGTGTTAAAGATCAGTAGCTTTTGAAGAGATGGAGCTGATCCAAATATTAATAATAATGAATGCATAAATATTGAAACATTACCTTTATATGTAAGATCATATTAAATAATAATTGTCTAGGAATGGTGCAAGGGCTAGATTAAAATAACATATTTTGAATACCCTCCCAAAATCAGTAACTGAATGCTTAGAACTGATATTCATGACATTGGATTCTCCCAGTTTTTCATATAATACTTTTAGTTGGCACGGATGCATCGCATCAATTGGTCTACTCTCCCTAAACTACGTCAGGGACCATTCATTCTGTTTTATACATGGATTAACCATTATGGATTAACTGTTTGGTTTCTCTACAGATTCCAGCCCCAATCAAGACTATGACCATCTCTTCCAAACGGGTGAGTACTCTCTTCCTGAGAGTGTCTATGGAGATTCTCAATCATCCAAGCCATGGTTGTTTCCAAAAGTCAATCGGGCTTTCTTGGGGGTTTTTTTCTTTGAAAACGTTTTGCTTCTCATCCAAGAAGCATCTTCAGAACTGAAGCATCTTTGGGACTCTTCCTGAGACAATTTCTAAATCTGGTTCAGAGCTGGTTCATTGACAGTGCTCTTTTCCCCCCTAACTAGTGTTCTTCTTGGCAAAAGGCTAAGATACTTGTAGGTGTCCTCTCCTTCATTTCTAGCCCTTTTCTATTTCTTTGAGTATCTACACTGTCTTGGGTTTAGTCCAAAAGTTTTTGATTATTGGGGTGCAACTCTGGGTAAGCTGGTCAAGGCAGTGTTTCTCTCCACTTTGTCTCAAGGAAATCTATTTCACCACCATCCCCATCACTGGTGAATTGTGGGAGTAGAAGAATCTGTATCTCTGTCAATATCTGAATGTTACTATGCCCCAACAGCAACAGCTCTATGTATCCTCAGCCATTGGGCTAACACACCTGGCCCTCCACCGCTGTGATGTGTACGGAGAAGCCTGTGCTGACTGCTGCTTGGCCAGGGATCCCTACTGTGCCTGGGATGGCAAGTCCTGTTCCCGCTATTCTGCTTCTTCCAAGAGGTACTTCCAAGAGACTAAAAAGACTGCTATTTGCTCTGGATAGGTAATCCTTAGCAAAGGGACTTCCAGAAAAACTGGGAAGACAAGAACAAGGACATAGAACATAGAAAGGGATTATTTCTAAAAAGATCTGGAAGTATATTGAGCTGGTTTTACAGCAGAAAATTAGCAATGTTGTCCTTATGTCTCACAGGCATAATTCCATCTGGGACCACTTCTGAATCTCATGTTATAACCTATGAGTTAGCCTATGAGCCGTACATATATATTTATTCCATTCCCTTTCAGGTTAAGCAAAATGATGGAATCTTCAGAAAAAAGAGCAAAAAGTAATAAACAACAAACATGAGACTCAGGAGAGAAAGTGGGGTGGGTGGGGAAGGAAACCTCACTAAGTCTAGTTTACATAAATACTCTGTTATATTTCTCCATCACTTTCTTTCCACGGCAACTATCCACCACTTTACGCATTGCCATTTGCTCTGTAAACTTCCCACCTCTGAGTATTCTCAATTTCATCCGACCACAATTTTGTCAGTCCTCTTCCTCTCAACTTCTTCACTCTTCTTTCCTGTATTCATCAGGTGAATTGATCCTCATTCGCTTCGTTTGTTTAACCAAAGAATCTTCACTCGGGGCACTGACTTGATTATTTAATCCCCATTTGTTCATGGGGTGGTGGTTCCGCAGTTAAGACCGCTGGGCTTGTCAGCTGGAATGCTGGAAATCCAGGTTTGAGACCCGAGTGCCACACAATGGGGTGAGCTCCTGTGCTTGCCCCAATTCCTGCCAACCTAGCAGTTTGAAAGCATGCAATTGCAAGTAGATAAATAGGTACCACTTTGGTGGGCAGGTAACAGTGCTCTGTGATGTCATGCTGGCCACATAACCATGGAAATTCCTTTGGAGAGTGCTGGCTCAATGGCCTTGAAATGGAGATGAGCACCACCCTCTACAGTCAGCAATGGCTAGTGGAGTACAATCTGCAGGGACTCCTTTACCTTTTACCTTTATTTATCACCCACCCATTCGTATTCTTATCTTTTCTGGTTTTACCACACACACCTCGTAAATAACTCTGTATCTCTGACATGATCGTCTGTTCCTTCCATACAGCAAAAGGGGAGCAGCTTGTTCTTATTCATAGATGTTTTCCCTTCTTTCAACATGCATTCTCCCAACTAACAGGTGCCGGTAGAAACAGAAGCTATTGTTCAATAGGTTGCTCAGCATTTTGTAAGCAAACAAATCCATTTTCCCCCTTTTAAACCACAGCACCTACAGGTTCACCACTTTTCAAAACTCCAGCAGCATCTATGATTACTCTTCATATTTTTTTTAAAAAACATATCAATATCTTGTATTTGACATACCGCTGTCATTCCTATACAGTTCTCCAAAATACACCTTCCAGTGTTCCCTCTTTTTTCAGTTTGATCCCAGATCATTTCAGTGCTTCTTAATTCAGCTCTTCCACTTCACTGAAGAGGGCTTCTTGTTTAGTCTTCTTCAAAGCACTTTCATTGCTTATCTCCATCAGAATCAGTCTTATTTTCTATACCTCTTTCAACTGCTTTTTGCTTTCTTCGACTACTACTTCACAGTTTTTTCTCTCGGTACATAGAATACCAGAGTTGGAAGGGACCTTGGAGGTCTTCTAGTCCAACCCCCTGCTTCTAATACAATACTTTTTACAATTATTCTCTAACTTGCATATATAACATTTTCGTTTTCACATTTCATTAAGCATCTTATTCCATATTTCCCATTAACAGAACTCCACGTCAGTGGCCTTTTGTAACTTAATGCTTTTTATTCTTTTCTAAAAAGCTACTAGGTCCTCTTTCCTTACATTGTTTCACAGAAACACAACCTTCATTTCCTTAATTTAATTCACAAATTCAGACACTTACCACTTACTCTTCTGATACTCCTAACTATATTCCTGTATGCCATGTTTGCCCATAGATGGCTCATATGTAACTAAACTGCCCAAGACAAGTTCAGTTAATTGAGGTTTTCCCATGCTGCTTTTGAGTAATAGAGGGAGAAAGTAGACTAGGTTGTCACCCTAGTCATATCAGTGTCGCGTGTAGAATTCCATGTTAACTGTGAAGACACATTACCAGCCAGTTTTGAAGCCCCCCCTGGCCATCATGCCATAAGTTCATCCTACACCCCAAGCATACCTATGCTGTTCTATCCAAACTAGAACTAGAAAACTAGTTACTTCCTTGCAAGCCAGCATACTGGTTCTTGAAAGATGTGAGTAATTTTTCAATATTGGCTAAGAATTACTGAAGGATTCCCTGCATGGGTACAGGCCAGAAAAGTAGAACAATGAAGTTGATTGTAACAGCTTTCTATCATGTTGCTGTTTCTACTGTTAGAGGTAAGACCTGAGATTTCATTTGCTGATCCGGCTGCTTCTTTCCTCACTGCAGACGTAGCAGACGTCAAGACATCCGGCATGGCAACCCTATCCGTCAGTGCAGGGGTTACAATTCCAACGGTGGGTACCATATTCCTAGCCTCTAGGACAGGGGTCAGCAACCTGAAACAGTGAAAGAGCCACTTGGAACCGGTTCCCTCACATAAGGAAAAACTGGGAGCCGCAAAAAATGTGTGCGCATGCGCATATGCGCAGAACAGGGTTTCACTGAAGAGTGGAACCAAGGCGAGATATGCACCTACCCTGCATATTTGAATTGATTGGTTGAAATTTTTTAGTCCCACTTTTTTTTTTTGGACTGCACATGGCAGAGGACTGGGAGCCGCAGGAGATGGCTGAAAGAGCCGCATGCGGCTCCGGAGCCGCGGGTTGCAGACCTGTGCTCTAGGAGATAGAGGTTAGCATATCCTGCACTGAGGAGGTCTTGGGGAACAGTGACTCTGCTTCTTATGGCCCGCTGTCTGTAAAGGTGGTTGCAGCTCCATTTCACATACTATTTTAATCCCTATAAGAGATACACAGATGGCTAGTTTACCAGAAGAGATCAATGAAGGGTGGAACATCTTGAGGTTTGGGTACAACCATGATATCTTTCTTCCTCATATCTCTATAAGAAGATTTATGAAAGGTTAAGTCCTAATTCTTTATTTTTGTTTTGGAGGATAAACATTATAACAACCAAAATTTCTAGACATCGCAGTTGTGCAGATTCATTTGTGGGATAAGGTGAAAAGGCAACCTTAAAAGGATTCCCTGATCCAGTGTTTTTATTACAAAAGGGGGACTTTATTATAGAAGGGGAAATTATCAAATTTGCAGATGACACTAAGCTGGCAGGAATAGCCAACACCCTAGATCAGACATGTCAAACTCGTGACATCACGTGACGTCGCGCAACATATTGGAACTTTTTCCCCATTGCCAGCAATGGGGTGGGCACAGTTTCCTCGTGATGCATCCAGCCCACGGGCTGGCAGTTTGACACCCCTGCCCTATATGATAGGCTCAAGATCCAGAGGGATCTTGACAGACTTGAACACTGGGCCCTATCTAACAAAATGAAATTCAATGTACAGAAAAGTAAAGTCTTATACTTAGGCAAGAAAAACCAAAAGTACACATATAGTTTGGGTGAAACCAGGCTTAACAGCAGCAACTGTGAGAGGGATCTTGGAGCCTTAGTGGACAATCAATTAAATATGAGCTAACAGTGTGAGGCGGCAGCCAAAAAAGCCAATGCAATCCTAAGTTGCATTAACAGAGGGATTCAATCAAGATCATGTGACATACTAATACCACTCCATAAAGCCTTAGTAAGACCACACCTAGAATACTGCAATCAGTTTTGGTCTCCAGACTATAAAAAAGATGTTGAGACTCTAGAGAGAGTGCAGAGAAGAGCAACAAGGATGATTAGGGGACTGGAGACTAAGACATATGAAGAATGGTTACAGGAACTGAGCATGGCTAGTCTACTGAAGAGAAGGACCAGGGGAGACATGATAGCAGTGTTCCAATATTTGAGGACCTGTCACAGAGAGGAGGGGGTCAACCTGTTTTCCAAAGCACCTGAACGCCAGGCAAGGTATAACAGATGGAAACAGATCAAGGAGAGATTCAACCTGGAAATAAGGAGAAATTTCCTGACAGTGAGAACAATCAACCAATGGAACAGGCTGCCTTCAGATGTTGGTTCTTCATCACTGGAGGCTTTCAAGAAGAGACTGGACTGCCATCTGTCAGAACCGGTGTAGGAATTCCTGCTTTGGCAGGGGGTTGGACTAGATAACCTGCAAGGTCCCTTCCAACTCTTATTCTATTCTATTACCAGCCTCATTCATACTGGCTAAGTTTAGAGAGGGAGACCAAGGTCTAGATCAAGTTTAAGACATGTTGGGCTTCAATTCTCAAAATTTCATAGCCACCATGTTGTGAAATGCATCTAAAATTTTCTAAGGTTGAGAAACACTGGTTAAATGAAAGAAAGTGGTTGTATGTATACAAAGGTGAAGTGGTATCCAATAGAAGAAAGTGTTTGTAGCTCAGGGTTCAAATGTGGAGTCCTTGATGCTCTCTGAATTGGATGTTTGCTTGCAGATATTTCATTACCTAACTAGGTAACATCAGCAGCATTCACACTAACTGGGTAATGAAATGTCTGCAAGCAAACAAGTTCATAGAGCAGCACCAAGGATTCCACAAAGTGATATATCAATTATTGGACAATAGTTGCAAAGAGGAACCATTCCTGTCCATCTTCAGGAAAGTGTTAAATTTTACATGAGGTACCAGCTTTTTCAGCAGGAGAATTCAAAGGTTGCAAATAGTGTTCAATAATGGCATGGGTTTTCATGTCCTATGCATATGTACACATGCATAGACATATATCCCCAGAACCATGGTGTGATTTTCTGAAGCAGATCACACAAAGCCCAGTGATATTCCCTGAAAATCTGTGTGTTGTGTGGGTTATGAGATTCACCTGAAAAGGATGTCTGATAATAAATGTGGTCACTTCTTTTGGGTAGATAGCCTTTGATTAGTCTAGAATGATTGTGCTTCAAAGATGTCGTGTCTCCCTTTGTAATCTTACCATCTGGTTAATTCTTCCTTCTCCCACTTCCAGCCAGCAAGAACTCAGTGGAGGCTGTTCAATATGGAGTGGAGGGAAGCACAGCCTTTCTTGAATGCCAGCCTCGCTCCCCTCAAGCCACCATCAAATGGCTCCTCCAGAGAGACAACAGTGACCGAAGGAAAGAGGTGAACAGACAGGCAAGGGAGAAAAGACCATATTTGGAAAGTAGTCAGGGAAAGGGGGTGGAGATGTTTAAACATATGGTAGGGAAGGAGGAGTCTGCATCCCAGTTGAGGGTTTGCGGGGGGGGGAGTGGTACCCCTCCTCTTTTAGCTTGAAATAGCTCTTTCATTCTTTCCCTTCAGCCTGCTTTCAACCTCTTCACTGACATCAGAGTATTTTTACCCATGCTCTAGATACTAAAAGGCACACACAGTTATCACACAAGCTGGCAGGCAACCATCCAGGACACTTCCGTATCTCACAAGCAAAGAGCACAGCTGCCGTTGATCTTGTTCAGCTAGAACTTTCCATGTGGGTTGGGCTAAAGCTGACTGACTTGAAATTCTCCCCCGCCATCTGCGATTGGATTCAAGACTTTCTTAGGGACCGGTTACAAACAATGAGGGTCGGGTCTGCTTTGTCCACCCCCCTGAAGCTTTGCACCAGCTCACCACAGGGCTGCGTGCTTAGCCCCTACCTGTACTCTTTATACACATATGACTGTGTATCATCTGACCCATCCACTGCGATAATTAAGTTCGCAGATGATACAACTGTGGTGGGTCTTATTACAGGTGGGGATGAGACAGCATACAGGGCGGAGGTACAAAAACTATCCATATGGTGTAGTAAAAACAACTTGCACCTGAACATCGGCAAGATGAAAGAGATGGTGCTAGACTTCCGGAGAAAAAATGAGGAACCTGCCCCACTTTACATCGGGGAGGACTGTGTGGAGAGAGTTTCCTCCTTTCAATTTCTGGGAGTCTACCTCTGTGAAGATCTGACCTGGAAAGTTAATACAACCCAGGTGGCTAGAAAGGCCCAACACAGGCTTCACTTTCTCAGGGTCTTGCGGAACAACAGGGTAGAACAACAGCTAATGACCCTCTTTTACCAGTCTACTATAGAGAGCGTCCTCTCGTATGGTATTGTGGTTTGGTATGCTGGTCTGACAGCCGCGGATAGGAAAGTATTACAGAGGGTGGTGAGTACAGCACAAGACATTGTGGGCTGTCCCCTGACACCACTGGATGACATCGCCAGGGCTCGTTGCCTTGGAAGAGTGAGGAAAATTCTCAGGGATGACTCACACCCTGGACGGTATCTCTTTACTCTCCTACCATCGGGTAGGAGATATAGGAGTATAGCCAGCCGTACCAACAGGCTGAAAAACAGCTTTTATCCGTGGGCTGTTAGGCTTTTGAATGAGAAATAACTTTTGTGAATTTTATGCAGAATTGACTTGAGAGGCCGGTGTATGGTGTAGTTGGTTCACATGGTGTAGTAAGATGGAGGGTTTGTTGTCACTGTGTATTGGGGGTGGGAGCACAAAGGGAGGCTCAGCTAATCTCAATGTACACATAGTTGTACTTTAACAATAACGGTTCATTTCATTTCATCCCAGACTGCATAGCCATTGGGCATGGCTGGTTGGAGAGGATGGAGTTGAGGTCAATATGGAGAGTGACAGATTGAAGGATGCCGGAGTATGCTCTGAAAGTCTTTTCAACCTATTTCAGCTAAAGCTGATCTTTCTGAATCCCCTCCCAACCCACATGATTTCTCGAGCACAGATACAGGGTTTTCTCAAGCCCTGCCTGTGCTCTCATTTCATCCTGAGCAAGAAGAATAGGAAGTGGGCAGTTGGTAATGATTGATTACTCATTAGGTCTGCAGTAGAGGTTTTCTTTTTTTAAAAAAAACTTTAATTGTTGTAAGAGGAAATATAATGTGAATTGTGAAACAAGAAGGCTCCAAGCCCTAAAGGGATCCAAGAAGACAACTAAGGTTGATTGTGACCTATGGCTACTTCCTTCCCTACCATTGTTTTCTAATATCTCCAAGCTTGGCTGATTCACCTCTACTAACCATTATTTCTGCTGTTTCTCTTTCCACAGCTCCGCACTGAAGGACGGGTACTGAGGACAGATCAAGGGTTGTTGTTGCGGTCCCTGCAGCTCTCAGATGGGGGTTTGTATTCCTGCACAGCCACAGAGAACAACTTCAAGCACACCATAGCCAAAGTGCAGCTGCATGTACTGAGCAGCGAGACTGTCCATGCTGTGCTCTTCCAGTCAGAAGCCCCCGTCCCCTCTGCAGCAGCTATGAGAGCTGGCCTGCCAGGCACCTTCAGCTCTCAGTACCATGATCTTGTCCAGCTGCTCACGCAGCCCGAGATGGGACTCATCAATCAGTATTGCCAGGGATATTGGCGGCATGTGGCCTCCAATCACAAGGAGATTTTGGCTGGTCTCAAAGCCAAAGAGTTGCATGACCAGAAGAAGCCACGAAACCGCCGGAATCACCAACCAGAGATGGATCAGCACACATGAGAGTGGCAGCTGAAAGGGACTATGTGATGACAGTTCTATAATTCCCCATTTTCATATATATATATATTTCTCATATATATATATGAGAAATCTCACACCACCACACACTGTTCCCTATCAAGACAGTATTTATTTGTAGGTTGTACATAATCCATGGGTCTTGCCTGGGTGCGAGGTGGCAAAGAGCTTGGAGGCATTCCCCATGGCAGCTGGCTCTTCCTTCTCACATTTATCTGTGGTACTGTAAAAGAATTGACATCTTGGAGGGTAGAGAACAGAGCCAAAGCAACTCTTCCCTTTGCCTCTCAAGTGCGGATAGCTGACCCCAGTCAGGGAAGGAGAGGCTCAAGGTTGTCCAATGGCAAAGTTACTGTTTCCTTAGCTCTCTTTCTCCATTATGGTCTTAGCACAATTGGGCACAATACTCTATGGATCCAGAACAGTGTGGCAATGACTTTTAAGGCTGGCCCATCCTCAGCAAAATTGGGATATTGCGGTTACTATCACTGAAACAATTCCTTTTTGGTGGTGTTGTTTTTAAGACAGCTGTCAGGCACCAAACATTCTCCCAGTCCTACTCCCCTTACTACTACACACCCAGAGGTGTATATAAGCCCCTGCCACACCTACAAAGCACTTTCTTCCTCTTCTAGACATCTCTCTGACTCAAAGCACATATTGATGGGACGCCCTCCAGGGAAACTTGCTATGGAGACTGCAGCTCTTAGGGAGCCCGAGCTATTTGAGGAAGAAGGAAGTGCTCCATCAAGGATATCTATATATGACCCATGCGGTGCTCTTCCTGCTACTGAAAATAAGCCAATTCCACTAGGAGTTCAAAAAGTACTTTCTGATTTGACAGTGCTTCAACTGGAGTGCCTTCCCAGGATGAATGGGATTTGGCCACTCCGGGCAGAGGCAGCTGGTTTGGTTGAGCAGTTTACCATTGATGGACACAAGGGCCGTATCCAAATGAGTTATGCCAGGGAGATGTAATGTACATATGAACCAAAGCTACTCTCCTGTAGTGCATGCATCAGGCATTTCCAAGACCAAAGACAGCATGGCCATTGAAGAAGGAGAGAGGATAAAGCATTGGTGCATGGCCATCAGGATATCTGGTTTCTGTTTTACTAACCCATGGAGGAATCGGTGCCTTGGTTTCCCAACTTAAGTTCTATAATGTATTCATGTCAGATTGCCTGTAAGGAGTCCAAAGCTTCAATATGATATCCCATCGAGCAAAGCAATATAAACCAAGGACAAGTGTAACAATCTGACCGAAGGTGTTCTAATAGTCACAGAAGAATTCTATAGCATCAACATTACTGAGCAGGTCACATGGCCAATGTAAGAAAAAGACAGGATGGCGAGAGCATGAAGGGGGAGATTCAGGGAGATCTGTTTGTCTTTCAATTGTAATGTGAGTTTATGAAAAACAGGCTAAAGATTAATAAGCATTCAATTGCATGGAATCATTGTCTCTCCACAACCTTACTGTTCTCTCATCTTCAGAAATGAAGCCAACTTTGCTAGATTCTCAGTCTACCTTTAAATTATAATACAGGTAGTCCTCGACTTACAACTATTCATTTAGTGACTCTTCACAATTACAATGGCACTGAAAAAAGTGACTTTATGATTGGTCCTTGCGCTTATGACCATCACAGCATCCCCACGGCTGCAACCAACATGTATTCAGAACAGTTGCAGTGACCCAGGATCATGCAATCGCCATTTACAACTGCTCAGCCTTCTGACAAGCAACATTCACTTAGCCACATGATTCACTTGAGAATTGCAGTGATCACTTAACCATGCCAAACAAGCTCATAAAATGGGGCATGACCCACTTAATAACTGCCTTGCTTAGCAACAGATATTATGGTCTCAATTGTTATAAGTTGAGGACTAGTTGTAATTAAACATGGAACATGAGCATGAACAGGTCACATGTTTCTCATCATCAAATAAGCACATTCAAAGAGGGAGAGGGTTCCTGGTTGAAAAGGTGAATGTGCCAAATTTAGGTTATATCTTCATTTACGCTCTTGAATGTCTTCCCACTGAGCTCATTTTTCCCCTAGCTGTAGTCTGTCTTGAATGTCTTCCCCCCCCCATGGAAAACAGTTTGGTGCTCTTGGGTCTATGAATCCAAGTCTCATTGATATAGGCATGATTTTTATCTTCCCCTAACTCCATAGGGAAATGAAATTAAAAGTAAGCCACATGGCATCTACTTGCAGAGCTGCAGCATTCTGCATATCCTGACTTTCTGATTGGACTAATCTGTGCACTGATGCAAGGAAAACAAATGCTTTCCTATGGCTATGGATCTTGTTATTATGAAGCTAATTACACAAAGCTACAGGGACTACCATTACTGTGCATAGTAGGTATAGAAAGTATCTTGCACAGAGCTTATTGTGTATCACATTACCCTAATTGTATAGCTGGAGTAAGTTAGGGTGATGGAAACTATATTGTTTCTGCTTCTGTCTGCACAGCAAGGAAGTGTATTCACAGCAGTGCTGAAAACTGCAGAAATCTGCAGTTTATGTGATTCTGCCTCTCCCCCCCCCCAGCTGTATACCTTTCATGCTTGGAAGAACAGAACCTTCTTCATTCACCTCCCTCCTAAACGCAGGCCCCCTTCCTCTGCCAGTCTGAGTGATGTGAGTATACTTTCTCTTGTAAATAACTGTAAATAAAAAAAAAATAAACCTGAGATACGGGGCATCTGAGCAGTAGCTCCCCATGATGAAGTCAGGCACAAAGCCACATTGCGCTTGTAATGTGAGATTCCTGTGGACAGAACAAGCTAATAAACACTGGCTTTGTTTTTGGAAACTCCAGACTCCTTCATCTTCACTCCCATCTTCAACTGAGTGCTCTTTTGTCTCACTGGCCCAAATTAGGATTGCAAACGTTTCTATAGCCTGTCCCTCCAGGATAAGCTTGTACAGCAGGGGTGTCAAACTGGTGGCCCGTGGGTCAGATGCGTCATGCGCAGGCCACGCCCACCCCAGCTCTGCAAAAGGGGAAAAAAGTCACGATACATCATGTGACACGATCCAGTTTGACACCCGTGTTATACAGTGATAAGAATATATGCTTGTTACTGAAAACTAGACTCTGTTACTCGTAGAGAATGTACAACAGTGTTGGTTTTCACCCAGCTACCATCACACATGCTCGCTCACATGTTTTAATCTTTCTACCTCTTGCTGTTGTATTTGAAAAACTCCCCAGTAAATTTTTGTGACTCAAAGACCAAATTTTGCACACTCTAATAAAGAGATTGGATTGGCTGCACCAACTTCCCATTACAGCTGTGTCAGATTATAACTTATCATATCACATACTTTTTCTGGAGAGAAAGGAAGTCTCGGTCCCCTTATGAAAGCAACATATCAGGAAACTAGCAAAACTTTCATTATCATGTCATCCAAGGAGACACTTTGTATTAGTATAGGGAAGCCCCCAAACATAGGAGCCCACAATTGCTATTTGAAGTGGTGATACCTATCCCGTTATTGCATTCTCTAATCTTTGTTTCTTAAGCAACCCAAATTTGGGACCATTATCCATCATGAAAAAAAAATGCATTTTGTCATTAGTTTGGGAGTTTTCTTTTTTGGTTTATCTACCTGCATTTCACATTATTTCAGCTTCTCCTAGGGTTTTATGAGAAAGTAAAAAAAACACAACAACAACCCTATCTAGCTGCTTTTTGACATCTTGGGTAACTTTACAAACTTGTATCCTGCTTTTCAGTAGCCCAGTTTCTCAACTCACAAGCTCCAAAGATAACACCATTCCCATTTCTTCACCTGATCATGTGGGCCTTTTCTCCTTTTTCAGCTCGACAGCGTCCTTTTCTCATGTCTTTTTTGAGAAGTAGCACACAGAACTGTGCACACTATGCCAAGAACGGTCACACCTCAAATAACACATCCGAGCAGTTCCACGCCATCTATAAATATGGCCACAAAAATCATGACTGGAAATTTCTGGACTCACAAGGTTTACACAGTTCATTATTTTAAAATCCCCAGGATAGATCTCCATCAGAACCAGAAATTATATAACGAAGCCCATTAAGTTGTGGATTTCAGATTTTGATTTGAAAGCAAGAAACTGGTTCAGGTTTCATTAAAGGAGATATCAAAGGGATACTAAGAAGCTAAAGTTGACACTTGTGCAATAAACTCCACAGTCCACAGACTCATTGTATTAGATGTTAAGCCCAACACCTGCATTTCAGTGGGTGAAAACATAGACTGCTCTGAAACTCCATTTCTTGTTTCAAGGCTATTTGTGCAGAAATTCTACTGATGTGTATATAGCTGTTGACCATAAAGTCACCCAACCAGAGCTTGTTTT
Source organism: Vipera berus (assembly GCF_964194415.1). Lineage (NCBI taxonomy): Eukaryota > Metazoa > Chordata > Lepidosauria > Squamata > Viperidae > Vipera > Vipera berus. Next base: position 218,299,073 of record NC_138203.1, read on the forward strand.
ACATTTATGGAGCAACAAGTTACCCCCTCCCCCTTTTTTTTTAATGGAGCAACCAGTAGGTGATTTTATGCTGCTTCTGGTTGATGATCAATCTGGGAAGGACAAATGTTGGGTTTCCTAGGCCTGGGCCTGGCCCTCCGTGCCCTGAGGCCTAGAGACAAATAGGTCTTGTTCATAATAAAAGGAGAGAACAGGAGCTCCTGCCTCTCTAGGGTGTGCTGAAACAGCTGGTTAAGCAAACACACGGGGAAGAAGAAACCAGGGTCATGGACTCATTTCCTGTCCTTTCCTGCCACTGGCTAAGTTGGGGAATTGGATGGACCATCAGGGACAGGTTTGCCAACCCCCCGAAGGCTGTCACAGCCTTTTTCCTACTAGTGCGCAGTTGTGAAGCTTGACATGGATTTTGTGTACCTACTAGTCTTTTGTTGCTGAAATGGCTTCCTGGGGCAGGTGGTCATGGGGAAAAAAATGAGATAAGGAGGCATATTGCTCTGAAATGCTTACAGGACTTGAATGGTCCTTGTTTCTTGAGATGCTGAGGAAGAGCCAGCTTCACAAGTTCTATCGGCTGGTGAAAGTTCATGGCAAACTTGGAACTGCTACTAGGTAGAAGGCCAGGCTGAAAGTTAAGTCTGACAGTTTTTTGTACAGGCTCCAGGCTTCTATCTATTTGCACTGTTGATGAAAGGATTTATTTTAAGATGAAATATCTGTGGGAAGTCTTTTGAGAGTCACCATAAATGAGAACGTTTATAGTCAGAACAGAAACCCAGCCAAATGTATTTTATTCGTTTATCACATTTATAAAGTGCTCCAATCAGTTGTGCTACCGGACAGTGAACAACAAAGCAAAACTAAATCAAGCAGAATACTAACAAAATTATTAAAAGTAATGATAACCCTATAGATCCAAGATGAGTATGCCAAAGCAATTTGGGCCAAAGGCATGGTGGTGTCTGTAGTCTAGTGCTGAGTCTTATAAGGCTTTAAAGGTGATAATGAATCAAGCCTGGAAGCATTATAGAAATCAGAGCAGTGAGCTTAGAATAAACGTTATGCTGCAATGGCAAGTAGTCCAATCACCAGTAACAGCATTCTGGACCATTTGCAGCTTCTGAATCCTCTAGGCAAAATGCATTGTGATAATCCAACCATTATTAAAGTGGGGTATTACTTTCATGTTCTGGTCTATATAAAGTTGTACTGTAATTTGTGTACCAGCTGAAGCTGCCATGGTTTCCACCATTTTTTTTTAAGAAGAACCCACAAGTCTAAAATGATCCCCCAAATTACAAACCAACTCCAGAGCACAAACAACCCATAAATATTGATATTGATAGAGTGCCCAGATATTCAGGGACCAATAAAAACTCCTTCCTAGAATTTAATCAAAGCTTGTTTTACCCCATTCAGTCTCTAAAAACTTCCAGACTCCAAGGCATCTTGCTTGACTTGGTAGAAATATATATCAAAACGTTGTCAGAAAATTGATGAAACCTCACCTCAAACTGACAGATGCTATTAAGTTTCCCATCAGTTTCCTGTCCATACAGATGTTAAATAGCATCCATCCCAAAATGATATGAACACCTTTATCTACAAAGAAACCTGTTTGCTCTGCCAAATTTTCTCTAAAGGGGTTTGGATACCTCTGGACAGTATGCAGATAAAATAAGCACAAAAAAGTAATGCTTGTACACTTCTGTTATCAGTATGTAGGCTCACATGTGTCAGCCCTTAAAAGTAGACCAGACTAGGATACTGAAGTCGTGCTGGCCCATAATACTATATTATAAAGATATAGTAACAGAATATTGCAAGTCTGATTATGCTTCTTCCTTCCCTCTCTACCTTTATCTTTATGAGACCTCAGAGGGTCTTTTATGAGATGTTTTTTCAGGTTATAATTCTGCCCCAGACTGAGGTCCCTTTTATCTGACTGTTAACATAGTAGTGTCTCTTCCTCCTGTCCCTCAAGGCCATTTCCTCTTCCCACTACAATATATGAGCAGTTTCCAGTACTCCATCATGGCTACTTTTGGCGATCCATCATGGTTGCTATAAGTATATTTTCAGTTACTTAATTCCCCTCACCTCCTCAGTGAAGTAAGGAATGGCTTGGGACCAGTAATGGGGCAGAGGCCTTGTTGAACTAATCTCATTCAGCATCCTCGCCAAGTTCTAGACAGAGCCAAATTGCCAGAAAAAAAATTCCCAAGTGTCCTCTAGACTCCTGAATCCATTAGGCACCTGGGACAGACAGATCCTTTCAAAAGGCCCATTGCCTCTGTAGATGTCCAGGGCTTCTGTGATCTGCAGTTTGACATTGTGGCAAAGGGGAGATGCCAACATCCTCCATCTTCAGATCACATCTTCCATTATCTTTGCTCCGAAATAAAGACCAGTGGTGAGATCAGTAGCAAACAAATTAAATAACTAAATGCCTATCTTTATCCTTACGTTTTGTAAGCAACACTTTAAAAAAAGTTAACTTTCCTTACTGATTAAGATGATGCAAACTGATTTTCCAGGAGCTCCTTTCTAATCAGAAGGACATCTTGGAATTTTAGAACTAATTGACCAGTGTTTCCCCACTTTGGCCATTTGAAGATATGTGGACTCAGCTCCCAGCTATGCTTGCTGGGATGTTCTGAGAATTGAAGTCCACACATCTTTAAGTGGCCAAGGTTGAGAACACTGCACTAGACTATCATAGTGAAAATCCTGGGGTCCTTGGTGCTGATGTAACTGATGATGTTACCCACTTAGGTAATGAGACATCCAAGCTCAGAGAGCACCAAGGACTCTGGAATTCAATCCTGAGCTCGGTTGTGCAAACCTTGAATGAAAGAAAAGCAGGAACATCTCATGTTCCTTCTTCACTACCAGCGTTTCCCCCAGTGGGCAAATAAATGCTCCTGGAAAGTCCACAGTGCAACAGAAAAGCAACAGACCATCACTGCACATCACTTGAATTTGGCTTTCATAGAAATAAGTGGAAACTTTAGCATACATATTCTGATTCCTATCAGCAGCAGCCAACTTGACTATTTCTGCTTTATTTACTATACATTTCCAAAGTCTGCAAATCTCTCAGGCATTCCAATATTTAACCCTCATTTCCCAGCCATCCAATTCTGTTGGTATTCATCTTCATATTTGCTATAAAAATAATATTTTCTCTGAACATGTAGACCCCGATGATGTCCCCCACCAAAAGTAATTCAGTTGCTGCTCCTATACCACCAAATTCTTCTTTTGTTTATAAAATCCAGCTTTTAAAAGTTTAGAAAAATGATCTCATGGTTTTATCTGGGAGCTAGAGAACGAAAGAACTGGATTTGGATCAGAGAATTTGGGTTCACTTCCAAACTTGGTGGTGGACTCCCTGTATAGTCACTGGAGACCCCCCCACACACACACACCTCTTGTTTTCTTTTTTGCAAACAGCAACAAGCTAATTTGTGTTGGAAGTATGACTTCAATGGAACTTCCTCTTCAGCACTTCCCAACCCTCTATCCTCAAAGAGCAATGCCATGTAGACTGAGAATTAATTGTTTACTCTGTATCCCCTCTTTATTTACTACATTGTGGATTCTGCTATAAGATTGCTCACCTCAAGAGACTTCCCTCTGTGTCCTTAGTTCCCAGGCACACATGCACAGGCCACTCAGTCCCTTAAGTCTTTTTCTGGCATGATACAGTTAACTTAGAGCTAGGTCCTGCCTGCCTCTATAGTGCATTTATTTAAATATATCTCCTGCTATACAATCTCTCCCCCTCCCCTTTTGATAATCGTTGCTTAGGTCAGATTCCCATTTGTCAGACACAAGCAACCAGAACCACGCACAAATAGGCCCAAGTAGATACTTTGTTTCTGATTGCCTGTATTGCAAGAACTTTGCCAGTGTCTCTGCCTTCCCTTGGGAAATGGCAGATATAGACCTCAGGAGTTTTGCTCAGTTGTTTGCTCCCCCGAATCAACTCCAGGCTGGAATGACTTTTTATTTCCCTTGGAAAGAGCCCCTCTGTTTCCACAGGTGATTCCACCACACCACTTGAAAATCTACTAATTAACTATTAACAGTGATGGCATTGGATAATGATAGGATTAGTAGCTTTATTAGCCAGCCTCTTTTTATGTTTCTTGCTCCGCACATCTTTTTTCCAAGAGGTGTTATTATTTTTGACATGGAGGGGGGGTGGATGTCAGCCATATGATATTTTAAACCATAATTAATTAATCATAATTTACCCATTGCTGGAGTGAGATCAAAGCACACGGACCATCCTCAGCAGACCCATTTGGCGCTTTGTCCCATGCAATTAGTACGGCAGGAAGAGGAAGAGCTTGGAGGAAGGAATATTTACTCCTTCGGATGCTTGTCCAGGTCAAGGGCAGATGAAAAAAATGAAAACTGCTGAGTTTAGCATGTGCAGGGATTGATGGAGCATTATCTCAGAAATGCCTTTAAGCTACTGAGCGCATGATTAGAGCCTGGGGAAGATCTTGGGGCAGCCTCCTATGTGGCCCTTCTCCAGTTGACCTTGCTCCACATTGGGTGCTTCAGAGCACCTGATCCCCAGTTCGGCAAAATCCCTCTAAGCCAGAGAGTGGCTGGTATTGGCTCAAGAAAGGAGCAACAGTAGGTGCTGAAGGCACTCAGGAGAGCAAGACAAGAAAGAATCTGTCTTGGCTTAAGGCTGGGCTAGAGAAGAAGGCAGCTCCAACAGGAACGCACTGGAGACCCCTCCCCAGGTTTTCCTGGGGTCCTCTTTCACTGACTGAAGGCAAAAAACAACGACTCGGTTATGGGTGCCGGTGCGAGTGTGGAGGAAAAGCACTCTCGGGAGCTGGAAAAAAAGCTCAAGGAAGATGCCGAGAAGGATGCCAGGACAGTTAAGCTGTTGCTTCTTGGTAAGTAGCTCCTCCAAAGAAAGTCACAGTGACCTTGTCCACACTGTGGCAGGCTTTATCAAGGCGTTCTCCCTCCCCCTTTCCTACACTGTCTCGTTCACTTGTGTGCCTGGGTTGAAGGAGAGCAGTGGGCATTTCCTTCAGAAGCAAAGCAGTCACAACCCAGAAGGTCTTCTGTCCCATCATCTGTATATGCAGAGTGGACAACAACATTAGGACGTTGTGCGAAGGCAAAGCTTTACTTCAAGTCCTATGAAGATTTATCTCCATGTATTTATTTATCAAATTTTAAAATCGCCCATCTCCCTCACAGAGGGACTCTGCGTGGTGTACGGATAAAATATCAAGCCATAAAAACATGGGCAGGGGGTTGGACTAAAAGGTCCCTTCCAGACCTATATTTCTATTCTATTCTATTCTATTCTAAAACATGGCAGAGCCATGTTTTTATACTTTCTAGAAGGCCAGCAGAGTGGCCTTATGAGACAAACATAAGAGGAAGATACCTGCATTTTAGAGAAATGGGAACTTAAAGAAATTTCTTCTAGGTGCATCCACTGAGACACAGATTATTCTGAGGGAAGCTTAAGGCATCTCATACCAGCTCCTGTTGCATGTTGATGCTGATTTCCTTTGTCATTTGGGGGCTATACATTTAAATCTCCCTGGATCGTTGCTGCTTCAAGACTTTTGCTGACGTAGCTCTGCTGGATCCTCTGCTTTAAATATAGAAGCTGTACCCTACTTTTGCACGGATGAAGGGAAGGATGGACTGAAGAACTGTAAGGATGGTTACCTTCTCTTGTATTCTTGGCAAGGCTTACTAAGCTGCCCGGGTTAGTTAGCTCAGCTTTCCCAAACCACATGTTCTGTAGATGTGTTCAGATTATATTTCCAAGAATTCCCAGGCAGCAGAACTAAAGGAGTGTGCCAGATTAAAGCAGGATGAAATATCTAAAACAACTTGGGTCTACATTTACTATTAAGCAGATTTTTTTTCTTTTTTTAAAAGAAGTTAACACTGCACTGTGTTACACATTCATACAAACAATTGCTGAAACTGAAATATAAGGAAAGGCCAGAAACACAATGGGCATTGTGAAATGGTTCTTTGTCAGAGAAAGATGCATTTAAATATTACAGAAGTGCACACTGCTATTGGCTCATTTCCATAACCTCCAAGAGAGCCATTGGTGTATTTTTTTTCAGCAACTTTGTTCCAGAATATTGATGGACATTCTCATTAGCAATACCAGCCAACCCACAAATTAGTGCAGCTGATGGACTTCCTTTTCCCACATTATTAAGGGAGTTAAAGGAAGAACTGGCCTGTGGGAACTGTTTTTCAGTTTTCTCTGGTTTGACTAGACCATTCTGATGTTGGGATTGCAATTCCAGCCTGCCATAAGTATATGGCTTCTGCACAGTACAGGATAAGAGACATGCATAACAGATATGCCTCTGTTTCCCATCCTCAGCTGTTATGTTTTCATACCTTTGTAAGCTACAGCTGCTCTCTTTCTATGAAGCACTGAGGATAAGCTGGTCTACAGTCCAGATCTCATTATCTTATTATTTCTTCTGGAAAGGTGACCAAGGATGACTTACAGCATCTTATCCTGACACCTTTGGTGGTGGTAATCCTGCACAGATCACTTATTGCAATATAATATGGAAAAGTCCTAAAGAGAAGTTCTTTAGAATTTAGAGGCAGCCAGGAAGGAAGGAAGGAAGGAAGGAAGGAAGGAAGGAAGGAAGGAAGGAAGGAAGGAAGGAAGGAAGGAAGGAAGGAAGGAAGGAAGGAAGGAAGCTTGAATTAGGTCATAAGGCCAGTATGCCTTTAGTTCAAGCTAACACAGTAAGCTTAAAAATATTATATGAAATATTTTTATTTTGCTTTTTTTCTTCCTTTAACACATTGTACTTCCTAACAGAGCTGTCAAAGTTTGAAAATAAAAAGCAATTAAGAAAATTTGATCAAACATGGAGCCAGTAAGAAAGAGAGAATCACTGTGCTAGGTAAAAGAGCATGTGAAGCTGACATCAATGAAGAATATTAATTTTAATTTAATTTAATTTATTAATATTTCTATATTAGCTGGAAAGATTTTCACATAAGGCTGGTATAAATGCACGGGTACAATATTTTATCTGAAAAAATGTCCATGGTAGATTTAAGCCCTCTTCCCAAATGGATTTCTTATCATATTCTGTTCATTGCTGAAATAAGTCTGTAATAACCACCCAGTTAGTTGCATTTGGCTGGGGAAATAGGAAAATAAATACACTAAATTGAATCTGAATCTTTCCACTTCCAATCCTGAATCTTAACCACCAGGGCAAAATGGTTTAATGCTCACTGTAGTATTTAAAATTAATGAGTGATATGATGGTTGTGATTCAAGTTTAGGAGTAATTAGTAGAGTTAAAAGTCAGATGTAGACAAGTTGAGCTTGCTTAGTAGTTGAAAAAGCATTGCATTCTGTTGCAAAATGGTTGAGTGTATAATGAAATTTGTATAAAACTGCTGCTGTTAAAAAAAATCAGAATAGAGTTTCCAAAGATGGGAGCAGAATAAATAGAACATAGGGATTAAGAAGCAAAATAAGGTGCTGTTTCGGTTAAACAGGAGACAAGGTAGGACTTTAAAGATGTCTAAATGAAAAGGCCTTGTTTTTCTAAAGTGTAATGATGCAGAAATGAAATGTAAGTTAGGAGAATGTAAAAGACATGCACAAAAAGGGGTGTGGGGGGGTGAGAGAAATGGAAGCTTCAATCCAGTTAGCCACAAGACTATGGCAAAAAAAAACAGAAGTGAAAAAAGGGAGTTTGGAAGTAGAACTGAGTGTGTTTTTCTCTCTCTCTGCCACAAGAGGGGAGGGAAGGTTGAACAACAAAGAGCTTAACTGGAGAAAGTGGAAGGAGACAGTTACTTTCTTTTTTGCAGCAAAATATCTAGTAAGGATTCCTCTCCATACGGAAATGATAGGAGAAACAACCTGGAAGCACAAAGGAGTGTCAGGCAGCAACTTATGGCCAACGTAGGAGAACCTGGTGGATGATGGATCATCAATAAGAGAAAAGACCCAGAGTACTGACCGAAAAAGATTGTGGTTTGAAGAACCAAATGCAGGCTAGATCAGAGGGTCGAGGATAGAAAAGATGCAGCCTGGAAGAAGAGATCAAGCTGCAGTGTGGGAGGGTTAGGAATGTTGCTACATGAGAATTTGCAGACTCAGCTGATGATTTCGGGTGTTCTGCATGGAAGGGAGAGTATATTTAATATGTACTGTGCTTTTAATATTTGTACATGACCATGCGGAATGCTACAGCAAGGGGACTAGCTTCAGAGCAACTTCAAGAAGGGAACAAATAAAATATATGTTTCTGTATATTTGTGTGTGTATGAGAGAGAGAGAGAGAGAAACCAACTGCCAGTTTTAAACTCAAATCTCTATATATGACAAGCAGATCATGCTACTTTTGTTTGAAGTTCATATTGTTGTGTGATATTGTTTAATCTATTGTGTGCCTCTATGTTTGATAAGGTGTAAATGTATTATTGTTCACAACCAAAGTCTTCTAATCTTTCTTTAATTTCCTGGGGGTTTGGGGAGGTAACTGATATTTCTCTCCCTATTCTTGGGGACCAGGTTCTTAAAACAAAGTGCAAAATTATTGAGGAGAGCCCACCAAGGATTTTTTTGGGAAGAGCAATTTTTGCATTCTGAACAAATCTATGACTGTGGAGGTGCAGCAAATGGGATCTGGTGTTAATTTGAATTTGGTGCCATAAAAAAAGCATTGGGAACTGGGAAGAAATACAGTTTAGTCTCTTTTCAATTTTTGTTCCTCCAGGAGCTGGAGAATCGGGGAAAAGCACCATAGTCAAGCAGATGAAGTAAGTCTTCTTCCAACAATTCCTAGACATCCTTGCCATTGCAATTGTCAAATTCTAGTTATAAGAATTCTTTCTCATATGAAGTGTTGAATTAGTCTACCCAACTTACTTTACTTATAAATGAATAAAATGGTTTCCAAAAAATAAGTAGCCTCTAGCATGATCTTTATTTATAGCAATACAAATGAGGCCTGTATAAGTACCATAGGCATCCTTCAAAAGTAAGATTGATGTGTAACTGCTTTGCTTGGAAACCTGTTCCCCTAATCTGGGGGGGGAGCCACAATAATCTTTAAGGTGATGGCAGCACAAGGAGTGGGGGTTTAGAGAAGGAGAAATTTTATGAGCTAGAGATAGAAAATAGTAGCCATTTTGTGAGAATAGTCATGATAGGATCTCAAAATTCTATACATGTCAGTTTTTCCCAAAACATTACCTATCCTTGGTCTGTGTATATTTCTCTATATACTTTGTGTTTCAGGAAATTAAAAACATACCAATATCCCAACAGCCACCTTATTCTCATTTATTCTATGTCTATCCAGTAAGTTGCAAAACTTAACTGAGTTTGTTCTTTAAAATCTAAGTATGATCAAGATAGACAAATACTTAGATGGCATACCACCTAGCGGTATAGGCTACATTAGAAAATAAGTGCTATAAAAAACCTGTACATGATGTGTCCATGTAGTCATCTATCATTTATCGTGATTTAAATAAGTCTTTATTTTTCACATACTATATTTTTAGGTGCATGTATAAAAAGTATTGGGTATGGAATCAAGAAATATATTTGTCGAAGAGGTAATTTAAGAGATTCATACACAACATAAAGCCACCTTGCAATTGGCTGGTTTGGGGTCTACTGTGTTATGTAAACCCATCCCAATGAAGAACCATGGTTTATATAGGACAAAAGAGGGTATTGCATGTTCTGTTAAGGAAAGGGCAAACAAATCCCATGTACTAACATTTAGATTTAGCATTATTTGTGAATTAGGTTTCAAAGTATCTGGTGAAAATCCTTTCTTGAGAATATCGAAAACTTCCTTGATAACAGAAAAAAGAAATCCGGAGGTAGCTATAATAATTATATATAATTATATAATTATCTAAGGGAACACCTGCTGCCGGCATCAACTTCCCATCGTCCTGTGCGCTCCCACAGGGAGGGCCTTCTCAGGGTACCGCCGGTTAAGGAATGCCGGCGGGTTATTTGCAGGGGAAGGGCGTTCTCTGTGGGCCCTATGGAACCAACTTCCCATGGAACTCAGGACTGCCCCCAACCTTCGCTCCTTTCGCCGGGACTTGAAAACCTGGTTTTTTGAGTTGTTTGGCCCAGACTGAGGGGTTTTAACTAATTTAATTTAATTGGGTTTTAGTTAATTTCTGGGAATGTAATTTAATCATAGTTTTTAACTGCTTTTAATTTTTGTACGCTATGTATTTTAATTCTCCCTGTAAACCGCCCTGAGTCCTACGGGAATAGGGCGGTATATAAATTTAAATAATAAATAAATGCAAGGCAAAATGAATGAGAAGCTGGGTCTCTCCATAACAAGTAACTTGTCTGAGGAAAAAGAGACAGTTGCATTTTGTTCAGAGTTCCTCAGATATACTTAGTGCAGTGCTTTTCAACCTTGGCAAATTTCAGATGTGTGGACTTCAACTTCCAGAATTCCCCAGCCAGCATCTAATGTTCCTGAGAACTTCTGGACTGATTTTCTGTTCTTATCTTCCATAGAATTATCCATCAAGATGGTTACTCTTTAGAGGAGTGCTTGGAATTCATCTGCATTATCTACAGCAACACCCTGCAGTCCATGCTATCCATAGTGAGGGCAATGGGCATGTTGAACATCCAGTATGGAGACCCAGGCAGGCAGGTTGGTCACTGAGGAATGGTTATGTTCGTATCTGGTTGTTCTTTGGGCTTTTATTTATTGATCAAACTTATATTGGCTGCCCATCTCACCAGAAGTGACTCTAGTCACAATAAATATATTAAAAATAATCATCATAAAAGTATAAAACAATCATTGAATGTTAAAGCATTATTAAAATTAAATAATTTGGTATCTTGTCACTCTCTTCCACGACAAAAATGGCTGATAAAAAAATAAAAGAAAATGGACACTGGACAATGGGTGAAGGACATAATGTGATTTGGAGAATTGGGATTATACAGACGTCCAGAGAAATTAATTCCAAAGATAACAAAAAAGATGCAGGTCAGAGAAACTTAAAGTAATCATTTTTGCCCAGACTATTCTTTTCAGCAAAGGAAAAAGTGAAGGACTCTCCCTCCTTCCCTCCTTCAGGAATGTCTCATTGATTGAGCTTCAGACAGGAAGGCAGTGCAGAGAGTGGTGAGGATGGCAGAAAAGATTATTGGCCATTCCCTCCCTTCCATCCAGGACATAGCACGTAAGCATTGCTTGAGCAGGATTCCAGATTATCTGGGACACTACACATCCTCTTCACGACCTGTTTTCCTTGTTACCTTCTGGGAGGAGGCTTTGTGGTATCTGTAGCAGAACATCCAGATTCAGTCACAGTTTTGTTCCATACAGCATTAACCTTGTGAACTCTCAAGCTTCCTCCTTCCGCTATGTATTCAAAATGGACAGTGATTAATATTTATATGTTGTTTAAATGTAAGGGTGTAGGTTTATACATATACCATGTTTAAATGTGTGTTATGTACGTGCACACTTTTGAGAGCAAGCAACAAAATTTCATTTTTAATGTGTGCCAATGTGCCCACAGTAAATAAAGACAATAAATGTTATCTATCTATCTATCATCTATCTATCTATCTATCTATCTATCTATCTATCTATCTATCTATCTATTATCTATCTATCTATCTATCTATCTATCTATCTATCTATCTATCTATCTATCTATCTATCTATCTATCTTCTGTCTCAATTGTAGGATGATTCCCGCAGGTTGCTGCACTTAGCAGATACTATTGAAGAAGGCACCATGCCTAAGGAGATGTCTGACATCATTGAGCGACTCTGGAAAGATACGGGCATCCAGGCCTGCTTCGATAGAGCCTCAGAGTTCCAGTTGAATGACTCGGCTGGCTAGTAAGACATCTTCACTTAGAAACTTTGAAATGGAGAGCATGGCTTGGATTTGGAGATTGTTACGAGTGTGCAGGATGATTCCCAGCATGGCTTAGTTGTAATGGCAGAGACAGATAGAGGCATTTAATACAGGCCTGATGCTTGTTTGGGCCCTTTCCTAAGCAGCTGAATTCCCATATTTCTGCCTCAGATGGAAAGAGAAAGATTGTTCCCATACTCCAGGCAGATGCAATGGCATATAGAGTCAGAGAAGAGTGGTTTTATGACCAAAGTGGCGACTTTCAACCATTGCAGTAGGCAATGTGTACCATCCACTTCCTTCTAGGAATTCCTCTAAGACTTAGAGGGGACCTTAGCTGGATCACTTCTCTGAGTGGGTGTGAGGGGAAAAGAAATGCTCTCTGGGATTCTCTGGCCTGCTTGCCAAGGGTGATCCTGCCTGAATATTCTACCTCCAAATTCTGTTTCTCTCAGACCCCACTTTTCTTCAAGAAAAAAGGGGGCCAGATATTTCAAAATTCCACAGCTTGCATAATACCTTAAAGAACTGAAGTTGAAAGATCCAGGATTCTTCTGTATTAATTACATTATGGAACTATATTTCTATGTTTGCAGTTACCTGAATGCCTTGGCACGGCTGGTAACTCCTGGATATGTTCCCACAGAGCAGGATGTTCTCCGCTCCAGAGTTAAGACCACTGGGATCATTGAAACCCAGTTTTCCTTCAAGGATCTCCACTTCAGGTATCGTATGTCCTATAAGTAGTGATCCCCCAACAAGCAGATCGTCATCTGAGTCTAATGGCCTTACTTTCAATAGGTCAGAAAATAGTTTTTAAGGTTTTGAATGTTCAAAATTGTTCACTGGAGAAGAAGATAAAGGCTAAGTGCATATGGATTATATGTGATTAGGTTTGTATGTGTCATGGCTGGTTAGGAGGTGTAAAATCTCTCCTGGTTACCATTTCTAATGGTGTATGAGATGAATCAGAAATTCTGTTTTGTGATGTTAGGATGCAAGAAAGTCTTTGCTAAAGGCTTCTACAATAAAGAGAAATGGTTGATATGAAGAGCCCCCAACATTGTTGTTGGGGTTAAGATCTCCTTGAATTCCAGAAGAAAAGGTGGAACACAAATTTCCACCTTTAACATAAAGGGGGGGGGGGGAAGTAACAATTTAAAAACTGGAATGAATGTAACTTCTCAGAGCATAGTACAGTGATGGCGAACCTTTTAGAGACCGAGTGCCCCAAAATCACCACCCCTGCCCCCCCGGAAAAGCCACCCACCACCTCCATGGCCCGCCGCAGATCGCCCAGGTGGCCCAGCAGCGCCATGGTGGTCACGCCCTCCACCTGCGCCCTGCAGAAACATCTGCATGTGACGGGGTGTGAGGGCAGAGTCTTGTCCCCGCTGCCTGGCTGCCACATCCTTGGCTGCACTGCTCCGCGTGGGTCATGCCTGGGGTGACTCGCCTCCGGGGAATTACTGATGAGGAGGGGGGCGCAGGGGGAGGCAGGGCTGGGGTGATGGTGTGCATGCCCACAGAGAGGGCTCTGAGTGCTGCCTCTGGCACATGTGCCATAGGTTCGCCACCACTGGCATAGTATCTGAAATTCAGATCATATACATTTATCTTTCACACTGAGCCTTGAAAACCGAAATAAACATTGAAGACTAGAAGTAATCCAATAATCTAGAACAGCTAATGAACAGAAAATGACGAGGAGGAGGAGGATGGAAAACTGATCATATCTGCTTTGTTTGAAATACTTTATATGCACTTATCCAGGAGTATGAAAGATTAGCAGTTTAATAAAGCCACTCTTTTTATTTTTGTGAGGATGCACTGCCCCCTACTGATGCATGGTTGGAATAACCAAATTTTCATCTGCATAAAGAGATTTTTAAAGGCATTTTATTATTTTCTTCAATAGCCCTTCTTTTCTTGTAAGTACACCTTGATGGAGCTTTTCCTAATGACCCTTTTCTCCCCATATGTGCAGCTTATGTCTCCATATTTTTCTATTTCAATTAAATTGATAAGATACAGATTTCTATTTTAAGATGTTATTTTTTAAAAGAAAGATATTTTGCAATTTTGCAGTTCATCCCAGGCTGTAGCTGAAAGGAAAATACGCTTGAATTACTGTGAAAAGGGGTAGACAAAGAACTTGCAGGTTTGTTAAAATCTGTCAGAATTGACAGTGAAATATGCAAAGTTGTTCCATGAAAAAATGCCTTGCCACTTAAAGATTCTTCAGCCCAGTCAGTCTTCGTCCACAGTTCCCAACTTTCCAACATCCCCATTACTTGATCACTTCTTTCCTGCCTACATGAATATCTGCTGCCTCTAGATTCTATATGAGAGTTGGTTCCTTTTTCCCTTGATTCTACTTCATCTTCCTGGGCTCACCATGTGCTTAACCCACTAGTGGTTCTGGAAGCATACCAGCTCAATGACTGGGATAAAAGTCACCATTTCAGGGAGCTTTTGCCCCAGGAAGTGCCTGAAAACCCCATGACTCCTTATGTAAGGAGAGTCCTAGCATCTTCAGCCACTTCTCCATCAGGTAGACATGTAATGGGATTGACTAAATGAAATTAACCCAGTGTTTCTCAGCCTTGGCAACTTTAAGATGGTGGACTTCAACTCCCAGCATAGGAATTCTGGGAGTTGAAGTCCACCCATCTTAAAGTTGTCAAGGTTGAGAAACACTGGGTATTAACTCCATGCCTGCATTTATTTTTGGATTAAATATAAATATCAGGATAGATTCCATACGCCTGTGAATTTATTTATTTTTTTTGGTGTTCCTATAATACAGTATCCTCCTACAGTTAGCTTAGTTTTAGAAGTATGACTGATACACTCGAAATACTTTTTATATCCTGGGCCGGCTTTTCAAATTATTGCTTACTCTGCCCCACATCTTTATTCTCCCATCATTTTTCAGCCCCCTTTACCTATTATCCCTTCAAATCCTTTCTTAATTAGTTTTCTATAGTTCCTTCAGACCACTTGCTTTTTCACATCTGTCCTTGAGGGAGCCTGCCTGATTTTCTTAATTAAATGATAGGATTTATTTTCTCTGCAAAACTATTGTTGCCCCTGGAGCTTTAAATCCTGCCAGACAGATAATTTTGCTTCCTCTCTGAAAAGATAAACTTTAAGCATTCTGATGTAATTCTTTCCTGGATAGCAGAAATAGCTCTGAAGTGGGAGAGCCACTTCATCATGAGAAGTGCAGTAAAGTATTAACAAGTCACAATTCTGGTTCTGTCCATTTCTGTTTGGTCCATTCCTCTTCTGCCAATATTGTCTGTCTCAGTCTGTTTCTGTGCTGGATGCAAATTTGCCTTTAAAACATGAGTGCAAGAAAGGAAATGCACTTTTGTGTGCATTCTTCCTAACATAACTCTGAAGATGTTTCCAGTATAAGTTTGTGAAATATTTTCCTTAATATGGATACTTGGGTATGTATAGCTTTGAACTCTGAACTGATTTTTAAAAAAAAAACTTGAGAAATTAAGGTTTCTATTATGTAAGGCTATTCTATTTCAAATATTCAAAATAGTTTCATGTACTCCTCAACTTATGACTGTAATGGAGCCTGGTGATTTCCATTTTAAGGCACCTACATGACTGACCCGATTTAAAATTTTTGGGGAGGTCATTATATCAATGCTACGGTCATAACATGAATGCCACTGTGGTCATAAAGCAAATGCCACAGTTGTTAAGCAAATACGCTCATTTCTATGGGTGTTTTTTTTTTGCCAGAAACTGGCAAAAAAGATCGAGAGCAAACTGGGGGAAAAAGCCATAGAGGTCACATGACTGCAACCATCAATAAAGGTGAGCAGGTTGCCAAATGCCCAAAATGCAGTCATGTGACTCTCTCTCTCTCTCTCTCTCTCTCTCTCTGTGTGTGTGTGTGTGTGTGTGTGTGTGACCATTGGAACTCAAGAACTCAAACTCAAACTCAAGCTTTGGAGAGGGGTGGAGTCCATTATAACTTTGAACAATTGCTAAATAACCGATCATTAAGTCAGGACTTAATTGTGTAATTTTGTATTGTGAATGAAATAAAAATATGAAATTAAAACATTTCTTTTTAAATTCTTGATCACCCCAATTCCTCAACTTCCTGGCAGGATGTTTGATGTTGGAGGCCAGCGCTCAGAACGCAAGAAGTGGATCCATTGCTTTGAAGGGGTCACCTGCATCATCTTCATTGCTGCTCTCAGCGCCTTTGATATGGTCCTGGTGGAAGATGACGAAGTGGTAAGGAGCATCCAAAGTTATCTTCCAAATCTTCTGATTATAGCAAATGAAAGATATTACATATTTTTTCAACCAAGATTGAAAAGGGGCAGTTTTCTTTTCTGAAAGGGAGATTGCTGTAACCTGAAGGTACGTTTCACAAGTTTCATACCATTCTGTGAGTTGTAGATAATGGAGGAGGGTGAGGCTATACATAACTCTGCTATTGTGGCAGACACACACACACACACACACACAGAGAGACACAATTCATTTGCTTTTCTACTCCCTTAGGAATCCCACCACAAGCAGCAAGGAAATTATCTTTAATTTAGGAAAGTTTTGTCAGATTCACCCCAGAATAAAATGTCTGTTCCTGATAACAGTTTTGGGGAAGAGTTGTTTGTCTTGTGTGCACATCTTTAGCTACTGAAATGTAGCTGAACAGAATAAAAAGAACAAAAAGGGCCCCGGGCGTCTGTTTCTTGTTTCAGAATCGCATGCATGAGAGCTTGCACCTCTTCAACAGCATTTGCAATCACCGATACTTTGCCATCACTTCCATTGTTCTTTTTCTCAATAAGAAAGATGTTTTCGTGGAAAAGATCAAGAAGGCCCACCTCAGCATGTGCTTCCCCGATTATGAAGGTGAGTTCGTCATCAGCATGCATGTTTGTGTGGATCTATTTGAAAGTAGAGTATTACAGTCAATTGTACAGTGATGTAGGAACATACAAATGTCATACCAGGTAGCCCGGAAAATAATAAAAAATAGTATATAGGTCAGCAGGCTAAAACCCAAGTGCCTAAAGAATGGATGCAGTCTATAAAATGATTAAGATTCCAAAGAGAAAGTAGCAGATGCTTAGATCTGCCCAGCTGAACTAATCTTCTTCAGATGTCTGGATCATAATTTCCATTGGTTTGCAGAGCCACAGCTCTGCGGGCAGGGACTGATGGAAGTTGTAGTACAACACATCTGGCTGATACCAGTTTAGGGAAGGCTGATTTAGATCAAAACAGACAGGAAGTTATCGTGTTCCACTACCAGGAAAGAAATCAGCAATAAAAATGAACTTTAATATTATCAACCATGGTCTTATTCTTCCATCTTTGTCTGCACAAGTTCCCTCTGTGGAGGAGAAAATAGCTACTCTTAATGTACTCCAAGAAGGCCTCCAAGGTCCCTTCTGTTATTCTTTTATATGGTCAGCATTATACTGGGCCTAAATCAGCGAGAATTTATAGAACCCATTCCCCTCTTCTATTTACACCTACCCTTGTTATTTTGTTGACTTTCTATACAAAGTTGTACTTGCTGGGATGGATGTAACTGAAATTTGACAACCATATAAACTACAGGTGGTTAATTTTGTTCATGTCATCCAAAGGTACAAGTAATGAAAATCTTTGCATTTGATTTCTTGGTCTTACTACCACACACCTTTGGGTGGGAAAAGCAAGTTATCTTCTATTTCCATTGCTTCGTCCACATGATCATGAAGAGAACGTTACTTTATTACAAGACATTTGTTTTGAAAAATAAACACTAGAGGGCATCAGTCCCCTGTGAAATATGGCATACTTTTATGCCACGTAAGCCAGAATTTGTTATTATCCGCTGTTTCTTCAAGGAATACGTCTGTGCGTGCGGTACTTGTGGTGGTTTTACACTGCAAATTTAACTACCTTTGAGAACAGGCACCCATGTTATTGTTGCAGAGATGCTTTTCTTCTCAGTTGTTCCAATACTGGAAGAAAATATAATGTAATGCGAAGTGCAAAGTTGATAAGAGAGTGTTGGGCAATTCACCAACAAAACTTCTCAAAAAGTTTCTCTTTAGTAAACTGTGTTGGGAGACTTTTCAATGACTGAAAGGGCAACAAAGCCCCATATGTTTAGTCAGGACAGTCACAGTTCCAGAATGCCTGCTCTCCAAGCATTCAGAAATAAAGTTTCAACATTTAAATAACAAGAAAAAAGTCAAGTAAACAGTTGGTCCACTAAAGAGAGAAGAGGGCAAGGAAGTAACAGGCAGTAGAGCTGCTTAACTCATTTTTTGCATCAATCTTCATGCAAAAAAACCCTATCAAAAACATAACTATAAAAGACAGGCTAGACATAAAAATTAAAATAAAAGAAAATGGTAAGAGAACTGATCTTCATAAATATAAATCACCGGGATCTGACAGTTTACATTCCAGAGTTCTGAAGAAGCTGGCAGATGTTATCTCAGAACCATTGTACCATATCTTTAAAAAGTCCTGGCGCATGGGGGAACTACCAGAGGATTGGAAAAGGGCTAATGTTGTTCCCATCTTCAAAAAGGGGGGGGGGGGAACAGACCCAGGAAACTACAGACCAATCAGCCCAGCATCAATACCTGGGAAGATACTGATTATAACTAGAAGCCAGCATGGGTTTGTTAAAAACAGATCATGCCAAACCAATGTTATTTCATTCTTTCACAAAGTGACTAAATTAGTGTGCCAGTTGTGCCCTTATCTGGACCAAGATGCTTTATGTACGGTCACTCATGCGCTCGTTACCTCCCGTGTTGATTACTGCAATGCTCTCTACATGGGGCTGCCCTTGAAGACCACCCGTAGACTTCAGCTGGTGCAGAATGTGGCCGCGTGGGTTGTGATGGGAGCATCCCAATACTCCCATATTACACCCCTCCTGCGTGAGCTGCATTGGTTACCGGTTGCCCTCCGGGTGAGATTTAAGGTGCTGGTTCTTACATTTAAAGCCCTACATGGCTTAGGCCCGGGATATTTGCAGGACCGTCTGTTGCCAGGAACGACTTCCCATCACCTGGTGCACTCACACAGAGAGGGCCTCCTCATGATGCCGTCGGCCAGACAATGTCGGCTGGCAACCCCAAGGGGGAGGGCCTTCTCTGTGGGAGCGCCTGCCCTGTGGAATCAACTTCCCCTTGAGCTCTGGATGGCCCCGGACCTCCGGTCCTTTCGTTGTGACATTTCTTTTCCAACAGGCCGACCTGGACTGATGATAAGGGGTTTTTTAATATGGTTTTAAGGTTTTATTGGTTGTAGTTGGGGCTATAGATATAGTTTAATTTTAATTTTAATATTTGTATTTTACTTGTATTTTATTGTTGTTAGCCACCCTGAGTCCTTTGGGAGATAGGGCGGCATATAAGTCCCATTAAATAAATAGATAGATAGATAGATAGATAGATAGATAGATAGATAGATAGATAGATAGATAGATAATAAATAAATAAATAAATAAATAAATAAATAAATAAATAAATAAATAAATAAATAAATAAATAGTAGACCAGCAAAATGCTGTGGGCATATTATACTTAGATTTCAGTAAGGCATTCAACAAAGTAGACCACAGCCTATTTCTTGGTAACCTAGAAAAATGTGGGATAGACAGCATCACAACCAGATGGATTTGTAACTGGCTGATAAACCATATTCCATGAGTAGTCCTTAATGGTACTATATCATGGGGTACCACAAGGTTCTGTCTTAGGCCCAGTATTCTTCAATAACTTCATAAATGACTTAGATGAGGGAATATAAGGGAAACTCATCAAATTTTCAGATAACACTAAGCTGGCAGGAATAGCCAACAACCCAGAAGACAAGCTCAGGATACAAAAAGATCTTGACAGATTTGAACAATGGGCCCTATCCAACATGAAATGTAATATGGAGAAAAGCAAGGTTTTACACCTAGGCAGGAAAAACCAAAGGTACAAGTACAGATTAGGCAAAACCTGGCTCAAAAACAGTAACTGTGAGAGGGACTTTGGAGTCCTGATGGACCATCACTTGCAGCAGGCAAGAGCCACCAAAAAAGCGGATATAATCCTTGCTTATATAAACAGAGGCACAGATTCAAAATCACATGAAGTATTAGTACTGCTTAATAAATCCTTAGCAAGGCCACACCTGGAATACTGCATCCAGTTTTGGTCAAAAAAGATGTTGAGACTTTGGGAAAAAGTGCAAAGAAGAGCAACTAAGATGATTAAAGGCCTGGAGACAAAAACATATGGATGCAGGAACTGGGATGGCCAGTCTAGAGAAAAGAAGGACTAGGGGTGACATGATAGCAGTATTCCAGTATTAGAGGGGCTGCCACAATGAAGAAGGGATCAATCTATTTTCCAAAGCACCAGAAGGCAAGACAAGAAACAATGGATGGAAACTAATCAAGGAGAGAAGCAACCTGGAATAAAGGAGAAACTTCCTAACAATGAGAACAATTAACCAGTGGAACAGCTTGCCTTCAAACGTTGTGGGTGCTTCATCACTGGAGGTTTTTAAGAAAAGACTGGACAGCCATTTTCTGAAATGGTATAGGGTCTTCTGCTAGAGCAAGGGGTTGGACTAGAAGACCTCCAAGGCAGTGGTGGGATTCAAATATGTGAACAACTGGTTCTCGGTGTGGATGCCGCTTCCAGAAGTCCATTCTGGGCCTGGGCAACAAAAAATTAGCTACCAGTTCTACTGAACTGGTGTGAACTGGCTGAATCCCACCATTGCTCCCAGGTCCCTTTCAACTCTATTCTGATTGATTGAAGTGATGTAGGTGGGTGACATTCAGTAAAACAGGGAAGACTTGATGATCAAGGGTATTCTTTGGAAGGGAAACTTAGTACAATGCAGCTGAACATTGAACAATAAACGTCAAACTGCTATTAACAATTGCAGTGTTCAATGATTCTGCTTAGTACAGATTGGAATCATGTCCTTAATGTGAAGCTTTGTTTCATTCTGGACAAATGAATAATATTCTGAGCTAAGAGGGCTTGTGTTACTCTATAGGTGAAGCTATTCCTTTATCACCGCCCATCTCTCTGCAGGGCCCAATACGTATGAAGATGCAGGTGCCTATATCAAACTCCAGTTCCTGGAACTGAATATGAGAAAGGATGTGAAGGAAATCTACTCACATATGACCTGTGCCACTGACACAGAAAACGTCAAGTTTGTCTTTGATGCTGTCACTGACATCATTATCAAGGAAAACCTGAAGGACTGTGGCCTCTTCTGATTGCAAGTGTTCGTTTTTCCTAACTTGGTTGGTTCTGGCCAGGCAGGATCAGACGGGTGGATAGGAAAGGCGAGGCAAGGAGGACTTATACACACACACACACACACACACACACACACACACACACACACCAATTAGTTATACAAAATTTCTGCAAAACTAGAACCCTTCAGCAAGTAGGAGGTTGGGAGTTAAAAAAAAAAGTGAGGGGGAATTGAAGCCAATGTTCAATCCAGGTTTGTAACAAATTACATATATAGGCTAATGGGGAACCTTAAAGATATCCAAAGTGAGCCTTATCAGATATAGTCTAAGGGCAAGTTGCAATAAGGGCTCTTCCAGTTTATTTGGGAGAAACAAAAAAGATTAATTTCCCAGTTCTTGGAAACATATATCCCAGATATTATTCTCTTCATGCAGCAGTATTTTAGTGAGCGATTTTTTGGAACCTGGAAAGCCTGTTCCTTTCTATTTTAAATTCAAAATACAATAGTTAGATGACAAGTATCCAGCTTGGGCATCTCATGTTTAAAAAGAGAACAAGGAAACTGAATTTCAGTGGTGATATCTTGGGTCAGTGGGGAATTATTAAAACTGCAATGAAAAATTATAGACCCCTGTGATTAGAGTAAAATAAATTATTGGCACTGAGGGATTATTGGTAGTGAGGGCCTGCAGTCAAGAGGGTTTGTAGCTTGTCCAGAATGTTTCCACAGAAATGTATGACTTCTAGGTCTGCTTGTGGTCTTCCGCAAGTCACTGTATGAATTAAATGCCTCGTTCCAGCTGACCTCCCCTGATGTTCACAGAAGGTGGTATGACTGAAAGAATACAACACATGAAGCCAGATACTGAAGGACCTCAGTCCTCTTATGTAATAAACTCTTTCTACAGACATTCCTGTTCATCTGTCAAGTGCCGGGGAAATCAGGAGATTCAGGCAGTTCAAATGAATATAAAGATTAATTGCAAGCTTAAGCTCTCTACAGGAATCTGAACTACTAACGGTCAAGGGAAATTAGTGGGAGTTAAACAACAAATTCAAGGTGGGCTGGGCTTAAGATTTCTTGTGGGTGCACAGGGACACATGACTGATGACAGCATCTGACCCCTCCCTCAGGTTCAGCCTGATCACCTCCTACATCATCTTGATTAAAATCAGCACTGCCAATTCAGCTAAGTAAAAGGGCAATAATTCCTACATTGCAGTTATTTTTCCTGCAAACTGGTATTGTCTGGAATAATTATCCAGACTCAAGAAAATAGTTGTTCCATCCTAGGAGCTGGGCTACACGAGTCATGTTTAGCTTACCAGCCTTTTTTTTTAAAAAAAAGAAAAATCTACTATTAAATGTTCCCCAGTTGTGGTATGCTTACATTTTGACATTTCTTCATTACTTTCACTTTCAGCAGGAAAAACAGGCCAGCAAATTCTTTCTTCCAGTATCTGAGCCACAGCTGTGCCTCTAAGGCTGTTAGCATGTGTGGCCTTGCCTCAATTATGAACCTGCTTGCTGATACTGGCTAATTCTGTTAATGTCTTTTTCCTTGTTCACTCTTGATTTTTCGTTAACGACACCACTTTCTCTGAATGATGGGAAAACATGGCTATTATCAAAACTATGCATTATATTTTGGACAGCAAAGGATAGCCCTGCTGTTGGAATAATTATGACATTTGCACAAAGTGTAATTGTAACAGTTATTCTGCAAATAACATTTTTCTTCTAGTTTTGCACACTTGGGAGCTTCTACGGACAAGTTTGTCAATGTGTTCACAACAGAAAGGGGCAGTAATGAGACCAGACTTGCAAGTCACAAGGCTGCCTGATGAAGATCAAATAGAAGCCTGCTCAAATCTGGTGATGGTCATCCCCAACACACACCATGCAACCAAGGAGGGGGGTGGAGTGTCGCTTTTTGGGGTCCACGGTAATGGGTCACTCTTCTCCTCCTACAAGTTCTAAGATTTATGATACCTTCCACTTGTTAATCATGAATTTGACCCTTTGGGTAAACTTCCATCTTGGAAGATATTAATCAAGTCACCTGATATTATTTGCTACCAGCAAACTCATCTGTGGTCCTAATTTTCTTTTTGCCGTACTGTAATAGGTCCTCTATTACGTAGTGCAAATTGAATGCAGAAAACAAGTAAAAATGACTGTTTACATTGTGAACATTATGAAAAATATGTACGAACAACTAGGACCAAGCTACAAGTGTTATATATGGCTTATATGTGTTATATTCAAATAATGTCATAGATAATACTGTACGCATTCAGCATACTATTTCAACTATTTCTGTATCAGTACCCATATTTCACTTTGGGTATTACAGCTGTTTAATATAGATTGTAATACTTGCAACATCCAACAAAATGTGGATGGTAAGCATACTGCTGAAAAATGCATATTTGATTTTTCCCCCATCTTCCATAACGTCTGATAAAATGTATTATTACAATATCTTTTTTCTAAAGTCTTCCTTTACCTGTTATCAAACTATGTACGCATTGTGGACATTTCCATAAAGATGCAGTAAAAACAATCCTGGCACATTGCTTTACTACTGATTTTTGGTATTTTCAGGTTAAAGTCTCTGGCTGAATGCTTTTCTTGAAAACAAGAAAGGTTTAACTTTTGTGACAATAGGTAAGGACATTTGTCTTAATGCCTCCCACTAGTCCAAGCAAGGAGAGGCAGCCAACATGCTAGATGGCCTCACAGATCTTCAAGGGCCAATACTTCACTGGAACACGTGGGAAGACCAGAGGTTCCTGTACTTTCTTCAGTATTTCCTTACAACATGGCTCTTTTCAGATTATAAGCCAAAAGAATAACATATACCATATAATAACAGAGTTGGAAAGACCTTGGAGGTCAACTCTATACTATTTCAGACAAATGGCTGTCCAATCTGTTCTTAAAAATCTCCAGGGTTGCAGCAACCCCGACTTCTGGAGGTCACTCGTTCCACTGATTACTTGTTCTAACTGTCAGGAAATTTCTCCTTAGTTCTAGGTTGCTTCTCTCCTTGGTTAATTTCTATCTGTTGCTTCTTGTCCTGCCTTCAGACGCTTTCGAGAATAGGCTGACCCCGTCTTCTTTGTGGCAGCCCCTGAGATATTGGAACTGAAATATTGAAATATGTCATATGTATGTATTTAAGGAAAGACTATATTTGAAGATTATAACACATTTCCCTTTTTCTGTATTTATTATTCATAACTTATATTTTCCCTTTCAGCCTTATGGGGATTCTGCTGAAGTTTACATACTTCAGAAAAAAACAAAGCACTCATCCAGGCCACAAAACTCTTTAGAAAGACCGAACATATGGAGTAGCATGTTTCCAAAACAGGAATATTTCTACTTTATAGTGTGAGCATGTGCAATGTAGTGTTTTGTTTTTTTAAAGATGTACCTCAATCACAAAATCCAATGATCTCGCAGATATAGTCAAAAACATCTCGTTTTGTTTTTGTTTTTAAAAGTCTAGGAGAAGCTAACAAACTTGTACCATGAGCCAAGGAAAATCATCCAATCATTAAAACCCACCATGAAACACTGTGCTCAAACATAATTTAAGAACGATGGAAGAAAAGCAACACAGTTCAAAGAAAGACTTTCTTTCTACTTTTTATTATTTCAAACCATGTGAACAATTTGGTAAAACGTGATAAAAGCTAGGCTGCGTCTGACGGTTACTAATGGCCCAGTGCCCATCAACTGCACAGCAGGCAGGACCGCTTACATACAGCAGCGTTTCTTCAGCTGACACTACAGTTAGAGCTAAGAAAAGACATGAAAATAGACCTGACATTACAAGCAACCTCAGGTGCACCCTCGGGCCCTGGGAGTGGGGCACAAAGGAATGGAAATTTGACATTGCTTAGTGGAATCTTAGCCCTTAGGAACCTAATTCTGTGTCCAGGAAGAAACATGTTTTAATGCATGGGCACTGCCCCATCATAAAAAGCTTGGCCTGGTCCACAGCAAAAAAGGGAGAGAAGGGCTGGGAAACAGGGGAAGGAACCCACTGTATTCTATTCTAAACACAATGCACGTTGAAGCAAACTAAGGAACAGATGTAAACATAACAGACACCCTCAAGGCACAAATTTACTAGAGAAGATGAGCTCATACTGGGCAACTCAACCGTTTACTACTGGACATTTTAAATATGATTTTTTTTAAAAAGGGTTTCTTATAAAACAATAGACCAGCTTTTCCTGCACAAATTTACTCTTAAGGAATGTTATTTTATTTTTTTTGCTGGTCTGTGCAAATTACAGAGGTAGGAGCTGAAAAACTTGCTCCATGGCAAGAGCTCCTCTTGATGGAAGGTAAAAAAAACAAAAACAAATGAACTGTAGATTGCTTTGGCAGGGCCAGACAGAAAGTTGCTTGGACAAAAATAAAGAAAAGGAAAAAAAAACCACTCCCAAATCCCACTTTGTATCTTAAAAAAGAAGGTAAAGAGCATGGCAAACATATCCAAAGCCCTTTTGACTTGCTACCATCTGGGTTTCAGTTAAAGAAAGAGGGGGGAAAAGGGGCATATATGGAAATGTTACAACTATGGCAAGTCACCAATCATTGGTACTTTAGTAAGGCTTTGTGGGCATAGGGAGAAGACACACAGCCTGCAGGAGGCAACTAGACAGCACAGAGCAGGGGAAACAATGGGCCCTGTCCTTTGGACAGGAAGAATTGCCAAAGTCTCATCATTAGGAATATTTAAAGGAATGGAACAAAACTTAAGAAGCAGAAGTTGTTAAATGATGCAGTCCTCCCTTCATCAACACCAGCCTCTTCCTCATATGGAGCAGTTCAAGTATCCTGCAGTGGGAAGAGCAAAAGGAAGTTAATATGCACATTTACAGAGTTACAAAACTCTGTATTTGGAAACAATAAAATTCTGGGGACTCCAGAAAGTTCTATTTTGATTTGGACTAAGCCAATCCAGTTGTTCTATGACAGGCTCAACATTCTCCTAAAAATAGGTTTTCCAAAAAGCAAAGTGATTGAACTACACTTGGAAACTTCTAAAAATCTTCCTGGAATAGCTAGATCAGCTTGGTTTGGAGGACTTCTTTTCTCCTGGAATACTTGGTTCCTAAAATGTAGTGTTTTGCATGTTCCTAAGAGCATTCAAAATAAGTGGTCTGTTATATACTACTTGTGTAAGCAAGAGAATGGGATATATGTATGATAAACGGTACACACAAACACACCAGTGTTCAATCCAGTACGGCATTCACTCTGCCCTGCGTATATACTTATTTAGTCTCTGAAGTTAATCTGGAACCTTGAATACTTAACCCACCAATCATGGGTCCTTTAGTAAGGCTTTGTGGTTCATATTAGTTTGGACAATTCCAAATTAACATAACCACTACCCAGATAAGATTTTGACAGTGGGCTTTGTCAGATATAGAAACCCATCTTATATCCAGAAAACCATGATCTTTACTGCATATGTTTATATTCAGTGAACATCAATGACAGTGGTTCTACCTCATCTTGGGAAATGGAAAATATTACTCCCCTGCATCCAATTAGACTTGTATGTTTACTGAAATGAAACACTTCAGATAAGTGCTTCCAGTTTTGCTTTCAGGAAACTGGCATAGACACCTTTATTTTAAAGTTCGCAAGTGTGATTATTCATCACAAGTAGCCTTAAACTATCTCATTATTCTAATAACGCCTCACCTTTCTATTTTCCTCAGTAGATGCCATCTGAAGAGCTAAAAGAGCCCACAGTCCTTCAGGTTGTTTTTGATGATGACATCAGTGACAGCATCAAAGACAAACTGCACATTCTTGGTATCAGTGGCACAAGTGAAGTGGGTGTAGATCTCCTTGGTGTCCTTTCTCTTGTTCAACTCCTCAAACTTGTTCTGAATATAGCCTGCAGCTTCATCATATCGGTTGGCCCCTGAGAAGGTCGGAGAGAAAGAACAATGATTAGAAAGATTATTATGCCATAACTAGGTGCCTTGACTCAGTTTTTAGCTTGGATCCTTTAAAGAGGCAGTACATTAGCTTAAAAAGAACCATCCTCCATCCACATAAACAATATCAGGTTAAACAGCCAGCAAATGTAAGAGTTGCTATGAAAAGCTTAGCAAGACACTCCAGCGCGGAAAAGGCTGTGTTTTCCTCCTCTGCCAGATATTGAGTTAGCAACTAGGTAAGGGTGGAACAAAACTAAATTGTGGGAGGGATGGGGGAAGAGGGAAAGGGGGAAGGGAAAGGAAGGGGAGGGGAGGGAATGAAGATGGGATTTTGCCGGCTCCTTTCCGTGAAATTCTAAGCAACAAGGCTGAGTCCCATCAAGGAAACTAAACTTAAAATGATCCAATCAATCAGATCTGTAGTTAACACACAATCTCTCTGCACAGAAGGAAGTGGCTTCAAGAGAGAGATAATTTGCTACAAATTCCCTATATAGCTATTATATGGATTGTTTTTCAGCACAATAGTTAAAATGCATTAATTTTTCTTCATTCCACCTTTCTGATGAGTTGGTTTTTACAGCCATGTGTTACAACTGGAGAGACCATGGCTTTGACAACATATACCTTTGCTGGTACTGTGGTGTCTCTGTACTTTTTAAATCTATTTTTCTCATAGGCTTTCTCCCAAGAAGCAGACACATATTTATTTCATTATTACAATCTCTAATCTTATGGGTTTTGGAGTAAAACAAAACAGAGTCTATCATTACTTTCACTACATCTTTCACTCCCTCTTTGAGTTTGGTTGCTGTTAAAAGTTGACATAACCATAGTTCTTTTAATATTGACTATCAAACCAGTTTTTGTATGCCTGATCTTCATTTTCAGCAAAGGATTCCTTAAGTCTTCCTTAATGCCAGGACCCCAAAGTGGTATCATCAGTATATCTGATGTTACTAATATATCTTCAAGCAATTTTAATGCCTATTCCTGCTTTTGATATTCCGAATGTCCAAGTAGTCTAGTAGATTAGTAGTAGAGTAATAGTATGATTGATAAGTGCTGTTTTTAAATGCATTGACATTGATTAAGAGAGGATACCATTCAAAAGCCAGTTTAAGTCGGTGACATTGAGGCATGTGCAATAAGTAAGTAAAAAGATCTGAAGGAAAATACTAAAAGTGAATAGGATGTTTTATGACCGAAAATGCACATGCTAACAGAAAGGAAGTTGGAGTATTATGCAATTTTGTTCTTAGGCAGAAACAGTCTTTCCTGAAATTGTTCCTTGCCAAGTATGTTTGAGCTATGATCTACAAGCATGATGGCTAAATGTCATGTATGGGTGAGGATTAAGGGTATTAAAGATACTGAAGTGCACTGAATTTTGGAAGGATTGTTGCCACTAGTGGGGGATGAGTTTATTTAGCGCTTTGTATTTGGGGTTTTATTTCTGTAAACCACTCAGAGTTACCATGAGTTAATTGGCTAGCCAGACAAATTTTCTTAATAAACAAAAATAAATATACAATATACTTCCCCTCTCCAGGTATTATAATCAAAATGTACAGGTAAACAGTTCAATAACTTGTTAATGCCCCATTTCTCACATTTATATGTTCCTGTGCATTATAAATCTGCAGATGGCAAATGATTATTCTTTCATTTGATGGCAATTTATTCATGCTTAGATTGATACATTCCTTCCATTGGGTTCTTGTGCTTTAGCAACTGCACTTCAGCTGAACATTTTTTCTCCCAATACCATCTTGAAGGCGATACAGAATTTTGCTGGGTTAGTATTAGTGTTTACTTAAATTGTGGAACACATAATCTTCTACACATATATAAAGACTGTACAAACTTGAAGTTCTTACAACCATTGCAAAATAATTGGCCTCCTTCTGCAAAATTTCTTTTTAGATTCACAGTTGCTGTTTTCTTTTGCACTTGGAAATTTTGGAGGAAGTTTCACAATTATAATACCTCCTGTATTGAGAGTAGATTCCGCAGATAGTCTCCATAGCTACCCTTTCAAGTAATGTTTTTTTATTACTCACCCAGAATGAATTCATTAGAAATTCCTTATATTTCTCACTATCACAATATAACATAAAGATTATTTGCAATTGAAAGCATGTGCATTTGCAAGTATAATTAACAACTTCTTGACTACTATTGATGAACAGTGTTGCTACTTGGATTGGTTTTGATTGGCTGAGGTCAATGCACTGTCATTCTGAACTGGTTTGTGGAAACGTGTTTGCTCACTGTCTTCTCCCCATCAACTTCCTCCTCCCATTCCCAGTTTTTTTCCATCTCTGATGCAATTTGCATGAAATGATCTAGAGCAGGGGTAAGGAGCTGTGACTCTTTTATGACTCGTGGACTTCAACTCCCAGAATTCCTGAGTCAGCATGGCTGGTTCAGGAATTCTGGGTATTGAAGTCCACAAGTCATAAAAGTGCCAAGGTTCTCTACCCCTGATCTAGAGGAATTATTCCACGAAATATTTCTTTAGCTGCATGTAGCAGCTTGGCTGTTGGACCATATGGCAAAATATCGATGAATCCTCAACATTATTGGACGCATACCCTTGTTTCTGGATTGAAGTTTTCAGCAATATATAAACCTTGCTGCTATTGTCCTCTTTATCATTAATTGCATGAGGCTCTGGGGACTTCGGATTTGTCTGAAGTGTACTTTGAACATCTCTCTAGCCAAGAACTTTTTCTGCAGTATTATTCTCAAAGATTATAAATATAAATACAGCTGCGTCATCAAGTTTCGTAGTGTTTCAAGGGATAAAATATACTTGAAAAGAAATATCATGTAGGTAAAAGGCAGAGCTGTATGTGGGAACATTATGTGTTTAAGATCCCAAAAATACATTGGAATGTTCAGTATACTGTGGAAAATACATAGTAAATTGTAATATCCTGCTGTATTTCAAATAGTAAAAACTATTTCTAATATTGATGGGAACATGAAAGAAAACAAGCAACTTTTTAAAAAGTCTTGAAAATTCACAAAGGAATCCAAAGGAATTGAAATAGCGGAGAAGTTAAGTATTTTAAATAAATTTGGCTCATTTTCAAAGCGAAAGTACAGAAAGAAGGTGAAAGTTTTTCATTTACAGCATGTTTGGAGAACGGAAGGAACAGCAGCAGAGGTTCCTCTTCTGGGTTTATATTTTTCCCCCTAAATGGTTTGCTTACTAACTGGTATTATGGATGATTAGGGAATGCAGGTAATTCTCATTTAGCAACCATTCATTCAGCAAGTTATGACAGTGCTGAATGACTGATACTTATGACCAGTCCCTGAAGTTCTGGCCATGCCAGCTCCTCTGTGGTCACATGATTGCTTGGCAAATGGCTCACACTTATAACAGTGGCAGCATCCTGAAGTCAGGTGATCACCATTTGCCACTTTCCCTGCCAGTTTCCCACAAGCAAAGTCAACAAGGAAGCCAACAGGGAAGGTTGCAAGTTGCTTTATGAATTGTTTTCCCCACCTCCTCCACACGGTAGTAGCTACCCCCAGCCCCACCACATTCATGCCATACCTTACCTGTCTGTCAGCAGCTTGTGAACCATCTGGGACTTGCTTAAGGACCCATAAACCTTGCTTAATGATGACAGAGGGAAATGCCAGGATTGCCATCGCTAAACAATATGGTCACATGATATTGCACTTTATGACTGCATTGATTAGTGCTAGAAATTCCAGTTGTAATTATCATTGTTAACTGAGGATTATCTGTAGAACAGATAACATACTGGGTTTTTAAAACAGTTCTTCAGTGAACCCAACCATCATTACAGGGTGTAGGAGTTGACCTAAGGAGGCATTCATTGTAATGCAACTAAAGGATTGTATCAGGTTTATTCTTAACCTAAATTAAGTCTATCATTAACTCCATATAAGACATGGAGATAATAGAGCAAATTTGAAAGGTTAAAAAAAGGAAATGTTTACCTGTGTACTCTGGGAAGCAGATAGTCAAAGCACTGTGGATGATCTTCTCTTCAAAAAGATCCTTCTTGTTGAGGAAAAGAATGATGGAAGTATCTGTGAACCACTTATTGTTACAGATACTATCAAACAGCTTCATACTTTCATGCATCCGATTCTGTCAAGACAGAGAACATTCTCAGCTGAAAAATGAACTTACTGCAAGAATATTGTTTTTGTAATGTTTAAATTAAGTTAACAAAAGACCTTTTCCTTATATTTATTGAACACCTCAGAAAATGTTTCAGTGACTGATGTCAACTTCATTATGCTGAAAGCATACTTCAGCATATGGTAGAGGCTTCATCCACTATCATTTCATTATGGTTTAAGTTCGATATTGACGATTTGGGGAAGACGAAATATGGTTTTAAAATGTAAACATTATTACGTAAAGAAGTATGGCTTTAGGAAGGGCGGGGCAGAGTAAATAATATTACTTTTTTATCATGGACCTACAATGCCAACCTGGATTTACAAGCATGGACTGATGCATGTGGTGTTTGCTCTTTGCTTATATACTGGTTCTCTCTTTTGGTGAAATGAAAGGCTGAGCAGTCTTACTCTGCATGTTCAAGATATAATGCTTGCATCAAGACATTTGTTTTCTATATGTTCCAGATGTTTTTGTCCTTTTACTTTTTGTCCTTCTGTTTGTTTTATCTTTTTTGCAATCTTTTTGTTAGTTTTTTTATATTAACAAAATGTGAAAAGGGTTATTTTAATTATTTATTTTTTTTAAAAAATATTTTCTTTATTTTAATTCTTGTTAGCTCCCTTGGATACTCACGTAAGTAGAAAGTCATCACATAAACTGAACAAATCAGCAAATACTCAAGAGACAGTTAATAGTTTCCTATATTTTTTTTAATTTTAATTCCATTTATATCTTGCCCTTCTCCGAAGACTCAGAGCGGCTTACAAGCTTAGCAGTAGCCTTCATTCTATGTATATGCCTGCTTGTTAGGGCTTTCACACACCCCCCAAGCGGCATTATTACAAAGTCAGCTTAATTGCCCCCAACAATCTGGGTCCTCATTTCATGTACAGTACATGCAGTTTTAAAACTCTGTGCACTCTTCAACCAGTACCATAAAGATGAATTACACACTGCTATTTTATGATGTTATAATACACAAAATGAAACCTAGTACTGTGAACAGCACTGGGGAATTGCTCTACATGGTGCAGCCCTTGAAGACACATGGATATTAGAGCTGGAACAGAATGAAGCAAGCAATAATAAGTAATATCAATATATCCATATTACAGCCCTGCTACATGAGCTGCTCTGCTTGCCAGTTAGCTTCTGGGTGCAATTCAAGGTGATGGTTATCATCTATATACATTACATGGTACTGGTCTAGCACCTAAAGACAACTATAATGTCTCCGATTGTGTCTAGTTATCCTGTTCATTTCAACAGAGTCAGTTTGCTTTGTGTCTCATCAATTAAACAAAATCATCTAGCAAGACCCAGAAAATTGTCCTTCTCTGTCATCACACCTGCCTTTTGGAACAACACCCTTCTGGAGATCCAAGTGATCCTCACCCTTATGCTGCCTCTAAAAACTTGTTTTCCTGAGGCCTTGCATTAAAATGTTTCAGGAGTGCACATTTTAATGGGGGTGGCAGATATGTTGCAATATGTTACATTGTCCTTTAGACAACTGTTGTGCTTTTATATAAAGTATCTTCATTTTATATATAACGTTGTTTACTTTTTAAAGTTGAGAAACCACTCATGCAGTAAGTTCGGAGTTGAACAGGCTAGGCATTTGACAAATGAATAGGTCAGATACAGTACCTGTCTTGCATGCAGACAACTGAATCTCTAGGTGACACAGGAAGAGCTAGTACAAAATTCTGCACAATAGACTAATGAGTAACTGTCAAATAAGTGTAGAAAATACTAAGCTTAAGGGATTAGTGATTTGACTTGATGTATGATAGCTTCATTTATTATGACTGCATCCTTACCATTTCTTCATCTTCAGCCAGAACTAAGTCATAGGCACTAAGAGCAACACAGAAGATAATGGCTGTAACTCCTTCAAAGCAATGGATCCATTTTTTTCTCTCAGACCTCTGGCCCCCAACATCAAACATCCTGCAAGCAAAATTACGGGGTTACTGATGTCAAACTGTAACTGTAGAAGCACATCACTGAAAATCAAAAAGGGCATTTATAAACATGGAAACAAAACATAACTTTGAAGAACTCAATGCATTTTCATTTACTAATGATACAACAAAAAAATTGAAAGTTAAAGTTATATCTGATGCTATTTTCATATCTAACCCTACAAACATCTCAATAAAGATAAAGTTCTCTTTGAGTCAAGCGTGTCTCCTACTGACTTCATGGACTTGTCCATGTGCTTTCCATGGAAACCGTACAGAATACGGTTTCTGCTTGTATGACTTTTCAGT
This sequence comes from Vipera berus, assembly GCF_964194415.1. Classification (NCBI taxonomy): domain Eukaryota; kingdom Metazoa; phylum Chordata; class Lepidosauria; order Squamata; family Viperidae; genus Vipera; species Vipera berus. Next base: position 218,332,723 of record NC_138203.1, read on the forward strand.
TGAAAACCTGGGCTGAAAAAACTTTCCAGTTTTCAGCCCAGGTATTCTCAAGCACTCTCCCATCCATTTTACTAATTAGGCTTCATCTAGCTTAGATTTGAGTCCAAACAATTATATCAGGGGTTATTATCTGAGGTAAATCAGTAATACAGTCTAAAAGTCTTGCAGAAGGTCCTCTATACAGACCAGTTGTTTAAACTGGGATGAAATGCTTGGATTTTCTCTGTACTATGCAACATACGAAAGAACAAATAGCATTTAGGAGTATTTCTTGATGTGTTTAAATGGGTAACTTTTTTTTCAGTCGTGAAGATAATATAGAATCCATATTTGGAAACTACACTTTGGCTGTTCAGTATACTGTCTTTAAAGTCAACAAAGTCCCCTATTCAGCAAAAACAGAATACTAATATACTTCAAATATAATAATACAATCATGGCAATTCTATTTTGATTCCCTTAAAAATACCTTTAGGTGTCCTGTAAAACTTTATTTTACTCGGGTGGGGGGAAGTGGAATACCCAAAAAGACAGATGCATGAATATATGGACAAGCACCATATATTCCAAGACAGGGATGCACTTCATGTGAAACTGACAACATCATGCATTTTATGAAACATGTAATTCAGCCTTGAGGCACAGACAAAAAAAAATGATTGCTGCTTCTTGAATGTACATAATTCTAAGAAAAAATGTTTTTCAACGGTAACTGCACAAAATGGTCTCTCTTAAAGAGTTTTATATCAAATCAAAGAGACTGTTTAGATATTTCTTACTATACACATTGAAAATTATTTTTAAATGCCTGTCTTGTTTTATTTATTTTAGAAAACAGCCCAGACATCAACAAAGAAAGCATAACAAAAGATCAAAATATAAATAAATCTAAACCAAATGTCCACAGTAATCAGCAGGAGAAATACATATTAAATATACTCAGGTTCGGCAGAGTTCTTAAAAGAAAAATAAATAATTTCTTCAGAAAATGAAGAACGACAAAAGCAGCTAAGCTGAAACATCTGTTTAAGAGCCTGTCCTGGATCTAAAAGTCTCAAGTACAGGAGCTCTGTGTGTCCCAAATGACTGAGAACCTCCATAGACATTCCCTTGTGAGTATTCCATTCATTCCAAGAAAGAACACGCCTTAAACTTTCATCACCTGAAACTCAGTCATGATTCCTATTAACATCTGCAAACATCTGTAATTAGTTGGTGTTTTTGTTTAAATATCAACAGTTATCAATTGGAAACCTAGGCTGCTCCTCTCAAATTTCATATGCATATTTATAGAAACTAATTTGAACACAATGTTTACTTAGTTATGGCTGCAGACCATTTGGTGCAGTATTTCTGAATTTATGTTGCATCTTCCAACCTCGGTTTGGGGAGAAGAGGAAATTGTTCTGTGCTAAAACTGCAAAAAAGTGTGTGGGCTGCAACACAATTATTTTCAACAGTTGCGTGAGGAAAATCTTTAATCTCCCTAATGGAGCAAGAAATCATATGATATTCCATGTTACTTAATGAACCATTGTCTAATAAGAATAAAAAGGTCCCTAATGGATTAGAAATTACCCTTTATAATTCTAGATGACTTCTCAATTAAGTTTTGTATGATTTTCATATCTTATCATGTTCGAAAGCTGAAATATTAGGTTCAATATTCCAATGACTACAGGTAAAGCATGGCAACTGGGCCCACTGATGTCATAAGAAAACATTAATACTTTAATTTTCAAAAGAACAATAAGAAAGCTTTCACAAATAACTCAAGTAAAATAATTAAACAATGGAAATTAGCTACCTTAGTAGATAGACAGATTCCCACACACACATACACACACATAACTTTTCATTCGTTGAACATTAAGATAGCCAGAGCAATGTTTTATGTTAGGCTACTTAGTGGTACAGAGACAAAGAAAAAGAAAAGGAGTCATATACACCTAGGAAGTCATAACCAAAAAAAAAGAAGGAAGAGGAAGGGGCTAGCTTAGCCACTACTGAATAAGAGTATTGACCCAGCTATACTTAGAATCTTGCACAACTGGATGAAATTCTGATTTACTTCCCTACACTTGCAGTTGCTCAAAGGTCTATAGCCGAAAGGAGTGGAACTGATCAGAACATTTTATTTAAGTACAATAGTGTTTGTTGAAAATGGAGATGAAGATGGAAGAAAAGGTTCATATATGCATACTTATGCAATATTTACTTGAGGGTTAAGAAAGCTATGGCCATCTCAAGTGTTCTTGACTCCAGTAGATATTAACTTGACATAACTAAGCAGAATATCAATCCAACTATATCTGAAGTGCCATAGGATATTTTATTCTAACATATGAAAATGGACTACAAGCTGTGAAAAGCAATTTATTTATGAAAGTATCCTCGGTTTTTGCATGTTAGAAGTAACTATTTTCTCATGGTATTTAATATGAGTAATTATTATTTCAGTTTATTTACACTTTATGACACAAAGCAGCTAACAACTAGAATAAAAACAGTAAGTTTTAGAAATATATACTGTATACTTTAAATAGAAAAAACAAGTACAATTGTTCAGGATCACATGATATAATTACATTAAGATTTTTAAAAACTTTTATCTTCACTTTGGATTACTGAAAATCATTCAGATACCAAACATACATGAAAAAATGCAGAATCAGACTTCCGGTCCTGCGCAGCAGCACAGCAGTCAAGGGGTTCGGGACTCCGTGCCTTTCAGCTGAGTTTCTTCATGTTAGGGGACCCTAAATGGGCCAGAAGCCGCCCCGAAGAGGCGGCAAAGAAGTAAGTAAGTCCCGGGGACCTCGGACAGACGGCAGTCGACCTGATCTGTCCAGGAGAAGGCTTCCAGAAACCAACAGGAGAAAGGCAAGCCTAACTTCAGAGTCTAACCCAAGCTGCAAGCAACCAAAGTCAAAAGCACTATTTTAAGCTGATTGAATCTGGGTAAGAACTTTGATTTTCTCTATCCTACTTATCAACTTTCCTGAAGAAAAAAAAATCCCATGAAGCAAAAAACCTCTAAAAGTGAAGGAGGGGAATTTTTGCTCCACCCTTTTACTAATGGAAGCGACGAATTAAGCCTTTTATGGATGACCAAAATGTATTGAAATGAAATGAAATGACTATAAAACTTAAATTTGGATGTTTGAAATTACTGAATGGTTAAGATTCTCATTTTTAAAGGCAATTTGTTTATTTTGAAAACTTGAAAAATAAACCAGTGCTGACATCTAATGGTGGATGAAGACTACGACAGCTATGGCTTTCATGCAGGACTTGGCAAAATCTGAAAAAAACTAATCTCTACTTGTGACCTTCAAAGCTCTAACAATAGAGAGCAGCTGTGACAAAAAAGAAAACAATATGGGCTGCAGACAAAGTGAGACTTACAAACTTCAGGGAACAAAAGAAAAAAAACTTTTTTGAACTTTCTGGATTACAAGTATCTATTTAACTCTGACCCCAAAGCTATTTGCAGAGAAAAGAAAATTTGGATTCTTGGTCATCATGGAAAATCAGAGATTTATAGAAAGCACCTATCAAGAAAAAATACTTTTCAAGAAGAGACATATGATATTTGCAACTAATTCAAATAACGATTTCAAACCACAAAGAAATCCAAAAAAACTTTGAAAATATAAACCAATTCATCTCCAATTTAACTTTACAACAACAAAAAAATCCCAGGAAACAACAACAGAGAAGGAACAGATAAAACAGACAACTGAATACAAATTTGAGGATAGAGACTTAAAGATGGAACCTAACAAAACAAAAAAGTATGATTTAACCCAAGTGGGGGGAAAAATTACAAAAAATACTGGATTTGGAAAAGGCAACATACTTTAACATCACAAAACAAATTTGAGGATAAGAAAAAAGATTGGACAAAATGGACAGCAGAGATGCCAGGAAAAACATTAGAACTGGAGAGACCAAAAAATGATAAGAGAAGCAGAGAGAAAAAGAAAAAGATTTTCAACAAAAATGAATGGGCAAATGCCTCTCACAAAGATCTTGTACTCGACTTACCTTTTATATCTACAGTAACACTTACAAGAATATGGAAAGATTCTTTGATTCAGCAGAACATATTGATTAAGAAAGATACTGGGCAAAAGAAAAAAGGCTAAAGTGAAAATTAAGAAAACAGACGATGGGCCTATCAGAGAGAATATTTAAAAAAGAAACACCTGTTTGAATACGGTTAAAGAAATAAAAAAATTTTCGATATGAATTTGATTTTAAGAGGGAAGAGCCCCTCAAGTAACATAGTACTTTCTTTTTCTTCTTTATTTCTTGATATGAGTAATATAAAATAGTAGGAATGGCTTATATAAAGGAAATGTTTTAGATATTTAAAGGTGATTGACTTTAAGAAAATTACAATGGATTAAAAATGTTTTGAATAAGAGTTAAAAGACTAGAGGACTAGATTTATTAAATGGAATATTTAAAGATTAAATATATTTCTAATTATGGTAAAAAGAACAATTTTGTTTTTGAAAATAAATATGTATTAACATGAGAAATAGGAAGTTTAAATAGCATACTATCTTTTTATTTTTTTTATTCTTATTCTTCTTTTTTTAGTCTTATTTATTCCTTAAGAAAAGTAAAAGTATTGGGTTGGCTTACATGAGAAAAAAAGACTTAAATATTTAAATGTAATTAACTTTGAGAAAAACTTAACCAGTAAGAATGTTTGGGACATTGAGGGAAAAACAAATGTAAACAAGAATTGTAAACAGGATCTATGATGAGACAACCAGAATAACTACATAGAAAAGGAATATTATATTGATATGATTATTATCTGTAGAAATATTAGAAAACATTTATATTCAATCATCATTCACTAAAATAACAAGAATTATATTAACTTAAGGTTGGTTATATGTGGATTATAGATGATAGAAATCAACTGTTAATGAATGTTTCTTAAATGTAAACCCAGATAACACATTGTTTACCAAATATTAAGGTGATTAGTTAAAATTAGTTAAAAATTAATAAAATATTTTTTTTAAAAAGAAAAAAATGCAGAATCAATAAAATAATGAGAAGGAATTCTTGGTAAAATCTAAATGATTATTTGAATAAATGGAAACCCCAATATCACTGCTAATATTGGTAATTTAATGTTCATGTTTAAATTTTATAGTTCTAGGACTAAATATTATATTCTTCTAAGAGCACTTTCAATCTTTCTATTAATAGAAAGATAGGGCGCGCAACTTGGGGGTCCTTCTAGATTCACAGCTCTCTTTAGAAGAGCATATCAGAGCTGTGACTAGGGGGGCCTTTGCCCAGGTTCGCCTGGTGCGCCAGTTGCGACCCTATCTAGACCGGGATGCCTTGCGTACAGTCACTCATGCGCTCGTGACTTCTCGTCTAAACTACTGTAATGCTCTCTACATGGGGCTGCCCTTGAAGTCCACTCGGAGGCTCCAACTGGTGCAGAATGCAGCCGCGCGAGTTGTGCTGGGTTTCCCGATACTCCCATGCTACACCTTTGCTCCGTGAGCTGCATTGGCTGCCGGTTGCTCTCCAGGTAAGATTCAAGGTGTTAGTAATGACTTACAAAGCCCTACATGGCATGGGTCCGGATTACCTATGGCAACACCTGCGGCCGGCGTCAACTTCCCTCCATCCAGTGCGCTCCCACAGAGAGGGCCTCCTCAGGGTGCCTCCGATCAAAGAATGTCGATTGGTGGCCCCCAGGGGGAGAGCGTTCTCTGTGGGCGCGCCAGACCTATGGAATCGCTTGCCGGTTGAGCTCCAGACGGCCCCCAACCTTCGCTCCTTCCGGCGCGATCTAAAAACGTATCTATTTGAGCAGTCTGACCTGGTCTGATGGGTTAGGGTTGGGGTTTTAAATACGTCTTAATTATTGTTTTAACCTTGGGCATTTATTTAATTGCTTTTAACTTTTGTATCCTGTTTTGTATTTATTGCCCTGTACACCGCCCTGAGTCCTTCGGGAGAAGGGTAGTATAAAATATAATAAATAAAATAAAATAATAAATAAATATTTTAAGGGTATTAGAGATTTCATTTTGCAAGAAATTGCAAATGAACTAGCCAAAACATCTAATACTAAAAAGCAGAAAGCAATGTATTAAGAAAAACCAACAACTTTATGGTATTTGCATTAAATATACTGAGATTGTTGTATGTCACTTAAGAAAGGTAAATATAAGATGAAAGTGACACGCAACAATCTCAATACATTCAATACCATAAAGTTCTTTTTTTAATACATTGATTTCTGCATTCTTCTAGCCAAGAAATGCATTCTTTTTGTATTTTTGTTGATTGCATTGTTTATGTTATGTCTTGTTTTTTATATGTTTTTTTTTTTGTTTAAATATATGTTTTCATAAAAGCAAATATTTTTTTTTTAAAAAAGAAAGAAATGTGTTACCCATGGCTGGAGATACAGTTTGTTTTCAGAAATGGGGGTGGTGAGCAGCAGAGGCAGGGGGGAAGTGGGAGACTGATTCTACTATGTTCTCAATGCTAGATACAAACTTACAGAACAGTGCCAAACTTTAACTCAGTTATAAATTCAATATCCTACATCCTCCTTGAAACTGATTCTGATCTGTGATCTGTGACTGAATTTTTCCTTAATTTAACACAAAGGTTTGGAAAAGAAAAGATTATATGTGGTTTATTCCTGACAGAGGCCATCAGGCAGTTTTTGATGGCTAAATGACTTGACACATTTCTGAACTTGAGGCAGTCACATTTCTGCACCCCAATAAAATTAATAATTCTCCTCTATGCGTAGTAATACCTCGCTCTAATCAAACTGAAATGATAATCAAGTTTTTTAACTTAGGTTAATGAGAAATGCTGCTCAAAAGTAGAATTTGGAACAGCATATGCATAGACCAGGGATGTCAAACTGCCGACCTACAGGCCGGATGTATCATGCCAAAACCACGCCCACCCCAGCTCTGGCAATGGGGGAAAAGTTGTGATATGTCATGTGACCTTGCGAGTTTGACACCCCTGGCGTAGACAGTCAGCTCCATGAAAAACATCTGGAATATGCAACAAGTAACAAAGGATCTCTCTCTCTCTCAAACACACACACACACAGAGACGAGGGGGAGAGGGGGGGAAATTGAAGGCAGGCAGGAAAGAATTCTGTCCAGTGTAACTTTTAGATTTCAAGAAATACCTTAAAAATGTCTTTATCTTGATCAAATTGCCACTATTTGACAGCCCTAACTTCCGAAAGAGAGAGAGAGAGAGAGAGAAAGAGAGAGAGAGAGAGAGAGAGAGAGAGAGAGAGAGAGAGAGAGAGAGAGAGAGAGAGAGAGAGAGAGAGAGAGAGAGAGGAGGGAGGGAGGGAGGGAGGGAGGGAGGGAGGGAGGGAGGGAGGGAGGGAGAGGGAGAGCAGAAAAGCTCTGAGAATTGGCAAGGGAACACTGCTGTGGGTGAGCTTCCTACCCTGCCAAAATTTTCTGTATGAATTCTTGCCACTTGAAACTCTGTTCTCAGAATAGCTTCCTGCCAGCCTTAACATGGCTGTTGAGACAGGCCACCGACTCCAAAGAGCAAGCCAACCATTCAGTTGAACAACAAGAAGAAGCTGAATGGGAATTCCATTTTTAGGCAACCAACTGACATACAAGCAAACACTACTTTCCTCCTGATAAAATGAAACACAACAGGATTTTTATAAACCCATATCAGATTCTCTACAGTTAAGTATTCGACAGCTTTTCCATATGTCAGGGAGATAGGGAGGCAGAAGAACACTCTTTGTTGCCACTACTATCCAAAAGTTTCTTTGCCCCACAAATATTGTTCTGAATACTCTTCAATACTTCCTAGTTTTGCCAGTGGAAAAAAAATGTACTAAACCAACTTAACCAACCTATAATTCTCAGGAAAAAAATGTTGTTTTCAATGTTAATTCATTATACATATGTCAAATGATTACTCTTGGTTTTTGGCAGGATAATCTTAAACTGACTCCCCTGAGAAGCATGATGTTTAAGATTCCCCTAATAGCATCCTTATTAACCACATCTAGTCATAATTTAATTATATTATTTGGCAGTTATTGGCCTGCGTGCTTCATACCCCCAATCCTTGTTGAGAACAACTCTTCTTTTCCTGACCTGTATTCCCACGATGTCCTGTTTTGCTTTGTCTACAAACTGTCTTGAATTTCTTTTCTTTTTTTTAAAGGGTTTTATTGGTTTTTATAAGGATGGGAAGGAAGAAGGAGGCATTTCTGAATTCAAAATCTTCAAGCTAGCAGCTTAAGACATTAGCATAATTTATGAAGCATGCAACCTTTCTTTGAACTCTCCAAGTCTTTGTTACTCTCTCTCTAAATTACCAGCCCTTAGCTCTGCCTCAGCTACTAGGGAAAGATTTACAACATGCTAATCAAAGCTCTCAGACTTGTAAATTGCTTTACTTTCTCTTTTCACCAATCTAGGATACAACTTGGGGAAAAAAATATTCCGCTAGGTGACATGAATAGATAGACTGGAACAAGTTAACAAGAGTACAAAAAGAAAAAGAAACTCGACCATTTAGAGACTCAAGAATGAATAATGAACATCTGATTAGAAAAAAAGATGTGTACTTCAAATACTTGCCTGAAGCAGAATATTTTTTTTGATACATAACCACAGAAATACAAATGAATGAATACAAATCTAAAAGCATTATTGATTTTATAACATTTTAAACATTAATGAAGGATAGAAATTCTGAATATGAATATAGCCTACATTTTTATTGGATTGGGGGGGGGGGGGGAAATGGGCATGAAAGAAAAGGAAAGTAATTACTGTGAGAAAGCTTTAAAAGACCCAATGGAAATAATAAAAAATGAACATAAAGAAAAAGGATATGGAAATTTGGAAAAGAATGAAAAGAACTGCACTGCAGAGAGACACTGAAGTCTTGTAGTTATAGGAGCATACTAAATGGTGTTGAGTGGAATAATGAAGTGAAAGAGGCCATATAGATATGAGGAGAAAATACATCATAGAAACCTGCCAAAAAAAAGTGACATTTTGATAATAGATATAGCAATTTAAAAACAAGATAATTGTAAAGAATTTTGTCAAAGAAATCAGATAACAATTAAAATAAAAAGAAATGTAGAATGATTCAGATAAGGAAGAAAAATGGTTTTAGAAATGGGTGAAGAGAACTAAACAATGACTCTCCAGCCAATTAACAGAATTAAAAATAATAATTGGGAATGAAGCTAAGGTAAGGAACCTTTGGAGATCTGTAGGGGTATTATAATGATGTCAGGAAAATGGAATTAATTCAAATGTCATAAGTACATGATGAAAGGAGATCATAAATGTGAAATATTTAAAAAATGATAAAGCTGCAATTATAGATGACATAGTTCAAGAAGTCTTAAAATATAAATGAAGTTTGCTTATGGAATGGCTGCGTAACTCATTTACACGTTTGTGAAAACTGAATCTGTGAACAGTGCGTAAATGTAACACTATGTGGGGAAAGAATCATAAACTAGGCAACTATCAGGTAAGAGGCATGGTAAATATCTCAGAAGGAATCCTCCCTAGTTTGTTTCTTGGATTGTAAAGGTAAGTGAGGAAGAGATGTATATTCAAAATTGCAAGATTCTATTAATGTAAACTACTAACTTTAGAATAAATGTTCTGGGTGTGCTTCTTGCCTCGACTACTTGCAAAGCTAATAGTAAGGCTAGTATCCTTCTCCTAATGCAAACAGAAATATGCATAAGTGAATTCAAAACCTAAAGAGGGATTAGCTAGTTAAGTATACTTGGGAAGATGGCAGAAATCTAATTTATGAGATTACCATAGTATAAACAAAATTTCTGAAGCCTTATTCCAGATGAAGGATTTGCAGGCCAGATTTTTGCTCTTCAACAATTTTAATGACTTAAATCTAATATCATAATTAGTTGCAGCATAATTTTAAATCGTATCATTTTGCATTTCTTCATAGAAATCTCTAATATTTCCCATCTATGACAAACTTAAATCCACCTGCAGGGAACTGTATCTATTCCCAAGTCCAGATAAAGGAAGAGGCTTGGTCTGTTGAGGAACCATAAAAACAGGCATGAACCTCTGGGAATGGAAAAGAAATGCCAGATTGAAAATAATAATATGTTCAGGCCTTTAGCGAATGTGTCAGGCACAGTCTGATGACTGAGGTCACAATGCTGATGAAAAACATCCAGCTGGCCAGACAAAAGGCAAAACTATGAAGTCAAGAAAATACCTTAAATTGGTTACTAGAAATGTCTGAACGTGCCTCCAGATAAGACACTGTGAAATAATAGTTTGTGACTGGACTAGAAAACCTCCAAGGTCCCTTCCGGCTCTATTCTGATTGATTGATTGATTGATTGATTGATTGAACCATATGGCATAAATTTTTTAATTGTGGCATTATCACATTTGTGACTTCCTTAATCTGGAAATTTCCACATGATCTTGTTTTACTCTGCTGGCTAGAATCATGCAGTGTTGGCTTTACTTGTAGACTGTGTAGTTTCCAAAAGTACTGGAACAGTACTTACAGTTGCAAGAAAAAGTATGTGAACCTTTTGGGATTACGTGGAGTTTTGCATGAATTGGCCATAAAATGCGCTCTAAACGTCATGTAAGTCACAACAATAGAAAAACACAGTCTGCTTAAAATAATACTACACAAATATTAGCTATTGTCATGTTTTAATTGAACATAAGATGGAGATATTTACAGTGCAGAGTGGAAAAAGTATGTAAACCCCTAGCCTAATGACTTCTCCAACAGCTAATTGGAGCCAGGAGTGAGCCAACCTTGACTCCAATCAGTGTGATGATATTGGATGTGTTGCTGACAGCTGTCCTGCCCTTTAAAAACACACACCTGTTTTGGGTTTACTGGTCTCAAGAAGCACTGTCTGATATGAACCATGCCTCGCAGAAAAGAGCTCTCAGAAGACCTACAATCAAAAATTGATGACTTGCATGAAGCTGGAAAGGGTTACAAAAGTATCTCCAGAAGCCTTGATGTTCATGTGTCCACGGCAAGACAGACTGTCTACAAATGGAGAAAGTTTAGCACTGTTGCCACTCTCCCTAGGCATGGTCATCCAAGAAGAATCCTAGAGTGTCAGCTAAAGACCTACAGAAATCTCTGGCACATGCTAACATTTTTGTTGACACATCTACAATAAGGAAAACATTAAACAAGAATGGAGTACATGGAAGGACACCACGGATGAAGCCATTGCTGTCCAAAAAAAATATTGCAGCACATTTGAAGTTTGCAAAAGAGCACCTGGATGTTCCACAGCACTACTGGCAAAATATACTGTGGACAGATGAAACCAAAATTGAGTTGTTTGGGAAAAACACACAACACTATGTGTGGAGAAAAAAAGGCACAGCACACCAACATCAAAACCTCATCCCCACTGTAAAACATGGCGGAGGGAGCATCATGGTTTGGGGCTGCTTTGCTGCCTCAGGGCCTGGATGGATTGTTGTCATTGATGGGAAAATGAATTCCAGAGTTTATCAGGGCATTTTGCAGGAAAACATACAACGATCTGTCCGCCAACTGAAGCTCCGCAGAGGATGGGTGATGCAACAGGACAATGACCCAAAGCATACAAGTAATTCAACAAAACAATGGCTTCAACAGAACAGAATACACCACCTGGAGTGGCCCAGTCAGAGTCCTGACCTCAACCCGATTGAAATGCTGTGGCATGACCTTAAGAGAGCGATTCACACCAGACATCCCAAAAATATTGCTACACTGAAACAGTTTTGTGAAGAGGAATGGTCCAAAATTACTCCAGATCGTTGTGCAGGTCTGATCTGCAACTACAGGAAACGTTTGGTTGAGGTTATTGCTGCCAAAGGAGGGTCAATCAGTTATTAAGTCCAAAGGTTCACATACTTTTTCCACCCTGCACTGTGAATGTTTCCATCTTATGTTCAATTATAACATGACAACAGCTAATGTTTGTGTAGTATTTTAAGCAGACTGTGTTTTTCTATTGTTGTGACTTACATGACGTTTAGAGCGCATTTTATGGCCAATTCATGCAAAACTCCATGTAATCCCAAAGGGTTCACATACTTTTTCTTGCAACTGTAAACAGACTCAATTTGACTGGCACTTTTGCTCCTTTCAGGAACAATAAAATCATATAGAGGAGAGGAGATCAATCCTGACTGCTCTTTAGGAGGCCAGATCCTGAAGCTAAAACTCAAGTACTTTGGCCACCTAATGAGAAGGAAGGACTCACTGGAGAAGAGCCTAATGCTGGGAAAGATCGAGGGCAATAGAAGAAGGGGACGACAGAGAATGAGGTGGCTGGATGGAGTCACTGAAGCAGTAGGCGTGAGCTTAAATGGGCTCCAGAAGATGGTAGAGGACAGGAAGGCCTGGAGGAATGTTGTCCATAGGGTCGCGATGGGTCGGACACGACTTCGCAGCTAACAACAACAACAACAAAATCATATATAATTGCAACTTTGGCTTCTAGAGGAATAAGCATAGATAGGGCAAAAGAACAATTCTATGCACAGTTAGAAATTATCCTGAATTGGTATTTTTGTAGTTCTGTTTCCAGTTTTTTGTGTTCTTCCTCTACTTTTTTGATATTGTCTTTTCTTTTTATTTTCATTGGCCATGTATGCAATTGCGGTTCCTCTCATGACTGCCTTGGCCATATCCCACAGGTTTTGGGTGTTAGTCACCTCTTTCTTATTAGTCTGGAAGTATATCCGCATTTGTTCTTCCATCTTATACTTAAATTCTTTTTGATTTAAGATTGCCTTTTTTAGGGATCACCTCGTTATCTTTTGTCCTTTCCATTTAATTATAATGGGATTGTGGTCTGCCCATGTATTAATATCTATTGTTACATCATCTACATCTGAATTTAATTCTTTCATTGTCCAGACCATGTCAATTCTAGACCACGATTGGTGACGCCCTGAATAATATGTGAATTGCTTTGCATTCAAATTTCTCTCCTTCCAACTGTCCTGGATATTAAGTTCCTCCACCATTTTAAAAAAAGTACCGAGTAATGTTCTTCTGGTTCATTCCTTACTTCCTCACACTTATAATCTAATTCTCTGTCTACAATTGCATTGAAATCGCCAATTAAGCAAATATTCTCATATTCAGTATCACCAATAACCTTATGTAGTTTCTTATAAAATTGTCTTTGTCTCTCACTGAGGGCATAAATTCCTACCAGGGCGACTTTTTTTTCATTCAGGGAAATTTCAATTATCAATATTCTACCTTCCTCGTTTTGATAGATTCGTTTTGCTGGAATTCTTTCCCTGGCATATATCACAATTCCTCCTTTTTTCTGTTGTGAGAGTGATACAAATTTAGTTCCTAACTTAGGGTAGTTTAATAAATCTTGGTGCTGGTTCTTTATATGTGTTTCTTGTAAAATTATTATGTCTAAGTTTTTCTTACTGAGCTTGTTCAAAATTTTATTTCTCTTAGCCGGGGAGTTTAAACCGTTTATGTTTAATGATAGTGCTGTTAGTTCTTCCACATTACTGCCTATATTTTGATCTTGTCGCTCTCTTCCTTAAATTCTTTGAGTCTGCTTTCATCATCATTGCCATAGTTCATTTTTTCTCTTCTCTCGGTTTCCCGTTCTTTGCCTTGTGATTCTCGTGTCTTTGTGTTATGTCTCTCTGTAGTGTCCTCTTCTCTTAGTTCTCTTTCTTCTAATTCATCTTCGTTGCCTAGATACTGCTGAAAAAATTCTTCTGCTTTGTCTATCGTATCCAGCCTATGTCTTTTTTCTTGCCAGGTCATCAGGATCCCTTCCAGCATTAACCACTAACATTGATGTTTTGTCTTATTAATTTCAATGTGACGTGTTGATAGGGCCTTCTTAAATCTCTTACCCTCCTGGGGACTTGTTTGAGAACTGTTAGTTCTTTTCTGTGTTCTATCGGGTCGTCTCTAGTTCTGTGCAAGATCTCGTCTCTGATTGACTTCTTAACGAATCTAATATGAATTTCCTTAGGTAAGTTATTTCTTCTCGCATAATTTGTGTGGATTCTATATATTTCATCGATTTCATTTGCCAATTCTTCTTTCCCGGTCCCTAAGGCCCTCGCTAACAAATCTGTCATCATTTCTGGGAGATCCTTCCCTTTCTCTTCTTTCATGTTTTGAAAACATAGGTAATGGTCTGCTTTCTCTGTTTCAAACAAGATAACAGTTTTTTCTAATTCTTTGTTTGCTTGTGAGAGTTTTTCATTCATTTCATCTACTCTTCTTTCTTTCTTATTAATTCTATCTTCCATTTCTAATAATTTCTGTTCATTTTTCAATATTTGTTGTTGGAAACATTCAAATTTTCTGTCTATTGCTCCCATCTTCTCTTTAAGTTCTCTGGTATCGTTCCTTATTTCACCTATTTCTTTTTTTCAAATCCTCGTGGTTTCTCAGCATAACCTCTTGCATAAATTGTAACACTGATTGTAGATCTTTGAGTGAACCTGCTCTCTCACGTGACATTATCTCTTCTATCGATCTTTGCCCTGCTGAGCTTAGTTCCACCGATGTAGCTTGGGTTATCTGCCTTCTTCCAGCCCCAGCTCTCGTTAGGTTGGGAATGCTTGTCATCTTTCGAAATGACGTCAACCAGCCCTCCCCCTTGTGTACAATCTTTGTCTTTCCCTCTGCCACACCTGAAAAATTTATTCTTCTTCTAAAGTTATAGTCACTGATACTTTATATCTTAACAATAATATATTCTGTTGCTAACACAATATAAAACCTCTTGCACTAACACTTCTAATATGCAATAATTAACGGTCTGGTATATTAATCAATTTCAAATGTTCATATTCCACTGCAATTCTAATTTATCTATATAATAATATATAACAATAATATAACAATAGGTTTACCTAAGTATTGTAACAGGTATTCAATTCATTAGCAATATAGACCAGGTTTTACAATTAAATAAATAAATAAATAAATAAACCTTTATTGTCAAAGTACAACATGTGTACATTGAGATTAGCTGAGCCTCCCCCCGTGCTCTCTCCCCCCAACACACAGTGACAACAAACCCTCCATCCCACCACACTATGTGAACCAACTACACCACACACCGGCCTCCCAAGTCAATTCTGCATAAGATTATGTCCCATTTAAAAGCCTAACAGCCCACGGATAAAAGCTATTTTTCAGCCTGTTGGTACAGCTGGCTATATTCCTATATCTCCTACCGGATGGTAGGAAAGTAAAGAGATACCGTCCAGGGTGTGAGTCATCCCTGAGAATCTTCCTCACTCTTCCAAGGCAACGAGCCCTGGCGATGTCATCCAGTGGTGTCAGGGAACAGCCCAGAATGTCTTGTGCTGTGCTCACTACCCTCTGTAATACTTTCCTATCTGCGGCTGTCAGACCAGCATACCAAACCACAATACCATACGAGAGGACGCTCTCTATAGTAGACCGGTAAAAGAGGGTCATTAGCTGTTGTTCTACCCTGTTCTTCTGCAAGACCCTAAGAAAGTGAAGCCTCTGTTGGGCCTTTCTAGCCACCTAAGTTGTGTTAACTTTCCAGGTCAGATCTTCACAGAGGTAGACTCCCAGAAATTTAAAGGAGGAAACTCTCTCTACACAGTTCTCCCCGATGTAAAGTGGGGCAGGTTCCTCCTTTTTTCTCCGGAAGTCTAACACCATCTCTTTCGTCTTGCCGATGTTTAGGTGCAAGTTGTTGTTACTACACCATATGGATAGTTTTTGTACCTCCGTCCTATATGCTGTCTCATCCCCACCTGTAATAAGACCCACCACAGTTGTATCATCTGTGAACTTGATGCAGTGGATGGGTCAGATGATACACAATCCTAAGTGTATAAATATATTAATTAATATTAATCTCTTAACAGTTATAGATGTTGATATGTTCGGGAAGGTAGGCAAGTAAATGATTTTTCTCACCCTCCTTAAGCTTTCAACCTTTTGTTCCTAGTTAGTCTCTTCCAATTCAATCATGCAATGAGTTATATTCAATTAGTTCTTATTTGTCTGAACTCTCAGTTCAGTCACAGCTTATCCTTTTTGTTTTTAGAATATTTTTAAGGCAATTTCTTTACTTCTTAACTTGTGTCACTCTTCCCTCATTCAATACTAATTAGTTCTCAGTTCTTACTCAAAATGTCCGTTCTCTCTGCTCAGTCAGCTCTGTTGCTCTCCAGGTTTTTTTAACTTCTTCTTAGCTTTATTGCAAGAGCAAAAAAGAGAAACCACCCTTGTTCGTTAATCCTTGTGGCTTATCAGTCTGTTGCTTTAAGGTAAAGCCTCTTTTTCCCCCTGTCTCTTTATCGCCACTATCTGACAGGGGAGGTAGTTTTTCCCTTTGGGGTGTCCCTTCTCTTCTTTTCTTCTTCAAAATTCTCCAGAATGATTTTATGCTCTGGAACACTTGCGAGGGTTCGCTAGGTACTCACGCCACCAGGTTAGTTGTATCATTGTCCCTCTAATTCACTGCTATTTCTGTCCAGCTGACAGCTGTCATTTCTTCACGGCCACCATATTGGGTTGTCTCCTTCTCCCGGCTGACTTCTCCGTGGCTTTCCTGCTTTTTACGATTTGGACTGCCGTCCAGAATCATTCAGCTGGGCGCCTCCTTTTCCAATTTCCCTCCAAGAGATCTGGGGCTTTAAAAAAAACCACCAGGCACAGAGAAGTGGCTGTGGAATCGGCGCACTCATTCGGAGCGGTGTCTCAACACAGCCATTCCGTTTTGACAGCTGGCCTCCTGATTACATAATTTAGAAAGTGCCTCAATAGTTATGGGGTTGGACTTTAAACGCTAGTTTTGGGTTTCATGTTTTAATGTTTTTTTTATTAAAAAGTTTTACAATACATTTTATCTTTAACAAACCAAAAAAAAAGAAAAAAAAACCCTCCCAACCCCCTCCCCCCCACCCTCTTCCCCCTCCCCAACCCTCCCCAACCCCTCCCTCCCTTTCCCCCCCCCCCCCCGCTTCCCAGAGCAAAATACAGGGTATAAAAATACAAACAATCATAATCTAACTTACGCAAACAATCCTAAACTATTTAAACTTTAACTCATATAAGAAAACTCCAAACATATATATATATATATCATATCAATAATTATACAAATACAAAATAATACTTTCCAATCTAATACCAAAACACAGGGTATAAAAATACAAACAATCATGATCTAACTTACGCAAACAATCCTAAACTATTCAAACTATCAAACTTTAACTCATATAGGTAAATTCCAAACATACATATATATATCATATCAATGATTATTCAAATACAAAATAATACCTTCCAATCTGATACCCAATAAAAACAATCTCAAATAAACCAATTTATATCAATTGTCTAAAACTATTCCTCATTCCAACTAAGCTTTAAATTCACATTATCCTAATGTGTTATACAGCTTAAAATACCATAGATTACTTTCCAAACTTAAGAAATTTTTATATAATCACATCATTCTTATATTCTTATATTCTATTACCTATTCCAATATTACCCATAAAAATATTACAAATTAACTTCAATCACAAAGAAAACAATTTATATCAATTTTATAAAACTATTCTTCTGTCCAACTAAAAGCTTAAAATTTTTCATCCAAATAACAAATCATAACCTACAGAATATCAATAAACACTACTACAAATCTTCCCAATTAACTTTTCATAATCATCTTAGAACTAAAAAATTTTAAATTTTAGAATGTGTTTATTGTTTAGGGCTATTTAATTTAATTCTATTTTAATTTTTATACATTATGTGTTATTTATAGTGTTTTAATTGCCCTGTACACCGCCCCGAGTCCCTTCGGAGAGGGGCGGTATATAAATCCAAATAAATAAATAAATAAATAAATAAATAAATAAATAAATAAATAAATAAATAAATAAATAAATAAATAAATAAATAAATAAATAAATAAATAAATAAATAAATAAATAAATAAATAAATTTTCTTCACTAAAATTACCAATTTCTATCCTAGTGAGATATGGGAAAGGTTATTTTTTTTAAAAAAACCAACAACATAACTTTTAAAATACGTCTTGTAATAATGGTTTAATACATTATCTAATGCAATTTTTACCTGTTTTTCCTTCAGGAATGACCCTGAGTAAAGCATACTCATTTAAAATGATGCTGCAATATCAACTCTTCTAAATTATTCATGTAAAATAGTTATAAGACAATTGTATAATTTTTGGTAGATAATAAAGGCTCTATGTTTAATACAATGACTAAATGTGTTCTGTACTAAAATGGTAGCAAAAATTCTATTTCCCTGTTCTTTAGAAGGGGAGCAAACTGACTTTAGGGGGTGTTCTTGATGCTCTTTGAGCTTGGTTGTTTTGGGTCATTACCAAAACTACCACAGGTAACGTCATCAGTGCTAGTCAAGGATAAAGCAAAAATTTGGAACAGATCTTTTGCTTTGGCATCTTTACCTGAAGAATATTTTTTCCACTGTATTGTCTTCCCCAGAGAGCTTTTAATTCTCACAAATTCAACTGTTTTGCTGTAAATGTTACTCATATAGTACACACTACCTAAATCTCCCTCTGTACTATCACAGCTGTTCTTTCTATACAGTATGCACACACACTTTTTGAAGTTCTTCCTAAAGACTGCTCTGGTAATTTAAAAAAGGCCATTTATTTTTCCTTCCCTTTTGCTGCATGGAGTTAAATGTACTGAGTGTTAACTTCTTGAGAGAAGACTGCAGCTAATTCTGTCAACGATCAAACTGGATTATGTCAGATGAAAGCAGTAATGATGAGATCAGCCCAGAATCTGCTATTGCAGAGGAAAATACTGCACAGGTTTTGGGACTCATTCTGCTTTCATCTCCTTATCAAATTATGCTAACTGTTCCATATCAAAAGAGCCTAAGTTCTGAACTTTTAATTACCAAATATCATTCATAAAGGTGAAAACTGAACAACAATCTTCTTCATCCTTCCCAGAAGTCTTTATTCATTACTAAACAGCTAAGATTGTCAAGGATATCTCTGTTTGTAGCAGCCTGTTTAAAGCTCAAAGCAGGTGAGGAATGATATTTCCATATACACTATTCATTCACATACAAATATGCCTAATGGTTTCAGAATTGTTGGTATATAAAAGTGATCTTTCCTGCTTTTGCACTCACAACCTTATAAGCCCCACTTCCTCCTAGTAGATTTAAGTACCGTATATACTTGAGTATAAGCCGACTCGAGTATAAGCCGAGACCCCCAATTTCACCCCCAAAAACTGGAAAAAGTTATTGACTCGAGTATAAGCCGATCCGCCGTTCTGCAAGCCTCTGCCGCCAGCAGAGGCTCGATCCGCCATTTTGCAAGCCTGAATACACAGGAATACCCTGTGTGGCCGCGGCTCGTCGGCAGGTCTCCGTTCCTCCTGCCGACCTTTGGGGAGGTTTGGGCGCCTCCCCAAACCTCCCCAAACCTCGGCAGGTCTCCGTTCCTCCTGCCGACCTTTGGGGAGGTTTGGGCGCCTCCCCAAACCTCCCCAAACCTCGGCAGGTCTCCGTTCCTCCTGCCGACCTTTGGGGAGGTTTGGGCGCCTCCCCAAACCTCGGCAGGTCTCCGTTCCTCCTGCCGACCTTTGGGGAGGTTTGGGCGCCTCCCCAAACCTCGGCAGGTCTCCGTTCCTCCTGCCGACCTTTGGGGAGGTTTGGGCGCCTCCCCAAACCTCGGCAGGTCTCCGTTCCTCCTGCCGACCTTTGGGGAGGTTTGGGCGCCTCCCCAAACCTCGGCAGGTCTCCGTTCCTCCTGCCGACCTTTGGGGAGGTTTGGGCGCCTCCCCAAACCTCCCCAAACCTCGGCAGGTCTCCGTTCCTCCGCGCAGACCTGCCGACCTTTGGGGAGGTTTGGGCGCCTCCCCAAACCTCCC
Organism: Vipera berus; assembly: GCF_964194415.1. NCBI lineage: Eukaryota > Metazoa > Chordata > Lepidosauria > Squamata > Viperidae > Vipera > Vipera berus. Next base: position 218,352,721 of record NC_138203.1, read on the forward strand.
CAAACCTCGGCAGGTCTCCGTTCCTCCTGCCGACCTTTGGGGAGGTTTGGGCGCCTCCCCAAACCTCCCCAAACCTCGGCAGGTCTCCGTTCCTCCTGCCGACCTTTGGGGAGGTTTGGGCGCCTCCCCAAACCTCCCCAAACCTCGGCAGGTCTCCGTTCCTCCTGCCGACCTTTGGGGAGGTTTGGGCGCCTCCCCAAACCTCCCCAAACCTCGGCAGGTCTCCGTTCCTCCTGCCGACCTTTGGGGAGGTTTGGGCGCCTCCCCAAACCTCGGCAGGTCTCCGTTCCTCCGCGCAGACCTGCCGACCTTTGGGGAGGTTTGGGCGCCTCCCCAAACCTCCCCAAACCTCGGCAGGTCTCCGTTCTTCCTGCCGACCTTTGGGGAGGTTTGGGCGCCTCCCCAAACCTCGGCAGGTCTCCGTTCCTCCTGCCGACCTTTGGGGAGGTTTGGGCGCCTCCCCAAACCTCCCCAAACCTCGGCAGGTCTCCGTTCTTCCTGCCGACCTTTGGGGAGGTTTGGGCGCCTCCCCAAACCTCGGCAGGTCTCCGTTCCTCCGCGCAGACCTGCCGACCTTTGGGGAGGTTTGGGCGCCTCCCCAAACGTCCCCAAACCTCGGCAGGTCTCCGTTCCTGTTTGGGGAGGTTTGGGCGCCTCCCCAAACCTCGGCAGGTCTCCGTTCCTCCGCACAGACCTGCCGACCTTTGGGGAGGTTTGGGCGCCTCCCCAAACGTCCCCAAACCTCGGCAGGTCTCCGTTCCTGTTTGGGGAGGTTTGGGCGCCTCCCCAAACCTCCCCAAACCTCGGCAGGTCTCCGTTCCTCCGCGCAGACCTGCCGACCTTTGGGGAGGTTTGGGCGCCTCCCCAAACCTCCCCAAACCTCGGCAGGTCTCCGTTCCTGTTTGGGGAGGTTTGGGCGCCTCCCCAAACGTCCCCAAACCTCGGCAGGTCTCCGTTCCTCCGCGCAGACCTGCCGACCTTTGGGGAGGTTTGGGCGCCTCCCCAAACGTCCCCAAACCTCGGCAGGTCTCCGTTCCTCCTGCCGACCTTTGGGGAGGTTTGGGCGCCTCCCCAAACCTCCCCAAACGTCGGCAGGTCTGCGCGGAGGAACGGAGACCTGCCGAGGTTTGGGGAGGTTTGGGGAGGCGCCCAAACATCCCCAAACAGGAACGGAGACCTGCCGAGGTTTGGGGACGTTTGGGGAGGCGCCCAAACCTCCCCAAAGGTCGGCAGGTCTGCGCGGAGGAACGGAGACCTGCCGAGGTTTGGGGAGGTTTGGGGAGGCGCCCAAACCTCCCCAAACAGGAACGGAGACCTGCCGAGGTTTGGGGAGGTTTGGGGAGGCGCCCAAACCTCCCCAAAGGTCGGCAGGTCTGCGCGGAGGAACGGAGACCTGCCGAGGTTTGGGGTGGTTTGGGGAGGCGCCCAAACCTCCCCAAAGGTCGGCAGGAGGAACGGAGACCTGCCGAGGTTTGGGGAGGTTTGGGGAGGCGCCCAAACCTCCCCAAAGGTCGGCAGGAGGAACGGAGACCTGCCGAGGTTTGGGGACGTTTGGGGAGGCGCCCAAACCTCCCCAAAGGTCGGCAGGTCTGCGCGGAGGAACGGAGACCTGCCGAGGTTTGGGGAGGTTTGGGGAGGCGCCCAAACCTCCCCAAACAGGAACGGAGACCTGCCGAGGTTTGGGGACGTTTGGGGAGGCGCCCAAACCTCCCCAAAGGTCGGCAGGTCTGCGCGGAGGAACGGAGACCTGCCGAGGTTTGGGGAGGTTTGGGGAGGCGCCCAAACCTCCCCAAACAGGAACGGAGACCTGCCGAGGTTTGGGGACGTTTGGGGAGGCGCCCAAACCTCCCCAAAGGTCGGCAGGTCTGCGCGGAGGAACGGAGACCTGCCGAGGTTTGGGGAGGTTTGGGGAGGCGCCCAAACCTCCCCAAACAGGAACGGAGACCTGCCGAGGTTTGGGGAGGTTTGGGGAGGCGCCCAAACCTCCCCAAACGTCGGCAGGTCTGCGCGGAGGAACGGAGACCTGCCGAGGTTTGGGGAGGTTTGGGGAGGCGCCCAAACCTCCCCAAACAGGAACGGAGACCTGCCGAGGTTTGGGGACGTTTGGGGAGGCGCCCAAACCTCCCCAAAGGTCGGCAGGTCTGCGCGGAGGAACGGAGACCTGCCGAGGTTTGGGGAGGCGCCCAAACCTCCCCAAACAGGAACGGAGACCTGCCGAGGTTTGGGGAGGTTTGGGGAGGCGCCCAAACCTCCCCAAACGTCGGCAGGTCTGCGCGGAGGAACGGAGACCTGCCGAGGTTTGGGGAGGCGCCCAAACCTCCCCAAACAGGAACGGAGACCTGCCGAGGTTTGGGGAGGTTTGGGGAGGCGCCCAAACCTCCCCAAAGGTCGGCAGGAAGAACGGAGACCTGCCGAGGTTTGGGGAGGTTTGGGGAGGCGCCCAAACCTCCCAAACAGGAACGGAGACCTGCCGAGGTTTGGGGAGGTTTGGGGAGGCGCCCAAACCTCCCCAAACGTCGGCAGGAGGAACGGAGACCTGCCGAGGTTTGGGGAGGCGCCCAAACCTCCCCAAAGGTCGGCAGGAGGAACGGAGACCTGCCGAGGTTTGGGGAGGTTTGGGGAGGCGCCCAAACCTCCCCAAAGGTCGGCAGGAGGAACGGAGACCTGCCGAGGTTTGGGGAGGTTTGGGGAGGCGCCCAAACCTCCCCAAAGGTCGGCAGGAGGAACGGAGACCTGCCGAGGTTTGGGGAGGTTTGGGGAGGCGCCCAAACCTCCCCAAACGTCGGCAGGTCTGCGCGGAGGAACGGAGACCTGCCGAGGTTTGGGGAGGCGCCCAAACCTCCCCAAACGTCGGCAAGTCTCCGTTCCTCCGCGCCCTGCCTGCCTGCTTCTTTCCGCTGCGGAAAGAAGCAGGCAGGCAAGGCGCGGAGTTTGGGGAGGTGCGCGCGCACCTCCCCAAACCTCCCCAAACTTCGGCAGGTCTCGGACGGCGGTGGCTTGGGAGAGGTGCGGGCGATCCCGGAAGCACCAAAGCCTCGGCCGCGCACAAGTCCTCGGTAAGTTTTTTTGTTGACTGGAGTATAAGCCGAAGTGGAATTTTTCAGCCCAAAAAGTGGGCTGAAAAATTCGGCTTATACTCAAGTATATACGGTAATAATGTGCAGCAGTTTAATTATATAGGTCTTATAAATTACAATATTCCCTGCAAGATGCATATAACATGGTACCTCTGCATTACATGCACAGAGAGCCAAAATCCAACTTCATCCTTTGGCTGCAATGAGTTCCTTTTGTCAAAAACAAACGTATAATTTTATGAACTTACTTGAAATGCAAGTCCTTGAAGGTAAAATGAGTCTCTACAATGCCTGTAGTCTTCACTCTGGTTCTCAGCACATCTTGCTGGGTTGGAATATAATCCATTCTGCCTATCCTCTCCAAATCATTCAGGTAGCTGCAGAAAAAAAATGTTGGGAGTTAACAAACTATCTTACCTGATGTCCTCAAGATGTACTAAACTATATACCAGCTTAGTAAGCGCTATCATTCGCAGCCAGCATAGCTATTATCTCATACCCTGAAGAAAGCTGCTTTAGAAAAATGAAACCTGTTTCTATTGATCCAACAGAGATAAGACCTTTTTTTAAAGGGGGAGTGGGGGGAGAGATAGAAGGGAACAGAATAATTCTCCTTATTCCATGTGTCTTAATTCTCACAGAGTATCTCTTCCTAATCAGTTGTCCTAAAGGGGCTTTTTCCAAAACGCAACTCGACTTTCTTGGTTTTTTTCTCTGAAAATATTTCACGTCTCACCCAAGAAGTTTCTTCAGTTCTAACTGAAAAACCAACTTCAATTCTAATTCCCTAATCAGTTATTTCCATATGAATGGAGACTAGCATGCCAACTGTGTATAAAAGTACCTCAAGTCAAAGGTGAAAAACACAAAGGGACATTTTACCCCGCATGGTGGATTTGTGAAAAAGCCATGAAATTCTAGATACAAATATATATATAATTATACAAAGAATGTTAAAGATTACCATTGCAAAGAAATCAGATTTTTTAAAATTTGAAGTAATGAATATTTAATTAGAAAATACTCATGGAAGATTAGTTTTGTATATGGTAATGGCAGCAAGTTTATTATATGCACAAAGATGGAAGAGATTTACTTTGTCCATCCTAGTTTATGGAACTCCTCCTCTCCCCCACCATTCCCAAGCCCAGAGATATGAATAGTCCCAATTTTGTCTGTTATTATTATATAAGGCAGCTGAGGCAATTAAGAGGCCCTCAGGCCCCTAATAATGTTGAATCACAACAGTCATCTATATTTAATTTTGGGGTTTGCTATACACTAACGAGAATCTTCTGGGATTGGACTGACTATCATTATTGAAATAAGAGTGAGGAAAATAGAATCCTACATTGCCAGCTAAGATATATCACTCTCTCCAAAATTCTTCTGAAATGTTCCTACCTCAAACCTACACAAAAAATCAGTTCCCCCACCCCGTCTCTCACTTGTAACCTCCGATAGTATTTTTAGGATGAGATAAAAGCAGTACAAGAGATGTAATTAAGAAAGCTATTTCATGAAGTTTGACAAATGTCAACTGATGTTCAGGCCACCATTTTGATACAAGTTCACGCTGATATAAATCTTAAAAATTTTTGCTGAATTGTAAAATGGCTGATCTTGCCACTATCATTGCACATTTTGTAGTTCAGACTTTGTACTTCAAATTTTATAAAAATAATAGAGGAAGAAAAAGTCACTAAAAGGGAAGTTCAATTTTGGCAAAACTGAAGTGGTGTTACAATGAAAGAAGCTACTTCATTATGCTTAACTGTGCAACACTTGGAACTAGCAGGTGTCTAACATTCTTGAGAAAGATACCCAGGTTTGCAGTCCAGTCACCCACCATCATTTTAAATCAGTTATGGCTGCCTAATAACATACGTTCGATAGAATTTTCTGGAAAGAGGAAAATATTCATCACTATGGCAACAAACCAGAGAAAATGTGCAAATGCAGAAACAATTTACAGCTACGTGCCGTTTAAAGTCAAAACACCACAGCTCTCCTTCCTAATAGCAAAAGGGAAGTCTTTGGGGAAAAGGAAGGGGACAGTTAGTGGAGTGTTTCAGGCAGAAAACATCAGAGTAAGAAAATAAAACCTCTCTCAAAGGCCAAATGTTTTTGATATTATAATTCCAAAAAAAATTATTTCTATTGCCTCAAAATCAAATACCAGTTAAGCAACTTTAATGCTTTCCAGCTCCTTACTGTATTATTGCCCAAATTATTTTATTATATATTACCATTTTATAACAAAAGATTTCTGGGCAGCTCACATGATGGGTAATATGGTCCCAAGCCATTTATGATTAAAAGATGATGGAAGAGTTGCAATAGAAAAGATTTGACAGAAGAAAAATGAAACATATTACCGAGTCTGTGCTTCAAATTCTTCTTCTAATAAAAAGCAGATAATAAAAATATATTTGAATGATACATTTGTACTTAATTATTATTCTCCCTCTACTGTCCATCAGAAATTTGCACAGATATACTGATGATCAACATTTGAGAGATTAATTACATTTTTGGCTGCTGTTATTCTTGTTTGTATAGATGTATAAAATATGTTTTTTTTACATTAGTCTCTTCTATGCTAATGCCGAGAATTGTGGGAGCAGAAAGCCAGAAGTTGCAATATATCTATATGGTACATTAGAGAACGCTCCCCTTCATGGATTACTGCCTTGTCGTGGCGAAGGGGCTTGCGAAATTCAATGAAGCTATGAGCTATGCCGTGCAGGGCCACCCAAGACGGAAAGGTCATAGCAGAGAGTTCTGACAAAACGTGATCCACTGGAGAAGGAAATGGCAAACCACTCCAGTATCTTTGCCATGAAAACCCTATGGACAGTACCAAAAGGCAAAACGATATGACGCTGGAAGATGAGCCCCTCAGGTCAGAAGGCGTCCAATATGCTACTGGGGAAGAGCAGAGGGCTAGTACTAGTAGCGCCAGAAAGAATGAAGCGACTGGGCCAAAGCCGAAAGGACGCTCAGCTGTGGATATGTCTGGTGGTGAAAGGAAAGTCCGATGCTGTAAAGATTCTTTCTCCATAGGAACCTGGAATGTAAGATCCATGAATCAAGGAAAGCTGGACGTGGTCAAACAAGAGATGACAAGACTAAACATCGACATCTTAGGTATCAGCGAACTAAAATGGACAGGAATGGGTGAATTTAATTCAGATGACCATCAGGTATACTACTGCGGGCAAGAATCCCTCAGAAGAAATGGAGTAGCCTTCATAGTCAATAAAAAAGTAGGAAAAGCAATACTGGGATACAACCTCAAAATGACAGAATGATCTCAGTTCGAATACAAGGCAAACCATTCAATATCACAGTAGTCCAAGTCTATGCCCCAACCACCGGTGCTGAAGAGGATGAAATTGACTGGTTCTATGAAGCCCTACAGCACCTTATAGAACTAACACCCAAAAATGATGTCCTTATCATCATGGGAGATTGGAATGATAAAGTAGGAAGCCAAAAGATAACTGGAATAACAGGCAAGTTTGGCCTTGGAGTACAAAATGAAGCAGGGCACAGGCTGATAGAATTTTGTCAAGAGAATACAATGGTGATAGCAAACACTCTTTTCCAACAATCCAACAGACAGCTTTACACATGGACATCACCAGACGGTCAACACAGAAATCAGATTGACTATATGCTCTGCAGCCAAAGATGGAGAAGCTCTATACAGTCAGTAAAAACAAGACCAGGAGCTGACTGTGGCTCAGACCATGAGCGTCTTGTTGCAAAGTTTAGGCTTAAATTAAAGAAAGTAGGGAAAAGCGCTAGGCCAGCCAGGTATGAATTAAATCATATCCCTGTTCAATATACAGTAGAGGTGACAAATAGATTTAAGGAATTAGATCTGATAGACAGAGTGCCTGAAGAACTATGGACAGAGGTTCGCAACATTGTACAACAGGTAGCAACCCTAACCATCCCAAAGAAAAAGAAATGCAAGAAAGCAAAATGGCTGTCTGAGGAAGCTTTGCAAATAGCTGAGGAAAGGAGGGAAGCAAAAGGCAAGGGAGAAAAAGAAAGATATGCCCAATTGAATGCAGAATTCCAGAGAATAGCTAGAAGAGATAAGAATGCCTTCTTAAATGAACAGTGCAAAGAAATAGAAGAAAACAATAGAATAGGGAGGACCAGAGATCTTTTCAAGAAAATTGGAGAGATGAAGGGAACGTTTCATACAAAAATGGGAATGATAAAGGACCAAAATGGCAGGGACCTAACAGAGGCAGAAGAGATTAAGAAGAGGTGGCAAAATTACACAGAAGAACTATACAAGAATGAGCTTAACGTCCCTGATAATCACAACGAGGTGGTCACTGACCTCAAGCCATACATCCTAGAATGTGAAGTGAAGTGGGCCTTAGAAAATCTGAGCAACAACAAAGCTAGTGGAGGTGACAGTATTCCAGCTGAGCTATTCAAAATCTTAAAAGATGATGCAGTAAAAGTGCTACACTCAATTTGCCAGCAAATTTGGAAAACTCAACAGTGGCCACAGGATTGGAAAAGATCAGTTTACATTACAATTCCAAAGAAAGGCAGTGCCAAAGAATGTTCAAACTATCGCACCATTGCACTCATTTCGCATGCTAGTAAAGTTATGCTTAAAATCCTACAAGCTAGACTTCAGCAGTATGTGGATCGAGAACTACCAGAAGTACAGGCAGGATTTCGAAGAGGCAGAGAAACTAGAGATCAAATTGCTAACATACGCTGGATCATGGAGAAAGCTAGAGAGTTCCAGAAAAACATCTACTTCTGCTTCATTGACTATGCTAAAGCCTTTGATTGTGTGGATCATAACAAACTGTGGCAAGTCCTTAAAGAGATGGGCATACCAGACCATCTTATTTGTCTCTTGAGAAACCTATATGCAGGCCAAGAAGCAACAGTGAGAACTGGACACGGAACCACTGATTGGTTCAAAATTGGGAAAGGAGTCCGGCAAGGCTGTATACTGTCGCCTTGCCTATTTAACTTATATGCAGAGCACATCATGAGAAAGGCAGGGCTAGATGAATCAAAAGTTGGAATTAAGATTGCCGGAAGAAACATCAACAACCTAAGATACGCAGATGATACCACTCTAATGGCAGAAAGTGAAGAGGAACTAAAGAGCCTCTTGTTGCGAGTGAAGAAGGACAGTGCAAAACGTGGGTTGAAACTAAACATTAAGAAAACCAAGATCATGGCATCTGGCCCTCTCAATTCCTGGCAAATAGATGGGGAAGAAATGGAGGTAGTGACAGATTTTATTTTCCTGGGCTCCAAGATCACTGCAGATGGGGACTGTAGCCAAGAAATTAAAAGACGCTTGCTCCTTGGGAGGAAAGCCATGGCAAATCTAGACAGCACACTAAAAAGCAAAGACATCACCCTGTCAACAAAAGTGCGTATAGTCAAGGCTATGGTCTTCCCAGTTGCAATGTATGGCAGTGAAAGCTGGACCATAAGAAAGGCTGAGCGCCAAAGAATTGAAGCCTTTGAACTATGGTGCTGGAGAAGACTCCTGCGAGTCCCTTGGACTGCAAGGCGATCAAACCGGTCAGTCCTAGAGGAGATCAACCCTGACTGCTCTTTAGAAGGCCAGATCCTGAAGCTAAAACTCAAATACTTTGGCCACCTAATGAGAAGGAAGGACTCACTGGAGAAGAGCCTAATGCTGGGAAAGATTGAGGGCAATAGAAGAAGGGGACGACAGAGAATGAGGTGGCTGGATGGAGTCACTGAAGCAGTAGGCGTGAGCTTAAATGGACTCCAGAAGATGGTAGAGGACAGGAAGGCCTGGAGGAACATTGTCCATAGGGTCGCGATGGGTCGGACACGACTTCGCAACTAACAACAACAACAAAGAGAACGCTATCTTGTATAATGCAGAAGAGTTTAATAAAACATAAATACATATTTTTTATGTTTTCAGTTTATTTGGTCAAGAGCTTTTGGGTTGGGAATATAGATAAAAATCTATTAAATATAATAGGGCATTTAAAGCATTATAGTCTTTCATAACTATTATACATTGAGTAGAATTATACCATCCATATTAAATAATCCTCTCTAATTACAGATGTTCTGTTTCCCTCAGCATGCTCTAAAAGCTTTGTATGTTTGTTATTAGCAGCACCACACTGTCCAAATTGGCTTTCTCTGGCAGTATCACTGTTGTACTCTGCAGTGAGTCATCTGCATACGCAGCAGTGCAGAAACCTAACATTCTTCGCTTGTAACCACTTTCGATTAAATGTTGGCATTCTATTCTCTTTTTGAGACCCCTTCAGTTCTAGCATTTTTCCTCATCCTCAGGCAACGATGGATTTAACAATCAAAAGAAAACTCTCTATAAAGAAAACAGCATTGATCGCTCACAAGAGAAATCAACAAGCCTTCGCATGAACAGTGTCAATATTATTTTATTAATGCATTCTGTAGCTTATTAATTGGTATATTATTTACAATTTTAAGCAGGTTACAACATGGCTATAATCCTGAAGAAGCTACAGCATCATTCTTATATTGTTATTTAACATGGAGAGGACAGGAGACAATGGATGAAAAATTCCATTTGCTTATTATGGTGGCTATTACAACTAAAATTATTAACATGAAATGAGAGTCTTAGACATCTACAAGATGTAACGCTACCATTTTCTCCTTAAAAATCCCCCTAACTCTCAAAACTATGAAGGGGAAGGATATTTTTGGCCACAAAAAATTACTAATGAATTGTGTATTTTGCAGCCTTGTCTTAAAGCTTAAGGCAGTAGCTCCCAATCTTCTCTATACCCCGCACCCCTAGAACGCTTCTGATATATTCTCGTACCCCTTACAAAAGTTCAAAATAATGGCAATGAATTATGCATATATACTATAATTTTGAAAACCCAACTTGTTGCACCCCCTGGAATATCGTCTCACACCCCTGCTTGGGAACCCCTGGTATCAAAAGTAATATAATAGAACTCTCTGCCCATTGCAAGAATTCAAATTAAAGTATTATTAGCAGATGGCTTTTCTACTGTCAACTTGAACTTACTGCATTTGGCCTATAAAATAACACTGGATTTTTCATTAACTGAAATAACAAACAATCAAAATGTTTTACATTTTGGCTGAGCCAAACCACAGACTACCTAGAACAGTTCAAAATACATTCTCTGTTTAATGTACACACTTATTTTTTATTTATTAAATATATATGTTGCACTTAATATATAATACACAAAAATGTCCACATCCTAGATTTGAGATTACAGTGCAATAAGAGTTCTTAACTTGGATGTTACAGAAGTAACAAAGACATGGTAAATAATATCTTATAATGATGAGTAAATATTGTTCATGTTTTCAGAAAAAGAGGGAAAAGATTACCAAGATTCGTCAGCTTGATGCCAATAACTAGTAAAATTTTGTAACAAATTATTAAGCATTTAGTTGGTGAGCAATTAGAAAAGAATACAATGCTTGGCAGAAGCCAACTTAAATTTATAAATCATGTCAAATCAACCCGATTTCCTTTCTTTGTTTTAACTGACCAGAGTAATGCAATAGAGTTACTGTATATTCATTTTGGCAAAGCATTTGATAGTCACCCAGGAGATTCTACTAGAAAAGTTGACAAAATGTGAACTGAACTATGCTATTACATAAATACATTGCCGGTTGAACTACATACCCAAAAAGATGGAGGGAAATGTCAAAAAATATACCACAGACTCAGTTCCTAGGCCCTACATTGTACAAAGTATTTATGGTTTGAATCTGAGTAAGAAAATATGAGTATCAAATTTTTTACATTACCCAGTGATAGGAGAGACAGCAAATAGCTTAGCAGAAAATATCAAGAGTTCCGAAAGCTCTTGACAAAATGTAATATTGGGCAAAACCCAGCAATATGAATTTAAAATTGTCAAATGTAAAGTCTCATACTGAGACAGGAGAAATCAGTGTTGTATCCATTTAGTAACCATTCTGATTAATGACTACGTCATTGGAATGAAATGCAGCTACTAAAGAAGAGGGCACGTAGGATTTGTGGAAAGATCATATGGGGCAACAGTGGATGCCTTGGTGGATCACAAACTGAATGTGTTACAGGTGCAGAAAATGATAAATGTATTCATAGGCTGCAACAACAACGTACACCGTTAAGATCAAATTACAGAAGACATCCAGAAGTGAGAAACCAAAATGATAAGGGGCCTGAAGACATGAGGGACAGGGTAGGAGATTAGACTAGACGAAGACTAGACAAATATTGCTTCGTATTATTTTGCAAATCATAAAGCGCATCAAACCAGCATGATAGGCAAAGATGAAAGAAACTGAATAATCTTTGAACAGCTTATTCAAATTAGAAGCAACAAGTCCTGATATAATAAAGGGGCTCAATGGCTTTATCAGCTATATATTTTGCACCTTACAGCATTAGTATAGCCACAATGTATAAGATAAACAATTAAGTTTATACAGACTTCCCCACCTTTACATATTTAATTATATATCCCATCTTCCCCATCAATGTTAACTGTTGAATAAGTGTGATGGAAGCGTGAAGTAATCCAGCACATTTGGAGAGAATCAGAGTGGTGAAATCTGACTTAAGGTTTATTTGTGTTTCTCTGTCTTTTTAGCCCTCACCATTCTTTCATCCTCTTTATTTTTAGCGAATGCCTAACTAGCATCATATGTGCCCTACAAAAATATTTTTGCAATGAGAATTGTTAAGAAACACATGATTGGCTACCAAATAAAAGTTCTTCAAAATGCAAAGTATATATACTGAAGAGAATTTATATACGGAGAAAACTATTTTTCTGCAGCACAAGTAAATGCCATGGCAACCAGCAAATTTTGATCTTTAAGTACGGTCAACAGGAAGTTTCTGTTATTCATTTATTTATTTTGCCGCCTGTCTCACTGTGGGGCTACATTATGGAAAAAATAAAAAGTTGCTGCTCAGGGTGAACAACACTACGGCTTTTCTCACTAGCAGTTTTCAACCTATGCAATGAAAACTACTTCATAGTTAAATCAAGAAGAAATGTCCATTCATTGGCTGGCACATGTAGAAATTCATGGACATCAAATGTAAAAAAAAAAGGCACTGACTCTTCTTCCCTAAATGCGCTCTAAATGCGCTTTTGGAGTTTTGTTTGACATTATGTCCAATTTGCTTTTTTTCCTCCCTTTTTTATTGTGTTCCAATACACACAAAGGGAATAAACCTGTGTATAGCAAAACATGTGTTCCTGCAATACTTTTCTGTGAGAAATACTTGATTTTCTGAAAAAATTTCTGGGGTGCCAACAATTTCGGCCATGACTGTATAAATAAATTAATAAAAAGAAAAATAAATTTTCTCTTCATTTCACCCAATTAAACTTAAAAGGAAATGCTGTTAGTTTTCGAGGTTTTGTGTGTGGAACAGTTAATCTTTTACCTAAAAAAAGTAGACATATGCTGCAGAAATTGTTATAATATGCCTGTCTAATAATAAACAGACAGATACCAAAGAGCTAATGCTAAAACAAATGGAAATCAGCATCCAAGATATAATAAAGGATTTGTTTACTCTAAGCCATCATAAAGACTTAGGAACGAGTAGAATACACTGTTCAGTTTGGTAACTTTATTGTAATACAGTAATAATTTTACAATAGAATAAAAAGATCATTCAATTATTTTTCCAAGGAGTTGTTCTGGCAAAGTTCATTTATGCTGCCAAACAAGGAATGTAAAGGTAGATAAATGTGTTTTTGCAATTGTTTCTGGATACCCCAATTTTTAAATCAAACTCAGGTGCAATGAGCTCCAAGCCATTCTCCCATGCACGCCCCCATTCCCAAATCATGCAAGTTTTGACCAATTTCTCTGCAAATTCTATAGGCAACATTGCAATCTTGCAAGATTTGATCTATTTCTGCTATTTTTTAAAAGATAAAGTTGAGTATTATATTTTGAATTAAAGGTGAAATAGAAGAAGCATACATCTGACACAGAAAAATGTATAACTTCCAAAGACAAAATATATGGAAATATTTAGAATGGTAATGATTTCAAAGGGCATAAATTATCATCACTAAAAAAAAATTTGAACCTGAAATCAATTTCCATATAACCTCATTAGCAATGAAATACAGTTCAAGCTATTATAATAGCTGCTTAAGAAAAAAAATTTGGAAACCAAACCATGCATTCTGTCGAAAATCTTGGATCCGATGTAATAATACTATATTGTTTGTCTAGCTTGGCCTAAAGGAGGTACACAGTATGATACTTCAACAGAATGTAGCAATAAAAATGGATGTATTTTCTTAAACATTTTCATACTGTTTTTTCAAAAATTAGAAAATAAACTTGAAAGACAATCAACAAGAACTGAAACACTTTGTGACTTTATCCAAACATTCAAGTCATGTAATTGTTTGCAGAAAAAGAATACTAAACATTTTAGTGTTCTGATCAAATTGCCTGTGCAAGTACAGGTAGTCCTTGACTTACAACAGTTCTTTTAGTGACCATTCAAAGTTACAATGGCACTGAAAAATGTGACTTATTACCGTTTTTCACAGTTACGGCCTTTGCAGCAACCCCATGGTCATGTGATCAAAATTCAGGTGCTTGGCAACCGGTTCATACAGTATTTCTGATGGTTGCTGCCTCCCAAGGTCATGTGATCCCCTTTTGCAACCTTCTGACAAGCAAAGTAATGGGGAAGCCAGATTCACTTAACAACTGGGTTACTAACTTATTAACTGCACTGATTCATTTAACAACTGCGGCAAGAAAAGTTTAAAATAGGGCAAAACCTCACTTAACAAATGTCTCTCTTAATAACAGAAATTTTGGGCTCAATTGTGGTTGTAATTCAAGGACTACCTGTACATTCCTTAAGCCATTTCTTCCAAATGTATAAAACAGAAAAAATATTTAGATGGAAAATTAAGAGCTTCATTGAAGACAGTACCACAATAAAGCTCTCCAAGGAAACTGCTACTGTTCTGAGGCATGAAACAAAGCTCAGATTGCCTTTTTAAAAAATGTATGGTTTTGATCCATTTAGATGAACGCTGTATGTTGTTACTGCAGCATTTTTTTTAAAAAAAATATTATTTTCTTTAGAACTAGATAATAAAAGTGGGATTTCCACTAATTAGACTGTGGTTCTTGAATTTCCTCCTTCCCTCTTCTCTATATATACGCATACACTTACATACTACATACAGACATGTGCACAAAATGATGAAATAAAAATATAGAATTGAAAAGGAAAATAATCCAATCACCAAAACTGAAATAGAAAAATATATTTACATCTTTAACTTTATTACTTTCTCTAAAAGTGAAAAAAAAGTTAATTAAGGGTTTTAGGGGAAGGAGAGTGGGCCTCCTGCCTCCCTTCCCCACTCCTGGGAGGCCTCAGCTGAGTTGCATGCCCAGTTGCATGCAGGCCTCCTGCCTCCCTCTCCTGAGAAAGCTGCCCTTTACTCTCTTCCCCATACCATTCCCAGAAGCCTCCTCAACCTGTGCACTATTGGGCCTAGCCAGCTGAAGCCTTCTACCATTGGTGGGGAATGGAGAAGGCCATGCTTCTTGGGAATGATAGGAGGCAGGAAGCTTGTGCACCACTGGACCCAGCTGGCCAAAACCTTCCCGTCCATGGGACCAGTCAGCCTGGCCAGCTGAGATCTTTAAGGAGGGAGGAGAAGATGGGAGCCCATGTACCGGCAGCTCATGGCAGATTTCCACATGCTGGTGGATGCTGGGCCTCCCCAAGGCACCACTGTGTGGTCGCTTAACAAATACAACAGAGAGAACTGGGATTGTGGTTATTGAGCAAGGCAGCCCTATGGATATCTTCCTTGTGGTTGTAAATTGAGGAATACCTGAATACAATCTCTAAAAGGTTCTGAACCTTTACACAAGGATGCAACTCATATGCTTTCTCAGTTTCTGGTTCTCTTCTTCCCACAGCATCTTCCCCGAGATTCAGTTTGCTGCAATATTACTGAAGTTTAGGAAAACAATTAAAACCTGATTATTTCAGCAGGACTTTGAGGGAGAAAAGGATTTTTATTTATGACCGTTACAGCGTCCCAGAGTCACATGATCACCTTTTGTAAACTTCTGACAAGCAAAGTCAAGGAGGAAGCCAGATTCACTGAACAACCGTGTTACTAACATATCAACTGCACACTTAACTGTGACAAGAAATGTTGTAAAATTCACTTAACAAACGACTCACTTAGCAACAGAAATTTTGGGCTCAATTATGGTCGTACATTGAGGACTACCTGCATCTGATTTTCCACTCCTAATTACAATGCTATCTCCTGATAATATGCAGCAGAATCCAAATACTTATTACACAACTCATTTTTTCTAATATTCTACATACTTATCCTATTTTAATATATCAAATATTAGACAAAATCAAAATGCTGCTTATTATTTCCTAGTAACCTTTCCAGTGGAAATAGTTACAATTGGTTCCCTGGGATTTCTACCTGGACAAGTCTATCCAGATATAGGTTAATATTTATACATATATTCATAGGAAACATCAATAACTGTAGAATAATACAGTTTATTACCCAGAAGACAGTTTCACTGAATTAAATGGTTCTTTCTTCTAAGTAAGTATAAAAATAAAAGCAGGTATACGATTTCAGCATATTAACTGGTAGAAGTATCATGGGATAAGTTTTTTTTATACATTATTCAATTTATATATCACCTTTCTGCTTATTGGTTTCTGATCAAGGATTCATAGTACTTAGAAGAGGCTAGGAATAATCCCTACATGAAACTCATTTATCTGTATCTGTTTCATCTTTATCTTTGTCTGTTTATTTTTATCCATTTGTCTTTTCTCCAGTATTGCCACTTCTGAAGCCAGAGTTGTGATATTATACAGAACCACATTATTTTTCCAAGACTGTTTATTAGTTCTGGCTTCTTGTCTGATATTTCCTGTTCTCACTAATTCTGCCTAATCACTGAATCCAGTTTAGCTGCATGGATATTTCAACCTAGGCAGATTTCCCATTTTTAGACCCTCTCAGTAACCAAACAGGCCTCCTGTTGCTCTGTCATTTGTCAGGTGAAATAAAAAGAGAAAAAATAGGAAAGACCAGGCCAAGACCTATAAAACATTTTGCAGACCATCTCTACAAAAATTGAAGCTTTGCAAAAAAAAAAATCTGTCTCCCTCTCAGAATATTTACAGACGTATTTTAACAGTACCGAGGAAAGAACAAGCATGATATATATATTTGCATGTGTATGTGTATATTCTAAGCATTCTATATCCCATTCTTCAAAGTTCACACACAAATACACACACACACACACACATATATAACAGCTAGTTAAATATATTAAAAGTCAAAGATATCACATTAAGATGTTACGTCCTAAAATCAGATTAATGAGTTTCACCAATTATACGTTTCTTTGCTTTACAGGTAGTCCTCACTTAACTATCAGTTGCTCAGTGACCATTCAAAGTTACTATGGGACAGCCCCCCCCAGCTACTTAAAACCCCAATTTCAGAGTTCTGACAGTGCCCCCACCCGCATTTCGGCACTTGGCAACCAGCTCACCTTTTCAGCATTCCACTGTCATAAGACCACGATTTACAACTTTTCCAGCCTTTTCACATAGCTGGCCACTGTAGGAACAGAATATGGAATAAGGCTCCACTTAAAGGAGCCTTGATCACACTGAGTGCTACATGCGTCTATGCACCTAGAAGGATTAACCTTTCGGCCTCTTTCTCTGAAGACAGACTTGTCTTCCAAGTCATAAATAAATAAAATGACTCTTATTGTGAAGGGAATACACCAATTCTGTTCGGGATTACAATGAGTCTTTGATTTCCAACCATTTAATGAAGGTTCAAAAAAAAAACCTACAGCCTTGGGAAAAGTGACCTATGACCCATCCTCAAAGTTACGACCATCACACTATTCCCTACAATTACATTATCGCAATCTGGATTATTGGAAACCTGCTCTCATTTGCTATAGTTGCAGCATTTTGCAATTACACGATTGTGATTTGCAACCTTTCTAGCCAACTTCCAACAAAGTCATTTGACCACGTGATTCAGTTAAAGGCAACCTGATTTGCTTAACAACTATAGTGATTCACTTAACGACCACAATAAAATGGTCATGAAATCAGGTTTGGTCATGTGACTTAATGACCGCATTGTTTAGCAACCAAAATCCCAGTTCCAATTGCGGCCATAAGTTAAGGATTCGAGTTCTTCTAGATTCTGCATTAAAAATTGGCAACAGAGAATACAAGGGCCTTCTCAATTTAAATTTGTGCAACAACTGCAATCTATTTAAAAGTAAGATATTATGCTTGTACTGATTACAACTAGACTAAAAAGTAACATTAGTAGTCGCCCAGCGTTACCTTGTGGTAAGATAGGCAGTCAACACTTTTAATAAATAAACATTTTCATCATGTCACTCTTGGCTCCTAGTG
This sequence comes from Vipera berus, assembly GCF_964194415.1. Classification (NCBI taxonomy): domain Eukaryota; kingdom Metazoa; phylum Chordata; class Lepidosauria; order Squamata; family Viperidae; genus Vipera; species Vipera berus. The sequence continues at coordinate 218,370,340 of NC_138203.1, forward strand.
ACAAGTTTCTTGGCAGCAATATAGAAGTGGCTTGCCATTGTCTTGTTCCAGGTTGTATTTTTTACTTTCCATTCTAGTCTACAGCCCTGATACTCCCTGTAGGTCTTCCATCCAAGTTCTAATCATATCTGATTCTGTTTAACATCTCAGCCCAAATTAAACTACTGAGCCACATCCAGACTAGACTGTTGTACATGTGTTTTTATGCTTTTGAAGATATTTTTTTAAACCACAGCTGTTTCAAAAATTGCATTTTATTTATTTAAAACATTTTTGCCCAGTCTTTATTTGAAAGGAATCCCAGAATGACTTGCAAAGGCCAATCATATGCTCACAGGGCTTATAATCTAAAATATATGACACAATATAATAAAATGAATGAGGAAAGGCAATGGAAGAAACAGAAAGCTGCTCTTGCAGTTTTTACACCAAAAATTAGTTCAGACAGTATGATAGATGTTAGATCACAGTAAGAGGAAAAAACAAAGGTAAATTATTGTTCTATGCGAAACTGTGGAACAGCCCAAATTCATTTCTTTTTGCTCTGCATTTTATCAAAAATGTATATATTATACAAATACTATAAAGTTTTTTTTGGGGGGGGGGGGTTTACTATGAAATGATACTATTAGGTTGTATTGTTTATACATACAGTGTCATCTCTTGACCAGATGTTGTCCTAAAACAGTGGGCCAGAAATACTTGAAATACAGAATATAGTTATTGTGTTGCAATATACTACAAAACTAATGTATATTTACAGGGTGAAAAACTGCTACAAAAAAACAGATTATTGAGGAGGGTAGAATACACACATACTATCCAAGTACAGATACTTTTTTGGGTGGTTTTTTTTTAGTACTCGGGTAAACTGAACATGCAAAGCTCCATCATCTTTATTTAGTTTGGCTCTGACTGATTGTTACTTCAGTTACTAAAGTCTGCCATCTTTTTATACCATATCACACTAATTTTATTTTTTTTATTTTTATTTTTTTATTTTAATCCCATTTATATCCCGCCCTTCTCCGAAGACTCAGGGCGGCTTACAATCTAAGCACAAATCAAATGTGCTTAGCAATAGCCTTCATTCTATGTATATGCCTGCTTATTAGGGCTTTCGGGCCCACCCCCAAGCGGCATTATTACAAAGTCAGCTTATTGCCCCCAACAATCTGGGTCCTCATTTTACCTACCTCGGAAGGATGGAAGGCTGAGTCAACCTTGAGCCTGGTGGGATGTGAACCTGCAATAATTGCAGGCAGCTGGTGTTACTTAAGGAGGCATTAGCCCACTGCTCCACCAAGGCTCTTTTCTGAATGTGTAGCTAGTTGACATTACTCAAATACTATTTAAAGCTCAAAATATGTTGCCACAAGCAAAAAGATTTCAAAAAAAAGCTACTCACTAAGCTGCAGAGTCATTCAGCTGATACTCCCGGGAACGATTAAAGCAGGCCTGGACTCCATTGTCTGCCCACAGCCTCCGAATCACACTGGATAAGTCGTCTGGCATGATTCCTTGTTCCTCTGCAGTGCAAGAGAGTGCAAACAACTGGCGAGCATCATCCTACAGGCAAAGTAAATTTGAGATATTTAGATAAGATAGCCTTTATTGTCATTTTTTTTACTGTGGGCACAACGGCATCAAAAATGAATTTTAGTTGACCATGTATTTGCTATTGAGGGGGTGGGAGCATCTGTCACATTACACTGAAGTTCACATTTTACTCCTATCCTCTCTATATTCACAAACAATTCTTCCCAAAGGGAAGCATATTCTGTAAAGGAAAAAAACAAAACCTCCCTCTAGTTTTAAAGCAGATGCCATATCTAAATGCATATCATGAAGAAATCTATGCTTAATAATTTCTATGGGTAACAATTGACAGCTGAATCCTGAAATTGAGCAAGATTGGTCCTGAATAGTATTTGGATCAGAGACCACAAGGCAGTATGGTACAGAAAGAATTTCAGTGATATGACACCTGACAACTGGTTCAATCCGATTTAACGGTGTGAAAATTTTTATAAACAGGTACTCAAGTTACAACAGTTCATTTAGTGACCGTTCAAAGTTACAACGGCACTGAATAAAGTGGCTCATGGCCATTTTTCAAAGTTACAACCTTTGCAGCATCTCCATTATGGTCATATGATCAAAATTCATATGGTTGGCAACTGGTTCATATTTATGACAGTTGCTGTGTCCCGGGTTCATGAGATCACCATTTGTAATCTTCTGACAAGCAAAGTCAATGGGGGAGCCAGATTCACTTAACAACTGCGTTACTAAGTTAACAACTTCAGTGGTTCACTTAACAACTGTGACAAGAAAGGTCGTGAAATGGGTCAAAACTCACTTAACAAACGTCTCACTTAACAACAGAATCTTTTTGGCTCAATTGCGGTCGTAAGTCGAGACCACCAGTAGTAAGAGACAAAAGCCCAACGTAGATATTATTGTACAGAATTGTCTATGGAGGTTCTCAGTCATTCAGGTCTCTGAAGTGCTTTCCAAAAAGCCAGCTGGACTTTCTTGATTTTTTTTCTTGAAGATGTTTCACTTCTCATCCAAGACATTTCTTCAGTTCTAACTGACTGGTGGGGAATGAAAAGGATTTGTTTATATATTAAATCTTTTCCATTCCCCACTAGTTAGTTAGAACTGGAAAAACTTCTTGGATGAGAAGTGAAACATCTTCCAAGAAAAATCAAGAAAGTCCGGTGGGCTTTTTGGAAAGCACCTTTGGTTGGGATTATACAGAATTGCTCTGAAAGAGGCTAATTCGATATTGACATAATAGCAAATGGAAAGCCTACTTGGCAGTTGCTGCCAGGCTTTGGAACTCACTAAAGGGGAGGGGGGCAGTTTAGATGTATCTGGTGTCCCTTTCAACTATGGAAAGATATTCTGGTTCAGATAAATGTTAGGCATTTAAATTATGATCTAGAAGGTGTTCTTTTTTAGTATGACGGAATTTTTAATTAATGAGATTTACGTTTCAATTAAGGGACGCGGTGGCTCAGTGGGTTAGGATGCTGAGCTTGTCGATGAGAAGGTCGGCAGTTTGGCGGGTCGAATCCCGAGTGCCGTGTAACAGAGTGAGCGCCTGTTACTCGTCCCAGCTTCTGCCAACCTAGCGGTTCGAAAGCACGTAAAAATGCAAGTAGAAAAATAGCGACCACTACGGTGGGAAGGTAACAGCTTTCCGTGTGCCTTTGGCGTCTAGTCATGCCAGCCACATGACCACGGAGACGTCCTCGGACAAGCGCTGGCTCTTCAGCTTTGAAACGGAGATGAGCACCGGCCCCTAGAGTCGGAAACGACTAGCATGCATGTGCGGGGGAACCTTTACCTATGTTTCAATTATAACTCTTTTTCCCCCTTTTTACACTCTGGGTATTCTGAAGCAAATCTAATAAAGGATCTGACCCCCTAAGGACACGAAAAGGAAGCAGTTGATTTTCATACCAGGGGTGCCTCCCCAATTCAGAATCACCAAATTCATTGGCTAGGTCAGGGGTCAGCAACCTGAAACAGTGAAAGAGCCACTCGGAACAAGTTCCCTCACAAAAGGAAAAACTGGGAGCCGCAAAAAACTGGGAGCCGCAAAAAATGTGTGCACATGCGCGTACATGCGCGCATGTGTAGAACAGGGTTTGACTGAAGAGTGGAGCCAAGGCGAGATATGCACCTACGCTGCATATTTGAATTGATTGAACTTTTTTAGTCCCACTTTTTTTTTTGAACTGCACATGGCAGAGGACTGGGAGCCGCAGGAGACGGCTGAAAGAGCCGCATGCGGCTCTGGAGCCGCGGGTTGCAGACCTGTGGGCTAGGTAAACTAAAGGAAACAGGAGTTAAAGTATGACACTTTGGGAGGATATCAATATGGTGAAGGAAACTTTAAATCTAGCCAATGCAGAGCAGATAATCTTGATATAATGGGGGGGGGAACGGACCTACATGGACTTATGTCCCTGGTACTGGATAGCTAATTGATAAAGAATGCAGATGTTTTCACAGATAATAAAATACCTGAATGTGCATGTTTACAAATTCTTGATTGCTTGAAATGTTTCAGAAGTAGCCTTTACTTTACTATGAAATTAATATTTATTAGATCTCACTGTTGCATTTTCATAAACTTCCAAACAATCACCTCTAAATAATTTTGAGGAAGCATAACAATTTCTTTCATAATGGTTTGCTATGAGGAAGCATAACAATTTCTTTCATAATGGTTTGCTATCCCTGTGACTAACATTAGCCGGTTTCTTCAGAAAGTTGGGTTGCTTTGCCATCCAGATTACTGAACTGTAAGTGGTGACTAACTTTCAATCATGAGGAGTTGCAGTTATATCTGGAAATCCATGGGTTTCCATTCTTGATACAAAACAAAAATGTTTTCCTCTGACAAGTGATCTTTGCAGAAATACTGCATGTTTATCATACGGAATACTCCTTCGGGGCATATCAATCAGATTCAATCATTAAAATTAATATTTAATTTTTTCTCAAAGAAAATCACAGGGAAACAGACATATGAAAGCCTATTAAAGAATCTACAGCCACAACTTTCTCAGCATCAAGGCATTGGTTTATATAGGAAGGAAGGAAGGAAGGAAGGAAGGAAGGAAGGAAGGAAGGAAGGAAGGAAGGAAGGAAGGAAGGAAGGAAGGAAGGAAGGAATTCCAGACTGTTCCCCCCCCCCCAGAGTCTGATTAAAATTTAAAATCTCTAAGAAGCTGGAGAAATCCAGTAAAGTAAATTGGGCAACTTTACTCCAGGAAGCTTCTATTTTTATAGATTCAGGTAAAACATTTAGTTGGAAATCTGCAGTAAGATTTTAATTTATGGTCTCACATTTTCATGCCTTTGTACCAGTTATGGAACTGACTGTTTAAATGCTGCCTACATTCCTACTTCTTGCTCTGGTTCAGAAGATACACTTTCTTTAGAATTTCTTGGGGTCTGTAAAAGTAATTTGAAATTCGGCAGTAGGTATTTGAAAGTTCTAACAGAAAGTACTTCACTTGCACTATCTTTTATATTATTTCTTGCCTCTAAAGGCCTACATTCTAATATTTAATTTTTTTACATTGTATTTTAAAAAAAATCTCCTGCAGTCAGTCCTCACATTACAATGGCAATGGGAACAGGATTGCCATCATTAAGTGATGCAGTTATAAATTGTGGCATCACATGACTATACAGCCTAGCAATGGCAATCTCACCAGTCCTAGTTGCCGTTGTAACTCCAGGACTATGTAGGTCACCCTACTATTTAAAAAAGGAGATATCATCTGAAACAATTACAAACTCTCCAAAGTAAACATAATTCTGATCTAAGGGGTGTAATGTTATAACAGAATGGCTCTTTCTCAGTGAATTATTCGAACAAAACAAAACAATATATAAAACATTTTATATAAACAGATGCCATTTTTGCATATAGAAAGTAGTGTTTAGAAGCACTTTAAAATGTGCATAATCTTTGCTTTTCTTATCAAATTTGCCCAATATAAGAGAGATGTTCCAATCTTTTTTTTAAAAAAAAACCAGGCAATATATTCACAAAATGAAGTGAGCTTATAGAATTCAAGTATTATAGTATTATATTATAGTATTCAAGTATACTACACTGATGTATCTCTTTCCTAAGCAGCAATCTCTACTTGGGTTTCTGTAGTATTGCAATTCTAAAACATTTAGTGAGTGGAAAAGTCCCTACCATTTAAAACTATTTTAAAAAAGGAAAACAAAAACAGAATAACGGGAAAATGACCAAGAAAGTCTATATCATACATTTACACCTTGTAAGGACAATGCTCTCCCAATATATAATTCCTGATTTGTCCTAATCTATAGGGAAATGCTTTTAGTATCTATTAGTGAAGAAAATAAAATATATTCCCAATTTTGATCTTTCATTCTTCTCTGAAAAATTTCCAGTAAGCCCTCTATTCGTCTTTCAATTTCCACCCTGCATCATATTTCCACAGAACACAGGTGTTGTGTTGTTATGTATTGTGGTTGCAAGCTTATACTTGAAAAAAATTGCATCTAAGAAGAGCTGTGCTGAATTAACTCTGAGGTGATTACTTAGTTTCCTAGTTATGCTATAGAGAGCAGCTCTGCCATTCATTTTCATCCTGTCATTATACTGACTTTTTCTATGACTCCTCTAACCTTGTGATTGATAAAACCTCTTTACATTATCAACCTTAGAAAAATGATTTTTGGGTTTGCTTGATTTGAACGGAGACCTTGGAGAGATGGAGAGCTCCTTCTGTATGCAAATTCAATGCTTGAAAGTGCAAGCAAATTGCTGAATTTTCAACCACCCCATTTCCTCACAGACGAAGTTCCCCACCTCCCCAAGGTCTCCGTTTGGATAAAAGGTGTTTGAGCACTAGGGTTACCCCGAAATGGAGCGAACCCTGGGTTTCCAAGGGCCCCATAGGCGCTCAAACACCTTTTATCTGAACGGAGACCTTGGGAAGATGGGGAGCAAATGGGGTGGTTGAAAATACACTGAATCACAGTGTTCCCCATCTCCCTAAGGTCTCCATTTGGATAAAGTGTTCCAATGGTGGCAGAAAGGAGTTGAGGGAAAGCAGGAGACTGTTCTGTACCAGCCTGCTACCGGCCCTGCAGAAAAGGCAGGGACAACCCCTTTTACAAGAAGGCAAGAGGCTGGAACTAAGCCTGCCAAATTTATGGATACAAAAGCAAACAGAACAAAACACGAACCATGAAACAGGAGCTATTCAAGCGGTTGCCTTCAGCAAACCAGCCCTCCCACGCATTCCCCTTTTATACAGTTCAGGGCATGGCTTCTCTCTGCCTCCTTCCGAGGTGCCCCATTGCCTTCCTCTGTTTACTCCTGATTGACTGCCTCCTGCGTCAGGCGTCCTTGAACAGGGCCAGCTGTGGGTCATCTTCATCCACGCTGTCAGGCTCACACAGCTGGGTCTGCGTCGTGACCAGGTGGGAGGGGCCTGGCTGAGGGCTCTCATCAGCAAGCTCTCCAACACCCCCTTCCTCCTCCTCCTCTGAATCGTCCGACCCAACTGCGGAACCCACAGGCTGACCCTGAATCACAACAGAGACAGGCACAGAGTTTGCACTGAAAATGAAATTTTCTGGGGTCCGTGATCTCATGAGAGTTCAGATACCCATTCTCTGCAAAAGAGGATGGGCGCCTGAACTCATGCAATATTACGGCATCCAGGAGCTTCCATTGATTCTCCTCTTCCTCAAAGGTAGAAATCACAGCAGAGAGGAGACAGATCTTCTCAAGGTGAGTCTGGGGCAGCAGGAAGGGAGGGGGAAGCTGTTATGGGGAGCCGGGGGGGGGGGAAGAATAGAGGGAATGCTGAAGAGCCTTTGCAGTCATTCATAAGGGCGAACAACTGCCATGATGCTGCAACATTCGTAATTTTGGGACTTTCTCATAAACACTAGGGGACACTTATCGCATAACTTCAAACAAGCATTAAGTGAATGCTTATAACTCGTGGATTACCTGTAGTTTGGGCTTTGTGCTGCAGGCACCGATTAAAGAGGAAATAAAAAGAAAGCCAGATAAATTTGCTTGTGTGACAAGAATCGAGCTGATAGGAAACTTTATCCTCAATTCAGAAATTAGCACTATATACACCTTGCAATATCCCAAGTTGTCCAAAATCTGGACTATAATTTAATAGCATTGGAAAGCTTGCCATTTTTTTTTTGAAATAATAACATTTAATGCAAAAATAGATCCTATTTCGTGCCAATTGTCTATTACTGAGCAAAGGGTAGGACAGACCAGGATCAATCGCAAATCAGACAGGCACCTAATTAAGAAAGATGCTAAATTTTGAGGAAAGAAATAAATATTTATATAATTATTTATTAATCAAATTTGTATGGTTGTCTGTCTCAGAAAAACAACTCTAGGTGACGTACAGCAACCTGATAAAACAACAGATATACAAACAGTCATTATAAAAATCAAAGAATCAGTATTTAAAAAATATTAGTAAAAGTAAAATATACAAACCCTAGGGAGAGAGAGAATGAGAAATATCCATCTCAATAGTGAAGCCATTTAGACATTATCTCTTTCCCTGTGATTCCCAGGTTTGGTTACCTAACCTGATCTTGAGGAACTTCCAGAACACCAAGAGGAATGGTGCTGATATAATTTTGGGGAAAAGAATGTTCCATAAGGTGGGACCCACCAAATGAATATTTCTGGATGATGATACAAAACAAATGAACTTCTGGGGATGGAAAAATCAATTACCTTGTTTCACTAGGATTGCCACTGGGTAGCAGAACGGAATAATTGTAAAAATCCTTTGTGGATGGATTAAAGGTGAATGCCAAAAATAAATGGAAAGAAGAAAAATAAGATTCTATAAAAGTAAACACTCCTTAAATCCTACAGCTAGAAGCCAGCCACTAAACATTTTACATTATTTGAAGGCAGAAGTTGGAAAAGTCTAAGATGAGAAAATAATTAAACTATGTCAGTTTCTCTCCAGCTTCCACTTCTGAAGACATCAAGACTGAATTGCATGATAATCTGATTGTAAAGGTCACTCTAATACTTATTTTATTTTTTTTATTTTAATTCCATTTATATCCCGCCCTTCTCCGAAGACTCAGGGCGGCTTACAAGCTTAGCAGTAGCCTTCATTCTATGTATATGCCTGCTTATTAGGGCTTTCACACACACCCCAAGCGGCATTATTACAAAGTCAGCTTAATTGCCCCCAACAATCTGGGTCCTCATTTTACCTACCTCGGAAGGATGGAAGGCTGAGTCAACCTTGAGCCTGGTGGGACTCGAACCTGCACTAATTGCAGGCAGCTGGTGTTACTTAAGGAGGCATTAGCCCACTGCTCCACCAAGGCTCTTTAATACAAGGGCAGACCTGTCAGGTTTTTATTATTATTATTTATTATTTATTAAATTTTTATACCGCCCTTCTCCCGAAGGACTCAGGGCGGTGTACAGGGCAATAAATATTAAAAAACAAAGTACAAAAGTTAAAAACAATTAAATAATTATGCCGGATATATACAATAATTAAAACCATGTTAAAAACCCAACCCCAAACCCATCAAAGCAGGCCGGATTGCTCAAATAAGTAGGTTTTTAGATCCCGCCGGAAGGAGCGAAGGTTGGGGGCCATCCGGAGCTCAACTGGCAAGTGGTTCCACAGGTCTGGCGCGCCCACAGAGAACGCCCTCCCCCTGGGGGCCACCAGTCGACATTCTCTGATCGGAGGCACCCTGAGGAGGCCCTCTCTGTGGGAGCGCACTGGACGGAGGGAAGTTGACGCCGTTCGCAGGTGCTGCCGTAGGTAATCCAGACCCATGCCATGTAGGGCTTTGTAGGTCATTACCAGCACCTTGAATCTCACCCGGAGGGCAACCAGCAGCCAATGCAGCTCGCGGAGCAAAGGTGTAACATGGGAGTATCGGGAAACTCCCAACACAACTCGCGCGGCTGCATTCTGCACCAGTTGGAGCCTCCGAGTGGTCTTCAAGGGCAGCCCCATGTAGAGAGCATTACAGTTTTACTTTTACAGCATTACTTTTCTCCTCCTCTTCCCACCAAAGTATTTTAGAAGGCTAAGACAAGCCTAAAGGTTGAATCTAAATAAAATTATTTTACCCTTTCGATGGACAATATCTTCCTTTTTAGCCAACTTCCAAAATTTTATTGAAATCACCATGTCACAGTAGTTTGAATTGGGAATTGGTAAAATTAGAGGCACAGATATCACCTCAAATAACTCCTGAATCTGCTGATTCCACTCTGACTTTCATTTTTGTGGCAATGTGGTATATGAACCTCCTGTTCTTTTAAAACCAATCATTAGATTGTAGCTTTTTACACAAAGAGCAGAATGGAAAATTTACTTCCTCTATATAGTTTCATTTTGAGCGCTGTGCTGGGAAAGAAAAAAATAAAAACAGCAGCTTTCTGCATGACTAATGACTGTAATTAATCTACCTTCTAAGTGCCACTTCCCTGCACAAAACTTGAGCAAATACTGCACTAGATGACCAAAAATGTTGGCTGCCTTTCACATTGACAGTATCCGTTTCAGTGGAACTGTTGAGTGAAAAACACTGTTTGATACAGTTATGCCAAAGCCACTTCACAATCACTAAGCAAACAGCACAACTAACTTTGCACGATGTGGTTTTTACTTACTGCAACCCCAATTGAGAAAGTAAAGTTCATTGAGCTACTTCCTGTAGGCTTAAAAAATGAGCTTATACAGAAGCATTCAAAGAAGGAAGGGCAGATGGGGGAGAGGTTGTTGCCATTTTGACACTGAACGGCTAGGATTCTTGACACGTCCTTGCTATAAAACTGCTAAATAATTCCTTGGCTCCTCCCCAAACGAGCTTAATCATATTTACATCATCAGGCCTTAAGAAGCATACCAAGTTGATTTTGTAGAAAAAGCCTGGAGTCCATTGTTTTTAAACTGAAAAGGTGATTTATGTAAAATCTCTTCTCGTTTTGTGTTGTACTGGCTGAGCTACAGCTATTTACAAGCCTTCCATATTCAGCAAACAATTTTTACCGAAAACAAGCACCATTTTTCAGAACTGGATGAATATATAGCTCAAGATTTTAGACGAGCATTGTGATGCCCACAGAGGAAGTTAATAAACAATAAGGAAGTAAAAATGAAAACTAACTGCTCTAGAAGGATCACCAAAGTCAATCTGCAGGTTACCCATGGCTTTGATTATAGCCATGATGGATTGGATGGTGTTGCTGTAAACCACTGCTTTGTACTGTCGGCACTCCTCTTCTGAGTATCCATCTTCATGGATAATCCTGGAAAAGAAGAGGAAAGATTTTAAAAATCAATATATCTTGTATCCACAAAGGATTTAACATTATTTTGTATAAAATACTTTGTGAACGACTCTTTTCTATAATGTAATGTCACTGATATGAAATGAGTTTGCCTTATTTCTGAGCTGACCCACAATTAGTGATAAGAATATGCATGAAACCAGGGACAAGGAGGTATCAACAATATGCTGATAATACCCAATTGGAAAATTTCTGCCAGTCGTCCAAGTGAAGCTGTTGAGGTTCTGTTCCAGTATCTGGAGGTTGTGAGGGTTGGGATGGGAAAGAACAATGTAATAATTTAAGCTCAACACTGCCAAGACTAAGCAGTTATGGGTCTGAGCCGTGCAGATCCAGGAAATGGAATGTTGTCATCTTTGGTTCTGAACAGTATGACACTGCCCCACTCAGACTTAGTGCAGAATCTGTGGGTTCACTTGTATACACAGTTCTTACTCAAAGAGTAAGGGGCAACTGTGTGTTATATACCAGTTGTGCCTATTCCTAGACTGGCAGGCCTTGGCCACCTCCTGATTGGACTATTGCAACAACTTCTACAAGTACCCCCAAACTTAGAACTATAGTATAAAACTATATTATAGTAGAATTTTTGTCATAAGTTGTTGCAGGTGTAAGTTTTATAACAAATTTTGACGAATGTTAAATATAGTCACTAAGTGAATCCAACTTTCCCAATGAATTTTTTTGCTGGGAATTGGCAAAAAGATCCCAAATCGCAAATCACTGGACTGTGGGTTGATGCAACCGGTTATAAATGTAAGCTGGTTGCTAAGCACCTGAATTTCACTCACATGATCATGGAGGCATTGTAACAGTCTCAGTATAGCTTATAAGTCACATTTTCCAAGACCACCATAACTTCCAATGGTCATTAAAAGAATGGATGTAAGTTGAGGACTACCTATATGGGGGGAAGGTTTGCCCTTGAAAGACCATTTGGAAGTTTCAGGTTGTCCAGAATGCAATAATGTGGTAGATATGGGTACAACATGTTACATTCATGTGACACTATTACTTATCCACCAGCACTGGCTTCCAATAGGTTTCTGAATGCAATACAATGTGCTTTAAAGCCCTACCTGACAGAGTACTACTATGTTTCCCCCAAAATAAGGCTTACCCTGAAAATTTGGGGGCGAGGCACACACCTAAAAATCAAGCTAGGGCAGGGGTGGGTGGAGCTGCCCCAAGCACCCTGCACCCAGTTGCCTTGCAGCCAGACGTCTCCTTGCTGGCCCACTTCTTCTGTGGCATCTTCTGCAGTCAGGCCTGCATTTCACAGTCTGACCTTTCCGGAAGGCCACTGCAGCCGAGAGCCAAGCTATGGACTCAATCCATAGCTCAGTTCTGCAAGACCTATGCAGCTGATAACTGAGCTATGGATTGAATCCATAGCTTGGTACTCAGCTGCAGAGGCCTTCTGGAAAGGCCTGACTGCAAAATGCAGGCCAGAATGCAGCTGCAGAATGCAGCTGCTCCTTCAGCTGCAGAAGACGTGGACTGGCTGAGGTGAGTATAAAACACGTCCCCCGAAAATAAGACCTGGTGCCTCTTTTGGAGGTAAAAAAATGAGTAAAACCCGGTCTTATTTTCAGGGAAACATGGTTGGCTACTTTTGGGACCACCTTCTCAAAGGGCATCTGCTTACTCTATAGCTTCCATGGGGAGAGTAGTAATAGAAGTAGTAGTAGTAGTAGTAGTAGTAGTAGTAGTAGTAGTAATAGTAATAATAATAATAATAATAATAATAATAATAATAATAATAATAATAATAATAATAATAATAAGAAGAAGAAGAAGAAGAAGAAGAAGAAGAAGAAGAAGAAGAAGTAGTAGTAGTTGGAAGGGTCCTTGGAGGTCATCTAGTCCAACCCCCTGCTCAGGCAGGAAACCCTATACCATTTCGGACAAATGGCTGTCCAGTCTCTTCTTAAAAACTTCCAGTGTTGGAGCATTCACCACTTCTGGAGGCAGGTTGTTCCACTGGTTAATTGTTCTAACTGTCAGGAAGTTTCTCCTCAGTTCTAGGTTGCTTCTCTCCTTGACTAGTTTCCATCCGTTGCTTCTTGTCCTGCTTTCAGGTGCTTTGGAGAACAGCTTGACTCCCTCTTCTTTGTGGCAGCCCCTGAGATATTGGAACACTGCTATCATGTCACCCCTCACCCTTCTCTTCATTAAACTACACATACCCATATTTTCATCTCATAGGAAGAATGCCTTTTGGAGACTGCCCCTCCAAAGCAGCAAGGCAGAAGTACCCAATGAACACTACTGGCTTCAGAGGGAAAATAGAGTTGTTCCTGGAGCTCTGGTACATGGTTCAATTGAGGCTTTAGTCACCATTTGAAATAAAAAGGTGGCAATGGCCTTGAATAGGATCATGCCAACGTGGGCAATCTATATGTAAGGTTCTGAGAAGACCACCTGGTTTTCAGTGGAATTCCAGTAATGATACAGCATAGGAGATCTCTAAAGCAGGGCTTTCCAACCAGTGGTACGGGTATCACCTGTGGTACCTTGGCACCTGGCAGGTGGTACGCGACCATCCTAGAAAAGTGGTAGCGGGGGAGAGGCATGAGCTGAACTGGTGGCAGCACCACACAAGCCTGAGTGAGAGATGGCTGGAGCTGCAGGGCTGTCAGGGCTCAGTGGAAGCGCCAGGATCAGCGCCAGGATCAGCGCCAGGCTCCAGCTGGAGCTCAGCATTGATCCTGGCACTTCTGAGCCAAGAAGCACTAATCAGCTGGAATGTTGCAGCATCTCGAAGGTCTTGTGATTTACATTCAGATGCTTGGCAACTGATTCATATTTATGACAGTCACAGTGTCCCAGGGTCATGTGAACCAACCACCCAGCAGACGCAGGGAATAGAAACCAAACACCCCTCCACCCCACCCCTGCTGCCAATCCTCAACAGAAATGCTCACAACAATGAAAACCTCAGACAGGAGGAAGAGCGCCGCCGGGCGGGCAGGCAGGTGTCTTGCTCGGCTGGGGCTCAGGGGGCACTTTTTTCAGTGCACTGTAACTTCAAACAGTCACTAAGTGAACTGTTGTAAGTCAAGGACTACCTGTACTACATCACTTGTTTCCTTTTTTTGGTCATCAAGTTTTTTACACCTTGCTAGGTGACTGGTGGTACTCGGATGTTGCCATATGCTAAAAGTGGTACAATGGGTGAAAAGGTTGAAAAGCCCTGCTCTAAAGCACAACTAAAGGAAAATGAAGAGTGTCCCTGATCAAACATAGGGAAAAGACTTTCTTAAGATTACCTTATGAAAAGAGAAGTAAAATATAGTTATTTTTCCATGAATATCACCTACACAGGGAGACAACTGGTGCCTTGTTTAGGGTAATCCAGTTTATATGTTAGAAGAGCTCTTCTATAAGTGAAATGGTCATGAAATAATTTCCTTAACTAGACAAATCTTACAGAAGCTCTCCTGTGGTTATCCCTATTCATTATGTGCAAAATTACAATTAGCTATTATACGGATGAGTTTTTAATATGGTTTTATCATATACAGTTTAAGAATAAAAAAAATCTTAGCAAAGTATCTGTAACACGGCATAGAAGAGTAGAAAAAAAAACAATGCTTACTTCATCTGTTTTACAATTGTGCTCTTCCCAGATTCTCCTGCACCTATAAATTTAAAAAAACAACATCAGAAATGGGCTTTGTTACTAGTATTTGTGCTATATAAATTAAGATGTTAAAAATATGAACAAGGGTAAGATTTATCAGTGTTAAGTCCCTTCATTGCAACACCCATCATGTTTCCATTGCAGAATTTTAGAAATCTGAGGTTTGGATTATTTAATATCACTACCAAATGAAAGCTTAATTGGAACACCTTGGATTATTTTCAAGGTCTAAGTATATTTTGCAAATACAAGTTGTCTGAGTAAGTCTAAAAATCAAGCATTTATTATTATTAAAAAAAAAATTGAACCTGATTTCTAAAAAATATGTTGATAATGGATTCGAAATATTGATCCCATTACTTTCATTTATTTCCAGTAATTACTTTTCCCTATTTGTTCACAGGTCTGTTCAAGCGTCTAAAGAGAATTAATAGTTCTGGGTCTTGTCATATCCATTAATAATTCTTACCAAGTCAACCTTACATAAAGGAGAAATGTGAGAAGTCTATATAGATTGTACAGGAATGAAATCCCTTCTGACACAAGAATGTTAGCCAGCAATATTCAACTTCTGATAGATTTCTGATCACATCTGTATTC
This sequence comes from Vipera berus, assembly GCF_964194415.1. NCBI lineage: Eukaryota > Metazoa > Chordata > Lepidosauria > Squamata > Viperidae > Vipera > Vipera berus. The sequence continues at coordinate 218,385,492 of NC_138203.1, forward strand.
CCATAAAAAAATGCTAAATAGATTACATATGCAAAAAATTATATTGTGGGGAGAAAAAAAAGCAGAGAACTTCATTTCTATGTAACTAAAAAAAAAAATCAAGGGTCAAATTAGGAAGTGGCAGTTTTTACAAAAATGTCTACAACTGTGCAAAACTACTTTAAGGAGTGGTGTATATAAAACAAAAAACAAAAAATAAATTGTAAAACTAGAATATTTTGATCAGTGCTTGGCTTTTGCAAATTTTCTTCCATTTTGCTTTGTTACATGATTAGGACAAAGGTGGGATTCTCTTTCATATCATATCATCTCAATCATAGCATTCCTAGTATTTTGTCAATCTCTGTTCCATGTAATAGGTTGAAATAAAGCCTACAGATGGCTAGCAGCAACTCCACCCCTCTGGAGGGGAGGGGAAAGTGCTACATCAACATTTTTAACTGATTGATGGTGTTAAGTGATGTAAAGTATATGAAACTCATTATTTTCATCAATGAGGTTCGCAATCATTGAAAAGAACATGAATGCATGCCCACTCTAAAGCCCCTAATAATTTAAAAAAAAAAAAACAAACACAGATAAGTCCCAAGAAAAGGGCTCCTTTGTCACTTTCCCTGGTTTCTACTAGTCTCCTGGAATTATTTTCTCTGAATTAAACATTAGAAAATCACCAAAAGTAGATTGTGCACATTGACATGGCAGCTTGGAACACTGCTGAGAATTGGCCAAATAAACATTTTTAAAACAAATGAACAAGAAATTTTGGAGGACCAATTTTCAAATACCACCATGGACAAAGCACTTGAATGGCTTTCCATCCTCACTTTCCTTATTGAATTGTTGAGAATTAACTAGGGAGAGGAATGTCCTACATTGCTTCAAGGTTCATGAAGGGGGGAAAAAAATTATCCCAAAATAGTGTAGAGTTCCAAAAGTTTTGAATAAAATTGTTTTTATTACCTTTGACTCAGGAATTATGAAGAACCAGAAGCTTCATCCACAAAAAATCCAGTTTAAACTTCCTTTCTCTCAAATCTGGCGCTGTTTACCAGTCTTGAGATAGACTGCTGAATAGAAGGTAGTTGGATTGATATCCGTTAGGTCTATGCTATTTTAAGTTTTTCCAAGGAACTCTATTTTTCTAGTACAGGAAATACATACGTATTTCTGGTGAAGTTACAGCTTCCTTGGGAGAGAAAAGGGGATTCATAGCAAGGATACATGGTACTAATTAGAAGAAAAATCTTAACTATGTTTCTTAACACATTCACTAACAAGTTCAGATCTGCAAGCTGTTATCTACAAATGATCAGCTGTTTGAAACTTCACAAAATATCACTCAGTTCCGGCCTCTCATTTAGGAAAGTTATCCAGCTAATCTAAGTGCTATTAATTACTTCTGAATGTGTAAGAAATGTTATACAAAGGGACTTGCAACAAATTTGGCCACAATTTTTCCACTAGAATAGCCCCTATTTTGACACATGCAGTAGGGCAAAACTGATGAAAATTTACCTTCTTGTAAGCCAGAATGACCAGTTGGCAGAATTCAAATATTCTCAATTTCATTGGGAATTGATTTAATTCCAAATTCAAGTCAAGCTGCTTCTTTTTAGTCACTCATACTTGCTAATTAAAGCCCAAAGAAAACACAATATAGTTGATTAAAGACAATTCGTTCCAGCACTCATTAGCACATGAAGTAACAAGGACCGATGCACAATTATACTATGTTCATTGTTTCTGGAAGTTAACACTGAGCCTTGAAAACAGGCTTAGAGTTGGAAGTTCTTAAACCCAAGGAAAAGCATTTAGGCAACTTAAGCAACTGCAGCCTAGCTAGAAAACAGAGAGAAAACATAAGTGGGCAGTTTATGGTTCAGATTAGTTTTGGATTCACTGAAACAAAATGAGGGATCACACAAAAAATTGCATTGGAAGCAGATTTGAAAGCAGTCCTCAAGTGAACACTGTTTTCCCAACATTAGAGTTTTTTCTGATAAGTATAAAATAACACTCTTGTTAGGTGTACATGGGAAAGCATGACTAAGAACCATAACGGAGTTAACAGAAATTTCATTTTTTAAAATATGAATTCATGCAGGCTACCTCAATAGCACCCTTGTCAGTGCTGTATGCCAGATCTGTAGTTTCTACAAGAGTCACAAATAAAATATTTTACTAATTTATCAGGTGTTACTATCTAATTCTGAATTTGTATCTGTCACATAGAGGAGCTATGTTATGTAAGATAAGGCTGTTCTGCCTAATACCAGCAGGAAGGATCTCTTCCTAGTTATTTATTTTATTTTTTATTTTAATTCCATTTATATCCCGCCCTTCTCCAAAGACTCAGGGCGGCTTACAAGCTTAGCAGTAGCCTTCATTCTATGTATATGCCTGCTTATTAGGGCTTTCACACACACACCCCAGCGGCATTATTACAAAGTCAGCTTAATTGCCCCCAACAATCTGGGTCCTCATTTTACCTACCTCGGAAGGATGGAAGGCTGAGTCAACCTTGAGCCTGGTGGGATGCGAACCTGCACTAATTGCAGGCTGCTGGTGTTACTTAAGGAGGCATTAGCCCACTGCTCCACCAAAGCTCTTATCCATAGCAATCATCTGATAGTGATGTTATTCATTCAAGTCGTGTCTGACTCTTGCTGATTCTAAGGGCCAGGCTTCTCCACATCTTCCCATCTTGCATTGCTTGAGTTTTTCTTTGCTCTGGCTGGTGTCAGCTTTGATGTTTGTTTGCTTTTCCCTTTGACAGCCTGGTTTCCTTTTATCAGTAACTCTTCCCAGTATAATTGCTTTCTCCAGTGAATTCCCCTGCATGACTTGGCCAAAATAAGCAAGACGCAGTTTTGTGATTTTTCCTTCTAGTGACATGTCTGGTGTTATGCACTCTAATACTTGCTTGCTGGTCACCTTTGTTGTCCAAGGAATACACAGGAGTCTTCTCCAGCATCACAGCTCAATTTTCTTCCTGTCTTGCTTTCACAACCATACATAGCTACACAATAGAGAGGACTAACTTGTATTTGGTTGCCAGGCTGATGTCCTTGCTTTTGCATATTCAGCTCACGTTCATCATTGCTGTGTAACCCATCTGGTAATATAGAATTATTTTAAGACAGTATTACCTGATGAACTGTGATAAGGAAATATACTTATTTCACCTGTGCCTTCCATTAAATTAATATCTTACATTTGAAAATGGCTGAATACATATAGTGTTCTGATTTTATGACACTAAAAACTTTAATGATACCTTTAGGCTTTTTAAAAAATGTTACATTTTGTAAATGTAACACAAGGCCATCCATCTCTGTGACTGAAGCCTTTTCATGAAGTTTGGTAAGAAGAAATTGAGCTGTTTTTGTTTTTTGTTTAATAATCTTCCAGAAAAAAATCATAATATGCTTCCATATTGAAGAGACTTGCAGACTATTCTTTAGACAGCTTTCTAACAATCTCAATAACCAAAATTATTAATTAATTTATTAATCCAAAGCTTCTGGGCTCTGCATTATAGCCAAATACTCTTTCTGCTCTGCCCTTCCTAACTATAAAAGCAATGTCATTTCTTCCTTTTGATGCTTATTTTGGCAACTTTTTCAACTATATTTTCACCATTTTTCATTACTGCTACATTAACATTTTTAGAGATGTTCCAGTGAATCATTCTGGCAACTGTATTATGATGTTGTTTATAATCATGTTTGTGCAATCTTCTTCCACGAGCTGAGTAAATGGTCTACTGTTTGTACATCTATACTTTGAATCATTTTTAATATTCCAGTTCATAGCACACCAACATAGAACAGTCACTTCTAGCAACTGGTTTAGCCTGGATGAGAAGATGTGGAAATGGAGTGCTGAAAAGGAAGCAGCAATTAAGTATATGGCCAGAAAGAAAACTACTTGAAACTGCAAACTTGCCTAATAACTTCTGCTTTTAAAAATTACTTTCCACAAGGAAAGTCCACATGAGTGGTACTGTTCATCATTTTACACAACCTACCAGATGTCAGCTGTCTTTTAAAAAAAGCCACACAGAGTAAGACCCGGTTAATACTTGAATGTGAGAATGCCAGGAAATTTCAGGGCTGAAGCCTAGACTGGGAAGTTCAAATAACATAGCAGAAAGCAATGATAAACCATTTCTGCATTGTTGTCTCGAAAACTATATGGATCTCAAACTCAACTCAAAGAGATTTTCATCTTTAATGCAAAGGGTTAAGGTATACTACAGTATTTGATGCATTAGTGTTTATTAATCTGCTAAAGCCCTGTAAATGCAAACAATACAATATTGTTTTGAACTAGTTTGATGAACTCTGCTATGTTTGTGTTCATGTTCTGTATCCCCTCCTGCCTTTTGTGGGGGAGTGAGGGGAAGTATCTCTATGCAGAGAGGCTGAAGGTACTGAAAAACTCTTAACCTTGAAAAGATAAAACAGAGGAAGATATGATAGTTTCATATCTTCAAATGCCTAAAGAAAGTTAATATAAGGTCCAAATTGTTCTCTGTGTTCCTAAGAGCTGGATAAAAAACAATGAATTTAATCTAACTTAATGTTAGAAAAAAATAATAAGAGCAGTGTGATAGTAGAACTAATTATCCACAGAAAAAGTTAAGTACACTGGGCTTGTTCATGCAAAAACTAGGCAGTTATCTGTCAAGGAACAGTGATTTGGATTTTTGCCCTGAATATGAAAAACTAACTGGTCCCTTACATCTCCTTGATTCATTCTTATCCTGTATTGGCAAGGACTTGGAAGTTGTGAGACACCCAACACTAAAAAATAAAGGCCCATAAAGACATTGGCATTCCAAGTCTCTCAATTTATGCATAAGTTATAAGTAAAAATGTATGTTCAAATCAGAAATATACTTGTTAAATAGTATTTACTGTAGTATTAGAATGTAATGTTTTAAGAATACATTTTAAAAAATACTGCAATGAATTGAACCACAGAATTTTTAATCAGAGAAAACTATTTCTCTTAGTATTTTTATGCAGAAAAATGTGCAGTAGAAAAATCAATTACAGTTTACATCACTGATTTAAACAGACAATAAGCTGACAGTTCCTTTTGTAAATTTCATGACTTCTAGTCATTTGCAGCTGGCACTATTGCATTAACAGGAAACAAGAGAAAAAAGCATGAAACTCCATGGGACAGAATTAGAAATAAAAGCAGATATAGGACAGTATTTGGAAAATGGGATATACAAGCCAATCTATATACAATTAAAACTCTCATGTCTATAACTCTTAACTGGGTGAAATTGTGCATCATAAGGCAACAGTTTTTGAACCAAGCTGTCTCAAAGTGCTAATTTACAGAATGTGTATAAAATATGGGATCCATGACTCCCATGGAATTGAAATTTTGTAAATTTTATAAAATGTTTTATTATATAAAATTTATCATAAAACAGCTTATGACATAATATGCCATAAACCATTTTCTGTGGTCAACTGCTCATGTTTGACTGTTGTACAGTTCAACATGGGCTGTTTTCAAGGTAGACACATCTCTGAATATCTCTCTAAATTTTTAAGAACTTTTCCAGCGAAGGCAGTATTGGTAGCTCTGCTGCTACTGAAGGCATTGAGGAATCTGGTAAGGAAATATCTTTGAAATAATGACAATGGGTCATTATGACAATGGGTCAGTCTAATGGTGCAGGCACTATAGTGACTGTAACTTTGAAACCAGGTCATAAGTACCTTTTGGAGGTATCTGTCATAACCTATGACTGGTCATAACTCAAGAACTGCCTGTATAAATTTTGAGGAAAAACATAAGTAGCCAGTGGCTTGCCTAGCAGATTATTTTTTTTAACATCCTCCTTCATCACTGCTGCACTGCACTACTGATTGGCAAACAGCAAGTGACCCATCTTCGCACCTACTGACCCTCCAGATACAATAGTTACACGTACATCATCATGGCCTTTGTATTATACATGTGGGAGAATAGAAAACTTAAATATAATTATTACTGGATTTACAACCTGCTTCTTAAAATATTTGATTACAACAAAAATTCAGTTAAAAATAAAATATTAAGCAAAACAAAAATAAGTATTTTACTAGCAGGATGAAAATCAAATATGTGTGACTTGACATTTTGTATTCCACAATTTCAGAGCAATGTAAGAAAATTCCCTTTGCTACACACCGGATAGACAAGCTTCTATCTGAAAGAAAATCTTCAGAAAGATCTCTTCTATTAATCTAGGTCAGGCATGTCAAACTCGCGATGTCACGTGACATCACGCGACGTATCGGAACATTTTCCCATTGCCGAAAATGGGATGGGCGCGGTTTCTCCGTGACGCTCCGGCCCGCGGGCCGGCAGTTTGACACCCCTGATCTAGGTAGCCGAGCATGCAATCCTGATCAGAGATTTGTTTACTGCCAACACCATGAATATCACAACTGGAATCCAGATAGAAGCTTTCAGTACAGACCCTATACTTCTATTGATCAGCAGCCTTATCACTACTGTGTACCAGCTGCAATTTCCAAATATTTTGCAAGGATAGCCCCATAGAGCTCACTGCAGAAGCCAAGACAGGTTGTAAGCAAGGCATGGATAACTGTTACTAAGTTCAGCTGGTTCAGGAATGGTCACTGAAATCCTGCAAATACTATAGTCACTACAGCTGCCACTTTCAAGTCCATTGACAGTGCTCCCAAACTGCAAACTTACTCCTTCTGAGAGTAGACTCTCATCCAAAGCAAGTTTCATCTCAGTCCAGATTCCAACTTTTTCTTTAGCAATACCTGCTCTTGTTTTAATTTTAGCTTAAAATTAAATTGTCCTGTTCATAATCAAGGCAAGACAACAATGAAGAATATCAATTCATTCCTTAGTTTTAAGATAAAGAAGCAATAAACCTTGTGTTAATGATCCCTCAGCAGTTTTTTTCACACACGTTAAAAAGCAAGAGACGAGACAGAATCCTAAAGAATGCTATCTTAAAGAATAGTCTTCAGTTGAACTTTCTATGCATGAAAAAAACTGGAAAAATTGGAACCACTGCAAAACAGTGCCCTCAAGACACAAATGTCCAAAGCTGCTATGAAAGACAGGAGTCCTTGTAGAGTCATATTCCTTTCATCCTAGTTTTTAGATAGATAAGTTTACCAAAGTAATCAAACCTGGGTGAAAACCCAAGCTATAAAAGTTCAGAAAATCCGTTTTTTTCATACACATATACCTAGACCTGATCCTCTTCTTAATTGCCCTGCCTAACAATGGAACAATTACAACTGGCTATAAGACTGGGTTTTGAGTCATGTGGTGGACTTCTATTTCATAACTGTTTTCTGAAGGTAGTTAGAAATACGTACTCAAGAAGGAAATGTTCACAGGACCAGACCAGGGCCAGCTGATTTTACCCCAGGCATGTCAAAGGTCAAGTAAACAAGTAGCAGCTCATTTATTTGCATGGTCAGTAAACTAAAAAAAATCCACAAGAATTTGACAGGCAATTTTCAAATGGTGCGTCCCAATATCAAAGATAACAGTAAAGTGAATCAGATCAAGGTTACTTGGCAAAGAATGATGAAAAATGCTCTCAGTAATTTCTTTAAGGGCTCTCTCTCATCCCAATATTGATGGAGAAAGCGTAAACAGCATCAGTGACGTATTCTAGGAAGATACAATGGCAGAAAAGAATGATATTCCTTCGTTGCATCCATCTCAGAAAGGCCCCCCTTCTATATTCCAAATGATTCTCATGAATGTATTTAATCCACTGCCCATCCTCTGGTAAACTAAGTAAAGAGTACTGAACTCTATTAGTTGGAATGGGACACTCAGGTGTAATAGTATAAACCATTTCAATGATCTCCAAATTTTACATGGATAAGATGGGACAATTTCTCAGTAAATTGAGAAGACTATCCAGTTCCATAAGGCAGTGTTTTTCAACCTTTTTTGGGCAAAGGCACACTTGTTTCATGGAAAAAATCACGAGGCACTCCACCATTAGAAAATGTTAAAAAATTTAACTCTGTGCCTATATTGACTATATATAAAGTAATTCTCTTGAATAGGAATCAAATAAACACAAAGAAAGTATTTTATAATTACTTTTCAATTTTTCCCACGGCACACCAGGCAACATCTCGCGGCACACTAGTGTGCCGCGGAACAGTGGTTGAAAAACACTGCCATAAGGCACTAGGTTAGATCCTTTTAATCAATCTACCATCCCAATGGAAGTATCATACGTAGCCAGCCAAAATCTGACTGGTGATTTGCTTGTGACAATGAAGTCGCAGAAAGTTCCTGCACTCTTAAGATCATAAGCACCAGCCAAATAGAACACCAAATGTAAAGTTTCCTGCTGCATGAACCAGATATCAGTTGAGACAAGTCCATACGTAGCACCACAGGTATGCAATCTTCAGCCACTCCTGATTGTGCAACTTTGGTATGGAACTGGGATAATGCAGTGGCACATTAGAAATTACCACAGCTAAATCATGGTTTTCAGGAGTAATGGTATTCCTATACTATCCTGGCCATCCAAACACCTCAGCGAAAACTGGTAAGTTGGCAGTTTCAACTGTCAACTGGGATGTGACGGAAGAAAGCTGCGGTTGCTGTCTGTAATTGGGAAAAGCAGCTGCAGCCAGGCAAAAATGCTTCCTATCCCCACTTCTCCAAGGATAGGCTCAGCTCATCCCTCCTCTCAAAGGGCAATAAACGTTTATAGCCCCAGGAAATGGGCTCATTCACTCATTCCCCGGTCTCACAATTTATTCACAAGTATTCAACCTGGTGTTGCAGGTGTCTGCCTTCTGTGTTTTAGAAAGGTGCTGACCTCCACAGGCAGCCTCATCTATCCTGGCTTTTAGTCTACAAAAGTGCGGGTATATAGAAGAGAAAGAAGACAACAAACAGAAGAGGGCATGGGAAGCAACATCTGGAATGTATGGCTATTGCAAGCAAGCAAGCGAGCCGTTGGTCAACTGCCAGGACCACAAGCTACAGTAAGCAGTCCATCATGGTGTGATTCCTGCCTAGAGCTTGGCTAAGAACCTGGCTTGGTAGCAACCAGAAGAAGAGCAATCATGATGCAGCAGTACTCAAATCCCAACTAGTGCAAGAACCTTTGGAGAGAGGCAAAGGTTGCTTGCTTTACAAACTGTAAAATTTTTATTGGTTATAAAGACTAACCATCAAAGACTTATTTATATAACTACATCAATTTGCAAGGCTCAGGAAGGTGGTGTTAACTCGGCAACAAGAAAGTTGTGTGCTACACTAAAGTGTTTTGTATGGTTCTCTGCTGCACTGTGGCATGTCCAGTCCTTGGAAAATAAAGAACCTTCACAAGGCCCTTCAGGTCAATGTGAGTCAGAGTTTCTATATACTTCAACTATATCATTTCCTTGCCTACAGGTTCTGCCCTGCTGCCATATGGAATGCCCCTAAGACAGAACTAGGTGGGCAGACAGTAACCCCTGCTCCTCTCTTGGGCAAGTCAGTGGTTTCATCCGGTATTAAATCCTAAACAACGTGTGCTTTGCCAGCATTTGATGTTAACAGGCAGGTTTGAACGGTTCATCATCACTGTCAGACTTCCTTAGTTATATAATGGTTAAGATTTGGTTAAGATGCAACAGATAATAATACTTAGTGTTTGTTGGCTTGATCAAGAGCCTGCCTGGCAGATATAAGAAAGAAACATCCTCTAGAGCATTGTCGGTTATGTAGCGGTTGCCTAGTAAAATATTCCCACAGACAACTTGGAAATATAGCTTAACTAGAATCCCATTCTGAGGGTGACTTTAATCTAATTAGCAAATCTTAAATTCAAAACCAGTGTACTTTTCTTGGCCAACATAGCAGATAAACAGCTGGTGGGGTGAATGAAATTATTTGCTATAATATTAAATGCCAGTGCTAGTGCATGTAGTGATCATTCCAACTGTGCAAATGAAGAAAAATGTAAGTAATTTGAAAAGCTGATTTTGCTGGTAGAAGAAGGAAGAAGCAATGAAGGTCAATCAATTCAGGCAGCACATTCAATAGTTTACCCACTCTTCTAATGCTATAATTGCTACTCTGTGTCAAACTGTTGTTTTCAACTAGGAGCAGATGGTCCAACACCAGGTATGGAAGCTAAAATGTGTCAAAAAGCTTTGTGAATAGGCTAAAAAAGACAACAGACATTGGAATTTTTTACTTGAGGATATATGTCTGCTAGTCTTTTTAGATATTTAAAATTAGGGAATACACAAGATTGAATTTATCTTTATATGTACATCTGCAGTAAAATTGCCATTTGTGCATTTTGATGGAGGATGGATACAGTCCATTTTCTTTCAATGAGAAAAGAAACTGAAATACAGTTTTAATGTTATACTTTGCCTAGGAGGATAGATGAATAAGTAAAAAGGCACATTGCAATCCACAGAATTTTTTGCTTGAAAGATGCCTAGCTGCTTCTGAAATCTTTGAAATTTTCTGTCAAAAAAGCTGAATTAGCAATCCTACTAGAATCTGGATACAGGAGCTCTCCATGTTTCTGTGACAGGAGACTGTACAATTCTGAAAAGAACGGCCTCGTGCATAATCTGAGCAGATCCCACTGTGAAGGGGGTAGGGTAGAGTCACAGAGAACATAATATCCATTGGTAGAGAAATGCATGCCTCAATAAATCAGAATGACTTGTGATGCAAAACCTTTGGACTAGAAGTAATGAAAGTGGTAAACAGAACTATATTAGGACACCGTAACATTCAAAATCAAGTTTTCATGATGCCATGACTAAGTGCATCTCTTAAATTAATAGATAACCAGGAGTAATTTCTGTGTTCTGTGGTTTTCATGGATGAATTCTTTGTTCATATGAGTCCACAATTTGGGACACGGATGAAATATTATTCTGGATTGAATGTTCAGTGACATACAGATTTCTTGTTACAGACTTATAGTCACCCTTAAATCTGCCTAATATCTCGATTTCTATCTGGAATTCTTGTTCTTGTTAATTGTGATGGAAAAGTACCAAAACCATTACTGTTGAGGTCCTATTCAGAGTCAGGTGAAAGAGATTATCAAGAACAATGCTGTTTATATGTCCGCTGTCCTCTTTTTTCTGTTGTCTCATCCATCTAGTTTCTATTGCCAGAATGAACAAACTTTAGAGAAGAAAAAACTTTTATCCATGATGGAGTTCAATCTTGTAAGTTAGGTGTGACTTGAGGGGAGGTGGGTAATTGCTTTTAAAGTCCAGAAGTTTTTAGGATATTCTATATTTCAAATGAAGAAAAATCTGAATGCCTTTGAATTTCAAGAATGCAGCCAACTATCAAGGTAAAGCCCTTGAGAGTTGCAGATAACAGCAGTTTTGAAATGAAAAGCTTATAGTCCCAGTATATATCTCAGGAACATTTTGAACTAAGATGGCTTACAGTGTGAAAATATGCATCCTTAAAAACTAGTGCAACAACCAGTTTCCATGTTGTAGTAAAGGGAACATAATCTGGTGTACACCTGTCTTAAAACTTCTAGGACTGAATCTGTTCTTGGGGATCTAGATCTAGGGCAGAGCTTCTGTTCCACTTAGAAATGGTAGAGTAGTTCAAATACAAACCCTGAGATGTCAACGGTGTTTTTTATTAATAATGTACCGTGTTGTAATATTAATTTGGGCTGGGAATCGACTGGAAACAGATGGATGGCAAAATCTTCCTGAATACTTCCTGAAATAAAATTTAGGGCCCAGGCAACAGAGGTTTGTGATGGCTACAGATGATTTTGAAGAGCAGCAGCTGCTCTAGTCTAAGTCAATCAGGCCACGGTGTTTATTGTGTATTGTTTTTCTCTACTGGCATTGTATGATTTCAAGCCTGTAATTTCCCTTGAGGACCCTTCACTATTAATGAGTTTTAGAGTAGAGTCTTGGAACAGGAATTTGCATTTTTTTGCAGCTTATGTGGCTTTTCACTGTTTCACAGTAGTATCAGTAAAAAGAGAAGGACTACTGGGGCACATGCTTCAAACATTCCATTTGAATGGTACCATGTCTCATTAGTTCCACTACTGTTAGGCTTCTATGGTTTAGTAAAGCAAATTATTTATTTAATTTGTTTATTTAGTTAGTTATTTTAACTCATGATGAAGAAACAAGGTTACTAAAATAGCTATCACACCTATAATTAAGCCTATCGATCAGCAGTAAATGCCAGTATCTTCCTTAGAGAAGAGGGTACACTTAGATGGCCGCTGATTAGCTTCAAACATCACAAATCACACTGTGATGAGAGTTATACTGTGGGACAAAAAGAGACAGATCATCTAAGCAGCACCTAGGGCTGAACTTGGTCAAACTCTGTAAGCTAATACTGATGTAACCTGATAAAAAGACTGGTTATACAATAAGCCTGTGGGTGTAAAAAAATTGCATGACTCAAACTCATTTTCTAAAAATCTTGCTGCAGACATAAAATAACTCTTAGAAAAGTCCTGACCAGTTTCATAGCAGATTAAATTCTCTTGCCTCTTAAATTATGATTAAATCTTCTGGAGAGTTCTCAGTCCTTCTTTGACCTTTGGGGAAAACTACCATACAGTATATACAGTACACAACACTATGTATGTTATAGTCTGTAGAAACCAAACACCAACTCTGCCATATGTCAGCTATAACAGAGGTCACCAATCTTTGTTGGTTGGCGGAGAAGAGGAAAAGGGAGGGGGAAGCATTTTATATGCATGTGTACGCATGCGCACCGGGCCACGAGCATGCATGTGCCAGAAAAGGGTGGGGCTAGCGCCTGCATGATACTTACTATCCTTGCCCCATTCTTGCATGGCGCAGAGCCTTGTTTCTATGCCCTGCATTGCGTGGGGGCCATTTTAGTGTCCTGCAGTGCAGCGGCGGGCCATTTTAGTGCACTGTGGCATGGCAGCACCCATTTTTGCATCCCGTGGTGCAGCATTGGCCTGTTTTTGCACCCCACAGCAGGCGGTGCCCCGTTTCCATGCCCTGCTGCACACTGGTAGCAGTTTTTATGCCTTGCAATGTGACGGCGGCCTGTTTGTGTGTGTGTGTGTGTGTGTGTGTGTGTGTGTGTGTGTACATGTATATGTACATATATATGTATGTATATGTATATTTATTTAATTTAATTAATTTATTTATTTATTAATGGGGCTTATATCCCGCCCTATCTCCCGAAGGACTCAGGGCGGCTAACAACAATAATATACAATATACAATAATATATGTATATGTATACACACACACACACACACACACACACACACAAGTTTTGAGGGACGCGGTGGCTCAGTGGGTTAGGATGCTGAGCTTGTCGATCAGAAGGTCGGCAGTTTGGCGGGTCGAATCCCGAGTGCCACGTAACAGAGTGAGCGCCTGTTACTTGTCCCAGCTTCTGCCAACCTAGCAGTTCGAAAGCACATAAAAATGCAAGTAGACTTCCGGGTGGTGCTTCAGCGGCGAGGACGGTTGGATTCGACCGCCGGCCCTTCGATCCTGTTGAAGCGGCGGAATAGCCGACGATCAGCTGTTCCGCCTCTCGAAAACCCTTCTCCTCAGGCAAAGAGGGGAGGGGGAGCTTCCAGGTAGGGGTAGAGTTCTCCTAGAGCCCCAGAACATTTGTTCTGGGGCATAAAGGGTGAGACCCCCCCCCCCGAAGACTGGGAATGCTCCGGATGAAGGACTCTTCTGCTTTAGCAGAACAAGACGCTGAATCCACTCCTGCATGATCTGATTGACATCTTGAGTGACGGTAGCAGCAGAGCTGATGCAGGAGCAAGATAAAAGTCAAGTACAAAGCTTTAACTCTGAAACTCAAACTCTCTTCCTGCTCCAACGATCGTTTTGAAAGAAGGGGAAGATGGCGCCTGACTGATTTTTTTTTCTTTTTAACAAGAAGCGAAAGTGTTTTTCTTTAAAGTAAAGTGACTGTTTGAACTGAGTTGGAATATGTAAAATGGACTTTTAAACCTTAAAAAAGCTACTTATAATTTGGAGGTGCTAAAGTTATTTTTAAAATTTGGTTATTTCACAGTTTAACTACAAAGTAATAAATGGACTAGAAAGTGAAAGTGTGTATTGAAAGTCATTAGTTGCAAAGATGGCTCCCAAACCACGTAGACCTGTTTTTAAAAGTGCGGAGACATTGTTTGTTCAGCAATCTGGAACGCAGTCTTTGAAGTTACTTCCCGAAGCTGCTGCATCTGTATTGACTTTAAAAGATTTACAATATGCTCTAAACGATGCCTTAAAAATTCAGTCTGAAAAAATATTTGAGAAGGTGGCAGAATTTATTGGAAAGGAGAGCAAGAAAATAAGGGAGGATACTTTGATGGCACTTCAATTGTTTTCAGACTGTATTGAGAATCTGGATGAATGTGTGGAAGAAGTGAAACAAAATAATCTGATGCTGGAGGCTAAAATGGGTGAAGTGGAGAATAAAATGGAAAAACTTGAAGATGAAATGATGATGATGCAATATAGAGATATGGAATTCGCCCTGAGGATCAGAGGTTTGAAAGAAAATCCGCAGGAGAATCTGGAAGAGACGTTGGTGGATGCCCTGGCACCTATTTTGGGGTTTCAACTTGAGGATTTTTTTGGGAAGATAAATAAAGTATTTCGTGTTAATTCTTGAATTGCTAAATAAAGGAAACTGCCAAGGGATATGGTTGTGTATTTTACAAAGAGAAAGATTAGAAATGAGATCATTCAAATCTCTTATAATAAAAGACGTAAAGTGGCTAATCAGCAGGTTTTGATTCTGAAAGAGATTCTTCCAAGAATTTTGAGAAAAAGGAAAGATTTTTTCTTTCTGACAGATGAATTAAAGAAACAACAGCTTCGGTTTAGGTGGGAGATATCATTGGGGATTGTGGTGAATTATTCTGGAGAAAGATATTGTCTTAATACAGTAGAGAAGGCATGTGATTTTTATTCTAATGAATTGAAAGCAGGCTTACCATCATCCTCAGAAGAAAAAAAAGGAAAGGAAGAAGGAGAGCGACAGTTACAAGAAATAGTTTCGGAGGCTGTGCAATCCTTGGCTTTATTTAAAGATCTTAAGATTCAAAGAATGACACGGGCTGCATTTAGATTTAAGGAATAATAATAATAATAATAATAATAATAATAATAATAATAATAATAATAATAATAGTAGTAGTAGTAGTAGCAGCAGTAGTAGTAGTAGTAGTAGTAGAGATTAATGGAGGACTTTGCTAAGAAATAAGATTTAGAAATGGAACTTGTTACAAGATTGTAGGATAATCAAGATCTAATGGTGGATATTTGGGGATGGTATTTACAGTAGATCTTAAAAATTAGTATGTATGTATTTAAACTGTTTGTCCAAATGTTGAAGATGTGGCTGTGATGATGCAATGTATTATTATGTATGTTTGAATTGTAAAAGATTACAATTTTAAAAGTTAAAGTAATTTAGTGGAATATGTAAGATCTTTAAGAAAAAGATATTTATAACTAATAACTATAGTAGAATTTTTGGTACTGTTATATTGGAAGAAGGCTGATTTGTTTATTATAGAAGAATAGATTTTGAAAGTTTTGAATTAGATAGAAATGGTAAAATTTGGAATATGTGAAGGATATTTGTAATGGAGATATGTTATGATGTTTAAGGAGAGTTAAAGCGCAACTGGATTTAAAGTGTAATTATAGTTAGTTAGTATATTTTAGATTAAGATTGTGAAAATAATACCCTGTATTCTGCTTTGGGAAGTCAGGGAGGGGGTTGGGGGAAGTAGGGGTATTGGGTGGGTTAGGGTAGAGGTTAGGGGTAGGGGGATGGGGTTTATGTTCAAAAATGTACTTTAAAACTTTTTAATAAAAAATGCAAGAAGAAAAATAGGGACCACTACGGTGGGAAGGTAACAGCGTTCTGTGCGCCTTTGGCGTCTAGTCATGCCGGCCACATGACCACGGAGACGTCCTTGGACAAGCGCTGGCTCTTCGGCTTTGAAACGGAGATGAGCACCAGCCCCTAGAGTTGGAAACGACTAGCACGCATGTGCGGGGGAACCTTTACCTTTTATATACAAGTTTTATTGATTTTAATATTTACATATACATGTATTTGTGAAACAATATGGTGGTTGGGTAATTAAAATAAGAAATAACCATTTGTAAATAGTTCAGGTTACATCAACAGATATCCTCTCTAATTCCCTTAGTGATTACATAATCAAAATAAGCAAGTTAGTATATTTCTGGTTATAACCAAGTCAATCAACAGAATTCAAAATATATTTTCACTAATACATATCAATATCCTGTTTTTAAATGTTATCTAATTGCAATAAGATATTTTAGCATAGCCTATAATATATAAATATATATAAATCAGCCCAGGTTCAAAACTCAGAAGGGTATGGCTGACTGATGAAAACAAATAAGTTTGAAATGCATATCAGTCTCCCTTTAATTCTTTGTTAGCAATCTAAAAAATTTACACAAATATGAGCTGTCACTGTTGTGACTACTACCTGTCGATGGCCTTCGGTTAGGCTGAAACAGGAAATAAAGATTTGTCCCATGTTTGGGGCCTAGCAAGGTAATCTAAACAAGCATTTAACACATATCTCCCTTGCTTCTCAGCTAACAAAGTGAGATAGAGCTTGTGGCCAAGAGGTAAAAACAACTGCCTAATGCGCAATCAGCCCAGGTTCGAATCTCAGAAGGGTATGGCTGACTGATGAAAACAAATAAGTTTGAAATGCATATCAGTCTCCCTTTAATTCTTTGTTAGCAATCTAAAAAAAATTTACATATATATGTATATATGTATATATATATGTGTGTGTGTGTGTGTGTGTGTGTGTGTATATATATATATATATATATATATATATATATATATATATATATATATATATATATATATATATATATATATATATATATATATATGTAGATCTAGAGTCTCGGGTTTCTTCCCGCGTTCCTTTCATCTTCAGAAAGTTGTGGCGACGTTTCGACGAAATCCCGCTTACATGCCATTTGGAAACCAGCATTGATAGAGAAACGAATTTCAGCAAACAAGGATTTAAAAAACCAACAAACAACCCCAAATGCCACCAGCCCCAGCAAGACTCATCCACACCCAGAACAAAAACTCTCCCACACAGAAGACAGAACAAGTCAAGCAAAAGTGCCATCACCCAAGCAGAAGAACGCTCACACGAACCTGACTGACCCATACCAGAGATACATAGCAGGTCCTCGAACTCGGAGCCAAACCAAAGCTCTGGAGGCCACTACACAGCCCACTCCTCAGGACACCAAATCACAACACTCAGGATATTACAACACAACAAAAAACCCCACCCATTCAGAACACACCCCTCCCAATCAGAAGACAGCCACGCCTCCAACCAATCAGAAGACAACCACGCATCCACCCAATCAGAAGACAGCCACGCCTCCACTCAATCAGAAGACAACCACGCCTCCACCCAGTCGGAGGACACCCCCACCCAATCAGAAAGCAGCCACGCCTCCACCCAATCAGAACACAGCCCCACCGGCAGTTGGAAGGAAAGGAACAGCCAGACCACGCATTGCTCCTGGAAGCAGCAGGAGGAACACTCCGGCCTGATGATGACTGATGGGATTTCGTCGAAACGTCGCCACAACTTTCTGAAGATGAAAGGAACGCGGGAAGAAACCCGAGACTCTAGATCTACACATACAGACACCCGCGAGAATCTACGAAAACATATATATATAAACTAAGTGCCGCCACATGTTTGTTGGACCCGTGTCCCTCCTGGCTAGTCTATGCTTCTCGGGAGGTTACACGAGGCTGGCTCCTAGCAGTTATCAATGCCTCACTGAGTGAAGGGTACTTCCCTGCTGCCTTGAAAGAGGCGGTGGTAAGGCCCCTCCTCAAGAAACCGGCACTGGACCCAGCTGTTTTAAACAACTTCCGTCCTGTCTCCAACCTTCGCTTCCTTGCGAAGGTCGTTGAGAGCGTGGTGGCACGACAGCTCCCTTTGAACCTGGAGGAAGCTGAATATCTAGATCCGTACCAATCGGGTTTCAGACCGGGGCACAGCACGGAGACGGCATTGGTCGCGCTGGTGAATGATCTCTGGCGGGCCCGAGATAGAGGTTATTCTTCTGTCCTGGTCCTATTAGATCTATCAGCGGCTTTTGATACCATCGACCATGGTATCTTACTGCGTCGTCTTGAGGGGCTGGGAGTGGGAGGCACCGTTCTGCGTTGGTTCTCCTCCTACCTCTCGGACCGTTCGCAGACGGTGTTGGCAGGAGGGCAGAGGTCAAGCCCTAGGCCTCTTAATTGTGGAGTGCCTCAGGGTTCGGTGCTCTCGCCCCTCCTGTTCAACATCTATATGAAGCCGCTGGGAGAGATCATCCGTAGCTTCGGGATGAAATATCATCAATATGCTGATGATAC
Source organism: Vipera berus (assembly GCF_964194415.1). Lineage (NCBI taxonomy): Eukaryota > Metazoa > Chordata > Lepidosauria > Squamata > Viperidae > Vipera > Vipera berus. The sequence goes on from NC_138203.1 coordinate 218,403,981, forward strand.
CCAGCTATTCATCTCCACCCCGAACCAACCCAGTGATGCCCTCGATGTGATGTCCCGTTGTCTGGAAGCGGTACAGATTTGGATGGGAGAAAACAGGCTTCGACTCAACCCGGCCAAGACTGAGTGGCTGTACATACCGTCATCTCGTTTAGTCCAAGAGGTTCCATCTCTGACTATAGGAGGAGAGATGTTACCTCCCATTGATAAAGCACGCAATCTGGGCGTCCTCCTAGATTCACGACTCAGTTTTGAAGATCACATGGGAACCGTGGCTAGGGGGGCATTTGCCCAGATTCGTCTTATATACCAATTACGCCCCTTTTTGGACCGAGATGCCCTACGTACAGTCACCCACGCACTCGTTACCTCCCGTATTGATTACTGTAATGCTCTCTACATGGGGCTGCCCTTAAAGACCACCCGGAGGCTTCAGCTGGTGCAGAATGCAGCTGCGCGGGTTGTGATGGGAGCTTCCCGATACTCCCATATTACACCCCTCCTGCGGGAGCTGCATTGGCTACCAGTTGCCCTCCGGGTGAGATTTAAGGTGCTGGTACTTACCTTTAAAGCCCTACATGGCTTAGGTCCGGGATACTTGCAGGACCATCTGCTGCCGGGAACAAATTCCCATCGTCCAGTACGCTCACACAGAGAAGGCCTCCTCAGGGTACCGTCAGCTAGGCAATGTCGGCTGGCGACCCCCAGGGGGAGGGCCTTCTCTGTGGGAGCACCAACCCTATGGAATCAGCTCCCCCCTGAGCTTCGGATAGCCCAAAACCTCCAATCCTTTCGCCGCGGCCTCAAAACACACCTGTTCCACCAAGCTGACCTAGACTGACAGGCATCTTAATTAATTTATATTTAGTATTTTTAATTCATTTTTAAATTCTCTAATTTTTTATTGCACTGATGTTCTCAATTTCATTTATCTTGATTTATGCACTTATTATATGTTTTATTGTGAGCCGCCCTGAGTCCTTCAGGAGATAGGGCGGGATATAAATCCCATCAATAAATAAATAAATAAATATATATATATATATATATATATATATATATATATATATATATATATATATATATACACACACACATACATACATACACGCTTAATTTTGGGTGACCCACAATTCCCTATTTCAATAAAGAATAATTCTTTTGTCTACAAAACTTATATTGTTCATTACAAAACATTCTTATATTTTACCATTAAAGTCTAATTTTCATCTTAGCAAATCACCAGTTATTAGAAATGTATTTTGGCCTTAACCGTTCAACAATTATTAAAATGCTATCTTTTATATATAAAATTCTAAATTCTATACTATAGGTCAAAAATAGCCACTGAATCTTCTATAAGGCATCTTAACCATACATCAATTATTAAAATATTATATTTTAATATGTCATTCAAAATTCTATAATATAGTTTGGAATTATATTTCCTTTACAAATCTAAGAGCTAAATGTAAAATCAGTGATATATTTTTAGAGATTCCCCTTAATCCATAGAAAGATATTTTTATAGTCTATCTTTTGGAATCCCAAAAGATAAAACAAGTTCAGTCTTTTAAATCTAACTCTTGCCTTCCTTTTATGCCAATCATGCTTCGCTCTTGGTATCTTTAAATTCTCAAATATATCTTCCTTTCTTTCTATACCCCTTATTTGAATCCAGGGAGCGTATGCAAATGTCAGTTTTGTAAGGAACATGTCCCCTTTGTAACCATTGTAGTTTTGCTTTGGTAGTTTGGTGGTTGATATAATATAATTGTCATTAAATCAGTCAAATCTTTTTGTTCTTGCAATTCTATCTGGGTTAGGTAGAAAGTAGTAGCTGGTATTGTATTTGTCATTTGATTAATTGAATTCTCAATATAGTGTATTTGAAGGCCTTTAGTGTCTTCACTCTTGGTGTTGCTTTCTTCAGGTGCTGTTACTTTTTGGCTTGTATGTTTTGTAGTTGCTATTAAAGTTTGGACTTTAAGGTTTTCTGTAGGTTGCTTTTGTTGTTCTTTGAAATCTCCTGTTTTAGTGTTAGTTTCCACTTCTTCTATTTGGTTTTGGGTTATCTTTTCCTCATTTAAGGTCAGAGTTTGATTTGGTGGCTTTAAATTGTCAGATTTTTCTTGCAGCTTAGCTTTAATTTCCTCTGTCATTGCCAAGATCGTGTCCAGTATCAGTTTATAATAAAGTGGCGGGATGTATTCATCCATTTTGTTGTTTACATTTAAATCTTCCATGGAGGCTGTTTTAATAATAGTCAAAAAATTTCCACCTCCTGAAGAGTTGTATTCAATGCCACGTGTTCCCACACTTATCTTCAAGGACAGCTCTGTTATTCAGAGAGCTTTCACAAGAGAAAAAGGAAATTTACTTGCTGTACCAGGTTTCACCACAAGATGTCATCAATAACATATAACATGCAATGTAAGAGGGTTGTTTTTTCTTTTTTTTTCCCAAATTAATATAGAACTTTTGTAGAATTGGTCCAAATTTTTAATTCACAATTTAAAGAAAGAATAGGGTAGTGAGACCCCAGCAACAAATAGAAGCTTTTTAGTAAGTACAACTGAAATTGCTTAAATTCTTTGCTGCATTAATTGGATTTCTTTTGTAACTTTGAGGCTTTAAGCTTTGTTCCCAAAGTAGGTATTCGCCATTTTCTCAAAAATAGGGAAGGAGATTTTCAGGAAAGTCCCACAGGAAGATGATTAAGGGAACAGGAAAGGTAAAAGCTCGCCCAGGTCCTCCAGATTGCTTCGTAGTGCTAGGTAGTATTTTTGGCTTTCGGCAGGGAGCAGCTTAGTGGTCGGCCATTTTTATGGCCAGTCTCTTCTTCTTCGGGCCAAAGGAGATGATCCCAGATTCCAGCGGAGAGCTGCCACCCTTCTGCGATCGCAGGGAAGTCCTCCTCTCGGTAATCGCCCTTCCAGGGTGATTTTTGACCCTTTTCAGGGTCCTCCAAACAAGAAAGAAGCGGACGGCAGGAGACAGACTGTCCCTGCACGTCCAGAAGCGCCGTGTGCGCGAACCGGAAGCTGCAGCGGCCTGTTTTTGTCCCCTGCATGGCAGTGCCCCATTTCCATACCCCGCAGTGCAGCAGTGGCTCTTTTGCACCTTGAAGCGCAGTGGCGGCCCATTTTCACACCCCGAGGCACGGCGAAGGCTTGTTTTCACACCCTGAGGTGTGGCAGCGGTGGCCCGTTTTCACGTCCCAAGGAGTGGTGTCTGGTTTTTGCACCCCATGGCACTAGCACAAGTCAGGGGGTGTACACGCACATGCGCTTGCACTGGCCAGCCTGTCCCGCTACCGGGCCGCAGCCCACAGGTTGGGGATCCCTGAGCTATAACATACTACTGTGGTTAAGCACCAAGTTAACATTCAGCATTTAAAAATTACCTTGTATAGCTCTAAAATAGATTCCAAATGTTTAACAGCAGGGCTTCTTGCCATATACTAAGAGAATTACAAAGGAGAAAAGATACACCGAAATTAACCTGACAAAATACAGGCAGTTGTTTAAAATGGAAAAAAGTGAAGGTACAATTAATTTTTAAACATACTAAACATTACATTTAAACAATTGACTACACATATGTATTGTTTGCAATCCTATAATAATTAGTAAGTAATTAGTATGTGACAATAACATGCAGAGAGGAGAGGTTTAACCATTTCTTGTACAGGTAGTCCTCAAGTTACGAATGTAATGAAGCCTGCCCATTTCATTCGTAACTCGAGGATTCATAGGAGTGAATCGCATACCTTGAACACAATTACTCCCTGCTTTCGCCCACGCATTTGCTAATTGAATGTGAATCAAATGCATGGCTCATTAAGCGCACATGAGGTATTTCAGGGTGGGGAAGGCCATGGAGGACCTAATGATGGAACAGACAACCTGCTTAAAGTCACCTATCTTGTGAAGATGTAGTGAGCTGTCTCCTCTGCAGCTATCGCCTCTCCAGCCTCTCTGCTGCACAAGATCATGGCACCCAGAAGCTTCCAGTCTCTGCGCAAAATGTTTGCAAGCTCATGGGAGGCCTTGGGTTAGCTAAATCACTGCCTCAAAGCATCCAGCCAGCTTGCAAACATTTTGGGCGCCATGACTAGAAGCTTCTAGGTGCCGTGATCTTGCTGCCTGAAGTCCCAAGAGATCACAGTGCCCAGAACTTTCACTCTCGGCGCAAAAAGCATTTCCAAGCCGACTCTCCTCTCCCTCAAAGGCAAAGAATCAGCAGCAGAGAGGAGTCAGATCCTTGCAAGGTAAATGAGTCCAACATAGCAGGATAGGAGGGGGAAGCAGTTGTGGGGAGCGGGGGTGGGGGATGGGGTGAATGTTGCAGAGCCTCTGCAGTCATTCGTAAGGGCAAACAACTGCTGTGGTGCTACAACATTTGTAATTTTGGGACTTGTTCGTAAACATTGGGACGCTTATCACGTAATTTTGAATGGGAACTAAGTGAACTGACATAACTCAGGGATTACCTGTATATATATATATTTCAAAAAGATTAATGCATTATGTAATGCATGCATCCTACATGCATTACAGTTAGAAAAAGAAAAAACAATAGTTCTGTACAATTATTTATTTTACATACCCATCTGCACAATCAGATTCTAGTACGCTTATAGCATATATATAAGGGGGAAAAATACAACACCATACTATAATTATGTTTAAAATGTAAATGTTCAAAATGTAATGTTAAAAATTTTATGTGTATATATCCACTCCCTAGCTGTTTATCAAGCAAAAAAAAAAGTAGGAATCTAGGCCACAAGTGACAAATCCAAAGTCCTAGAAAACGCTGTTCACAAGGCCTGTTCTGTGCAGTGCTTGAGGAACAAGGTCTGTTTCTCAAGGTCTGTTCCTCAAGATCAAAAGGTACCAAAACCTCCCAAATAATACTGTGTATCATCATTTCAAGAGATTTTGTCCACTTGACTTCAAGACTATAAACAAGTAAAAGTAATTTTATTCAAAATATGTTTAGCCAGGCAATCATACTTTATACTTATTTGTTCTTCCAGCTTCCAGGCTTTATAAAAGGATCTGGGATACATTAAATAGCCTACGGGTAGTCCTCAACTTATGACCCTGAGCCCAAAGTTTCTGTTGTTAAGCATGACAGTCATTAAGTGAGTTTTGACCCATGGTATGACCTTTCTTGCCACAGCTGCCAAGTGAATCACTACAGTTGTTTAAGTTAGTAACATGGTTGTTAAGTGAATCCGGCTTCCCGACCTCTCGGAAGGCTAGAGGCTGAATCAACCTTGAGCCGGTTGTGATTATGAATTCACTCAGATTCTTAATTCTAGGTAATTTTAACTTCCAATCTTGGCGTAAATGCTGATTTGGGAATTTATGTTTGCCATAACCCAGGCCATGTTGTTGGCCATGTATTAGATGGGGCCTTAACATGGAGTAGAGGAGACGTGATCTGTTTCCAGGGGGAGCGTTGGCTTAAAAGGTTCCAGATAATCTTCTTCCTCCAAAGAAGAGCTATCACCTTTTCCATAACCATCCTCAGAAAGGGAAGACTGGATACTGACTGAGGCTTCCTAACATGGTTCACAGTTTCAGGAATGGACATACTATCCCTTTAAGACAAGTGGCTTTCACCTTCCTCTAAGAAAGCATTGATAGCCTCCATGATTTAATCAAGAGACACATATCAGGCTTCCGAAAGGACAGATAGTGCACACATTCATAATTCCAAATAACAATACACATAGGATTGGAACCAATTTAAGCAATGTTATCAATGAAATGTTACCCCAAACTCCCACAATACTCTTTTGGCAGTCCTTGTCAATTCTCACCTCTTAGGTTTAAACATTTCTGTTACTACAATGCTATCTACCAACAAAAATATCTGGACTGAAAGCCATATAATTCTACAAGTAGCACTCGACTTAAGACCATAATGAGCCTGGAATTATGTTCTTAATTTGAGCCAACCTTTAAGCAAGTCACCATATGACTGTGCCTGATTTAATTACCTTTTTTTGCAATGGCCATTAAGCAGTGAAGCGGTAACTAAGCAAATCCATTATCACTAAGTAATGGTTGTAAGTTGAGGACTACCTACTGTACATTAATACTGAAATTCCTGAAACCAAGATCTGCATAACAATAGAAAATATATATAAAGCTTTTCCAGCCCTGGAGATTTTTTAGAGAAGAACCCCCCACTTGTGCCTTGAATATATACTATATTTAAAACCATTCTGATTTTTTTTTAAAAAAACCAGTAGATTTCTCTAAGCATTTAACTGCCCAACAGTATTAATCCTTCTACACCCTTCTTATATCCTTAAAACCTATAAAATAGAGTATCAGTATATGTATCAAGTCTAAATATAGTATTAACTGAGAAATCATATGCAAATTGCAGGATGATCAGGAACAAAGGAATTAACCTGTAATAACTCATTGAAATTATTACAGAGATTGACCAGAAAATCATAATAAAAAGGACACTGTGTTTTACATACAAGCATTTCGTTGACTATTCATCTAATCATTAGCAGACTAAGAACTGCTCTTGCTCAGCTACAAAATTCTTGTAAATAGGAAAAGAGGTTATTATTTCTTTAACCAATGGTCTATCATTAGCTGATACAACTGTACTAATAGATTAGTAAATTTGACATATATTAACTTTCTGATGAGAGAATATGTATATGAGATGTTCTCTGGCTATTTCAGATTTTTAAAAAGGGGCAAGCTGTGGTTTTTTTTTAGCAGCTAGAACAGAATGCAGTTTTGCTAAGAATTCAAAATATTAGTAACTTTTCAGTATATATTGTCATATCACCTTTACCTATTATCTCATTGACACATTATTATGACTGAGTCTTCTTCCTTTTGCAGAATGTATTGATAATAATGTTAATGCATTTTCTGCAGATTGCAGAAATTCTTCTGGATATTCCAATACTGTAATATTTAAGCTGATTATATCAATGCACCTCTTACAGAACACTTTATCCTGTACTGTCATGATATTTAATTGTATTTTATTGGATAACGTGCAAAATCAGTCTTCAGAAGATAAGGTTCTACCGGTATTTTGGTCATTAATATGTGAACTTAGTTTTCCAAGTGCTATAGTTTCCTTATCACCACAGTTCTACAGATTAAACTTGTTTATCTCTGCAATGAAAACGCTTCATAGAGATAATATTAACAGCAAAAGGACTCTAAGTCATGTGCTTACTTGGTGAACAAATATCAGTGCTAGAGCTTTCTTTGTACAACTCTCTAGTTCTGAAAGGAAGGATAGAAGAAGAATTCTCCAGAAACTAAAAGACTAACTGAAGATAATTCACTTATCACACAAAAAAAGTTCATCAATGCACATTTGTACACTTACTAAATAGGTAAAATATAAAAGTCAAATGATAGGAGCTAATCCCGGATTAGCTTTGAAATAAGAATGGAGAAAGGAGGGATAATGGAAGAGAAGAATAGAGAAGGCAGGACACTTTACTATGCAAATGTGTGTTTCCTATACCTGCTTTCAGATGCAAAAGTCTGTTGGAAATAACTGACAGAAAGCTCTGCTTCCGAAAGTAAAGAGAGCCACATAGGAATTGAAAAGTACAACTGGAGGGAGGGAGGGAGGGAGGGAGGTCTATCCAAAGATTCCAAGTTTACATCTCTTACACTCCATCAAGTTATAGAAATGATCACAACTGGGACCAACAACTCCACCACTAAGCACTGAAACAGCTAAGTGGAAAATGATGTGACAGTGACAGGTTTATAATATATCCCATTCAGTTGTTAAGTGAAACTTTATTGTGAATGTGACTTACAATTTTATTGTTGCAGTCTCCATTAATTCTGCTTGCTGCAACACTGTTGGAAAGCATGCAAATTATGATCGTGTGACCGTGGGACGCTGCAACAGCGGTAAATGCGGGAGTTGGCTGCAAAGCTTTTTTAACAGCATCATAACTTTGAACAGTCGTTAAAAAAGGCAGTCGGTATGTGATAACTATTTGTATGCAGGTTTATTTGATACAGCCCATGAGTTACTATGTTTTCATTTTTCAAAGCACTTATACAAAATTGCTAATGTAAGATTGACAGTCATAAAAATAAACTTTGCAAAAGAAATTCAATTAAATGTTATTGCATTAAATATATAACTAAAAGGGACGCGGTGGCTCAGTGGGTTAGGACGCTGAGCTTGTTGATCAGATGGTCGGCAGTTTGGCGGGTCGAATCCCGAGTGCCGCGTAACAGAGTGAGCGCCTGTTACTCGTCCCAGCTTCTGCCAACCTAGCAGTTCGAAAGCACGTAAAAATGCAAGTAGAAAAATAGGGACTGCTACAGTGGGAAGGTAACAGCGTTCCGTGCGCCTTTGGCGTCTAGTCATGCTGGCCACATGACCACAGAGACGTCCTCGGACAAGCGCTGGCTCTTCGGCTTTGAAACGGAGATGAGCACCAGCCTCTAGAGTTGGAAACGACTAGCACGCATGTGCGGGGGAACCTTTACCTTTATATAACTAAAAAACAAATACTATTTAATCTGGTAGGTAGCTGTAAGAAGATGGAACAGTATGTGCAAATATTCATGCCCTAGAAAACTAATGTATCTGAAACACACTAGCCCTCCAGGCATTCAGCCAATTAAATCACAGTTACCGATCATGCTTACATATGTGCTTACATTCACAAGCTATCAAGAGCCTCACCTCCCCTTCATCCTTTCCATATCAAAGTCTGGAAGTTGGAGCAAAGCTGGGTTATACATGCATCACATTCTCATCACACTTTGAGCTCCTGAAGTTAAAAGATCTTGCTGGGACTAGTGACTCAGGCAAAAATTTATCTACTATGTGCAGACCATTTTAAATTGTTTAAAAATAGTTCTTATGCTTAAGACACAAATATTTAAAAGAAACCATAGATATTTAAAAGAAACCATAGAAGTATCCCTGAAAAATCAAGTCATCAAAATTAAAATCATTTAAAATGTAGGTTTGTTATTGTTAGAAAGAGAGGGAAAGAGAATTTGGAGACAAAGTTTTCATGTTTATCCTACAATATTGATGGAGTCACTAGTAAACTGATCTGCCCAGCTGCACTTCAAAGTCTAAAAAGTTAATTTTATTTTCTAAAGGGCAATGCTTATCTTTCAGTGAATTGCATTAAATGCCAATGGCCTATGTTTTATTCTACACAGAAACATTTGGAAGCTGCATCCACCCCATTTCCGGCAATGGCAAAACCGTCCCGATACATTGCACGATGTCACGTGACATCACGAGTTTGATATATGTCTGTTCTATAGCATGTTTCCTCTCATTTTTGGATCTAATGTACTACACACCATGATGAAAAAACAGAGCTGGAAATTTAACATTCCAAAGCCATTAAGTCAGTCAGATCCTAATCAGGGCATCATGCTTGGGTAAGAGCCTTTAGGGGGAAAAAGTAAAACAAAAACAAATCTGAAATAGATGGGGGAGATCTTTTTTAATCAGGTATCAGCAGATTAGAAAAGCACCAGCAGAATATTCCTGTGCGTTTCATGAGGATTAAAACTCACATAGTTGCCCTTTGTTGTGTTCAATGAGCATGGTCTATTTCTTTCTTTTGTGATAAAGCATCTATGCTAATCATCCATGAAGACTAAAATAAAATGTATCTGGTACATCTTGCTACTGAAAACAGTACAACGCATTCTTTTTTGTAAAGCAATTACAGAGGAGACTGCCTCCGTAAGACAGCGCTCCTCACATACTGCTTAAAAGTCATGTGCTCAAGATTGCTAACGCTCCACAACTCAGTTTTCTGAGAATTCACTCTGATTGTACAGACATAATAATGTCTGTATCACATTAGAAATAGTTCTGGTGACATGAGAGATCAACAAGTAGCTCTAAAGCCATTTTTAATTCCAATTAAAAACTCAAAAACTCTTATTTGAACTGATTCAAATTTTCCTCTGCCATCCCTCTATTTAAAATTGTCCTCTGTGTGCTAATTGTTAAGGGAGACAGTTGTAGCAATAGCAGCATGTGTTCTTTCCTTTAGCTGACACCAAATTCACACATCTCCACCAATGAAATGCCATTTGAAGGCCACGGAACAAAAGCAGTATCTTGCTGTTTAATTCAACAAAGCTTTCTTGTGCTTTCTGAATTCAAATCTTAACATTTTAATTTTCTTTCTAAGGAACTGGCTGTGTGGTTTCAAATGCACATCTAAAATCAGTATCAACTGGTCCAATGACAAATAACAGTGTAGAAGAAGAAATTCTGTACTGAATTAGGTCTATTAACATTACAAAGAAGTTTAAAAATATAGTTGCCAAGCATGTTTTATCTACAACAGAAATACAGCTGCATTTAGCTATTAGAGTCCTCAAAGCAGCCATAAACTAGGGGAGCAATTACAAAAGGGGAGAATGAGAAAGCAAGCACAGAATATACAAAGGGATGCTAAATGACACTGCAGGCTGTACAAATTGGTTCACGATGCAAAGGTAAATAGAAAGACACAAACATAACTGCACAAGGTGTTAAAGTAACAGAATGTAGCAACTGCTTGATTTCTTAGCTACATCCAGTATTTATTGCACTTTGATTTAAAATGTAAGCAAGCAAAACTAATCAAATACTCCATTCTAAATAGCCCAGAATTATACAGTGAGATTATTTATCTCTAGTTGTCTATCTCTCTTCATTTTTCAAGAACTGTGAGACAGTATATATTTAGTGAGCTTGTTTTATCCGCACAGGCACCCTGTGAAGCAAAGTATTTATTCATTTATTTTTAATTTAGATTTATAAGGGATATATCATGGACCAGCCAAAACTGTCCAGGAATATAATGGCTAAACATATATTTAAAATTAATTTTGCATGATATAATAATAATAATAATAATAATAATAATAATAATAATAATAATAATAATAATAATAATAATAATAATAATAATAATAATAATAATAATAATAATAATAAGAAGAAGAAGAAGAAGAAGAAGAAGAAGAAGAAGAAGAAGAAGAAGAAGAAGAAGAAGAAGAAGAAGAAGAAGAAGAAGAAGTTGTTGTTGGAAGGGACCTTGGAGGTCATCTAGTCCAACCCCCTGCTCAGGCAGGAAACCCTATACCATTTCAGGCAAATGGCTGGCCAGTCTCTTCTTAAAAACTTCCATTGTTGGAGCATTCACAACTTCTGGAGGCAGGTTGTTCCACTGGTTAGTTGTTCTAACTGTCAGGAAGTTTCTCCTTAGTTCTAGGTTGCTTCTCTCCTTGACTAGTTTCCATCCGTTGCTTCTTGTCCTGCTTTCAGGTGCTTTGGAGAATAGCTTGACTCCCTCTTCTTTGTGGCAGCCCCTGAGATATTGGAACACTGCTATCATGTCCCCCCTCGTCCTTCTCTTCATTAAACTACACATACCCAATTCCAGCAACCGTTCCCTGTATGTTTTAGCCTCCAGTCCTCCAATCATCTTTGTTGCTCTTCTCTAATCTTTCTAGAGTCTCGACATCTTTTTTACATCGTGGTGACCAAAACTGGATGCAGTATTCCAGGTGTGGCCTTACCAAGGCATTGTAAAGTGGTATTAGTACTTCACGTGATCTTGATTCTATCCCTCTGTTAATGCAGCCTAGCACTGTTGGCTTTTTTGGCAGCTGCAGCACACTGCTGGCTCATATTGAAGTGATTGTCTACTAGGACTCCGAGATCCCTCTCACAGTTACTACTATTGAGCAAGGTACCACCTATACTATACCTGTGCATTTGATTTTTCCTGCCTAAATGTAGAACCTTACTTTTTTCACAATTGAATTTCATTTTGTTAGATAGTGCCCAGTGTTCGAGTCTGTCCAGATCCTCCTGTATCTTAAGCCTATCTTCTGGAGTATTGGCTATTCCTGCCAGCTTGGTGTCGTCTGCAAATTTGATGGGTTCCCCATCTATCCCCTCATCCAAATCATTGATGAAGATGTTGAAGAGCACTGGGCCCAGAACAGAGCCCTGGGGCACCCCACTACACACTTCTTTCCATGTAGATGCAGTTCCATTGAGGACCACACGCTGAGTACGGCCTGTTAGCCAGCTACGAATCCATCTGGTGGTGATGCTATCTAACCCACATTTTTCTATCTTATCAAGTAGTAGGTTGTGATCTACTTTATCAAAAGCCTTACTGAAGTCCAAGTACGTTATATCTACAGCATTCCTCTGGTCCACTAGTTTTGTCACTTGGTCAAAGAATGCAATAAGATATGTCTGGCATGATCTGTTTTTGACAAACCCATGTTGGCTTTTAGTGATAACTTTGTTCGCATCAAGGTGTTCACTGATTTGTTGTTTGATTATCTTTTCCAGAATCTTCCCAGGTATTGAGGTCAGGCTGATAGGTCTGTAGTTTCCTGGATCTATTTTTTCCCCTTTTTTGAAGATGGGAACTACATCAGCTCTCTTCCAGTCCTCTGGTAGTTCCCCAGTGCTCCAGGATCTTTGAAAAATATAGTTTAATTCAGTACGTTGTCCCTAATACTATACTGATTCCTAATATGTTCGCAACATGACTGCTTTATTCTATTATGGATATTTTGCCAATGGTTTTTTGGTTAGATTATGGTATTCAAATATGCCTACCAATTCTAGGACTGTTATTATTGAGTGCTATAACATCAGATCCATGTTTAACATTACCAGCAGGGAAATTTCTTCTAGCTACAGAATTTAGTAGGATAGTCCCAAAGTTTTTGCATTTTTCCAGTGTTATTTAGGAGCAATTACAAATACTTGCTGATCACTGTCCAAATCTCCGGAAAGTAATAAATAGCATCTATTCTTTTAATTTAACAATTACCTGGAAACTAGCCATACAACACGGAAGGGAGAGCCCTTCCTGATTTCTGATTCCCTTGTGCAGTTTAAAATCAAGGGGAAAATCTAAAAGCTTTTAAGCAGTTGGGAGGGTAAGATTGCATTAATTTTCCTTCTATATATATTTCTTTTCTCCTAAAACACTACTGTAAAGAAACAACATTTTACTCCATTTTTTTTCTTTTAGCTTACAAAATACCATCACAATCTTCTACTGGGCTTAAAATAAACCGACTCAAAATTCTATGTCACCCCATTTCACTGCAGAAAATCTTAACATAATATTTTCTTATGTTCTCAGCACCTTGCAGCACCTTGAGATAAACTGGCTATTGTGACAGGTTGATATATATTAGGCAAGCAGGTATTCTGAAGTCAAGCAAATCTTGCATCAGCAGAGATACCTGCAGCCATTTATACCTCTACCAAATTGTTTTATGTAAAGAAAAAACTATGTATCTTTCTATACAATAGATATATAAATGAAGAAGCAGAACTTGCAAAATAAATAAATCATGAGACTTCCGGTGGCTCCGTGGCGCCGGAGACAGCCTTCCCGGGCTGCCCGCCGCCCAGCTGTGTGATTTTTCGCCCGAAACAGCGCCGATCAGCTGTTCGGGCGAATTTGAAGCCCCCTCCTCGGGAGAAGAGGAGGGGGTGAGCCCCCAGGTAGGGGTTGAGTTCTCCGGGGCCGCCTGAGCTTGGAGCTTGGGCGGCTGAAGGATCGAACTCCCCCGCAGCCTGGGCTGCTCCCAGCTGGCTAGCGTCTCTGCTCCGGACTTCATGGAGCAGAGCCAGGCGTCTGCGACCATCCCTGCTTGAAGGAGAGACTATGAAAGGGAAAGAGCAGGCAGAGCAGTACAAGAGGGAAAGATGAAGAGATGAAAAGGATTATTTTATTTTACTCTCGAGCTTGATGGACTTTGCTTAAAACTTAAAGTGAAAGTGCGACACAATTGTAAGTAAAAGATGGCGTCTAAACCTCCCCCTAGAACTTTTCGGAGTGCTGGAAATTCTCCGGTGCAACAACAATCATTACTGCAGGCGTTGCATTCTCCAGATGTAGTGACATCGAAGGATCTTGAAAAACATACCCAGTTAATTTTGGAGTCAATGGGTGTTAAATTTGCACAGATGGAGGAGAAATTGGAGCAGAGAATGGAAGAAAGGATGGAACAGAAACTTGGAGAGATGAAGGTAGACATTTTGTCCTCAGTGCATAAAATAGCTAAATGTGTGGAGGTGCTGGATGACAAAGTGGCAGAACTGACTCAAAAGAATGCTATATTAGAAGCAAAAGTATTGGAAATTGAAGATTTCAAAGACAAAATGGATAGCGAACTGAGTTTGGCCCAATTTTATCAGATGCAGTTTGCTGTTAGAATTAGAGGCCTAAAAGAGAATATTAAGGAAGATTTAAAGCAGCTGGTTTCTGAGGCTTTTGAGGTGGTATTGAATCATCCAGCATCTGAAATAAAACAAGGCATGGACAAAGTGTTTCGTGTGAACTCGTGGATTGCTAAACAGAGAAAGTTGCCTAGAGATGTGGTGGTTTATTTTGTAAAAAGGGAAATTAGAGATGAAGTTATACAAGCTGCCTATGATACTAAAGTTGTGATTGCTGGTCAAGAAGTTTTGGTTTTAAAAGAAATTCCTCCAAAGATTTTAAAGAGAAGGAAGGACTTTATATTTCTTGTGCAAGAGCTCAAGCAAAGGGATATAAGGTTCAGATGGGAGATTCCAGCTGGGTTGAGCTTCATGTATGAAGGCAAAAGGTACTGTTTGGGTACTGTGAAGCAAGCGCATGATTTTTACAACAATGTCTTAAAAGCAACACCATCAACACTTTTGGAAGCTGCAGAGGGATCTGGAGAAGGAGAACATCAAGAGGATGAAGATGGACAGATAGACGAGAATGGTACAGGAGGAGATCAAGCTGCAACTCTTTTGGATGATCCTAGAGAACAGAGGGTGACGCGTGCTGCCTTAAAACGCTCAAAAAAGAAAAGAAGATAGGTCTAGTAGAAATCTATGGAACTTCCACAACATACTGATAGTCAAGTGGTAGTTGTGTTTTTAAGAGTTTTGGGATGATATGTATGGTAACAGAATCTTTAATTTGGAATTAATGGACAATTTATTACAGAGGAAGAGGAAGAAAGTTTTGTGGGTTAATGTGGGTTAATTTGTGTAAGAATTATCTATTATAGCCTATTTTGGCTAGAGAGGTTAATAGGGATAGGTGTTTGTGATGTGTAAATGAGAATATGTTTAGGAAATAGTGAATTGTGGAAGAACATAGATGGGAATGACGCTAGTTTTCTTTTATTTTAGTTCTTTATACATATTTAGTATTATTAAGGATTGGTTTACTCTATATAAGCTAGAGAGTGATGGATTTTAGAGTTTATAATTGTTAGTATATGATTGTTTATGATTGTTTTTTAGATATATACCTTGTATTTTGCTCTGGGAAGTCGGGGGGGGGAGGGGGGGAGGAGGGGAAGTAGGGGGGGGAGGCAGGGGAGGGAGGAGGGAGAGGGGGAGGGGGGAGATAGGGGGGAGGTAGGGAGGGGAGGAGGGAGGGGGAAGGGGGGGTTTTTTTTAAAGGAAAACTGTATTTTAAAACTTTTCAATAAAAAAAAATTAAAAAAAATAAAAAATAAATCATTTCTGGAGGGTTAAAGGGCAATCTAATTCTGCAGAAACATTTTAACAGTATTTGAAATACCATTATTGGTATCTCATTTTGCAGTTGTGGATACAAACAGCTTAGTAGCAGTTATCAGATTAATACTTAACTACTACAGTAAGCAACACAGAAATTTCCATTGTCTGAGTACAATTATACTCTGTAACCAACATTAATTATCTAACTGGAGCATATTTTACTTTTGAAAAAAGATATATGTCATCAAGTTGAGGTTTACTCTTAGCAGTCACATAGATAGATTTTCTCCATGACAATATGTCCCTAACTTAGGTCTTTCAGTATTTCAGTGGGGAACCCGTCACCATTGTTAAGGGAGTTCATCTACCTTGCTGCTGGCCAACAATGTTCAAAATAACTTCCTGACTTAAAATTAAATCTGACACACAATTAAACTGTATTAGACTTACTGACAATTTTAAGACCATAGTTTAAATTATGGATTAGTACCACACTCAAAATTTAGTTTTTTCTATTCCCAGATTTTATATTTCAAATTTATAAGATATTTAAATTGGAACAGATATTGATAAAATACATTGTCTTTATCATAGCAGAGTATATTTAAAATTTATATTGTGCTCTTGATAAACAATTAAATGGATAGACTAATAGTTAAATAGCAATTCTTAGTTTTTTAGCATATACAATATATTCAATTATTTACAACTAATGATGTCAGCTCTACAACAAACCTGGCTGCAGTTATTTTGCTCATTCTAGGTTACCACAAGAATGGGACAGGGTGTGGAGGATTTCTACTAGTATAAACATTTTACTGTCCCGTGGGAACCAAGGTCATTTCTGTCTGTTAGATGGGGGAGGGGCTGAGCATTTGGTTAGAAAGCCTGCCAAACTCTTCTATTGGGGAACATAGCTGATTGCATAGCATTGGGGTGGGAAGTTTACCTTTGTATTATTGTCTCTCTTTGAAGGGAATTTCAGACTTGGTTTCACTTTTGACCACGTCAATACTATGTAACCAATAAACATGTTCTTTGAGGAAATTTCAAGCCTCAGAGTTCTGATTTATTTGGTCTTGTCTATCAGAACCTTGACAAATGATACATTAGAAAGCTATACTTCCACAACATTTTAAAATCCCTGGGTTATTCACTTGTATTATTGAATATTCTTTCATCTTTTTTCATGTTCTTTCTTGCATTTGTTTATCTATTTTAACACATTCAATTAAAAAAAAGAATTCTGTCAAAACATTGTCATGGTTCTGACAGAGGAAACTCTTCAAAGAACTTCAAGGCATTGTTTACCTTAAAGAATCTTTATTCGAGAAGCATAACATCGGCACTTACATAGTTGAAGCCGAAATCTGAATTCCCTTGCCCTGAGCACATAGTATCAAAGCACAATTCCCTCCTCTAATTAACAGTCATAAATCACATTCTCCACTTAGTTTGAAATGCAGGCTTTCCCTCCAGTTCTCCAACCTGCCAATTCTTATCATCTCTTATTTTAATAACCTTGGTTCACACACTAGTTACAGTATTGTTATGTCTAACTAAACTCCCATGCACATTCATCCTCCTTCCCCCAAGTATCATCTAATTCTAACTCTTAATTCTAAGAGTAAAACATAAGAAGGAAAATGGTTGCATCTCCATATGTTGTCAAAGCAAAAACATCCGATGTTAGCAGCGTTGACAAACATATTGATCCATCACAGTTGAAGTACAACTGTAATTTTTATAGTACCAATAATATTAAAAACCTAAAGATGCAAGAATCTGCAATCAAAGCTATCATTTTTTAATTACTCTCCTGCATAGGATACAAGTCATTCAGTCAAGCTTCTTGTTCGGTGCTCTGCTTCCAACCATATTCAATAACCAGGATAAGCATTAGAAAACATATTGAGAAGAGAACTGGGTGTTAGAAAGTACACTAACTCTATCAATAAAAGTAGTTTAATATAAGGAAACGAAATGGGCATAAATAGTGTTTACAAAAAATTATAAGAGCAACCCTGCTACTAATAAGTGTAGAACAGGAACTTGGGAAAACTGAGGCATGAAGGATATCAGCATGTAAATAAAGCCTTGATATCATTCCCTGGCACGATACCATAATCAAGGTAGATATCAGTGATTGCTGTGATGCAAAGTTGAAAAATACTTTGATCAACAATCATTTGTTGTAATGCAATGCACAATCTCCACATTAGGACTCTCCAATAAGTTCAAATAAGATTTTATCCCTTTCTGATTTCAGTATCTCTGTCTTTCATTCCTAGACTGCTAATACCGTATATACTTGAGTATAAGCCGAATTTTTCAGCCCACTTTTTTGGGCTGAAAACTCCACTTCGGCTTATACTCCAGTCAACAAAAAAAAGAACTGTCCCTTCGTTCGGAACAGGCTGCTGAGAGAAGGGAGGGCTGGGCTCCGCACGGGCCGCGGGTCCGGCGTTCGCCCGCCGAACAGCTGACGGGCGCGGGCCTGGCCGGGCTGTCCCCAGAGCCGGGCGGGATCCACCGGCGTTCAGCGTTCGCCCGCCGAACAGCTGATGGGCGCGGGCGTGGCCGGGCTGTCCCCAGAGCTGGGCGGGATCCACCGGCATTGGGTGTTCGCCCGCCGAACAGCTGACGGGCGCGGGCCTGGCCGGGCTGTCCCCAGAGCCGGGCGCCTTCCACCGGCGTTCGGCGTTCGCCCGCCGAACAGCTGATAGGCGCGGGCGTGGCCGGGCTGTCCCCAGAGGTAAACTTCGTGACCCACCCAGCCCATGCATAAAACAGAAATGAAAAGTCTTAAAAAAGTTTTGTGCGGTTAAATAAACAGCATTTGCATATTGTTTCTCCACGGAGCACCGACAAAATTCGCTCGAATTAAGGAACGCCGGTAAAAGAACAAGTCTGTGAAAGCGGGCGAGAATTCATTTCTTTTAAACCGGCTGCAAGTACCAGGAGCCAAAGGCAGCCTCTCCGAAAGCCTCACACTGAAAGCGGGCGAGAATTCATTTCTTTTAAACCGGCTGCAAGTACCAGGAGCCAAAGGCAGCCTCTCCGAAAGCCTCACACTGAAAGCGGGCGAGAATTCATTTCTTTTAAACCGGCTGCAAGTACCAGGAGCCAAAGGCAGCCTCTCCGAAAGCCTCACACTGAAAGCGGGCGAGAATTCATTTCTTTTAAACCGGCTGCAAGTACCAGGAGCCAAAGGCAGCCTCTCCGAAAGCCTCACACTGAAAGCGGGCGAGAATTCATTTCTTTTAAACCGGCTGCAAGTACCAGGAGCCAAAGGCAGCCTCTCCGAAAGCCTCACACTGAAAGCGGGCGAGAATTCATTTCTTTTAAACCGGCTGCAAGTACCAGGAGCCAAAGGCAGCCTCTCCGAAAGCCTCACACTGAAAGCGGGCGAGAATTCATTTCTTTTAAACCGGCTGCAAGTACCAGGAGCCAAAGGCAGCCTCTCCGAAAGCCTCACACTGAAAGCGGGCGAGAATTCATTTCTTTTAAACCGGCTGCAAGTACCAGGAGCCAAAGGCAGCCTCTCCGAAAGCCTCACACTGAAAGCGGGCGAGAATTCATTTCTTTTAAACCGGCTGCAAGTACCAGGAGCCAAAGGCAGCCTCTCCGAAAGCCTCACACTGAAAGCGGGCGAGAATTCATTTCTTTTAAACCGGCTGCAAGTACCAGGAGCCAAAGGCAGCCTCTCCGAAAGCCTCACACTGAAAGCGGGCGAGAATTCATTTCTTTTAAACCGGCTGCAAGTACCAGGAACCAAAGGCAGCCTCTCCGAAAGCCTCACACTGAAAGCGGGCGAGAATTCATTTCTTTTAAACCGGCTGCAAGTACCAGGAGCCAAAGGCAGCCTCTCCGAAAGCCTCACACTGAAAGCGGGCGAGAATTCATTTCTTTTAAACCGGCTGCAAGTACCAGGAGCCAAAGGCAGCCTCTCCGAAAGCCTCACACTGAAAGCGGGCGAGAATTCATTTCTTTTAAACCGGCTGCAAGTACCAGGAGCCAAAGGCAGCCTCTCCGAAAGCCTCACACTGAAAGCGGGCGAGAATTCATTTCTTTTAAACCGGCTGCAAGTACCAGGAACCAAAGGCAGCCTCTCCGAAAGCCTCACACTGAAAGCGGGCGAGAATTCATTTCTTTTAAACCGGCTGCAAGTACCAGGAGCCAAAGGCAGCCTCTCCGAAAGCCTCACACCCAAAGACGCAGGCACGCCCACACTGAGGAACGCCGCCGCTGGCGAGGCTCGCAGACGCTGCCGTTCTTTCTTTCTCGTTTGCGGGAGCGCGAGGCGGCGTGCGCATACAGAGGCGTATATAGACCCAGGGAGCCGCCGAGCCTTCCCCCACCCGGAGAGAGAAGCGTTTCTGTGTCGGCGCAGGCACAGATACCCCTCGCTCGCGAGCAGCCTTGCCCTAGCCCGCCGGTCGCGCCCCCCCAGATGTTGCGAGCCTCGCCAGCGGCGGCGTTCCTCGGTGTGGGCGTGCCTGCGTCTTTGGGTGTGAGGCTTTCGGAGAGGCTGCCTTTGGCTCCTGGTACTTGCAGCCGGTTTAAAAGAAATGAATTCTCGCCCGCTTTCAGTGTGAGGCTTTCGGAGAGGCTGCCTTTGGCTCCTGGTACTTGCAGCCGGTTTAAAAGAAATGAATTCTCGCCCGCTTTCAGTGTGAGGCTTTCGGAGAGGCTGCCTTTGGTTCCTGGTACTTGCAGCCGGTTTAAAAGAAATGAATTCTCGCCCGCTTTCAGTGTGAGGCTTTCGGAGAGGCTGCCTTTGGCTCCTGGTACTTGCAGCCGGTTTAAAAGAAATGAATTCTCGCCCGCTTTCAGTGTGAGGCTTTCGGAGAGGCTGCCTTTGGTTCCTGGTACTTGCAGCCGGTTTAAAAGAAATGAATTCTCGCCCGCTTTCAGTGTGAGGCTTTCGGAGAGGCTGCCTTTGGCTCCTGGTACTTGCAGCCGGTTTAAAAGAAATGAATTCTCGCCCGCTTTCAGTGTGAGGCTTTCGGAGAGGCTGCCTTTGGCTCCTGGTACTTGCAGCCGGTTTAAAAGAAATGAATTCTCGCCCGCTTTCACAGACTTGTTCTTTTACCGGCGTTCCTTAATTCGAGCGAATTTTGTCGGTGCTCCGTGGAGAAACAATATGCAAATGCTGTTTATTTAACCGCACAAAACTTTTTTAAGACTTTTCATTTCTGTTTTATGCATGGGCTGGGTGGGTCACGAAGTTTACCTCTGGGGACAGCCCGGCCACGCCCGCGCCTATCAGCTGTTCGGCGGGCGAACGCCGAACGGTGGAAGGCGCCCGGCTCTGGGGACAGCCCGGCCAGGCCCGCGCCCGTCAGCTGTTCGGCGGGCGAACAACGGAGTCGCTCACCCGTGCTTTCCCCCCCCATCGCTCACCCGTGCCGCCCCAAAAATGCCGCTGCCGCTCGCCCGCTTGCTCGCTTCCTCGCCCGGGGACCAGCACCAGCCAGCCAGCCCGCCGGCGAGAAGCCCGGCCCGGAGGGGAGGGGAGGGAGCGGAGTCGCTCACCCGTGCTTTCCCCCCCCATCGCTCACCCGTGCTTTCCCCCCCCATCGCTCACCCGTGCCGCCCCGAAAATGCCGCTGCCGCACGCCCGCTTGCTCGCTTCCTCGCCCGGGGACCAGCACCAGCCCGCCGGCGAGAAGCCCGGCCCGGAGGGGAGGGGAGGGGAGGGAGCAGAGTCACCGGGGGCGCAGCCCGGGGCCCACGTGGAAACAAGGCTTTACACACACACACACACACACACACACACACACACACAGAGACGGAGGGAAACAAGCTTGACTGAGGAGGGAAACAAGCCCCTCCCCCCCCACACACACACACGCACGAGGAGGGAAACAACCTTGACTGAGGAGGGAAACAAGCCCCTCCCTCCACATACACACACACGCACGAGGAGGGAAACAAGCTTGACTGAGGAGGGAAACAAGCCCCTCCCCCCCCCACACACGCACGCACGAGGAGGGAAACAAGCTTTACTGAGGAGGGAAACAAGCCCCTCCCCCACACACACGCACGCACGAGGAGGGAAACAAGCTTGACTGAGGAGGGAAACAACGCTTGACTGCCGCCTCCCTAGCAGACCACCCCATTCCTGTTAGAAATGGAGCCCAGTACTTCTAGTACTCCTGCACCAATGGAGCCCAGTACTTCTAGTACTCCTGCACCAATGGAGCCCAGTACTTCTAGTATTCCTGCACCAAAACAAAGACGCAGGTCATACGAAGCTGCTTTCAAACTAAAGGTTGTGTTAAGAGCAGAAAAAAGCAATAACAGTATTGCAGGTAGGGAATTTGGTGTTGATGAAAAACAAGTGAGGGAGTGGCGGAAAATGAAAGCTGAGTTGGAAAAGATTCCAAAGGCAAAAAAAGCTCGACGTGGTTTAACAACTCCATATGTGGCTCTAGAGACTGAATTGCATGAATGGGTTATGGAGTGTCGTCAAAATGGTTACTGCGTAACACGCATGGGAATTCGCTTACGTGCCCTTCAAATGGCTAAAGATGACAAATTAAAAGTACCAGGCATTGAAAATTTTGTTGCGTCAGCAGGATGGTGTACTGGCTTCATGAATAGATATGGCCTATGTTTGCGGCAAAGAACAAAGATTTCACAGAAGTTGCCAAAAGACCTTGATGAAAAAGTGATGTCATTCCATTCATTCATCATAAAACAAAGAAAGATCCATAACTATGACCTGGGAGATATTGGGAATATGGATGAAACACCTATGACCTTTGATCTTCCAAGCAACAGAACCGTGGCAAGTTTGGGAGACAAAACTGTTTTACTCAGAACCACAGGTAATGAGAAAAACCATTTTACAGTTGTTCTGTCATGTTTGGCTAATGGAACTAAGCTGCGGCCTGTCATTATTTTTAAAAGAAAGACCTTGCCTAAAAAGGTCAAATTCCCACCACGAATTACAGTGCGCCCACATGTTAAAGGCTGGATGGATGAAGATGGAACAAAAAAGTGGCTGGAAGAAGTTTGGAATGGACGACCAGGTGCAGCCTTAAAGAAAAAACCATCATTGCTAGTTTGGGATATGTTCAGAGCCCACACATCTGATGACATAAAAAGATTGGCAAAGTCTTCTCAAGTTACTTTAGCCGTTATTCCAGGTGGGCTTACATCTGTATTACAGCCCTTAGATGTGTGTTTAAATAAACCTTTCAAAGACCGTGTGCGAAAGATGTGGTGCGAATGGATGTCATCTGGTCAAGCCCGACTAACAAAAGGTGGAAATATGATGAAGCCTGACATAGAACTGATAGCAAAGTGGGTTCGTGATGCATGGGAAGAGATTCCAGAGGACATGGTGAAGCACGCCTTCAGGAAATGTGGCATAAGTAATGCTATGGATGGCAGTGAAGACACTGCTTTGCATGAGGAGGACAACTGTGATAGTGATGACAGCGAACTCTGTGACAATGTATATGATGATAACCTCACACCAGCTACAGCTGCAGCTCTGTTTGCAGATACAGATGAGGAGGAGGAATCCAGTTTTGAAGGATTTTGATGCTTGTGTTTTAGCTTGGTTGCTTATTGAGTTAAGGTTTTTGTACATTTAAAGTTATTGTTAATACTTTAATATTATATATTGTTTTTGTTGAATATACTGATAATATATTGTTTTTGTTGAATATACTGATAATATATTGTTTTTGTTGAATATACTGATAATATATTGTTTTTGTTGAATATACTGATAATATATTGTTTTTGTTGACCCTCTTTTCCACATGCCTCAATTAAAGCAATTTTATTGTTATCTACCTGTATTTTTATTTTTGAAATTTACCGTGAGCTGCTGCATTTCCCAGCCTCGGCTTATACTCGAGTCACCAACTTTTTCCAGTTTTTTGGGGTAAAATTAGGGGTCTCGGCTTATAATCGAGTCGGCTTATACTCAAGTATATACGGTAAGTTTTTTTTTAGGGTCACCAAAATACATCATTTCTTAAGTCATCTGTTTCCATTTACTAACATGAGAAAAACAGCAAAGAACCAAAGAACATTCTCTTTAGATTTAAAAGGAAGACTGGAATCTGACCAGCTAACAAGATTTAGATATTTTCTCCAGCAGTTTTGCCCTTTGTACAAGATTACATGCACTCAAATAACCCAGCATGTTAAAAAAAATATGGGCATGCAAGAAGAAAATTCATTTGCTTACCAAATAACTCAGATACAGTTCTGACCAGAGCAAGGGGCACACTTTTCTATACCCAGGAGTATCATCTTTTTGTCTTAGATGAGGTTGCACTACCCCAGAAAGAACAGCTTGTATAACATGGGGGGGGGGTCTTCATAGACTCATGGCTGCTACTCAAAACAGCAGACATATAGCGAGGAGGGGCTTATGGTCAACTTCATGTGTGTCAATTATGCCCTTTCCTGGATAAGGAGGTTCTCCACTCAGTTACCTGTGCCCTGGTCATCTCCTGTTGGACTCTTGCATGTTCTCTGCATGAGGCTACCCTTGAATAGTATTTGGAGGTTTCAGCTGGTGCAGAATGAGGCCACAAAAGCAATATTGGGTGCCTAAAGAAGCACAGTCATGGGGCTGGCTGGTTCCCTGAGAACCTGCCCTTCATTTTTTAACTAATTTTAACAGCATTCAATTATCCTTGCCTCCATTTAACACACGGGTCGGCAACCCGCGGCTCCGGAGCCGCATGCGGCTCTTTGAGCCGTCTCCTGCGGCTCCCAGCCGCCCGGTGCGCGCGCACCTCTTCGAATGGGCAGTGGTGCACGCGCACCTCTCCAAATGGAGTGTGGCACCGCCCGTTTGGAGAGGTGCGCGCGCACCTCTCCAAACGGGCGGAGGTGCGCGCGCACCTCCCCAAACCTTTGGAGAGGTGCGCGCGTACCTCCGCGCGAACGGGCAGCGGCTCCGCTTCTTGGGAAAGCTGCCGCGGCCCGTCTGCAAAGCTGGGCCAAATTTGGATGGGTCCCACTCTACATGCGAGGCTCCCAAAGTTAATTCAGAAAGGAGTGGATCTGTGTTAGAGGCGCACGGAGCGAGTCCAGCGGAGCGTTCGTCCACCCCTCCGAAGCTCTCGTGTTTCTTGCGTGAGGTAATTGCCCAAAGAAGCCGCTTCGGGTTACAACACAGCGAAAGGTAACTGGAGATGATCCGCATGTGAGCAAACTCACCAGGGGACCCTTGTTGCCCCCTGGCTTTCCGTCCCCTCCACCCCGAAACCCTTAATTGCAAGACGCCTTCCCATTGACCGAGGTCTCCTCTTCTTTCCTCTGCCTTCCTCTGCCTCCTCCTCCCTTGTACACCTACTATCCACTTTTATGCTTCCTTAGACCCTCCCGCCCCCGCCCCGACGGTTCCCTTCCAGCGGCCGCAGACTCTCACCTTCGGGGTGCGCGCGAAAGCCGCTGATCTTTAGGTGCAGGGCAAGCTAAGGGCAGGGCGGCAGCATCTCGGTCCTAAATGGGAATGTGCAGAGCTCGCGCGCACATGCTCACTGGGGCCTCGTGAGGACTTTGGAGGGCACGTTTCCTTCGGGGAAAGCGAATCGCGCCTTTGCCGGCTGCGGACTTTCAAGCCCAAGAGCGGCGGCAGCGGCGGCTGCCTTTTAGCGCCGGCAGGCTTGTTCCTTCGCTCGAGCGCCGGCGGAGTCGGGGAGCTCGGCGCGCACATGCTCACTGGGGCCTCGTGAGGACTTTGGAGGGCACGTTTCCTTCGGGGAAAGCGAATCGCGCCTTTGCCAGCTGCAGACTTTCAAGCCCGAGAGCGGCGGCGGCAGCTGCCTTTTAGCGCCGGCAGGCTCGTTCCTTCGCTCGAGCGCCGGCGGAGTTGGGGAGCTCGGCGGCGCCTACGCTCAATAGCAAACTGTGGTGGTGCCACTCTCCATTTGGAGAGGTGCGCGCACACCACTGCCCTTTCGAAGAGGGAGAAGCGGGATACTGGTTGGGTGGGGAAGCGGCAAAAGCGGGGGGGGGAGAGAGAGAGAGAAACGGCTCTGCCTTTGGTTCCCCGTCCTAAAGCACAGGGGCGCTAGAGAAAGTTTGGAGTTGGGTAAGGAAGTGCAAAATTCAGGAAGGAAAGCGGGACGGCGGGCGAACGGGAGAACCGGGAGCATTGGGGGGGCGGAGGGGAGCGATTACTGTCTCGCTACTAAAACGAGGGCCGGCCACTCCGCTGGGGCGAGCGTGCCTATCCTGCTCCCTTTCTCTTCCAAGCGGCGCTGCTCAGCGGAGACGGCAAGAGAGCAAGAGCCTCTGCGGGCAGGGAGGGAGGAGCAGCGAGAAAGGGACGTTTGGGGTCTCTCGCCAAGGGGTGTAAGCCGAGGAACCCCGAAAATCTTTGAGTAGAAAAGGAGGAGCTTTGGCAGGGAGGGAAGTGAGGTTGGAAAAGCAGGCCGGGCGAAGGAAGGGAGCGGAGGCGGCAGCTTTGCAGACGGGCCGTCGCGCAACTGGGAACCGGTTCCATCACTCATTAAAAAAATGGCAACCGCACGCGCCCGCAAGAAAAAACTGTTTTGCGCATGCGCAAAACATATTTTGCGCATGCGCGTGCATGGACGCACGCACGCGGCTCCCACTTTTTTTATGTTTGATGGAACCGGTTCCCAGTGGCTCTTTTCCTTTTTCAGGTTGCCGATCTCTGATTTAACATTTCAAGTTATGCATATTCTTAATATTTTAGCATTTTACTGTACACTGCTTAGAGTGCCTCTCTTAAGACAGACTGTTCAAAAATGTGAGATAGATAGATAGATAGATGGATAGATGGATGGATAGATAGATAGATAGATAGATAGATAGATAGATAGATAGATAGATAGATAGATAGATAGAGATAGAGATAGATAGATGATAGATAGATAGATGATAGATAGATAGATAGATAAGATTTTTAAAAAAATAAAAATAAAAGGGATGAAACCTCATTCAGCTTTCCTTCTTTTTTGTCAGTCTCCTTGGATTTATTTCATGTAATAGTATTGACTGCTTATCTTTTAATCTGTTGATCTTATTCTTTTGGAATTCAACAAGTACATTCATACCAGTAAAGTCTTACGTACTTGGTGAGTCTCCCAACCTCTCTTTCTTTAAATACAGAAGTGGACATATAAATCATCTCTGTCTGAAAATTTGCAGACGGAAATGAGAGACAATATTTGATGTCTAAAAAGTCAAGCGCAAGAAGGGAAGGGGAAGAGCAAGTGAATGTGCTTTTGAAATCTAGCTAGAAAAATAACTTGAAACTGGAAAACAACTGTAAGCTTTCAGGTCAAAAAAGCATTCCTAATCTATCTTCCTATTATTTGTATTGTACGCATAGACCGACAGCAATGTATGTATATACGTATTGTAAAATTTATATCCACTCACATTCAAAGTCTCTAGCTACCTTTCAATATACTGTATAAAATCTATTCACAACTAAATCAATTATCCTTTAAAATAAAAATTAAAACTAACATTAAAACTATAACAACCAATGTAAAAATAACAGCAAAACATCACTGCAGAATACACACAGCAAAACAGCATTACCTTTGCTTCTTACACACAGTACTCTAAAACTGTGTCATTGATTCCTAGAAGCTTTTATAATATCTAGACAGTTGAAGTAGAGGGAATTTTTAAGTAAAAACTTTAAGCAAAATTTTAAGTAAAAATTAGTAGTATTTTCTTCAAATAAAAGTGTCATCAATTTTATTTTTAGAGTTCAATATAGGAAAAGCACTCGATCTCATCTGAACACTCATTAGGCCTACAAACTCTAAAGCCATTTCTATATATATGTGGGGCAGAACATGTAGCTACGTGTATCAATATATGATCCTGGTGGCATTCTTCTAATAAGCTTGTCAGTTCTCTTCCTGGCACAGTGGCATAATTAGAGGGTGAAGATGGCTGAAGGTTTTTTTTCCCCCCAATAGACAGTCAAATGTGATGGCATGTAAGTGTGCTGAATCAAAACAAGAGATTTTATTTATATTCAGCTACATGTTAAATAAAAAAGGGACGCGGTGGCTCAATGGGTTAGGATGCTGAGCTGTCGATCAGAAGGTCGGCAGTTTGGCAGGTCGAATCCGGAGTGCCGCGTAATAGAGTGAGCACCTGTTACTCGTCCCAGCTTCTGCCCACCTAGCAGTTCGAAAGCACGTAAAAATGCAAGTAGAAAAATAGGGAACACTACGGTGGGAAGGTAACAGTGTTCCGTGCGCCTTTGGCGTCTAGTCATGAAGGCCACATGACCATGGAGACGTCCTCGGACAAGCGCTGGCTCTTCAGCTTTGAAACGGAGATGAGCACCGGCCCCTAGAGTCAGAAACAACTAGCACACATGTGCAGGGGAACCTTTACCTTTACCTTACATATTAAGGAATCGTACTGCAGCGCTATAGCAATTTTATAGTTATTGTATATGTATACCTGCCTCTTAAGTTCAGACAGATATATTCTACATACTGTGTTTCCCTGAAAACAAGACACAGTCTTAATTTCTTTTGAGCTCTGAAATAAGCACTAGGTCTTACTTTCGGCATAGGGCTTACTTTTACCAGTACCAGCAGGCTGTGTGTGCACGGGAGTGGGGCCTGTGCATGGGGTGGAGATGCAACACAGCGACGAGAGTGTGGTGGCAGACCAAGTACCACGCCAACCCCTGCAGCCCGGGGCAGCCATGCTGGGCGGCGGAAGGAAGGGTGGCCAGGTGGGGGAGGTCAGGCCAACGCTCCTCCAGCCAGAGCGGTGGGCCTTTAACCTGGGGATCCTGGGAGGCCACCTTCCTGGCCTGGCCTGCCTAAGAGGTGAGCAGGGAGGCGGCAGTCCAGCATCAAAGCGGCAGGTGGAGCCCCAAAGGCTTGGGAAGAGAGGGTGCTGAAGCGAGCAGGCGTCCTGCTGTCAGCACCCATGCCGGCTGCTGCCCCTTCCCCACCAGAGCCAGAATGCCACTGTGTTTACCGTAAGTGCCGGTAGATGTCAGCCTTCCCTCTGACAGGCCTGGGCAACTGTGGCACAGAGCACGTTTCAGCATCTTGCCACTTGCTTTGCAACTCCATCGCAGTTCTCTGCCACCGCGCAGCTGGAGAACTTGCCACACCACTGCCTAAAATGCCTTCGCTTCTGCCAGGAATTGCATGTCTTTGCTTACCTGACTTCCAGCCCCATCCCGTTTCTCCTTCACGCTCCTCCGCTGCCGCGTGAAGGGAAATAAAAGAAGTTGGGCGGTGGGGGGAGGTCAATCTATCAATTCCAACTTGATAGATTGGTTAGTGGGGCACATGAGTCAGATGGGAGGGATCCACCAATGCCTCTGCCATGAGGCTTGGTAGATCCCTCCCATCTGACCCATGCATGATGCACAATGCGGCAAATGGCCGCGGGTGGACAAAACCAGCCGCAGAACAAGCTGGGCAGCATGAGAGGTGGTGGTAAGGTTTACTATAGGTTAGCAGCTCCCCCACCGGCAGCTTCCCCCCCCCGCCCCTTAACTTCTTGTCTATGATAGAAACCAGACGGAATCGGCAGCCATCCATCTGCGCAGGCTCTTAAGTACGGCTTACTTTTGGAGGGAGGGCTTATATTAGGCCCACCCCCAAAAATCAAGCTTGGGCTTACTTTCGGGGGGGACTTACCTTCAGGGAAACATGGTACTGTAGTGCTTAAAGCACACTAAGTTGATACTTTCAACTTTATTTTATTTATACATAAATCTACAAGTTGCCTTATCCAAAGATTCTAGGCAGCTCACAGTAAAATATTAAAATATACTGCACATTAAAACCATACCAGTTGTGTGATCTCTGAATAAAAACAAATAATGTATCTTCAGTACCGTTGCTTCCATTATATTGTAACTTCAGCCAGTAAGGCTTATTAGAAATTCAGAGTATAATATTACAGCAATTATGCTGTCAAATTACATTTATGATGAAGGGAATAGTCAAAGAAATGCTATCGCTAAAACTTTCATAGAAGCATATACACAGCTAGGACATATGTCTACTCTAAACTAAGGCGCCACCATTCAGCACAAGACAAGCTGCTATTCAGCAGTCAAGTAATTTAAAGGAAATTTAAAGCAGCTAACAGAGATCTAACCAGTAAACAGATCCATTGCTCAACTATCCGGAAGAGGCAACAAAATAGGTCCCAAATATTTCCCCTTTCTTCTACAGGAAAGGGGAAATTTCAGAAATTCTCTTTCCTATCAAAATTGATGTAATTTATATTGTGTCCTATGTAATCTGTTTCAACCCCGTATCTTGATTAATTACACCACTATGAACATGCCTTCCATATTAATACAAATAACCATTTAATTTTTTTCATCCTTTGCATCAGTAGCTGAGAATGATGGACAAAGTAATTCAAAAGATTACTTAAAACAGTCCTTGTCTATTTTATCATTTCTATTAATTTGTTCTTTAAAGAACTTGCCCCCTATAAAGAGACAATAAATATTTACACATCTCATCCTTCTCACTGATTGATTATAAGCCAACTTGACAATGAAAAGCAATCGTCTTTTCTTCAAGTATAGAATACTGTTTTTCCATATTTATGCTTACAAATAAGACAGTCTTCATCAAGCTCTAATTCTATATCCAAGTAGAGCTGGAGAACAGCAGAACTCTCAAGTAGTGAATGTTCAATATGACTTCAGTGTTAATTTTTCTTATTCAACTGTGTTTTTGTTAATGTGGTGTATTAAATACTTTGTCTCCTCACCTAATCTTTCCCTACCTATTACTATTCTAATATCCACTGTTTTTCATCCATCAATTGACTCAACTAGATAACTCATATATACCTGCAATCCAATATATTTACCCAGATAAACATTTATAAACTACTGCTATTACTGTATGTAGATGGATCTATAGTTAGTTTACTCCATACAAGCTGCTGTAAAAACAAAGACTTTATTGAAGTACTGAATTGTTTTCTTTGTAGAGAAGGAAAGAAAATGGCTGCAAGGACAAAGAAACATATGCATGCTTAATCAGTATTAAATCCCATTGAATCAATAAGTCTAACAGACATGAATGCATAGAAGTTGTGGTCCTATTCAGCCCATGCACTAACTTCATTGTTCTCTCATTTTCTTTCATGGGTAGGAGGTTAGTAGCTGCAATCAGAATCCTGATTTTCCTAAATCTTCTATCAAATGAAAATTCTCCATAGATAGATAAGGCTCTTCTCTGCATATACTCATCCTCTAGAGCAGGGGTAGGGAACCTTGGCTCTTTTATGACTTGTGGACTTCAATACCCAGAATTCCTGAACCAGCCATGCTAACTCAGGAATTCTGGGAGTTGATGTCCACAAGTCATAAAAGAGCCAAGGTTCCCTACCCCTGCTCTAGGACAAGGCTATTAAATTCACCCCTGTCCCATTGAACCGATGGCAGAAATGTTTTCTCCCTTAAATCTTCAGCCAAGTTGTCTTCATTATTTGTACTTCCTACCTATTAACTCTCTTTCAACAGTGCAGTTTTATTGTGGTTGAACCACACCCCAGTAGAGAGCGTTAGTTTCTTTGCTCCTCTATTGCCAGTGAAACAGAATGGATTCCTCCTCATGTATACGTAATTGTTGTTTTTTAAAAAAATCATTTTGGATAAATTTACTGTGTGATTACAAATACCATAAAAAGAAACTAAGCAAATCTAGTTTGCAGAAAAATAAAAGATTCCCTGTTTGCATTCAAGGTCTTTGTTCATCACTTCCTGTCTTCTTAAAAGAAAAAAAGAAAACCTCACAGTTTAGCCACTGT
The DNA here is from genome assembly GCF_964194415.1 of Vipera berus. NCBI lineage: Eukaryota > Metazoa > Chordata > Lepidosauria > Squamata > Viperidae > Vipera > Vipera berus. The sequence goes on from NC_138203.1 coordinate 218,435,325, forward strand.
TCATTTTGAAGAAGCAAATTTGTTACTCTTTGTTACCATCATGCATCCCCCTTAGTGGACTGAAGCTCCTGTAAAACTATACTGTGTTTTACGTTTGGCCCTTAAACTCTGTAGCATGTTACCAGAAGCATTGAGCTCCTCTGGAAAAGTCTGATAAGGACAATTGAACAGAGTTCCATGCAATACAGGACTGAACTGCCCATCCTCAGTACTGAGCAGCACGTTCAATGAAGAACCAAATGAAAGAGTTTAATTAACAATAGCACCACAAAATGAAACAGTAGGCTGCAAGGATTATAATCATCCAGGGTTGTTTTTTTTCTGAGAAACACAAAGCTTACTGCAAGCTTGGCACAACTTAATTTGACAAAGGGGAAAAAGGGGGGGGAACCAAAGACTCACCCTACTCAGCCTTCCTGCATTAATGATTTCCTGTGCAATCAATGAAAAAAACATCCATGCCTAATAGCTGTTTTCCTCAGATATTTTTTTCCACCTTTGTGGCAAGCCTGTGAAAATGCCTAATACGTATCACCACATATTAATGAATTTTAATCATTCTAGCTACTAAAAAGTAGGAAAACAGAAGCTCAAATAAAAGCAAAACTCTTTTCCTCTTATAAAATTATACTTATAAAAGTTAAGAAAAGAGGATTAATTGCACTTTCCTATGCATGTTGGTTCAAATTAAGTCCAAAACATTTGACAGGGCTTCTAAGCCATAGGAAAATAGTATGATTTTTACAGGGAAGATAGATAGATAGATAGATAGATAGATAGATAGATAGATAGATAGATAGATAGATAGATAGATAGATAGACAGACAGACAGACATTCAATTTTTTTCATAAACATCTTGAAAAATGAGGAGTTAAATTAAGTACATACCGATACCTCTATTGTCCTAAAGAACAAAATAGCTCTTTACAAACTGAATACAGTATTCTAAAACCCAGGAGTATTTTTTCAACAATGCTAATACCATCAGAGCAGTTCCACAACTGGTTTCCAAAAATATTACCGTACTAGGCATCTATAAAAAGTTAAGTTAGTGGTTAGCACACTTAGATATTATGACTACTGCTAGTCCATAAACTGCTTCTTGCTACTTCACATCAAAAATAAAGATTAACTGTCAGCAACAGGCCAGACAATTTCTTCCTTTCTTTTTTCTATAATAAAATGTTTGTCCTATGGTAGTAAAAGTTTTAAATCTTTCTCTGGATTCTGCAAACGAGAAAATCTGACTTATGACAAACCAAAATTATATTCCGTATATGAAAAGAATTTAGCTCCAAGATAAGCCAAACAAATGAAAGGGTTTCACAATGCTTCTGAAAACAAATCCCATGATCCAGCATACCTCCAACGGAAGGCAGTTTCATAATTATGAGCAGCCACTGAAATAGTTCTCCATTTCCTGCATTCACTACAGAAAGTTAACATTCTCATGTTGGCTTACAACATAAAATATAAATATGGAGGTGGAATGCTGTTTTTCTGTTCTTGTAACTTGGAACATACAAGCAATACTCTCATGAATGAATGACTATAAATTGCATCACCAGCTGCTTAGAAATATTCTCACATCTTGTATTACACCTACCTGTCAATGAGACTATGTTGCTATAATGCTGTAATACTTACAACTTGATTTAAGATTAAATAAGCTTTCCAAATAATAATGTAGTTTCATAGTCAAAATATGTGTTTTTCAAACAAATCTCTGCAAGCTAGTTGTTTGCTGAACAGTTTTGAAATTAGAGCATCCTGAGCATCCTCAATTCCTATTTGATGGAATGTGGCAACATAAATAACTTTTATTACAGTCGCAGACTGCATTATGCTGGTTTGAAAGGTGGTCTCTAAATTAGAGATCCTAACTTGCACAGAAGACAATGAACAAACTTTTACTTGAGTTAAGCTGTGACATATTAGTAAAACATACTAAATTGACTCATATTGTTCTAATCATTTACAGGGAACACTGCATATGACACAGTTATGACTTGAGTTGATAGCCTAGTTTACATCTTCACTATTTGTTAATTTTTTTTTCAAACAAATATTTGTTTGCTGCCTTCCAGGATTCAAGGTGATTTACAAGGTATGTACTTTTCAAAAATAGTGCAACACAAAAAAATAAAACAAATCCATCCATCTTACTAAAATTTATTTTAAAAACATTATGACAAAGCTGGATTAGCTAAAACTGTGACAATGAAGTTTAATTTCCATAGTTCAACTGGTGATGGCCACACTGCATGGAAGATTATGGTGTGAATGAAAAATATGAAACGGTGAAAAGCATGGATTAATGGATGAGACCCAGTTTGGTCTAGTAGTTAAGGCACCAGGCTAGAAAGTAGGAGGCCATGTGTTCTACTTCTGCCTTAGCCATGGAAGCCAGCTGGGTGACCTTGGGCCAGTCACTCTCTGGCCCTATACCAATTCAGATAGGTGGTTATCCAGTCTCTTCTTAAAAACCTCCAGTAATGAAGCACCTACAACTTCTGAAGGCAAGCTGTTCCACTGGTTAAGTGTCCTCACTGTTATGAAGTTTCTCCTTCATTCCAGGTTGCTTCTCTCCTTGATTAGAAACTCATTGTTTCTTGTCACTGTCTTTAATGATAGTGACTGTTTGTTGAGTGTCTGTTTCAAATATTGAAGTAAAAGCATTATTCATATGTGAATATCACAAAAGAAGGAAACATGATTTTTGGTTGTTTATGATCAATGAAGGATACAAAATAATTTGAGAATTTGAACATGGGACAGATTGTTTGGTAGTGTCAAGAATAATTCTTAGGGAAACACTGGACGTAGAAGAAAAAGGGGGAAAGTGATAGTAATTAATAATAAAAATAGAAAAGCTGGAAGTACCATGCCTGTTTAGGACTGAATAAAGAATTGTTATGTTAATGGAAGTACAGCTTCTGCATGAAAAAGTTTCTAAAGACAAATTGATCCCCCAAGTGAATGAAGGGATACGGGATATAAAACAGAAAATCTGGAAACTACTTAGAGCAAAATGAAAACAACTGCTACAGAACAGTGAAATAGGAAAAGGGATGCTTGGTAAAAAGCAAGATTACTTACAGATGAGAAAAATGCTTAAAATGCAATGCTTGCTACGTAAAATGAGGATATGAAGAAGCTGCTATGTAACATTTAGAAAAAGAAAAAATAGTAAAGAATATAAATGAGCAAGGAATAGTACACATTAAAAAAAGAGGCAGAAACAAATGTAAAGTAATTTTTGGCAAAAAATCTGATTTAAAAGATGTATAAAGAGGGATGAATAGGGAGCATCCAACAAATTGAATAAAAGAAATTAAAATGATGAACTTGTTCGGGATGAAACTAGAACGAGGTGAAGTTGGAATAATGTTTCAATGATTTATATAAAGATATGTTGAATTTGAATGAGTGCTATAAATGGCAATATCCATAAAAATGATAAAACAATTATAAATGTTAGTAAAGTGTGCCTCTTCGTGGCCATTCCTTTATCCTTCCTTCTTTCTCTCCAAAATCATCCTCAGTCTTTTGCACATTTCCCCTAGGAAAACCAGTGGGCATTGGTAGAGTTTCCAAGTCTGTCTTCAAAACACAGATTCAATAGGAAGATGCACACATTAGCATTACTTGATTGCATTAACATTGATGATCTTACCTAGTTGGGTGATTGCATTAGCACTGATAATCTTACCTAGTTTGGGTAATGAAATATCTTCAAGAAAACAACCAAGTTCAGAGAGCACCAAGCACCCCACGTCACTTGATTGTTTTGTTTCTTAAAAATCCCTAGGGTCTTTCATTCTCTTTTGATTGCCTAACAAATCATTTTCATCTGGATGCATTCCCATTGTTTTAAAATTCTTATTGCTGAACCTTTTAAAATAAGGGTTTGCCCTCTTAACCATTATTAAAATGTTGTAAATCAAGGACTACCTGCAATGAAAGCAGCTTTGGAGTTTATTCTCAGCTACAATACTTCCCTTTTTTTTCTTTTTTCTTTTTTTTTGGGGGGGGGGGGAGATATAAAAGGAGACCAAAAGAGTCTTTACATATATTGCAAACTTAGGAGAAGTTGCCAAACAAAAATGACACAGTGTAATAACAAGAATTATACTAAGTACTTTAGCTTAGGGCAATAGCATATCTGCAGGCTCTGCCTGCAGTAGTTTAATTGCACTGTTCTGATAAGATCACTATGGTTACCAGGCTACCATCTGCAGCCTTCTCTAGCTTTATTTCGGCTGAGCCAAAACACCAAAAAATCTACTAGAAGCAAGCAGGTCAAAAGTCATCTACACAGCCCATGATCTACAGGTTGCAATTACTCCAGATATGTAAAACTACAAGTTGAGAATAATGCCAGTTCTTAGTTTTTAACCACAACATGGTAACTGGATTTACACACTGTGCTTAGTGATAATGTAATCTGTATAGTTTATCATGATTCATGAGACAGCCAATTGTGCCAGTTCAATTTATTAAATAAACTACTGGCTTAACATATGTAAAACGAGTCTGTGCTTCTCATGTCCATTTTAAAAAACTCAAATCAACCTCACATCTCTAGTTAGAAGTATTAAGTAGGTAAATGGTGTACTAGAGACAGGGCTGCTAACAGTTAAATCTGAACACCTTGATGGACTAATCACTTTTTCGGCTAGTTTCTGATTTGGCGCAATCGACTACTATATGGTTGTCCTTAGCTTAAAGCTCTATTCTTACAATTCAGCATGGGCTCAGGTCTCTAATTCTACAAAGAGCACCGGAAAAGAGAAACTACGGTAGTAATTTATCTCTGTAAATCTATGAAAGAAAATTGAAAGAGTTCATTTAACAATTTTGTTTTAAATCTCTGAGTTCCTCAATAAAGAGATTTGTACAAGTGAATATATAAAAATAATAAGCTATGCCCTAAACATTTAGGAAGAGAACTCTGCTGCCCACTAGTACCAGTTTTATATTCTGACAGAAATGCCAGAATGTTTGCAGTCTGGTTTATGAGTGCATGGTTTTATCTCTATTTTTTTCCTTTCAAAAGTTAAAACAGTCATTACAGAAGCAAGGGAATTCAACCTATGTTGTTCTCCTCAGCACCAGGTATGCTCAGAGAGAAATAGTGCATGCAAATTGAATCAAGCTTCAAGTCTGTGACCAGGACTTAACACAAATCAGGCCTGATTACTACTTGAGATTAGATCAAAAAATTCAGTATCCCTATAACAATATTTCTACTCAGCTAAATTAAAGAACTTTAAAAAAAACAAATATATTTGAATAAATATGGATGAAAGGATGTAAAGTAAAAGTATTCCACTGGAAAGGAGGTGAAAGCAATCACCAAACTGAAAACCAAGGCAACAGGTGAAACTGAGACATGGTAACCTAGAGAGCTTCAGAAAAAGAAAGTTTAAAACTCCAGTTTTTACTCTAGCAGACTCAACCTTGCTGCTGCACAATTGAAGTAGAGATACGCAATGTGTAAGTATCCAGATGGTGAACAAATGACAGGTACAAGCCGTCAAGAGTGAAACTGTATGGTTAGTTGTCCATCCATTTCTCTCCTGGACTTCCCTTGAGGTCAGAGTTAGGTCCTTGTGATAAAATTCTTTTTTGAGACAGACAGTGGTCCTCCGGGTTTGAAGTAGATAGTTGCTTACCATGTCCTCAAGAAGCCATTGCTAGGCTGAATATTTTAGGACAATTTTTATTGTATCTTCAATCTTCCTTTAGGGAGGCAACGTTTCTGAGAAGGCAATAATGCTGCAATTTCAAAGAACTCTGAAGGAAGTCGATTAGGTATCTGGAGCCTTTTCAGCCTGGTTCCAGGCCTTGAGCAAGGAAGCAAACTTGCACCGATTGTACTTGTGGATGATTTCTGGTAAGAACAAAGGTGTGTTCATGATCACTCTTCTTGACTTCTCCGCAACTTTTCATACTGCCGTGCTATTTATCTGGACGAACTTTGGGGATTAGGAGTGAGAATCACAGTGCCAAATTGTTTTCCTTCTTCCTCTGAGGCCAGTTCTAATCAATTTTTTTTTTGGAGGAAAAAGGTCTAGCCTGTAGCCCCTGATTTTCAGGGTGCTTTATGGCTCAACATTCTTCCACTCGTCTTGAACAACCACATAAAACTGTTGGAGGAAATCATTCACTGGCATGGGGTGAGGGATCATTAGTATGTTGATGGTATCCAGTTTTACATTTCATCCCTGACTAACCAACTGATGTAGTGGAGTTTTTGGCTCAGTATTTCAAGACAGTGAGGGTCTGAATGGGAAACACTTCAGTTCAGCCAAAGTTGAATGGGTTTGGATTTTAAGGCTTTCTGAAACAGTGAGTTTCCATCTCTTGTTCAGGATAAAATTGTACTATTCCAAACAGAATTGCTACGCATCTTGGGGGTCCTCCTGCACCCTCACCTCCTCCTTGAAGAGGAGGCAGCCATGGCCAGAAGGGCTTTTGCATATCTTCACCTTGTGATCAATTTAGTGCTTTCACTTATACACTAATTACTCAAGTGAATTAATAATGCACTTTAGGTGCAATTGGACTTGATGGGCATCCAGATGTTACACTGGTACAATCATTTTATTTATATATTTATTTATTTTTTAAAAAATTGTGTAACTGCCCAACTCACTCTCAGTGCCTCCAGATGGCTTACTAGGATGAAACCCCAATATAAAACCCAATAATCCCCACCGACCACCTGCTCATATAGCAGCACAAGCAGTTATGACTGACCTTGATGCAAATACATTACATCTGGTTCTGTAAGCTGGATTGTCTTCCAATCTACTTCCAAGTGCAATTCAAATTGTTTGTTGTGATTTATAAAGCCCTTAATAGCGTAGGGTCAGGTTAGGGTTAGCCTCTCTCCAACTTTCTACCTGTTCTTCTAGATCCAGCAGGAGAGATTACAAGAATGTAATCTTGTAGAAACCAGAAAGCAGTCCTTTTTACTGCTTGTCTGCCCTCTGGAAAACTGTTCCATCTGAGATGAAGTTGGTCCTAACCACACCAACTTTTCAAAAGACTCTTAAGACATGAATGCTTTCCCAGGCATGTGGGTCAAATTGTTACTTAGAATCCATGGTGTAATTCTAATCTGTTATATAATATGTTGTTTGTGAAAGCCACCCAGGGTGGCTATTATGGAATTGGAGGCTATTTAAATCAAATAAATTATCAAATTGACAATTTATACCAAAAAATGCAAAAGGGAGGGACTTCTGGACATGTTCAATACTATGCATATGCTTAAGACCAGCAATAAGTATTTACTATGAATATTTCCACAAACTGGAAATAGGAAGTTTGTCTTTCACTGAATCATATAAATGCACAACGAAACCGTAACATACCAGCATTACCAGCACATCTTTTGAATGCAATACAAATAAAAATTCTAACAAAAATCCCTCAAGAAACAATAATTTTTAAGTTCTTCAAAAAATATCACCTTGCTCAGACAAGACAAGGATACAAAAAAAAGCAGACTCAAAAAGACAGATGACTATCACTTGAGAATTACTGTAAGGCTTCAATATATACTTTCACAAGAAAGGCTACTGAATACATCAATAAATGAATCATTTGACTTCTGTTAATAACCAGAGCAGCCATTTATTATGATAAATAGAGGCTCTTATAGGAAAAGTTTCCATCAACCAAAATTTCTAGATTCAATCTAATAAGAAAAAGCACTAAATAGGTTGAAGACTCTTACATTCCATGGTTAAAAGCAGACATCCTAACTCAGTGCAGCTATGTCCATCTGCTTAGAAAAAAACTGTGGGAAATCATGAAGAGCATACCTTCTGGAATTCTTTCCAACAGTTCAATAATAGCTCCACTCTGGGACATGTGACCAGAGTGGAACATTTGAAGGAGCTGCCCATCTGCCTCTTTCACAAGGATGTACTAGACTAGAGGCAATCTTCTAGGGAGTCTGTCTGGAGAGCTTTGGCCCATTTTTGGACTCAAGTCTTTTGCTGTACCAAATGTTGAACTTATGTTGTTCCATTTTCAGAGAATTATTCTGCTGACAAATAAAGAATGTGAGCCCCTTTACATAATTTCTTTACCATATTTCATTGGGTTAGAAAACAAAACCTCAAAAGATCAGCTGCTGTGATGGAGAAAATAGATGGACTAGCCAAGGGACTCACCAATTATGAGTTTTGGTGATGCATTACATGTTGTAGTTTATTAAATTACAGCTGAAGTCTTCCCCAACCTAACAACCTCCAGATGTATAAGAACAGAAATTCTAAGGATGCATTGTCAGGATGGCCAATGTATCCCAAGAGCAGTCAGACTGGGAAAATGGTGCTATTGTGTCTCAACAGTTTGTTCAGCAAATCACTATTGGCTGGATTCATGCAATATTCTAAGGATATACTGTGGCTAACAATACAATCACTTGGATCTTTCACAACTCAAACCACAGCAGGATTTAGTGAAATATACAAATCCAATCAAAGAGTCCTTTAATGGGGACTTTAATATTTTTTAATACAGTATTTTAAAACCAGGTAAGATTGGAGTACTCACAAATGTTACAGGTGAACAATTTTCAAAACTCAATAAATACAAAGTGATTTCATACAAGAGAATGGTGTTTGTTTGTTTTTTTAAGATCAAATGCTGGTTTTCGAACCATCAGGCAAGCAACATTAGATTTTGTACCCCAGAGACCATTATGCTTAGGTCTTTGCTTGGGTAAAAAAATCTTCTCAGCTGTTACTATAACACTCTAATTCAATAAATGACAACTCACAGAAACCACCATGCTTGACATTTATGTATTAGGTATTATGCTGATTCCCAATTTGATAATTCCTAATCCAGATTATTTAGCAGAATAGCTGCACAAAAATGTTCACACTAATAACTATGCCAAATCCCACACACAAATAAAGGCTGTTACTTTCTGCTGCACTTCCTGGGAGGAGATGCTATTCACATCTTCAAAACACTTCTACAAATTGAATGTAACAGAATCATTAATAGGAAAAGTGAGGAACTTGTCATATCATGTTGACCTTTGTGTGGGAAATAATCCTTCCTAGGATTTAAAAAACAAACCTCAGTAATATGAATAGGAGCATTCAGATATTTTTTTCTCTTTGATTCTATTGTATCACATCCAACTGTCTGTATTTTGTTAGGAACATTTTTTTGTTTAAAAAAACTCTTTGAATCAAATTAGGTTTGACAAACACAATATATGGACTAAGTATATTTCAAATAACAAATCAAATGTATTATTATGTGGAGTCCTTGGTACTGAGCTTGATTGTTTGCTTGCAAACCGTTTGCTACCACACTATGTAACATCTTCACTGGTAGAAGGAAGTGGGGTTTTTGCTCTGTTTATATTGAGTAGCTTGCTCTGTCATTGTTGTTGGTGGTGTTTGCTGTTTACTGTTTGATTGTCTCAGTTGATAGCTTCTTGATTGTTTATTATTTACTGCTTGTTTGTCTGGTATTAATCCCTGTTTATCTGGGTGTTGATTGCTGGTGAGGTGTCCTGGCCTTTTTGTTCCCTTTTTTAGCTTTCATTATTGTCTCTTTTGAATGGTATGCAAATGTTTGTGCCGGTTGGCTAATTTGTCTGGATGCCAAGCTTCCAGAAATTCCCTAGCATTTTTTGATTTACCTTAGTCTACGTTTCCCATATAGGGACACGGTGGCTCAGTGGGTTAGGACGTTGAGCTTGTCGATCAGAAGGTTGGCAGTTTGGCGGGTCGAATCCCGAGTGCCGCTTAACAGAGTGAGCGCCTGTTACTCGTCCCAGCTTCTGCCAACGTAGCAGTTCGAAAGCACATAAAAATGCAAGTAGAAAAATAGGGACCACTATGGTGGGAAGGTAACAGCGTTCTGTGCCCCTTTGGCGTCTAGTCATGCCAGCCACATGACCACGGAGATGTCCTCGGACAAGCGCTGGCTCTTCGGCTTTGAAACGGAGATGAGCACCGGCCCCTAGAGTCGGAAACGACTAGCACACATGTGCAGGAGAACCTTTACCTTTACCTTAAGTTTCCCAATTGAAAGTTAAATCTGATTGTTGTTGTTAGCTGCGACGTCGTGTCCGACCCATCGCGACCCTATGGACGACGTTCCTCCAGGCCTTCCTGTCCTCTACCATCTTCTGGAGTCCATTTAAGCTCACGCCCACTGCTTCACTGACTCCATCCAGCCACCTCATTCTCTCTCATCCCCTTCTTCTCTTGCCCTCAATCTTTCCCAGCATTAGGCTCTTCTCCAGTGAGTCCTTCCTTCTCATTAGGTGGCCAAAGTATTTGAGTTTCAACTTCAGGATCTGGCCTTCTAAAGAGAAGTCAGGGTTGATCTCCTCTAGGACTCACCGGTTTGATCGCCTTGCAGTCCAAGGGACTCGCAAGAGTCTTCTCTAGCACCATAGTTCAAAGGCATCAATTCTTTGGCGCTCAGCCTTTTTTATGGTCCAACTTTCACTGCCATACATTGCAACTGGGAAGACCATAGCCTTGACTATACGCACTTTTGTTGACAGGGTGATGTCTCTGCTTTTTAGTGTGCTGTCTAGATTTGTCATGGCTTTCCTCCCGAGGAGCAAGCGTCTTTTAATTTCTTGGCTACAGTCCCCATCTGCAGTGATCTTGGAGCCCAGGAAAATAAAATCTGTCACTACCTCCATTTCTTCCCCATCTATTTGCCAGGAATTGAGAGGGCCGGATGCCATGATCTTGGTTTTCTTAATGTTAAGTTTCAACCCAAGTTCTGCACTCTCCTTCTTCACCTGCAACGAGGCTCTTTAGTTCTTCTTCACTTTCTGCCATTAGAGTGGTATCATCTGCATATCTTAGGTTGTTGATGTTTCTTCCGGCAATCTTAATTCCAACTTTTGATTCATCTAGCCCTGCCTTTCTCATGATGTGCTCTGCATATAAGTTAAATAGGCAGGGCGACAGTATACAGCCTTGCCGGACTCCTTTCCCAATTTTGAACCAATCAGTGGTTTCGTGTCCAGTTCTCACTGTTGCTTCTTGGCCCACATATAGGTTTCTCAAGAGACAAATAAGATGGTCTGGTACTCCCATCTCTTTAAGGACTTGCCACAGTTTGTTATGATCCACACAATCAAAGGCTTTAGCATAGTCAACGAAGCAGAAGTAGATGTTTTTTCTGGAACTCTCTAGCTTTCTCCATGATCCAGCATATGTTGGCAATTTGATCTCTAGTTCCTCTGCCTCTTCGAAATCCTGCCTGTACTTCTGGTAGTTCTCGATCCACATACTGCTGGAGTCTAGCTTGTAGGATTTTAAGCATAACTTTACTAGCATGAGAAATGAGTGCAATGGTGCGATAGTTTGAACATTCTTTGGCACTGCCTTTCTTTGGAATTGTAATGTAAACTGATCTTTTCCAATCCTGTGGCCACTGTTGAGTTTTCCAAATTTGCTGGCAAATTGAGTGTAGCACTTTTACTGCATCATCTTTTAAGATTTTGAATAGCTCAGCTGGAATACTGTCACCTCCACTAGCTTTGTTGTTGCTCAGATTTTCTAAGGCCCACTTCACTTCACATTCTAGGATGTATGGCTTGAGGTCAGTGACCACCTCGTTGTGATTATCAGGGACGTTAAGCTCATTCTTGTATAGTTCTTCTGTGTAATTTTGCCACCTCTTCTTAATCTCTTCTGCCTCTGTTAGGTCCCTGCCATTTTGGTCCTTTATCATGCCCATTTTTGCATGAAACGTTCCCTTCATCTCTCCAATTTTCTTGAAAAGATCTCTGGTCCTCCCTATTCTATTGTTTTCTTCTATTTCTTTGCACTGTTCATTTAAGAAGGCATTCTTATCTCTTCTAGCTATTCTCTGGAATTCTGCATTCAATTGGGCATATCTTTCTTTTTCTCCCTTGCCTTTTGCTTCCCTCCTTTCCTCAGCTATTTGCAAAGCTTCCTCAGACAGCCATTTTGCTTTCTTGCATTTCTTTTTCTTTGGGATGGTTTTGGTTGCTACCTGTTGTACAATGTTGCGAACCTCTGTCCATAGTTCTTCAGGCACTCTATCAGATCTAATTCCTTAAATCTATTTGTCACCTCTACTGTATATTCAACAGGGATATGATTTAATTCATACCTGAGTGGCCTAGCGCTTTTCCCTACTTTCTTCAGTTTAAGCCTAAACTTTGCAATGAGAAGCTCATGGTCTGAGCCACAGTCAGCTCCTGGTCTTGTTTTTACTGACTGTATAGAGCTTCTCCATCTTTGGCTGCAGAGCAAATAGTCAATCTGATTTCTGTGTTGACCGTCTGGTGATGTCGATGTGTAGAGCCGTCTCTTGGGTTGTTGGAAAAGAGTGTTTGCTATGACCATCGTATTCTCTTTACAAAATTCTATCAGCCTGTGCCCTGCTTCATTTTGTACTCCAAGGCCAAACTTGCCTGTTATTCTGGTTATCTTTTGGCTTCCTAATTTAGCATTCCAATCCCCCATGATGATAAGGACATCATTTTTTGGTGTTAGTTCTATAAGGTGCTGTAGGGCTTCATAGAACCGGTCAATTTCATCCTCTTCAGCATTGGTGGTTGGGGCATAGACTTATTAATAAATGCTCAAAATTAGCAATGGAATAAGAAGTGATCCAGAAACCTATTTAAAACATGGTGCATATAGTCATTATAGACATTTCCATACTGATGGATTACTTTCTGAGAGGCTATTCATAAATGATTTTGTTCATAAGTCCAACTAAGTATTTAAAAAATGAATAGTACAGTTCTTATCTTACATAAGTGACATTTCTTCCTCTCAACCCGATCAATAACAGACTAACTCAACTCTAATGCCCTCCAATCATCAGCCACTGCCTTGACTTTCTTTTATCCCTCCTTCATGGGGGGTAGCTGAGGGGACATCATCCTGGTAAGGAGAAGAGCCCAGCTCTAAATCTAAAGGACCTCTTCAGTGTTGATCCACTTCAGTACCAGGGCAGGGATAGGCTAGTCACCCCACAGGCCATTGGGACACTCGTTGGGGTAGGGGTTTTTGCAAGACAACCAAGTGCCACCATGCTGCATGATCTATGTGCAGAGGGATGAGGTGCATGCTGGTTTTGACCCAACAAGCAGTGGTGAGAAAGCCCACTATCACTACCAACTTCATGGTGATAAGTTGAGATGTATTTGGTGTGGGCTTCCAAATTGGTGAGATAATTATGAATAAATATTTTAATCATTTTAGTAAGAAATGTTTTCATTTTTGATGTCTGCAGTTGTGCCCACAGTAAAAAATGACAATAAAGATTATCTTATCTTAAAAAGTTAAAAGAACATACTCAGAGATTATAACTGTGAGTCAAATATAACTGAGGAATAAACCAATTTCTATATAATTTAGGTCCTTCTAAAATAACAAATCATCAAGCTTCCTTTTCAGGCGCATCCTTATCTCTTCAAGAAATAACACATATATTGAAACAAGAAAACCTTCCCTCCTGGCTCATAGTTGATCTAAGAGTATATTAAATTCTTTGTATCAATATTACTAGAAGTCTATAATGCCTTTTAAAACAATTTTTACAATCTCCTTCGGGGATGTTTGTATGAATATGATTTGATCCTGCAGAGTTTGTAAGCTATCATTTGATTTCCATATTAAATGTTGATGCAGAAATATTGCCAAGGACTTTGACTCAGAGATAATAGATATTCCCTTTGAGTATTCATCTTGCACATAACATGTCATCAAGTATATTAATTGACTGACACTGTACATATATATTCATAGTGGTAGTCTCACAATGCAAAAAATGTTTATAATATGGTGTACTCAAAATTTGGGGAACTGTGATTTTTTTTAATCAACTGAATTACTAAGTGGTATTTTATTGCCAGCAGAATTCTCTCTTCAGCTATCAAGATATTTCACAGAATTCATCAAAGACGTTCTTAATCTCCTCTTATTTGTCATTTGATACTTAAAGCTAGTCAGTTTTAAATATATGTAAGAGGTATCTGCATTGTTTAAAAGTATGAAAGGGCAATTAAAGCATCTCTTTATAATTTGATAAAGATACTTTAGTAGCAAATAAAACTCCCAAAACATTGTTAATATGTGCTTTGAATTATTCTAAGTCTACTGTATATTTTATAAATACCGTATTTATCGGCGTATAACACGCACCGGCGTATAACACGCACCTCATTTTAAAAAGGTGCGGTATTTACTATGGGTCATTAACATTATATCGGCGTATAACACGCACACATCATTTGCCCCCTATTTTCAGGAAGAAAAAGTGCATGTTATACGCCAATAAATATGGTAATTAAAGAATATGGCACCACTTAAAGCACAACAAATAGGCAGAAAATCCTTAGAATTTTCCTTTCAATCACTTTCTCATTCAGTAAACTTCGAAACATTAAAAAAAGGGGGGGGACAGATCCAGGAAACTACAGACCAATCAGTCTGACATCAATACCTGGGAAGATTCTGGAAAAGATAATCAAACAACAGATCTGCAAACACCTAGAAGCAAGCAAATTTATAACCATAAACCTACATGTGTTTGTCAAAAACAGATCATGCCAAAAAAAATTATTTCATTCTTCAACTACGTGACTAAATTAGTGGATCAACAAAATGCAGTGGACATAATATACTTAGATTTCAGTAAAGCATTTGATAATTTAGATCACAACCTACTTCTTGGCAAGCTAGAATAATGTGGAATAGACAGCATTACCACCAGATGGGTTTCTAATTGGCTGACAAATCGTACTCAACAAGTAATCCTCAACAGAACAGTATTCACATGGAGGAAAGTAAGTAGTGGGGTACCCCAATTTGCATTTTAAGCCCAGTATTCTTCAATATCTTTATAAACAAGATGAGAAAATAGAAGGGGAAATCATCAAATTTGCAGCCAACACCCCAGAAGACAAGTTCAAGATCCAAAAAAATCTTGACTGACTTAAACACTGGGCCCTATCTAGTTTTACACTCAGGCAAAAAAAAACAAACCATAGGTACAGACTAGGTAAAACTTGGCTTAATGCCAGTAAACTATGAGAAGGATTGGAATCCTAGTGGACACTCACTTAAATATGAGCCAACAGTGTGCCACAGCAGTCAAAAAAACCAATGCAATTCTAGGCTGCACTAACAGAGGGATAGAATCAAGATCATCTGTCCTCCAATTCATGCATGCATGTAAGGGTTTTCTGTAGTTGATATTGGTAATCAACCAAACTGCAGTTAAGACAACAGTGAAAATGATGTACAATAACCTGACTCCTATGCCAAAGAACTGACCAATGAAGACCTTATGGAACTAGAGTAGTCTTCTTGTGGAAGAAGTCTGGGACCTAAAAACTATAGAACTGAAGAGGTTTTTGACAAAAGAGCTGAAGCCTTTTGTCTCACTGAAGGAGGAATGGCAAAGTTAGAGGAGCAAGATCTTAACACAGAGAGTTACACTAAAGTTTACTGTACAGTTAGCAAGGGCCTCAGATACTACAGGGCCATTTATGATAAGAAAAAGAAAAGTTCCGTATAAGCCTTCAGAATAACAGAGTTGGAAGGGACTTTGGAGGTCTTCTGGTTCAACCCTATACCATTTAAAACTCCAGAAGACAGGCTTAAGATACAGAAGGATCTGGACAGACTCGAGCACTGGGCACTATCTAACAAAATGAAATTCAATGGTGAAAAAAGTAAGGTTCTACATTTACGCAGGAAAAATCAAATGCACAGGTATAGTATAGGTGGTACCTTGCTCAATAGTAGTAACTGTGAGAGGAATCTCGGAGTCCTAGTGGACAATCACTTAAATATGAGCCAGCAGTGTGCTGCAGCTGCCAAAAAAGCCAACACAGTGCTAGGCTGCATTAACAGAGGGATAGAATCAAGATCAAGTGAAGTACTAATACCACTTTACAATGCTTTGGTAAGGCCACACCTAGAATACTGCATCCAGTTTTGGTCACCACGATGTAAAAAAGATGTCGAGACTCTAGAAAGGGTACAGAGAAGAGCAACAAAGATGATTAGGGGGCTGGAGGCTAAAACATATAGGGAACGGTTGCTGGAATTGGGTATGTGTAGTTTAACGAAGAGAAGAGTGAGGGGTGACATGATAGCAGTGTTCCAATATCTCAGGGGCTACCACAAAGAAGAGGGAGTCAAGCTATTCTCCAAAGCACCTGAAAGCAGGACAAGAAGCAACGGATGGAAACTGGTCAAGGAGAGAAGCAACCTAGAACTAAGGAGAAACTTCCTGACAGTTAGAACAATTAACCAGTGCAACAACCTGTCTCCAGAGGTGGTGAATGCTCCAACACTGGAGGTTTTTAAGAAGAGACTGGACAGCCATTTGCCTGAAATGGTATAGGGTTTCCTGCCTGAGCAGGGGGTTGGACTAGATGACCTCCAAGGTCCCTTCCAACCTATTATTATTATTATTATAAAACAAGTGGTTATCTAGTCTCTTCTTAAAATCTCCAGTGTTGGAGCACCCACATTCCACTGATCAATTGTTCTAACCCTTAATGCCTAGTTCAAGAAACTGACAACCAAACATAAGTAACTAACAGTCACTTCACCTAAGTTTAATCATGCCTGAAATATAGATATAAATATGTCGGGATATTTAAGTGCTTACTAATATTCTTTTGGATTTTTTTAACATCAGTATAACAGTACTCCCCATTTTAGTAACCCTTGCAAAGCCATTGGCAAAGTGCTTAACACTGAAAGTCTGCATCAGAAAACAATTATCTAAGAGAAAGCATTTTTCAGTTTTAGATTATGCACTTCATCACTTTCCATTTTTATAATATTTAATAATACTGTCTTTTAGCTGACAAATGTTTAAATAGATCGATTCGATGCTAAGACCCTAGTATTTCTATTGAAACCAGAAAAATTATCTATTCAAAAAAGAAATATATTTCTCCAAGTTCTCTGGTTTAAACAATCTCTAGTTTCAAACGACCTGTGAATTCAGTTCAATTTGCTCATAATGATTAACCATGGTTTAATTTTATGAAAATAATCCAATCTCAAGCCTACCTGTTCCCAACATCAGCAACACTCAAGAAAAAGTGGAAGGATTTGACTTTTTCTTTTACATTAACCTCAACTTGTTGTAATATGTCAAACCAAATGAGCTCTAGTCTCAACTACTGTTGGCAAACAAGCTAATTTCAAAATATAATTTGCAAACCTGGCTGGCTTCAACAAACGGATTATGGGGAGGCTGAGCTCCACCACGTTTATTGGACCCGTGCCCTTCCTGGCTGGTTTATGCAGCCCGGGAGGGGACACGAGGCTGGTTCCAGGCGGTTATATCTGCCTCTTTGAGTGAGGGTAGTTTCCCCGCCGCCTTGAAAGAGGCGGTGGTGAGACCTCTCCTCAAGAAGCCTGCCTTGGACCCAGCTGTGTTAAATAACTTTCGTCTGGTCTCCAACCTTCGCTTTCTTGCGAAGGTTGTTGAGAGTATGGTGGCGCATCAGCTCCCTCTGGTTCTGGATGAAGCGGATTATCTAGACCCGTACCAATCGGGCTTCAGGCCCGGGTACAGCACGGAGACGGCATTGGTCGCTCTGGTGAATGATCTCTGGAGGGCTCGGGACAGGGGATATTCCTCTGTCCTAGTCCTATTAGACCTCTCAGCGGCTTTCGATACCATCGACCATGGTATCCTGCTGCGGCGTCTCAGGGGATTGGGATTGGGAGGCACGGTCCTTCAGTGGTTATCCTCCTATCTCCTGGGACGCTCGCAGTCGGTGTTGGCAGGGGGGCAGAGGTCGACCGCGAGGCCTCTCGTTTGTGGAGTCCCTCAGGGGTCGGTCCTCTCGCCTCTCCTGTTCAACATCTACATGAAACCGCTGGGTGAGATCATTCGTGGTTTTGGAGTTGGGTATCATCAGTATGCTGATGATACTCAGCTTTTCATTTCGACCCCAAACCACCCCAGTGATGCCCTCGACGTGATGTCCCGCTGTCTGGAGGCGGTTCGGGTCTGGATGGGGAGGAACAGGCTTCGACTCAACCCTGACAAGACTGAGTGGCTGTGCGTACCGGCATCTCGAGATATTCAAGATATCCCATCCCTCTCTATGGGGGGTGAGTTATTACCCCCCGTAGATAGGGCTCGCAACTTGGGAGTCCTCCTAGATTCACAGCTTTCTTTAGAAGACCATATAGTAGCTGTGACTAGGGGGGCCTTCGCCCAGGTCCGCCTGGTGCGCCAGTTGCGGCCCTATCTAGACCGGGATGCCTTACGTACGGTCACTCACGCGCTTGTGACCTCTCGTCTGGACTACTGCAACGCTCTCTACATGGGACCACCCTTGAAGACCACTCGGAGGCTCCAACTGGTACAGAATGCAGCCGCGAGAGTTGTGTTGGGAGTTTCCCGACACTCCCATGTTACACCTCTGCTCCGCGAGCTGCATTGGCTTCCAGTTGTCTTCCGGGTGAGATTCAAGGTGTTGGTAATGACCTACAAAGCCCCTACATGGCATGGGTCCGGAATACCTTGGGGAGCACCTGCGGCCGGCGTCAACTTCCCTCCGCCCAGTACGCTCCCACAGAGAGGGCCTCCTCAGGGTGCCACCGGTCAAAGAATGTCGACTGGTGGCCCCCAGGGGGAGGGCGTTCTCTATGGGCGCGCCGGATTTATGGAACCATCTTCCGGTCGAGCTCCGGATGGCGCCTGACCTCCGCTCCTTCCGGCGCGATCTCAAAACCTACCTTTTTGAACAAGCTGGCCTGGCCTGATGGGATGGGGTTGGGTTTTATAAATCTGTTTTAACTTTTTTAATGTGTACTAATTTATTCATGGGCATTGTTGTTTAATCGCTTTTAATTTTTGTATCTTGTTTTTAATATGTATTGCCCTGTTCACCGCCCTGAGTCCTTCGGGAGAAGGGCGGTATACAAATTAAATTAATAAATAAATAATAAATAAATAAACCACAAATAAAATTAATTACTGTTAAGATGTAAGGCTGAAATGCAGTTAATCAAAACCAGCAGCAGAATTGTTTCATTTCCTCTCATGCCACATTAAAGAGAGCCAAAGTAGGATATACAAACCCATGGATACTGCAGTTTTTGCTTTGAAAAACAAACCATGTATTTACATTACATGCAAGCACAACATGTAAGAAAGAGAATGTGTCCATTTATATGTATTTAGTTTTGCCTATAATTCAATAATTTGTTTTTTTAACTATTTGCATTGGTAAAGCCCACCTGAATAATATTTACATTTTTTGAGAACAAACTGGGAAATAATGTTATTAACACTATGATGGAGAGCTATTTATTTTTGCATTGCAAGCAAGCCCATGCAATTCAGAATTTCAATTTGACATGTAAACTGGTTTTAACATTTAAAATGTCTAAATAATATTAATAAGTATATTTTATAAGGTATAATTTAGTTTTAGGATTTGTTTAACATTTCACTTTTAAACTGCATTTCTAATAGGTTAGCCTAGAAGTGGGTAGTGCATAAGTATTCTAAAATAAATTATATTTTGCAACACTCTTCCTTTTTCACTGTCTGAGAAAAGGCCATGAATATCAATTCAACTCAAATGGTAATAATAATAATAATAATAATAATAATAATAATAATAATAATAATAATAATAATAATAACAACAACAACAACAACAACAACAACAACAACAACAACAAGTTGAAATTGGAAGGGGCCTTGGAGGTCATCTAGTCCAACCCCCTGGTCAGGCAGGAAACCCTATACCATTTCAGACATTTTATTTTTATATTGTCAGAATTTTATTATTTAAGTTGAGGCTGCTAAGTGGAATTCATCGCTCTCATTTTAATGACAGAAACATCTTTGTACATCAAAAATTGCTAAACCAATTATTTAAAAAGCTGTTAATTCATTCCCAAAGGATACTTTAGATTAAAAGACACAAAAGCAACAGCCCCATGGGGAAAACTGCAAGTTTAAGGTCAGAGATTTTTGAGAGAAAACAAATTCTACATTCTACTAAAAAGTTCACAAAAATCTTTCTGCATGCATAATAGTCAATTTCTATAGAAGCACACATCTGTTTGTGTATTAGGCAGAGAGGGATTTATAGTGTGGTTGAAAAAATTCTCAGTAAAAGCTGTGATAACTCTGAAATGTATGGTTTAATGCTGACACATTTCCACTTTCTTTATGCTATCAAAACAGAAGTGGAAAACTTTCAGATTACTGCACATCTTTTTCAAAATGTCAAACTTTATACTACATAGTATTGAAATGTTTTTAAATTTATGAGCTTTTTCAATAACCTTTAATAAGTAAAAGTGCAGCCAGCCACTGATCAGCCATTTATCAAGAATGGTGGGAAAATTCCTGCACTGGGCAGGGGATTAGACTAGAAGATTCCCAATGTCCCCTTCAATCCTATGATTCTATGAATTATGCTCAAATAATATATCATTAAAAGTTTTAGGATGTTAATATATAGCACTGCTAGAATTAATTACTGGATTGTAACGCATGTTTAATTTTAAATCTGTTCAAAAATAAAACTATCGCTCATAACCAAAATCAGCACTCTTTTTCATAGATCCATGCCAATTAAGAAAAAAAAACTAGCCTGAAACTACAATTCAATATAGTTACACATAATGGATTATTTATCTCTATAAGGCACTTACTATGTCTAACTGAAGAAAGCAAAATCTATAGATAGGATTCAAAAGTAAAATTATAGTTTAAAGTGCACTTCAAGCAGAATCAGCTAAGATTTGTAATTTAAGAAGGTATATTATGATCATCTCTGAAAATATACATACATACATATGGTACATACCATTATGCATAAAATAATATAAACCATTTATTAATGAAAGTTATAGAAATAATGATAAATATAATAATGATGAACTTGATTATAGTCAAGATAGCGCCTATTTTAGAACTATGCTGTTATTGGGGTATAGACTGCCATCATTTCAAGATTTATTATTATGGAACTTCTTGGGTTTTGCTATAGATCAGGCTTTTTATTGTATTATTTATCTTTTCAGAGTGGCAATAGCTAATTGTATTCCATGTTTGCAAGCTGAGCACTCCAACCACGTTTTTAAAATAAACACAGAATTAGCAGACTAATCAGAAAATTATTTGTCTAACAGAATGTTATTTCACTTAATAAAGGTAAGTCAGTCTACAACAGTCCCTTAGCAATCATTCAAACTTAAAAGCAGACCCCCTCCCCCCAAAGATACTTCTGACACAATTTTAAAGTTACAATGGCTACACACAGCCCTGCAATTATGTGATTGCATTTTGGATGCTGGGTAACCGGCTCACCTTTATGGCCATTTGCAGTGTTCCCCAGTCATGCAACTGCAATTTTTGGTGGGTTTTGCCAGTTTCTGTCAAAAACTGCCCATTGTTATCATGGATTCATTTAACAACCATCACATTTGCTTAATAACCACCACAAAAATGTTGTAAAGATAGGTCCAGTCACATGGTGATCCACTTAACAACCATGACTTATGATCATAATTCCAGACTCAATTATCATCATGAGCAAAGGACTTACCGTAGGTTCCAATATCACTTCAAAACAAACTTTTTTACAATGCATTTGCCATCAACAAGTCTCTAACGAGTCTCTCTATTCATGTGTCATGATTTTTTTTAATGTCAGTTTGATGATGTAGAAGTGTGGGAGGAAAGAAATGTCTTTGAGAAGACAACCAGCAGAATAGGAGCACAAAAATGCCCTTCCCTCTAAAAGCTGGCATTAAAAAGCATCCTGCTTTGGAAAGCTGGGCCATGACTAGCAACAGCCATATATTTGTCTAATTTAGTCCCTCTGAAAGCTGGGGGTTATTACTACATCATGAAGTTTAATTATTAACCATGTGAATTCCACTTAAAACATATAGAAAAAAATCTGTCATTATGCATGTCAACTCCACCTAGTTTACGATGAGCTAATCATGCCTTCCTAGTCAAGAAACAGCTGGGTCTTTCTTTTATAAGTTTCCCTGTTACCATAACAGAAAAAAAATACTTGTGTCACATGTTATATCAATCCACTCATTCATTTTTGTCCTTTTTCCAGAATTCCTGGCTCTAACCTACACACTCCTGTTCAATGACAGCTATTTTCATGCATGGAAATGAAGTTCACCCAACTATTCAAATGAAGAACTATTGAAAAGTACAAAGAAAGCACAGATGTTTGGCTAAACATCCTTCAGCTTGTGCAATGAGGTTTTCTTTTCTTTTTTTCAGAAAAAAAGGAAGGAAATGTAAAACAGCAAACTTTTATAAAAGAAACAGCACCAAACCCTATTGACAGCTAAAAGACAGAAAAGTTTAAATTATCTTAACCAAACACAGAACATGTTTGAAATTGGATACAGGGAAGCAAAATCACAAGCAAGAATTGCAGCTTTCTGAAAGAAATATTCCTTAACATGATGTTGGGGAACAGTAATGTGATTCTTGTTATTGATAAACAACCTGGTGCTATCCATGTATATAATACACCCATGTATATACAGGTAGTCCTCAACCTACGAGCACAATTGAGCCCAAAATTTGTTGAGATATTTGTTAAGTGAATTTTGCCCCATTTAATGACTTTTTTGCCAGAGTTTTTTGACTGCAGTTGATAAGTTAGTAATCTGGTTGTTAAGTGAATCTGGCTTCTCCATTGACTTTGCTTGTCAGAAGCTTGTAAAAGAGGATCACATGACCTTGGGACATAACAAAGGTCATAAATATGAATCAGTTGCCCAGCATCTGAATTTTGACCATATGATTTTGGGGATGCTACAAAGGTTGTAACTCTGAAAAGAACAATCATAAGTCAGATTTTTTTCAATAATGTTATAACTTTGAATGTTCACTAAATGAACTGTTGCATGTCGAGGACTACCTGTACATCTACAAGAGTGTGTGGGAGCCTTCGATCACAATATTCAGAGGGCACCAAGTTATTTGTCTTTGCTGGGAAAACTTCTTTCCAATCTGCCATCTTCGAGCTGTGCTTTAACTTACAATTCCCGTCCTCTACAGAGGGACGCTGGGTGAGTAGGATAGGTGGGAATGATACAGCAACAATCCAATAACATTTGGAGACCAGAAAGGTTTGCTTTATAGAGAACAATTGTGGCTTACTCGCAGTTGAAATTATTCTTTCCCCAAGACAACCACAGGTGGCAGAAAGTAGCAAATGCGGAGCCACCATCAACGGTTATCCACTGATAACGGAAACAAAAAAACGGTGAGGCCTGTGGGAGGAATGCAAAACATACGGGGCAGGGGAGGGGTTCAGGGCATATTTTAGGTTGTGGCCTGGCTAAGTTTTTCAGAAGGATCACCCACTCTAAAGGAAAAGCAGCTGAGGACTGGACGTGCCAAGCCAAATTTAGAAACCGAGTAGGCTAAAACAGCGTTTCCCAACCTTAGGAACTTGAAGATGCGTGGACTTCAACTCCCAGAATTCCCCAGCCAGCATAGCTGGCTGGGGAATTCTGGGAGTTGAAGTCCACGCATCTTCAAGTTCCTAAGGTTGGGAAACACTGGGCTAAAAAGAAAGGGGGAAAAAAGGTCTCACTGGGGACGTATTTTACAGACCGATTTGGCAGCGTGGCCATGTCAGCTCTCCTGAGAAGCAAATGAGCCCGCGACAGAGGGAGGGAAGCGGGAGGGGGGGGAACCATGAGGAGCCAAGCTGTTTAGCTTGGGAAAACAAAATGGGATGCTCGGATAGGGCGGGTTGGGCCCCCCCCCCTGGGCTTGTAACTCTTTGGACGCCGTATAAAACTACCCAGCCCCGATTGCTTTCTAAGCGAGTCGGGTGGGAGGGAGGGGGAGAAAGAGATGGCGCGGGGATCCTTCCCCCGCTGCGCCCGAGGCTGGGGTAGGGATATGGCGGCCGCCGAAAAACCAGAGGGCAACCACTCAGCAGCACGAGACGGATCCGGCCGGCCGGAGAAGCGGCAGAAGCGCGGAAAGTCCCTCGAGTAGAGAGGAAGGTAGGGGGCGCAGTCAGGGAGGTGGCGGAAAGCAGACGTCGGGCACGGAAACCAGGCGGCCAGGGCGTGGGCGCGCTGTCCTCCCCGGTCCGTTTGTTGGGCAGCCAGCCCGGCTGCGCCCTGCTTTTCCTCCCAAGGAAGCGGGCAGAGAGGCGAGAGCCCCGCAGACCCAGCGCTGGGGCTGGGCGGGCGGGCGCCCGAAGGCGGGGAGGGGTGGGTGGTGTGGGGAGGGGGGGGAAGGGCGCTGTCGGGCAGGGGAGCTCACCGAGGAGCAGCAGCTTCACCTCCCGCGCCGCCTTCTCGCCGTCCTCCCGCAGGTTCTTATCGATCATTTTGGAACGCTCGGCGGCCGCTTTGTCTTCGGCGCTCACCGTGCAGCCCATGGCGCCGCTTGGCTCCTGCCGGCCGGGCGGGCGAAACCGAGGGCGAGCGAAGAAGGGGAACGCGAGCTCGGGCTGCCTCGGCACCACACTCGAGCCTAGCTGACCAAAAGGGGTGGGGCGGGTCGTCGCTGCCCCACACGGGCGGCTAAGGCTGCTTCTCCCGTCCCCTCCGGTGCCGGCGCGGCTGGTCGGAGCGTCCGCTGGCTCGGATGTGGGAAGGGCGGGGACCCGGAGGCGGGACCGTTCCGCTCAGCCCCGGCTCGGCTCGGCTCCTCTCTCTCTCTCTCTCTCTCCCGCTGAGGAAGGGAGGAAAGAAGGAGGGGGAAGAAGACGGAGGGCAGTTTGGGCGGGCTTGTCGTCAGCAAGTGGAGAAAAGAAGAGGCGGCCCCAGATACGCAACGGGGAGAGGGGGGGGTGAGCGGAGAGAGGCGAAAGAAGGGGGACGCCCTGCAAGACTGAGCGACGTGGAGGGAGAAGCTGAGGGGCGGGGGGAGGGCTCGGCGCCTGGCGCTAAGAGCGAACCGGCCCTGCCAAGCTGGGGCTGACCGCCTTCTGAGGACTGGCCGGGGCGGACGGACAAACGCCGTAAGATTCTAAATCAAAAAGACCCGACGGATCGCGGCGAGCGAATTTGGGCAGCCAAGATTTCGGCTGCGGGAGAGACTCCGCTTAAGCGATCGTCTTGATCAGCGTTTCCCAACCTTAGGAACTTGAAGATGCGTGGACTTCAACTCCCAGAATTCCCCAGCCAGCAGATGGGCCTGCCGCTGAAAGCAGCGCCCCCATTTCCCCTGGGTGGGGGGGTTTCTCTCAGAAGTACAAGGGCCGGCCGGAGACGCCCATTGCTTTATTTTTCTGTACTGGATTGCACACATCTGTCAGGAATGTAAAGGGGGAATAATATTGAGAATAATACTCCACGGTCGAGTAGACGGTGGGGAATATTGCTTCTTTTCAGGACGTGATGCTGAGAGCACGTTAACCACGACTGCGATGGTGGTTCCATGCTTTGTTGTGCTGCGTATCACGTGTGGGCAAGCGGTACGGTGAGGGAGCCGAATTGTAATGATCGCCGTGTTGATTAAATGTCCTCACGGTGAATTTCCTAATCCGACAGGCATCCATTAGTATTAATAGCCATCATAAAGTATGGTAAATTTCTTGGTTTAAAGTTACTATCGGCGACGTACGTTTTCTATCGAATTTACTGCATCAAGTGTAGTTTGGACGCCCAGAATTATCAACCACCATGAGCTTTACAATAGTGCCTCTGATCCAGATCGCTTGCTTTGCTAAACAATATGATTCCTGTGGTAGGAGGAAGTGCAATTAAAGTTTAGGTCAGAGACTGTATGCAATCATTTTCCTGTTTTTCAATATTTATACAGTAATCTTCATGTAAAAATCTAAAAATATATCACAATATGGCTCAATATAACGGGAACAATGTGATGTGCGTTCACATGCACCAAGTTACAAGTAACAGCCTTATGATGATCTGTCAGATCAGAATGAAAGAACTTAGCTAAGGAAATATGTTTTATCTATCCTATAGTTCTAAGTTGTACTTCCAGTCAAAATGTAACTTGCCAGAATTTAGGAGAGATCACAGTTTGCCTTTTAAACATAATGGCCTTAATAAAAATATGATTCTGCTGCTGTTTCTTTGGACATAGCTATCTTCCCCACAAAACCTTCTGCAAGATAGCTGCCTCATACATTTGATCAATAAATAAAAATTATTTAAAATTATCTTAAAACTCTTGCTTGACTTAATTTCACATTAGTCCACAGCTGTTCCATTCTTTCTCCTGAACTTTTCGCAAGGAAAAAAAACATCCTGAACAAATAGCTAATGCAAAAGAAGTCTTATTTTCCTGCAAAGAGAATTGGAGTTCCAAAATGGGAATTCTTTGTGCCGGAATGAGAGTGATTCCTTCTCAGCCAGGAACCCCTTTTGTTTGCAAGACCAAATGAGGCCTAGCCTGCACAAAGTTAATGGTAAAAATGTAGATACAATACAGGTAGTCCTTCATTTAGGACCACAACTGGGACCAGAATTTCTGTTGCTAAGCAAAGCAGTTAAGAGAGTCACACGCCCAATTGTATGATCTTTTTTGTCACGGTTATTAAGCACTTCACTCCAGTAAAGTAAATCATGTCATTAAATCAATCCATTGAGTGCTGATTGGGAGCCAGCTAAGAAGGTCGCGAATACCAATTAAATGACCCTAGGTTGAGGCAATTTATCATAAATACATGCTGGATGCCAAGCACCTGTATTTTGATCACACAACTGGGGATGCTGCAATGATTATAAGTACTAAGATTTGTTGTCACTTTTTTCAGTGACATAACTTCAAATGGTCACTGAATGGTTACAAGTCAAGGACTATCTGTAGTAGCATTACATTCAAAATTGCAAAGATACCCTTTTGGACTACTGAGCAAACATATTTTAAGACACTGAATCAGGAAACTTGTTTTGCCTGTGGGCACAGTTGAAAGCTTGAGAAAATATGGGTGCTGATAGGTGGGATATGGGACAATGAGGGCTTCCCCACACAGAAAATGTTCAAAGCCAGATATTGTGCATTGTATACCACAACTTACAATTTAGCATCTTGTTTGAGCCAAACCAACTATTCCTTAATCAACAAATTATGATTAAACGAACAATATCCTAGCCATGTCTACTTTACTTAATATGGTGAACAATGGAAATAAAATGACTATATATGAGTTTCAGGGAAGCCTCCCTTAGAACATTTGACAAATGAGTCTATGGAACAAAACGCTGAATTTTTTAGACGTTGCTGAAAGAATTTTCCTGTGTGATTTTTTTTTAAATTTACTTCTACAAGTTAATTGTCTTTTTCTACTAATGCTTACATAATCTATTATTTTACTGTAGATGTATTAATAAATTTATCTGATTTTTGTTTTAACCTTTAACTGTTTCTGAAGATTAGGAAAAATATCTACAATAGCAAGATAAAAGAGTCACGCTGATGAGATGTTTGGCCAAATTAATTGTACAAATAAATTAAGCCATAAATCCATTGTCAGTCCTTCAAGGTAGGCCAAACAAGAAATCCAAACCTTGAGTAATAATGCTGCTTTTATTTTAAAATTACACTGACAGAATCTCACAAGTTTGAAAGCATTTCCTCCCTTCCAACCTCTGCATCCAGAAAACTAGGGAAGGCCCCTCCTGAGATGCTTTCTCCACCCCCAGCCGTCCTTTGACTCACATTTCTCTTATCAGACGTCTAGGTTGAGGGTCTTCCTCCTATCTCCCAATTTATTCTTGCAGCTCATTATATACATTCAGTTGTGAAGTCAATAGGTGAAGGGAGTCACATGTTAAGATTTCACTCTAGGTATACAAGGTTGCATACATAACACATACACATGCTGACAAGTATTGTTATGTTCAATTACTATTTAAATATAATGAAGTAAGAAAAGTGCATCAGATTTTCTTTCCTGAAGCTCTAGTAATACTGCATTAAAACAGCAATATCTGTTTTTGAACTCTTAATATTTTCCCCAACTCTTCTCCGAATCTGTATAGGACTGTGCAGAATGTGAACATACAGTGGATTCTAAAGTTCTGTTTAGACAAACAAAAGATTTGTAGGTAAAATGCTAAAGTTAGCAATTTGCTGAACAAGAGACAAGAAAGGAGGGTAAGCAAGATGGTCAAAGGCCACAACATCTGCAGTTTTGTAATGCTTCTAAAGACACCTGAGCAGGGCAACCAGATCTCTATAGGATTTCTGACTTAAGGTCACAAACGTGGCTTTAATCTCGGGAGGAAGAAGGCATCATCAATTTCTCTAGCTGATGCTTTCTGACATCAGGAAAGTCCCTAAGGGAATGTAATATGGGTCTGTTTATGGTATGCAGGAAAATTTAGATCCGCCATGGATCACAAAGGATACGAAAGTTCTTTTTTAAAAAAAAAAAAGTGAAATCTGCTTCTCCTTTACTTCCATGTTATCACTGGTTTGGATAATTTAGAATGACCTGATATAAAATATTCTTTGAGTGGCATCTGAATTACCCTGCCCAGATATCTTAAAGGACCTCCTCAGTTTAAGCAAAATGTCTCTATTTTAATTAAAGTTTCGTTCTCTCGTGTTCAGTTTCAGAACCGCTGAAAAATCCTGCTCATAGCTCTCTCAACAACTGAGAAAAGCTAATGTAGGTTCGAACAAAATCTTCACAGCAATTGCCAGAGTGATCTCAGGCATATTTCCATTACTTAGCCTGATACACAAGACAAATCTGTTATGCACTCTGAACACCTTTAAAAAGTTAGGATAAACATGGGTAATAAATACAGAACTGAGACACACAAGCACCTTGCTGTGATATAGGTATACCTTGTTAGCTGTAACAGAAAGATCCTTTATTCCAGTAAATTTTTCTTTGAAAGATTTGGCACCAGCTGCTGTGTTTTTATGCTCTGATGGTTGCTTTTTTATGACTGCTATAATTTTATTATGGTTGTTTTTTATTGCCTTCTGATGATGAACATTATGTTGTTTCATTTGTGTTGTAAACCATCTAGAGTGTAAGGAGAGAGGACAGGGAATTAAATTTTATACTAAAAACCAGGTAGAAGGTCTAAATTATAATTGACTTCATATTGTACCTATCATATAACAGCTTGGAAGATTTATACATAGAAGGAATGTGTGAACAAGTTTATTTTTGGAAAAACCCTATTACTATTTTCAAATGCTATTGTTCTAAAGGCTGATTTACATAGCCTTATCGAGGAAATTACAACCTCTACCCTGAGAAACTTACATCTAAACTAAGTCTTCAAATAAAGCAGAAAAGAAAAGGGATATTCAAAGATAATAAAAGATTATTGTTGTTTCACGTTGCTTGTTTAATAAGGTTTCCTTGGAAAAAAATCTTTCCTACTGTAGCACCTGAGTCTCCCAAAGTATGCTTTTGTAAATCTCAGAACCTTAAATGATTGGTAAAGCAGGATGGGCTCAGCTGAACATGGGCAGGGTGAATATCAAGGTGGAATTCTTTTCCATACAAATGCAGTATCTTTGAGCCCAATTCAATTAAAAATATTTACTATTACCAGGGATTATAGATTAATCAAGACCAGTTTAAATGACTCTGATGGCTGCCCAGCTTAAAACACACAGCTTGGTGACTCACAGCAATAATAAAAACTAAAAATAGCATTAAAAACAATAAAACTAAAACCTGGCACCTCTGTCATTCTTCTCCAACACATCTAGCAAAACTATAGAAGAAGAGCCAATTACAGTATGTAAATATTCATATTCGGTGCAAAAGCCAAGAAAAACTATACTTTGATAATCTGTGATCATCCCTTGAAACTCTGAGAGTTTATAGCATTTCAGAACAGTTAGACCCTTCAGGAATATTTTGTCCCAACCTATAATGTTGCATTCTATTATTTATTTTCTATTTGGTTACATTTTGGTTTGGACAAGAAGTGGGTGATTGCTTCATTCAGTCCCAAAGCTTAGCAACAAAGCGATTTCCTAAGGAGGGAACAGGAAAGTCTAAAACTGTGTATCCATGCACCTTGGTAACATAAATAAAACTTTTGCATCTCCACTCTCATCTTAGGATCAGTGAGCCGCAGAATTTCCCACTGTGGGGAGAGAGAAAAATGCAAATTTTCTACTCTGGGCTAGCCAAGCTGACTCTCTTTTATGTCTGAAGCAGACATGTAACAGGCAGTTCTTTCAATAAGCAGCTGGCTGGATGGCAATTTAAACAAATTTAAATTTCAAGTTTCATGGAATTTTATTGCAGGGGGAAAGTTCAGAAGGCCTACTGCAGTCATTATGTCTTATGTGCAGTGGTTGGTGATACACAAGAAGTGCTGTTCATCAACAAAGCTATGGATTAATTAGAGGTGAATTTGAAGAAATGCTGGTATGCTAGGTTTTTTTAAAAAATTTGCATGAGAATGAGTTAGCGACTGGAATTGAAAGATACCTTGTAAAGCAGGGGTCCCCAACCCCCAGTCCATGGACTGTCAGCAGGCCGCAGCATGCCGGAAATCAGGCCATGCAAACAAGAGAAGCCCCATCCACGGGATGCAGGCAACACGCGAAACCACAGCCCCTCCTGTCTGAGGAAAAACCTCTCTCCACGGAACTGGTCCCTGGTACCCAAAATTGTGGGCCGCTGTTGTAAAATGCTTGGTAGAAGAGATATTTCTTGGAGAAATTGCATTTTTATGGCTTTCTGCAAGTACCTCTCCCTTTGGGATATTAACAAGCCAAGAGAACTTTGAGACAACACGCTTTGGATGTGGAAAGAGATCACGATCAGTCTCTACTGGCCAAGAATGTTTTCTGATCAGTCAGTCTTATATTTTTAGACCAGTGAGATAGTTAAATTACATTACAGTATCTAAATTAAGACAACCCTTAACATTGGCTCAATTGGATGCTCTTTCTTCCTTCAACTATTTTGGAAGGCAGATATCAGAAGGAAAAAGAAGAAAGAGAAAGAAAAAGAAAGAAAGAAAGAAAGAAAGAAAGAAAGAAAGAAAGAAAGAAAGAAAGAAAGAAAAAGAAAAAAAGAAAGAAAAAGAGAGAGAGAGAGAAAGAGTAAGAAAGTAAGAAAGAGTAAGAAAGTAAGAAAGAAAGAAAGTCCATATGCTCCTTGACTATTTTCGTGTGATACAAGAGCCATAGTAAAAAGGTAAAGGTTCCCCCGCACATGCGTGCTAGTCGTTTCCGACTCTAGGGTCCGGTGCTCATCTCCGTTTCAAAGTCGAAGAGCCAGCGCTTGTCCGAGGATGTCTCCGTGGTCATGTGGCTGGCATGCCTAGACACCAAGGGCGCACAGAACGCTGTTACCTTCCTACCGTAGTGGTCCCTATTTTTCTACTTGCAATTTTACGTGCTTTTGAACTGCTAGGTTGGCAGAAGCTGGGACGAGTAACGCGCTCACTCTGTTACGTGGCACTCGGGATTCGACCCACCAAATTGCCGACCTTCTGATTGACAGGCTCAGTGTCCTAACCCACTGAGCCATGTGATACAAGAGCCATAGAATCTATTTTATTGTACTATTTTTTTTACAGATAGAAACTGTTTTAGTTCCCCTTAACTGGTAAAATACCCAAGTCATTCTAATATCTTCTATACAAAAACTTTCCTTTTGGGATCAGAGGAATTATACCTCCCTTGTCATTGTCAAATTCTACCCCCAACTTTCCTTAACATAGTACAGTGATGCCTAACCTTTTAATAATACTGAATAAGTATATAGATAGAGCTTATTTTTTGCTTACTTCTGCCTTAGAATTTTAGTTTTAAAAATAAAGGTAAATTAAAGGGTGGAATTATGTGTTATTGATGTTTTAATAGTCAAATGATGAAAAGGAAGTAACAAATGCTTTAAGAATATTGACAAATAGCATAAGCCAGAGGACCCAGATTGTTGGGGGCAATAAGCTGACTTTGTAATAATGCCGCTTGGGGGGGGGCGAAAGCTCTAATAAGCAGGCATATACATAGAATGAAGGCTATTGCTAAGCACATTTGATTTGTGCTTAGATTGTAAGCCGCCCTGAGTCTTCGGAGAAGGGCGGGATATAAATGGGATTAAAATAAAAATAAAAATAAGCCACAGGCATAAATGATGTAACTAGAGAACTGCTAAAATATAGATGTGGTTTCCTTATGAAGTGGCTATGTGACTTGTTTAATGTGTGGGTGAGGACTGCATTTGCGCTTGCAAGAAATAATACAGATGAAAAGGTATGAGAAGATATGCAAAAATATAGTCTCTTGAGTGCAGTAATTGTGTGGTAGAATTGTAGTAGAATTCTGCTCAAAAGGCGGTGAGAAATGACAATCAAATTTTGAAAAACACAGGACACCAGATTTTCAGTCCCCAGCAGCTGATTGAGAAATGTATGAATGTGAGAAAAGGAAATCTACTGTATTTTTGTTAACTTTAAAAAAGGTGAACACATAGAATTATGTTGGTGTGAATAGAGAATTTGCTAACAATTTTCATTATTGTGGAGTTGAGTTGAAGCTGAATGCCCTGAGGACCTAAGATGGAAATAAAGCATGAATGTGAATAAATAGAATGTTTAGACAATGGTTCAACATTAAGCAGAGAATAACAAAGTGTGACGTTCCTTGCTTGTTTAAAGATTAAATGTAAGTTTCCTGGGATCATGAGCATATAATTACTTTTGCACAGAGAGGGTGCTGTGTAGTTCGGTAAGAAGCCAAAAAGATCTGCAAAGAATATTAGGAGTATGAATTAAGTGTGTAAATATTATATATAAAATACCATACAATGCTATACAGGTAGTCCTCGACTTACAATAGCTCATTTAGTGACAGTTCAAAGTTACAATGGCACTGACAAAAGTGACACGACCATTTTTCGCCCTTATGAGCACTACCGCATCCCCATGGTCAGGTGATTTACATTCAAATGCTTGGCAACTGACTCATATTATGACAGTTGCAGTGTCCTGGGATCATGTGATTATCTTTTGCAACCTTCTGACAAGCAAAGTCAATGAGGAAGCCAGATTCACTTAACAACCGTGTTACTAATTTAACAACTGCAATGATTCACTTAACAAATGTAGCAAGTAAAGTCGTAAAATGGGACAAAATTCACTTTTTCTCATTTATCAACATAAATTCTGGGCTCAGTTGTGGTCGTAAGTCGAGGACTACCTGTGACCCCTTGGGTCATTGTTTCAGAGTTATTTCCTTACTGGATTCCCCAATGCCTTTCAACAATGGCAAAGCTTCTAATGCCCTTGAATATGACCCTGATAAGGGGGATACCAAGAGCTCCACCCACCCAGTTTCAGATCATATTGCCACTGCTTCAACAGGAGCATCAAATTCAGAATCTGACCACTATCCTGAGTGGGCTCTAGATGATCTGGCTGCCATGGAGGCTATGAACTCTCAAGCCACCATATTCCCGGGGAAGAGAAATTAAAGTCCCACTCCAACATAGAAAAGGCATCAAGGAGCTCAGGTGAGAAGTTTGTTATGAAGCAGGGAGGGTGGTACAATATAGCAAGAATCCCAACTGATCACTAGAGCCCAACTTAAGGAACAGGTTCACAACCAGGGATCTGTGGAGCAGGGCCCCACAAAACCATAGGAAATTCCCTGCTGATGATTGCAAAGCACCCAACCCTTGTCCCAAACTGGGCTGGCAGATTTCAGAAACAGCAACCAAACCCTTCATGCCTCAGCCAGGTGTCAATGCTGCTAACATTGGATGTTCCCGCTCTGACAACTGGTGAAAATGCAGCCATTTTCTCTTCTCCTTTAACATGCTTTTTCTTGCTTTTAGAAATAGGTGTGGCGGGTGGGTGGGTGGGATTGGGATGAAAGCTCAGCTAGCCATAATAATAACGCTGCCGTGGGAACCCAAGGACAAGCTGATAACGTTCTGGCGGGCTGAGCAGAAAGCCCGCGCTTTAAGCTAATTGGGGAATGTGCTTTATGACAGTTTATTGGGGATGGGGAGTGCACTTTGTTACTTGTATCCGGGAGGGGAAGGGAATTTAGTTTTGGGGTTCAACTATGTAGTGCCGATACTTTGCTTCCTGAATAAAATGTTCTTTAAGGAAGAATTTTGCCTCGAAGTTCTTTTGATGGTTTTCATCTATCGGAACCACGACACCAGGTCTTGATATGTTTTATCATGGTTCTACTGAAAAAAAGTTAAACTTCCGGTTTTTAGAAAACAGATTTTGCCTAAAAACTGTGTTTAGAAATCTCCCAGGTTTCTTAATTTAAAAAACAAACCTTTTTTTCATTTGCCCAATTCATATTTTTTATGATGGTCTAGCAATATTCCTATGTGAGAGCAGTGGCAGAATTAACAGATGAAATGCTACCATGTGATGAGAAATGGCATGATTCAAGATTTAATTTAAGTATAATCCCTCATTAAAGTATAGCTGAAGGGAAGAGTATAGTCTCATTCATTTAAATAAAGACTAGGATTTGCGTAACAATCATATGCTCCTATGCCCCAGGAGACCTTTTTTTCTAATTACCACTCCATGAAATTATTTTGCTCAGTACATTAGTCTCCATGTAAACACTCTGCTGACAAGAAGTGTTGCTTTGCACTAAATGCTGAGTATTTCTATCCCTGTTCATAGGTTTTATTGCTGTATCTGAATATGTTTTTGTAAACCAAGTTTTCCTATCTAATTTTGTCATTCTGCCCCTCTTCTTGTGCAAATCAAACTGCTCACTGGATCAGATGGATAGTAACTTCCACTGATTGCAATTATTCAGCCTTCCTATAACCTGAGCTACAATTTCGTATTTCAGTTTAACAGCTGATGTAATGATTCTAGCTGATCTCTTCCTTTAGAGCCTGAAACAGAATATTCCGCTGCAAGGAGAGTTTTAGAATTGCTTTCCCACTACCAGTCCTCTTTTGACACAAGAGTTACAGTGCTGGAAGACACACAAAAGGGTCATCTTGCTGGCAGAATCATGTACTGTTTGAGCCAGAGTCCTCCCAGGCCCCACCGAAAGCTGAGCATAAATAATTCCTCCCTTTTAATTTTACTGTACCAAGAGAAATGCTCCTGCTCCATCTTATCTGCCACTCTAGGGGTTTTTTGGGTGAGACATTTGGATGACAAGCCAGCCTTGCCAACAGAAGGCTTCTTTCATCCAAGATCCACCTCCTGAAGACTTAGTGAGACTGATCATTTAGCTTAGCTGGATTAATTTAGATGCAGGAAAAGTTGACTGTCATGGTTCCGACAAAGAGTCATGTTTAAGTTGCACAGCTTCTTCATTTCCCCTGCATATAAGCAATAATGGAAGAAAGGAAGCCAAAATTTAATTCTGTTTATCATAGCTCCAGAGAAGGCCAGATCTTTGCTGCTGTGCTGCAGCTACTGCAAATATTACTACAACTAAACATGTAAGCGATAAATAGCCATGTGTTTAGCATTTAAGGGACGCGGTGGCTCAGTGGGTTAGGACGCTGAGCTTGTCGATCAGAAGGTCGGCAGTTTGGCGGGTCGAATCCCGAGTGCCGCGTAGCAGAGTGAGCGCCTGTTACTCGTCCCAGCTTCTGCCAACCTAGCAGTTCAAAAGCACGTAAAAAAATGCAAGTAGAAAAATAGGGACAACTACGGTGGGAAGGTAACAGCGTTCCGTACGCCTTTGGCGTCTAGTCATGCCGGCCGTATGACCACGGAGACGTCATCGGACAAGCGCTGGCTCTTTGGCTTTGAAACGGAGATGAGCACCGGCCCCTAGAGTCGGAAACGACTAGCACGCATGTGCGGGGGAACCTTTACCTTTACCTTAGCATATAGTTCTAAGTCAAAAAGATTCCAAGGTCTGTGTTCTTCCTCCCTTGGCACCGCTTTAGCCCACTGATGACACAGGGTAGATAATCCCTGCATGAAAGTTCCAGGAAAGGACAACTCATTTAAGACAGGGATCTTGACAAGAGAAACCTTGCGACCCCTTTATGGTTTTTGTGTTTACTTCAGAATAAGCTTTTGGGGCTACAGTGCATATCAGATGGTTGAACATGCAATCCTTAATTGCATATTTGAATAGGAGGAGGAATTGTGAATTATGAGGCCAGAGGAAAATGATGCCAAAAATATAGACCATAATCAAGAGCCTGGGCTACTAATAGCAGCTATTTAAAAGCAACACTGTAAACTTGTCTTGGCAAAGCAGTGAAATTTCATTAAAACTTCATTATACCAGTTAAAATATACATGATATGAACTTTTTGACCAGTTGTAATTCATCTGCTTTACACAAGAGTAACACTTTTGCAACGTTTTTGCAACACTTTGCTTACATTCTGGAAGAGAGGATTCCAAGGGAGTTGTGGTTTTGGTTCCACTGGAAAAAATACATGTTATTTTCTATGGAATCCTGACTGTTAAAAAACAACAACAACCCAATGTTCATTGATAATTTAGCCAGATTCCACAGTATCTCATGAGAGGGCTGAAGCATTGTTTCTTTTTAGTTCAAGGGAAGAGACTCTGGAAACCTGGTGGCACAGACAGGTGACAGAATACACTTCATCTAATTCTACCATATCTGGAATGTGAAAATAAAGATAACCATTAGGTAGCAGCAAAGAAACAAAGAAACAGAACTCTCTTTGCTGCCATCTAATGGTTCTCTGGATTTAGCACTCCAGATTTGGTAGCCCCAATTTATTCACCACTTGTCAACAAAACTCTGATCACTACCTCAGTAAGTAATCATTTAAGACAGGGGTCCCTAATCCCCAGTCCATGGGCCAGTACCAGGCTTTTGGGAACCAGGCTGTTAGGAACGAGTCAGGCAAGTGCTCAAAAGCTCCATTTGCACAAGTGATAGGCACATGAGTGAATTCATCCACTCCTCACTGCCGCCACTACCAATCCAGAGACCCAGAAAGGTTGGGAACCACTGATTTAAGATATACCAGAATAGGAAGGCCTGGATTTTTAAACTCACACCCTTTGGTAAAAGGATTCCAATCAAGCTCTGCTGACGGTATCATAAACGATATCCAGTAAGAACAAGGCCTTTTCAGTAGATGCTTCCCTAAGATTAATTGGGCTTTCCTACTTATGAAGGTGGAAGAAAATAGATTTTGTTATGTTTTTTTATGAAAATCAAGGCATTTATTAACTGAAATAAATGGGAGCCAGATATTGATACACAATTACCGTATGTTACTGGGTTTGCATTTTTGTATCAGGTGCGTTTTATAATACAAATTTTACAGATGCTGTAACTGAAACAAATATTTTGCTTTCTTGACTACTTTGTTTTTCCTATGGGTAATTAATTAAGATTCATATGCTTGCTAGCTGAAATAGCAGCAATTATATATTTCCCCAAGGTAATAACTAGTTCCCTGATCAGAAGCTTTTCCCTTGTCACAGGAAATGGTGCTATTCAAAATGTGCATAGCTGTCTACAGTCCAATTTACAAGTGATTAGTGCAGACTCAGTAGGCCGTCCCTGTAAAATCAACTAGTGAGCATCACAGCAGGAAAATGGATGAAACGTAAGTTGCTTTCTAAAGCTGCAATTTAAAAAGCAAATCCCTTTGCACTCAGTCTTATTTACCTCCAAGCAGACATTGATAAGTCCAGGCAGTAAGTTATTTTGCATGTTTGCTAGACTTACATCCCACCTTTTATTCAGAAGATCAAAGTGGTCTACACAATGCTGATTTCTTCCTTTGTTTCTCATAACAATTCCATTAGGTAACAGTGACTGGCTCAAAGTTGCCTACAGAATGCACCCAGCCTCCTTTCCCTCCTGTTCTATAGCCATAGATTGCTTCAGACAATGAAGATAATATTCAGCCAGCATTGCAAGTGATTACTGGTAGCCTTTATCCTATAGGAGGCTGATCATTTGAAGTCCTTCTGGCCACCAGAATTCTTCTAGATGTTATATAAAGCATTTCTTTCTTTATCTGTCCACAACTTCTCAACATAAATCTAAGTGCTATTGCTGTTGCTATTCAGACTCCTGACCTAGCAAAGGACTGTGAAAATCTGGAACATCCCTAGTTAGCAAACATAATTTCAGATTCAGGTGTCATAAGAAAACAGATTTTCTCCTCGGGACTGATCTGTTTTCAGATATATTCAGCAGGGCGATGCAGCATTTCAGATTTGAAAGCCAACAGGCACTTTGGAGCATGCATGGATGTGAAGCAATGGCTCTGTTGCTGTTTCCTGAGATTGCACAGCAGCTGCGTGATTCCAAGAAGAGGCACAGGGGATCTGAAGAATCACCAACGAATGCTATTTTACTGCTCCTGTATGCTCCAATACACCTTTTTGCCTTTCTAGCTCATCCCTTCTTATTTGCCCTTTTTCAAAAATGAAGAGCTCTGAATATTGTCATTTCACACACACCCGCCCCCAGGAGGCATTTGCTTTAGCATCTTGATACTTTGCCCTTTTCCACCTTCCTTCCTTTTTTTATAGCTTTTCACCATCCTTTTTAAGGCATGTTGGTTAGAACAGTAAACAGTATTCTAGGTTCTACCGTGCTGCCAGTTTTATATTTCACATCTTAATGATTGCTAGCAGGGAAGTACGTCTTCTTTTCAACAGAAGCCGTATGCTGAATTTACTATTTTGTTGTACTGTCCATCACAACGTTTTCTGCTTCACCACTATGAACTTGGGCCTTGATCCATGTGGAAAGATAAGATTTTTGCCCAAATGTGAACCATTCCATGTTTGTCTACGTGGAACCTAATTTGCCATTTAAATTATCATTCTCTAAACTTGTTCCAGCAATGGGCAATTTTTGTCACAGCCAGTTGCTGTGCCAGTTTTTCCTTTGTTCATTTGAGATTTGGAGGATGCAGAGTTACATTTCTGCTGGCACAGAGGAGGTGGGGTTAGAAATCTGGGCTCCTTTTGCATTTTATAAAGCTTGCAGGATGAGTTAAGCAGATGCTGTAAGGCTTTCAGCAGCTTACCACTTATTCTTCGCTTCTGTGCTAAAATTCACACCCTGGTTATTCAGTGGCTCCCTGCCAGACTGACTTCCTCTCTGCTCTTAAGATACAGATCCCGTATGAACAATTAAAACAGATATTTTGTGGACTTTATAGTTTATATTCCACTATTTACAGATGCAATGAGTACAGACTGGAGGACTGTTATAACTCCCTAGAATGCCTTTTGCAGTCACCAGAGCCCCATTCAAGATTGGTTCAAACTGTCTGCTGTTTTGTTTTTTTTCAAAGTTGATTTTTGGGCTGTTAAGAAGCCTTGAAGAAATAAAAACACTCATCTCTTAAAACCTGAATTGTTTTCAAAAACAGTTTGCTGACACCACCTCTGTGTGTGTGTGTGTGTGTGTGTGTGTTCATAATAATAAAGTTGGAAGGGACCTTGGAGGTCATCTAGTCCAACGCCCCTGCTCAGGCAGGAAACTATATCATTTTGGACAAATGGCTGTCCAGTCTCTTCTTAAAAACTTCCAGTGTAGGAGCACTCACAGCTTCTGGAGGCAGGTTGTTCCACTGGTTAATTGTTCTAACTGTCAGGAAGTTTCTCCTTAGTTCTAGGTTGTTTCCTTGATTAGTTTCCATCCGTTGCTTGTTGTCCTGCTTTCAGGTGCTTTGGATAATAGCTTGACTCCCTCTTCTTTGTGGCAGCCCCTGAGATATTGGAACACTGTGTGTGTGTGTGTGTGTGTATCCATGACTCTGAATTTTGATCACATCACTGTGGGGATACTGCAGTGGTGGTAAGTGCAGAATCTTTTTCAGCACTTCATTGATATATTGTGTTTTCTTGCTTTCAGCTTTTAAAATAGCCAGCATTTCTGTTAAATTACGTTCAGTTATCGTTCTGTGGTCACTACCTTGTTTCACCAAACTGAGACTGAAATTGACAGAACATATTTATTTGTTTACTTGGTTTAAATAATAATAATAATAGCAATAGACTATTATTATTAATAGGCAAGCAAGGGTCGTACCAATAGTAATAGGCTTGAGCAGCACTTGAACACCATTGGCATTGACAAATTCACCATTAGTCAATTGCAAAAGGTGGCCTTACTAGGAACTGCTTCCATCCTGCGATGATATCTGTAATACCATCAAACATCCACATCTGCCTA
This sequence comes from Vipera berus, assembly GCF_964194415.1. Classification (NCBI taxonomy): domain Eukaryota; kingdom Metazoa; phylum Chordata; class Lepidosauria; order Squamata; family Viperidae; genus Vipera; species Vipera berus. The sequence goes on from NC_138203.1 coordinate 218,475,451, forward strand.
TCCCTGATCCTTGGTAAGGACTCTATAGGTAGACAAAAATGCCAAATCCAGTCTGAACATCTGGCTGACTGTGTGATTATTATTAACAACAACAACAACCAGGGCTTTTTTTCTCATAGAACGCTCAGAATGGAGTTCCGGCACCTTTTTTGGATGGAACCTTGTAGGGTAGGCAAGGCGGGGTGTATGACATGTGAGTTCCGGCACCTTTTTCTTTTACAAAAAAAGCACTGACAACAACCATAATAATTGATGCCACGAAAGCGAAGATACAAAAATCTACTGACAATCCAAATTGCCGACTTTGCAACGACAAAGTTGAAACTGTTTCACATTTAATATGTGAGTGCAGCAAAATCACCCAAACTGATTACAAAGCTAGACATGACCGAGTTGCTAAACTAATCCACTGGGCATTGTGTCTGAAAAGTCATGGGAACATAGGGTGGAAAAAGTTGTCGAGAATGAGAAGGTGAAGATCTTGTGGGACTTCCAAATATAGACAGATCACCATTTGGAACACAACATGCCAGATATCGCAGTCATAGAGAACCGAAGTGTACAGTTAATTGATATCTCTGTATTAGGAGATGCCAGAGTTGAAGAAGAACTGGAAAAAATTACGAAATACCATGACCTGGCCATCGAAACTGCGTGATTATGGATGAAACGTGTAACAGTGATACCCATTGTCGTCGGGGCACTGGGAACTATGTCCAAAAACTTTGCAAAATACATCAAGAAATTGCAGCTTCCTGCAATAACTCCAGCAAAGCTACAAAAAACTGCACTACTCGGAACATCTTACATTTTAAGGAGATACCTGGTTGATACCTAGGATGCTGGCAGCAACCCGTGTCAACCATTAGTGCCAGTCAATTTGAGTGTTCAGTTGACTGAGTTTTATGTTTTATGAATAAAAGTTTAATAATAATAATAATAATAATAATAATAATAATAATAATAATAATAATAATAATAATAATAATAATAATGTTGGAAGGGACCTTGGAGGTCTTCTAGTCCAATCCCCAGCTCAGGCAGAAAACCCTATACCATTTCAGACAAATGGTTGTCCAATCTCTTTTTAAAGACTTCCAGTGTAGGAGCACTCACAGCTTCTGGAGGCAGGTTGTTCCACTGATTAATTGTTCTAACTGTCAGGAAATTTCTCCTTAGTTCTAGGTTGCTTCTGTCTTTGGTATATAGTATTTATTCATTGCACAATACCTTTTCATTAGCCAAGATAACATTTTTCCCAGCCAAGTCCAGACTCTGTCACAAAAAATGCAAAATAATAAAATCAAGCAGTTCTACGTATGCATGAAATGAATTTTCCTTGTGACGTATTAGGCTGCAATTCATCTTCACAGATCTGTCATCCACTTGTTCTTTTCTGTTCTGTTCAGTTCTATTGTCTTTTTCCTGATTACTTACAATCTGAATTCTCGTACTTGAACATTTCACAAATTCATTTTAATGTTACTGTCATTCCCAATGGGTCTGGGCTGTGATATACCTCTTGTTTTCAGAATTCCTTATGGCTTTATTGGGAGTGAAAATGAATCTTGCAGGGTAGAAAGGCAATTCCTTTAGAAGAAATGACATTAGTGTGTGATAGGTCTCCTGTTTAGCTTGTCTCTTGTAGAAACTGGGTCCTTTCTTAGCCTGCTTCAGTGAAATAGGTTTCCTTGGAAATACTTGAATCAGGCTACCTCAGGCAGCAAAATGTGAAAAGATAAAGAGGAGGCCATCTAGCAAACAGTTTGAAGCAGATGGAATAAGTAACACATTAAAGCAAATATCATAAATATGAGACCATAAATCATGTGTGGGAGAGCAGGTTCTCACAAAGGAGAGGAGAAAAGCCGTCTGAAGTCAGAACTACTGGCTTTAGATTGCAGGGGACTGTTAAAACACGGCTGGATGGGAGTTGTGTTCTTTGTCCCTGGAATATATCCCTTCTAACAAAAAAAGAGGGGGGGGGCAGGTGGCAGGAGGACTCAACTCCTATTGGCCTGCTTTCCCTGTTCCTTACTACTTTGGTTAATTTGAATAAAAACGTTTTCAGTATGTTTACAATAACGCAGTTTAGACCAGAATATTTGGAGCCCCTGGAGTTAATGCTGAGCTGAACAGTGCTCATGCGCTTTTATTTATTTATTTATTTATTTAGTTACATTTATATACCGCCCTTTCCCTGAGGACTCAGGGCGGTTTACAGGGAATTAAAAAATCCAACATACAAAAGTTAAAACCGAATTAAAAAATATTAAATTGACCCTGTACACAATTAAAACCCCAATTAAAAATTTCTCCTCAGCCTGGGCCCGAGAGCTCAAAGAGCCAGGTCTTCAGGCCCCGGCGGAATGATCGGAGGTCGGGGGCAGTTCTCAGCTCCACCGGCAGCTGGTTCCAGAGGGCAGGCGCTCCCACTGAGAAGGCCCTATCCCTGGGTGTCACCCGCCGGCAATCTCTCACCGGCGGAACCCTCCCTGTGGGAGCGCACTGGGTGAAGGGCATTTGATGCCGGTAGCAGGTGTTCCCTCAAATAACCCGGCCCCATGAGGTATCATGGCAGTGTTTTGTAGTCTCCCCTAAACAGAATTTTCCAATATATATATATAATAATTTCAAGTGCCCCTGCAATGCTCGGGGTAGCCCCAGGCTGGCTGATGCTTTCCTTTCATGCTTTTGTTTTTGTTACATTCAAGAAAGATTCCAAATTTTGAATTCAAGGGATATCCGGATGGTGATATTTCCCACCCCAGGAATTTCTAGTACTGCACCAGCAGCGATATCGGATTCTCTGCAACACAATTTTAAATTATGCTTAGACTTCTCCGAGATTGGATATCTAGCCTGAAGTTTACTGTGCCAATCATACAGAGAAGATCTAACCCAGGTTGGATGTTCAAATGCAAATATATCCCACTAGTTGCTGTTAGCGATTAGTTACTGTAAAAATGGAAGAGGATGAGAAAGTTGCATAAAATGCCTAAGAGAAAACTAAGGAGCTGCCTTCCCCTTGTCACCCTCTAACCTGCTCGGTTTTCCAATGCCTTGAAAGCATTTTACAGCTGTCTTGTTATGTATGAGTTGGTAGCCAGAGTCTGTACTGGCCTGTGCTTGCTCTGCCTCTCCCCGCCCACCAGGCTCCACATCTCCATTCATCTGGCTTTGTGTCAGATCAGAACCAGCTCTGCATCTGTGCAACTGCAGAATATTCCATGTTGGCAGATGGGTTGATGTGATTATTCAACTTCAACAGAATGTATAGGATAAAATTCTACAGATAATACAGTATTTCTGCTATACAGGATAATTTTATACATATTTGCAACTGGATCAAGGCTGGAAGGAGTTTGCTTTTGATTTGCTTTTGTTGTTGTTGTTGTCACTGCAAATACGGCAGCTCTGCTTTGCTTGTGGAACACCTATTACCCTATGGGAGGTAACTTGTGCCTCACCTACCTCTGGGGTCCTGAATGAAGGAAAGCATTCTGCTTCCCACTCTCCCTGAAGAGCTTCAGCATCCTGTTCCTAGCAATCGCTAGCCACACATCTTTTTTCCTCTCCCGCACTCCAGCTCTTTCAGAAAGATGCAGCCATGGTTACAGCTTCTGGGGGAAGGACTTGGTTGCGAAACTACCAGCATGTGATCATTTCACCAGCACAACTTGCAAAAGGCTTTTAAATTGAAGAGGAAAGAGTGGGGAATATGGAGTTTATTGCAAAAGAAAGGGGAAAAGCGGTTGTGTATAATGGCAAGGTAGAAATTTAAAAATACACATAAATTGAACCAGTAGGAGTAGCTTACTGGGGAAGCCATGTTGAATGGAATGGATCAGAGTGCTTAAGGCGTATGTGTGGTAAACAATTTAAAACAGCATTTGGAATAAACACATGTGGAATGAATATGAGTAGAAATTAAACATGTGTGACCAGTATGAAAAAAGCGTTTTGAAGTGGCTGGATCTTATAGAGAAAAGGAATAAGGTTCAAATCATAAAACAAATAGACAAAAGAATATGAATGGATCAAGAGTCAGTGTAGGGCCCAAAACATCATGACTGGATGGATTTGTTGAGATCCTGGGGAAAAAAAACCTCAGAGGCAAAATGTTTACAGAACAAAAGGCAATGTATGAAGTACTGCATGATGCATGACATGGTAGAAACAAGGATGCATTGCAAGAACAGAAAGATATGGAGAGGACTGGAAAGATACTGAAAGGTCTAGGAATATTTATTCATCCAGTGCCTTTAATTTTTTGGCTTAATATTTCTTACTATTTTTCTGTTTTGCTTATCCCAAAAAGGAACAGTACAGTAGGCAGGCAGGTATGGAAAGCCAGTTTCATATGAAGAAAGCTTTCCTCAGTAACAGCAAACCATCAGGCAAACATACAAAGCATGATTTTTTTTCTTCTTCTTTAAACTTTAAAATAGAACAGAAATGAGATGATTTTTGTGACTCCAGATGTAGAGCAGCAACCTAGGGCAAGATGCTAATTGAATGTCATTGTTCGAACTCTTTTATCCAGAATCTAATGGGACGATTGATTGGCTCCTAGTTTTCTCTGCTGTTCTTGGCTTTTGAGTTGGCCAAATTGACACAGAAGTGAAATTGCCTTAGAACTGGGTTTTTTGTTTGTTTGCTTGTTTGTTTGAAAAGCTGAGAAGTAGATAAAAGTAGCAGCTTGACCATCCAGCTGAAGCTGGGAACAGAAAGCCTTACTTCAATGGCAAATGACTTGCTGGTGTAAATCCTCCCAATTTTAATCTTCAGCATCTTGAGGTGGAATTAGGAAAGATTCCCATCTGAGACTCTATACCAGGCATGTTAAAGTTGCGACGTCACATGACATCGCATGACATATTGTGACTTTTCCCCCATTGCCGGCAATGGTGTGGGCACAGTTTTGGCATGACGCATCTGGCCTGGGGGCCAGCAGTTTGACATGCCTGCTTTACACAGTTGCTGCCAGTGACAGCAGATTATACTGAGCTAGGTTCAAGAAAGTGAACTGTTTTCTCTTATTATCCCTGCAAGATGCTGTTTGCTAGTGTCAATGTAAGAAGAAAACTCTGGACGGTGTAGCTGGCTAATCATAGTCTAAACAGGCATATGTTGTTTTGCAATAAAAGATACAATTTGAATCTAGCTATATCTGGTTAAATATGGCAGTGAAACATGGACCCTAACCTCACAAGCAATACAAAAGCTACGAGTGGTGCAAAGAACCATGGAAAGATACATGCTCAGCATCACAAGACAAGATAGAAAGACCTGCAAGTGGATAGAGAATGAACGAAAATATACAATGCCATCAAAAGTGTAAAAGAATTGAAATGGAAATAGGCTAGACACATAGCAAGAAGAACAGATGGCAGTCATAGAATTGATACGACTTGATAAGCGATGACATCAGTAAGTATTGCAGGCCCAACTGGCTTAGGAAAGCTCAACACCATATTGATTGGAAACATGCAGAAGAGGCCTTCATCCTGCAGTGGATAGGCAATGGCTAGAATGATTATGATATCTGGTTAGATAGAGGAAATTGGTATACAAGATATCTGGAGAGAAACAAACCCAGGAAAATCACAATACACATTTTATTCTAATAGTCATAAATTTTGGTCCAGAATTGATATGATTGGATGACACCTGAATTAAGGGTTAATATGCAGGAAATTGAAATAGAATTAGGTACATGGGCAGGTTATAACCCCTTAAAATGGTGTGGAAAGGAATGCAGAAAAGTTAAGATGGACTTTGAATCAATCTATATTAAAAGAGAAAGAATTTATAGACTTAGCGACAAAAGAAATGCAATTTTTCTTCAAAGAAAATAAAAAAGAGGATGCAACATTACAAAATGTAGGGATATAGCCAAAGGATATTTTCGAGGCATAGCGATAACATACATGGCGGAAAAAAATAAAGAAAAGAGAGAACAATGTCAGTTGTTAAGAGAAGAATTTAAAAAATTGGAACTTGAACTACAAATAAACCCACAAAAGAAAATATTGAAAAGACAAATGAAAATAATAAAACATAAATTAAATTTAATAGAATCAGAAAAATTGACACAACAAATTAAAATGGCAAAGCAAAACGTTTTTGAAAATGCAGACAAACCAGGAAGATGATTAGCTTATAAACTTAAAAAACAGAAGGAGAAAAAATTGATAAACCATTTAGTAGATGAAAAAGACTCTTTACAATTTAAAAATGAAGCAATAAAAAAGATAATTAAAGAAAGAGAAACTGTCTTCATTACACTGTAGTACAATTTTCTTGTTATAAGATGGGCACCTATATACATGGTTTAAATATATTTTTTGCTTGATCCCTTGTCAGAAATTATGTAATATGTTGCTTTTTTACATATTTTATATTTTGCTGTATATTGCAATTGATAGTCGTAAAGGTTGTAAATGTCAACAATGGCTGCAATCATGCAATATGTTCAGATTGTTAAGACCAGCTTGGTAAATGTTAATTGTGATCAATTTGTTTTTACTAGCTGTGTGATTCCAACTTATGTAATTAAGTTTATAGGTCAATGCACTGTGAAGTGAAAAAAGATAAATTCAGTAAATCGGTTTAAGTCTGCTGTCTGAGCACATTTAACATTGATTCTTGAAATATATTAAGAAAATCAAAGGGCTTCCTGAATGCATAAAATATTTTATAAGACAGAGAGCCTAATCCAAATTAATATTATCAATTTAAGAAGCTTTAATAGCTTGTCATACTTTGGAAAACTTTCCTATTAATCTTGCAAATTTAAGGCACTGGCATCAATGAATAACAAGCAAGGAATATGCTTCTATTTCCAGGTTTTCTTGCTGTAAAATAAAGTGCTTCTCTGAATATAAAAATTCATGCAGATCGCTACATATAACTGCTTCTATTATTCTTACATTATAGCTATTCTCTGAAACCTATTAACCAAGAAATCTTTTGCTCATAATGCCTATGCTGAGAATTATTTTTAAAATCATTTGTTTTAGAACTAATGAGCTTTTGAACTATTCTGTTTTTTTCAATACACAAAATAATTCAAAGCCTTGAGTTGGTCTTCAGAAGCTACATGCAATAACTGCTGCTTTATCTGAAAAATCAGATCTTGAAAACAACCTTCTCATATCTTTCATCAATTACATTATTAGGAATATTTTCCTAAACTTTCATAGCTTAGTCATAATGAATATATATCCAACAGAGGCAGTCATCAACATATGACGACCGTCTGTGAAGCCTGCACATTACACTCATGAAATGGCTCAGACACATGACCAACCTGATTTTATAACTTTTTCTTCAGGAGTCATTAAGCAAATGTCATAAAGCAACCATTGAAGTCATTAAGTGAACCAAAGGTTTGCTAGCGCTGAGGTTTTGCCAAAAGCTAGAAGTGTTGGCTTTCTACAAAATAATTGTAAAAAGCAGCCACATGACCAGGGGATATTGCAAACAGCTGCCAATGTGGCTAAAAACTTCTAAATATTGATTTAGGGATGGAGTCATGTTGTTGGCATCATGTCCTTACGAACTACTCACTGTGTGAAAAGAAGACTAAGCTAATTAGTCTCATCTAGCAAAATTCTTATGTTTGTTATGGCCTCAACAGAATATACTATCCAGATGAATTGGAAAAGGACTAATGTTTAAGAAAGTTTTTATATTTTAGTATCTGGAACCTGATACTAAATTGAGACCTAATTATTGCCATCCTTATTATTAAACGTTGATGGAAAGTTCTATGTATTGCCTGTCCATACACATGCACAAATATATACATACATTGCTAGAATACCATCATTAACAAACTAGCCTATATAATATGGTCTAATGTAAGTCCATAGATATATAAAAACTGTTTTTTATCCTTGAAGAAGCACAATCTGTATACAGGAGTAACTCAAGGGACCGCAGAGCATGTAGGTCTATGAAGACAGCCCATCTCAGAAGTTCTTTAAGGAGCTATACCTTTTCCTGGGTATATACAGCTGCTTTTGCATATTCAAAAGCACCTTTTTGGAACTGAATCCATAGCAATACATAAAAGGACTCCATTGGTGGCATCAACAACATCAAAATGTTGGGTGCAATTTGAGGCACTGCCCATTTTTAACATGCATCCCATGCATGCATTGTGCAAATGGAAATGAGGAAGGACTTCATTGCCCCATTGTATCCACCATTCTGACATCACTGACCCCATTGAACATAGTCTGAATGTATAGCCTTGTTATGCATGGGAAGTAGTAATTGCAAGAGGGATCCTGGAGTCCTAGTGGACAATCATTAAATATGAGCCAACAGTGTGCTGCAGCTGCCAAAAAAGCCAATGCAGTCCTAGGCTGCATTAACAGAGGAATAGATTCAATCAATACCACTTTAGAGGACCACACTTAATACCTTGTAAGACTACACTTGGAATACCGCATCCAGTTTGGTTAACATATGTAAAAAAGATGTTGAGACTCTAGAAAGAGTAAAGAGAAGAGCAACAAAGATAATTAGAAAACTGGAGGCTAAAACATATAAAGAATGGTTGTTGGAATTGGGTATATCTGGTTTAATAAAAAAAGGACTAAGGGTGACATGATAACAGTGTTCCAATATCTAAGGGGTGTCACAAGGAAGAGGGAGTTAACCTATTCTCCAAAGAACTTGCAGGTAGGATAAGAAGCAATGGACGGAAACTAATCAAGGAGAGAAGCAACCTAGAACTAAGGAGAAATTTCCTGACAAGAACAACCAGTGGAAAGGCTTGCCTTCAAAAGTTGTGAGTGCTCCATCACTGGAGGCTTTTAAGAAGAGATTGGAGAACCATTTGTCTGAAATGGTATAGGGTTTCCTGCCTGAACAGGAGGTTGGACTAGAAGATCTCCAAGGTCCCTTCTGTTATTCTTTTATGAGGAGGACTACTCCGTGGATATTAATAAGATCTCTTGCGATACCAAGAACAAAGCATGTGAAGCAATGGTGGGATTCAAATATGTGAACAACCATTTCTCTGTGGATGCTGCTTCTGGACTTCCATTCTAGGCCTAGGCAACAAAAAATTAGCTATTGGTTCTGCCAAAGTGGTGAGAACTGGCTGAATCCCATCACTGATGTGAAGTAATAGGCTGTGATAGAAACTCTCACTTTTTCCAACTGCCAATGTTGAACTGCTATATAGAAATGGATGATTACATTTAAGCAGTTGTTAGCAGAGTGCTTCTTGAGTTATCAGGAACCTTCACAGGCAAAAGCATACTGAGAATAGTAAGAGTCACACAGTAACCACACAGATACACTGAGTTGTGATAAACAGAAAAATACTTTACTATTAGGTGTAAAAACAGAAAACACAATCCGATTAAACAGTCCAGGTCATACACGAATAACTACAGATAAGCAACAGCAACAGTCCAGGGAGTATCCAAAATACAATGTCTTCTTACCGGTCTGAAGGTCAAGTACACAGTTCCTAAGGTTTAACACAGTAGTAAGCCAAAAAGCAAAAACAATGAGAGCAAAGAGAGAGAGAGAGAAGCCATGTTTCTAGCTCCCTCTTATGGCCGTTGGAAAAACTTACACACCCATTGGCCAATTAGCACTTTAAGGTTATAACATCATGGTTTATATATTTCCAACCCAACCAGGTAGGCTATAACCATATGCCTAACAGCAGTTACCACAGAAAAGCCACTTAAGGCCATTTTGTAGCCAGTGGTTTTCTGAAAACCCACTGCTTAATTCTGCTAATGAATGATTCTCCACCAGCTGGCCCAGAACTCAAAACTCGAATAGAGATGTAATTGCTGGTTGGCCCCAGATTATTGATCTCAGCCCTTTTACAAGCTCCTTCCCATTGTTCAAGGCTGGATGATGAGGAGATGTACAGTATGCAACCAGTGAGCTATTGTCACTGAACAGCAAGTGACCTAAATTCTTTCAAAAGCAGTATTGACTTTTCCAGAGCAGACACATAATGAAAAACCATTTCTGTTTTTTCAGGCCCAAATAGGCTTTAGAGATAAATTCATGTCTTAGCTTTTTTCCCCATGCACCAGAACAAGGGCCTTTTACCTCCTGCAGCATTTCACTTTTTTTAGCATTGTTCCTGATTTTTTTTAAACAAACAAACAAACAAACAGGAAAATGGTCCATGTTGGGGAAATTCAAATGATGAAGCTTCCCATCCCTGCCAGGAAAAGCTTCACCTGCTGAATTTTCTGCAGAGCCATCTGACCAGAGATGAAACTGGGCAGCAGTCTTTGATGGAAATCTTGCCTGGCACAGAATCTAAATATTAGATCTGCTATCACTAAACCTCACAATCCTAATAATTTGTGTCCACAGGAGACCCTCACTGGCAACATCCACAAGGACTCATTAATGGTTGAAAAAGAGTCCCCCAGTTGCAGAAATGCAAATGAGAGCTGAAAGGCTTCAGAATTAGAGGTGTGCAGCTTTTGTGATTAACAGAGCAGAAGGACAAAAAAAGCCAGCCTGGAGGGGGGTGGGGAGTTAGATTCATTCCAGGTGAAGGGAAGAGCAAGGGCAGAGTCAGACCATTTCTCTGTGTGGCATTGATGCCTGCCCTTCTTTTTACCCAGTGCTAAATGCCCTTTGCAATTCTTTCCTGTAAAACATCAGGTTGCAGATAAAATAACGAGCATTCACACATCCGTAGAAGGAAAGGATATTCTTTGCTGACTTTCAGAAGAAGAATCCAGGTTGTCCTGTGTCTGAGCTTTAACTAGCAACTTGGTTTGAGGTTCTTGGTGGGTAAAGCTTTTATTATTTATTTAGAAAATTTATATTGCAGCCTACTCACACGTGGTGACTCAAGGTGGCTTACACAGATGTAAAAACACTCTGTAAAAAGAATAAAAATAACAAAAAATAAAATAATAAAATAATAAACCCACCCCAGTGACAACAGACATTCAAACTTTTCAGTGTGCGATGATAAAAGCACCAAGCAGTTGGCAATGGGTTGGATCCAAATATTGTCACACCTGTTCTGTAGATCTATTGATCCCTTGGGCTAACAGAGGAATCCTGCTCAGAAGATGCTGAGGCAGTTGCAGACTTGATCAAAGATGCAGAATTGCTTGTAATCACTCAGTTGACTGTTACCTTGATTGACTGATTGAGCTGTTTGTACATAAAAAGAAACAAAGCAGTAATTTGTTGGCAGAAAAGAAGCAAAGACTACTATAGCAGCTGGGGAGAGCAGAAAAGGTGAGGCAGGGTCACAGAGGAACAGAAAAGCAAGCTGGGGTGGGCAGGGTAGAGAAGAAAAACCAAAATAGCAGAAAGAGTTTGTCTTCTCCCTGCTTGAGTCCCCCTAGGTTGGCTTTCTCTAGCCCATACCAGGGCTCTGTGTTTGCAGACCAGCTGCTGCTCCTTCTATCTGCAGTTCGATGCCTCTTCTTCCGCTCATGAGCAGGGTCAGCCCAGGCCATCTGTAGAAGGATGCTCTGTTCTTCAGGAAGACATAAGGGTCTCTCTGTGACTGCAAAAGCTGCCTCTGCCTCTGCCTCTGCCTCCGCCCCCACCTCACCTCCTCCTCCTCCTCCTCCTGCTGCCTCCCTCTCTCTTTCTCTTATTTCTGCTCTGGAAATAATGTTGGCTTCCCTAAAAAAGATTTTTAAGTAAAGACTCTGAATGATTAATTGGTACATTGAATCAAGCAATTATAAAGCATCATACTGGCTTTCAGTGTGGTGTAAATTAGCAAAGTTTTGTTCTTCTCTCCACTCAGTGATAAAATGTTTGGCTTTCTCTCTCCTGGAAGATGATCTAGGCAATTACCCTAAACCAATTAGACATGAGTCATTTGCATGGAAAAAACGTGGCCTCACTGGGTTATATATTATCTGAGGAACTATCAGCACAAGTTCCTTCATTGTAATAATGAAGGTGTGCAAGACTAGAACCAGAAAAACCCAGGTTTAAGCATACTTTCAGCCAACATTCACTAAGTGATTTTGGCCAAGCACTATTCTCAATCCAGCCTACAGGATTGTTATTGTGAGGGAACATTGAAAGAGGAAATTCTATGTATGCAGCCTTCAGCTTTTTAAGTTTCTTCTTATATTAATAGATGGGAGGGAGGGAGGGAGGGAGGGAGGGAGGGAAGGAAGGAAGGAAGGAAGGAAGACTATGACCATGCTCAAGACCAGTTTATACATGAAGGAGAATATATTAGCTCCAAATTTTATTAGAAGAAATAGATTATCTAGATCAGGTGTGTCAAACTTGTGATGTCATGTGATGCATTGCAACATAAAGCAACTTTTTTTCCATTGCCGGCAATGGGGTGGGCATGGTTTCACCATGACACATCCAGCCTGTGGGCCGGCAGTTTGACACCCCTGATCTAGATCCATTCATTATGGATTTAGCCTAGGGTCTGATGTAGTAATAAGCTGGGTTAACTCTCTTGATTTCTGTTGGGAAAAATATGGAGGCAGTCTGTTTGATTTCCCCATTCACAACTTTTGATACTGTTAATCTTGCTGGACCATCTTTGCGAGATGAAGCTAAAGATTCAGTGATGTAGCAGTTCCACTTATATTGCAGGCTATTTCTGCTCAGCCCAGTGGCATGTGAGCTCTGTAAGCTTTCACCCTTCTGTTTAAAATCTACTGAGAGAAATTAGCTAAGTGCCTTGAAAAAGATGTCCTCAGTATCAGAATGACGCATAGTTCTATTTCCTTTTGTCACCCAAACCTCTGACTAAACTTTGAAATAAGCTGGATGACAATCCATACTGTGAAATTGAATCTTGAACTACAGAGGCACTGTGGATAGTCTTAGAATCATCCTTTAGAAATCAGGGGTGTTAAACTGCCAGCCCACTGGCTGGATGCGTCATGCAGAAGCCGCGCCCACCCCATTGCCGGTAATGGCAAAACCGTCCCGATACATTGCGCAACGTCACGTGATGTCATGAGTTTGACATGACTGCTTTAGATATTCTTAGAGCAAATTTTATAAGCTTTGGCTGGTTTCTCACTCAAGATTTTCCTGAGTAGGAAGCCTGTTTATGATATACATGCTTGGTAAACACTCCACAGCACTGGATGGATTGCCCTGTTTTGTTATATATGAAATTGACATGCAAAGAGCTTCCTGTATTATAATTGTCAATTAGAAGTATGAGTTGATTAGACAAAAATGACATATTACATCATCTTCATCATTATCATCATCATCATCATCATTATTGATCATCGCACAGTCAGCCAGATGTTCAGACTGGATTTGGCATTTTTGTCTACCTATCGAGTCCTTACCAAGGACCTGGGATAAGCAGATGTGGATGTTTGATGGTATTACAGATATCGTCGCAGGATGAAAGCAGTTCCTAGTAAGGCCGCCTTTTGCAATTGACTAATGGCAAATTTGTCAATGCCAATGGTGTTCAAGTGGTGCTCCAGTTGTTTTGGGATTGCACCCAAGGCGTTGTTGTTGTTGTTGTTGTTGTTGTTGTTGTTGTTGTTGTTGTTGTTGTTATTATTATTATTATTATTATTATTATTATTATTATTATTATTACATTCATAAACATAAGGCCAGCCCTACTATATCAAGTCAAAGCCCATCTTACTCCAGCATTTTTTTCTTCATAATGGCCAAATACTCACAAGCATGAAATAGAAACAAAACTCCTTACTCTTGCAAAAGGTAAATTATACTCTGTCTTTATTCTTTGCAGTTGGAATGGTATATGAGAAGGGTTTCCCTTCATTTTTTCCCTACAGTAATCAGAAAGTAGGTTAGCTTGTGAGAGACAGTTTGGTTTAGTGATGAGAGCAACTGGCTAGAAACCAGGAGACTGTGAGTTCTAGTCCTGCCTTAGGCATGAAAATCAGAGAGGGTCATTGGTCCCCCTCTCTCAGCCCATGATGCCAGGCTCATGTGGCAAACTGGTCAGTCAATTCTTGTCACAACCAATGGATTAATACTCAGCTGATTCTCCCTCCCAAAAGGGGACCCAATGCTTGTGCGAAAACATTGGGAAGGGAAAAAAAAGGTTAGGTTGAGAAAGTGTTTCTGGCCTACTATTCAATGAAATCTGTGGCTCAGTGTTGACTTCAACATGGTCCTTCCAGTCCAACACTTCATGATATATTACATTTGCTTTCTTCTTAAGCTAAAGTAATTTAGATGCTTATTTGCAATTATGTCCCATTCAAACTGTTGATGTTTACCTTAAAAGCAGAGGTAAAAAACTTGTTCAACATTGTACCCTCTTTTTTGTCAATGAAATTTGGCAACATGCCACAGAAAATCAATGGTGACACAATTTCCTACTGGAAATTTAGTGAGAAACAAAATAAAGGACAAATAGGCCAAAGCATACCTAAACCGATCATCATCATCCCAAACCAATCTCCCTCAGAAAATCGTGGAACTGCCCAAAATTGTCCATTTGCATTTTGCAAGATGTTAAAGCCTTGCTTTCCTACACTCTTTGGCCATCAAACACAGCATTTAAAGGATGCTCCCAACCGCAAAATAAATAAAAATAACCAAACCCTTCAAAATACCTGATGAAGCATATCTCCCTATAACAATCTATTTATGCAATAATTCCTCAGAAGAGACTTCTTGTATCATTGTGTGCGAAGTGACTAATGAAAGAAATGATGACAACAAAGCATTCTGCTGGAACTGAAATGGAGCATTGGTGCCACCTACATGTCAGATAAATGAATATTTCATCAAACTATTTTTAGGGCCAGATTTACAAAGAGACGACGATGCCAAGATTAGTGAGCTTGTTCCTGCAAAGACAGAGTTAGCAAGTAGTTGCTGATTGTCAGCTCTTTTGAAAAACTTTATTTTCTTTGATGCCTACACAGGAATTGAGCTACTTTAGGCGGGTGTCAGGGATACTTTTAGGGAAGTGCATATCTCTTGGAAAGGGGTTGTGTTTTCCGGAAATAACTGCTATGGAATGGCTAATTTACAAAAGTGTTGCTATGGGAGGCAAAACCAATCAGAAAATACCCATTTACCATTTATTCCCCATTGTCTTCTAAGCTTGTCCAAATGTTCCCTGTCACCCAATATACGTATCTTTGTTCTTTTTTTTCCTTTTAGCAAATTGACCAACTTTTTAATCAAGCATTGGGGTACAGACACCAGTTTTTTTAAAAAGAAAATTTATAGGGTCCTACATACCTTCGATAGGTAATTTTAGAGAAGAAAGGCTGCTCAAATGATGGATTCTTTACATTACTTTGCAGCATGACTATTTAATTTTATTCAGCTACTCTGAATAAAATTAAAGTGAAACAGAAGAATGTTCTTGGTGCATGCTTAGTGCATGAGCTCAGATTATTTTTGTAGAAAAGTTGGGCCCTTCACGGCATTCGAAGAAGCTCTGCTTAAGAGTAACAGAAAGATCCTTGTGATTGTGGATATTTTTCCTCCTCCTCCTCCTCTTCCTCTTGAGTTTGAGTTGAGTTTATTGAATTTATATACCGCCCTTTTCCCATAGGACTCAGGGCGCTTTACAAAGTATTTAAAAATGTCACTACAATACAAAAGTTAAAAATAATTAAAAATAATTAAATTTGATCCCTGAAAAAAAAATATAAAACCCCATTTAAAAATTCTCAGCCAAGCCGGAGAGCTCAAAGGTCCCGGCGGAATGACCGAAGGTCGGGGGCAGTCCTAAGCTCCATGGGCAGCTGGTTCCTAAGGGCTGGCGCACCCACTGAGAAGGCCCTCCCCCTGGGTGTTATCCGCCGGCAGTCTTTTACCGCCGGCACCCTGAGAAGGCCCTCCCTGTGGGAGTGCACAGGACGAAGGGAACTTGATGCCGGCAGCAGGTGTTCCCTTAGATAGTCCGGACCCAAGCCATTTAGGGCTTTATAGGTCATCACCAGCACCTTGAATCTCACCCGGAGGGCAACCGGAAGCCAATGCAGCTCGCGGAGTAGAGGTGTTACATGGGAGTATCGGGAAACCCCCATCACAACTCACGCAGCAGCATTCTGCACCAGCTGAAGCCTCCGAGTGGTCGTCTAGGGCAGCCCCATATAGAGAGCATTGCAGTAGTCTAACCGGGAGGTCACGAGCGCATGGGTGACTGTGCGTAGGGCATCTTGGTCCAGATAGGGCTGCAACTGGCGCACCAGGCGAACCTGGGCAAAAGCCCCTCTGGTCACGGATCCTATGTGATCTTCAAAATTGAGCCGTGAATCCAGGAGGACGCCCAAGTTGTGAGCCCTATCAACGGGGGGTAACACCTCACCCCCCCATCGTTAAAGATGGAATAGTCTGGTTAACCCGAGATGCCGGTATGCACAGCCACTCAGTCTTGGCAGGATTGAGACGAAGCCTGTTTCTCCCCATCCAGACCTGGACCGCCTGCAGGCAACGGGACATCACGGCGAGGGCATCTTCCCCTTCCTTCTCCTCCTCCTCCTCCTCCATTTCTCCTTGCTTGATTATTTGATGTTTTATGTATTCTCCTTTAACCATTGAAACATAGTTTTTGGAACCACATTTTATAAATAAGAGGTGTCTTGCATAGGACAAGTATAGCTATTGTCTCCCTCTGCAACCTTTTGCATGAGCCCAAGGGGTTCATGAAAGACTGCTTGAAACTTGACACATGGAAGTGTATTCATAATAACTGCAAGCTAAGGACGGGAGATGGGGATATACGCCTGGATATGCAGGAAACAATAGCTGTGGTGAGAATAAATTACAAATATTCCCTCATCTGAATGCCCTAGCTCAGCCTCATAATCCAAGAACAATCCCAGGTTGGAAAATGGGGCTGGAGAATCTCCTGATGGTATTTTTTGGGGGGAGCTTCTGCCAGTCAGTTTAGACAGAGAAATCAATTATCTGATTTCAGAGGAAGGCAGCTTCCTGTGTCTCAGACTTCCAAACACACCACTTTTTATAAAAGTGGCCTTGGCTGGAGGTACCCATTTTCATTTGCATATCTGGTGGAATATGCAGAAGATATTTAAGCAAAGGATAAAGTTTTGTCCGCAATTGTTTTTATTGGGCATAATTACAGATACTACTGTTGTGGACACTAAGTTGATGTTGAACTTAATTACGGCAGCAAGACTTTTAGTAGGTCAATATTGGAAGAAGGAGGAACTGCCGACTATAGAAGAATGGACTCTAAAAGTTTCTGACCTGGCGGAAATGGCAAAGATATCGGCTTATTTGAAAGACCATTCGCAACAACGTTATATTATGGAGTGGAAAAAGTGGATTGATTATATCCAGAACAAATATGGGACTAAAAAGTTTCATTTAGCATTTGTATAAGTTTTGATGTGATATTAGTATTGCTTGTAGTCATTTTATATGAGCTAGAGTGCGATAGACTTAATAGCTTATTGTTGTTAGCATATGGTTGTTTATGATTGTTTTTATTTTTATACCTTGTATTTAGCTCTGGGAAGTCGGGGATGGGGGAGGGGGGAAGGGGAGGGGGAGGGTTAGGGAGGGCTAGGAAGGGTTGAGTGGGGGGTGGGGGGAAGGGATTGTTAAAGATAAAATGTATTGAAAAACTTTTCAATTAAAAAAAAAAAAGAAAGCATATCCAGTCATGTCAGCGTGGGTATATAATGTATCTGTATCATAAATCAGCACAATAATGCATGGTTGTAGAACCTAGTTACAGACTTTGTGGAATGAAGTGTTATTTTATTCCTAAGAATACTACAACACGATGCAAGACTGATATTATCTAATTCTTATTAAGTTATGAGTTATATGAGGTTTTCACGCTAGACTAGTTAACCAGGTGAACTGGTTATGTACCAGGGTTTCATTCTGTCTTGTGAAAATTCCAAGATGAAATGTTCCCTTTGATTTTGTTTGTGCATATTTTTAGGCGGGTAAAGCAGTTGTAATACAGCCCTCACAGAGATCAAGCTTTGGTTCTGCAAAGCAGGGTTTGTTGTTACATCCTCCCAAGTTGGTTCCTATCCCATAATAACCTTCAGGTGAAAGCACCAACCACCTCTTGATATATAGAGGATTCACTTGCTAAGTCACTCTCACCAATTTTGAGCAATCTCCATCCATTGATTTTTGTTAACTGGGGAGAATAAAGATAAGATTAGATTAAAGGTTCTTAATTCAAATCACTCTGCTACATTTGCCTGGCCATCTTCCCCTGTCATTATTTTTATTCATTTTGGTAGATCATCCTCATTGTGAGAGGTTCAGAGCAAAACAAAACACACCCACTCACACACACCTTCAAACAAATCATTTGCATTGTGCTTTCAAAGTTGTGCCAGATGCATCAAAAGAATAAAGTGTTATCAAACTGCGAAGTGCTTTTACAGAGCCAAACATCCTTGACATGAAACCAAATATTATAGGTACACTTCAGAGGTGTGTTTTGTTTCGTTTTGTTTTTGTGGGGTTTTTGGCACTGGACTTAGCAGTGATCTCATTATCTGGTTTTTAAGTTAACACCTCTGGCCTTTACCCAAATATGTGATGACTGCATTTCAGAATGCAGCATTATGATCATGTAGTAGCCAATGGTGGTATAGATTTTTCCAAGTTGCCCACTATTCGTCACTCATCTCATGTGAAGACTAGTTCTTAAGCATCAAGGAAAGCTTACTGGCTTTTGCTAATACTTCAACTTTTGGGATTTTACCCGAGTTATAAATTTGTTCACGCTGACTGAATATCATTCCCTGAAATAGACTTTCCATGGCAGAGAGAGAAAAAGACATAACTTGTGAGAAATCCCCTTCACTTAATGGTTGCTGCTAAATAATATGCCAAGGCTAGTAGTCATAGTGACCCCACAGTGCCTTTATATCATAGAATCTAAGGCACTCAAGGCCAGTACAACAGAAATAAAAGGGCTCCTAGACTGATGTCTAGCAATTTTGAATCTTTAGAATTCTGGACAAGATAGATTATATCTTTGTATATTCCGATGCAATTTAATGAAAGTAGAAATTAATCAGAGCATGCAGAGAATCAAAAAATGACATTTTGGCTTCAATCTTCAGCAGTAGCTTCCAAAAATGAAAGTCCTACTTCAGAGACATGTGCCTTTCGTTATATGTATACCTTGGTTTTAACTTTGCCTACATTCTTTTTCTGATTGGAGACCCCTAATCGGGCTCTCAAATCTTGGATTTTCAACCGCAGACACAAAGATCCATGTACAGGAGAAGGTTTCACGTTTTCTTTATTATTGTTTTAAAAGATTTGTTTCATTTCCAAATATAGATCTAATTTCTACATGTAATTTAAAACTGTTCTAGAAACAGGCTCTTTCAGACAAGTTCTCTCATTGCTTTGTGACTTGGAACACAGAGACAAAAGGAACAGGGATACCGAGACACAGGGATGTCATGCCTGCATCATCTCTGCGGGAAAGACCCAAAGAAAGGTGTCGTCCTTTTTCTCCAGACGTACATTTCTGTGTTGTATATCTTATGACACATAAGTCGTATTCATACAACATGCTGAATCTGGTTATTGAACTAACTATTTTTCAGGGTATTGAACATTACCCTAAACCAATTGGCTGGATTTGCACAACACTCAAGTCACAGAGACCAAAAGCCCAAGGTTAATGCTAACCGAGCTATATACTATGCCATTAAATCTTTAATTCATCTGCTGAAGCATGTTGTGCAATGCACACAGAGACTGAGATACTGATGTTTAATTTACGTTGAGCTAGGCAGCACAACTTGCTTACTATTTGCACACTAGAAGGGCAGATAGGCTGCCCCTTCTGAAACTTCTGTGGGTTTGGAAAAGAAAAGAAAGGAGAATAAGCCCTTGAGATTCTGTATGATTGTTTGCATCAGCCAGTGCACCCCTTCATTTTATTTTATTTTCTCTTCCATTTCTGCCCAGTCATTTTGCTGATAACAGTGGACCTTTTGGCCCTTAATCAGTACAGATATCCCAAACAACCAATCTTTGTCTGGAGGCAAACAAGCATTGGAACCTGATCTCTAGCTCCAGTCTAAGTTAAAGAAAATAAATAAATATTAAAATACATAAAAGACAGTTAATGTTGCCTAACATTGAGAATGACCGGAAGAGGTTAAACAAATTGTCAATTGGCAACAGGGACTAATAAGTAACTAGTAACCTTTTAGGAGAACCTAGCATGCCACAAGAATCGTCCCTTGGAAATTAAGCCATTGGGCTGTAACATTTCTTTTGCTCCTCCCTGGCAATTTTCAAGACTTTCAAGATTCTTTATTTCATCCAAATAATAAAGATTTTTTTCAAAAAAACTGTTGTTTTCAGAGTTTGCTTATCCTGCAGGGCTCGACATTCATCTTGAAAGCTCACTAAAACAATTCCCCAGTTTTATTTACACCTAGCATAATTAAGGTGGATTCACTTTGTCTCTACCTCACGTTTCCCCATTCTACCCCCTCTTCTGGTCTGAGGAGCATCCATCACACATAAGGCAATGCAACGAAACTGCATAACTTCTGTTATTCTTCATCAATATCAGAAATCAGCCAGAAGATTCAAGCTGACTTCCATCATGTTTGGGTTAATAAGCAGGTCATATAAAATAACTTAAGCCAAATGTTTGTAACTGCAGATGTAGTCTTCTCTCATCAAGGCTCTTGCAACGGGACACCAAGCTTTAGAAACAGCCCCTACTACTATGAGTTTCACACCTGGCAGTAAGTTTTCTCTGTAGCTCAGACAAGGATTCTGGGATCCAAACCCTCTTTAATGAGGACATAACATATGTACCCTATACAGAGTTAGTGAGCACAACAACAAATACATTAAAAAAGATCTACTCTTATATACATTATTTATAAAAAAGCAAATTGACCAGCCACCACCCCAATACAAAAATACATGTTTCTTATTATGTGCATTATAGTTATTAATCTATAGAAATAATTATTGACATAAAAATTAGTTTAAACAACAATCCAGCCATAAAATTCATAGGATGCAATATATAAATGAGGCTTTTTAAAAATGATTTTTGTAAGGTGGGACGGAAGGTTGAAGATGATAAACATAGCGGGGGAAAAGTAAAATACGACTGAGATTAAGCTATATGACTTCACAACTCCACATACAGTCTGGATGAATATCGGGATTGTTTTTTGTTCTTCGGACTACATTCTTAGACAGTCACCTGGAAATGAGTTCCAGCTATTTAAAGGAAATCTAATTATTTAGGATCACAGATGTAATTCACCTGCTTGCTTTTGTTTTTCTTTCTTTTTGTTTGTTACGTGGAAATAATGCAGTAGAGGTTGGAAATAAACACTCCACTATTCAAATGTCATTAAGAACAATTGGACTTTGGGAATTTGCTAACATGAGGGCAGGAGCAGGGAAGAATTGTTGTCCATGTCTTCAGCTGGACTTAGACCAGGATTTCAGAGTGTAAATAGCTTGTTCCTGATGCTAATACCAACACTCATTTATTCTGAAGATTTGACTTGCTTAGTTATGTCCCTCGAGTTCAGTTTGCAATGTATCTCATTTTGGAACATTTTTGTGTATGAAACTGCCTTTGAGACTATGAAAAAAAAAGAATAATAAAAGTCACTAGCTTTTCAAGGTGCAAATTATTGGAAGCTGCAAGAGTCACAAGCTACGGCAGAGGGCAGTAAAGCTTCAAGTAGTGCCTTTTATGTGCTGTGGCGCTAGAACTGATAAGCCACTTCAATGTGTTCACACTAACTGAGTGAATGCTACATTCCAACACAGTTTTGTGACACACAGTTATCCCCCACCCTGCAATCCTGTCCCCCTTATTCCAGGGATAGCAGAAACATTATTGCTGAAAGTGCACAGAAAGTGGATGTGCATAGAAAGTGAGGGATTTTGGTGCTGTTTCCCATATAGGGCCTACACGAAGTGCTGCTGGGCATGGATACTAGCTGAAGAAAGCTACAGCCCTGTCAGTGCCAAAGTGCTCTAACACAAGAGGTCCAGTGTTTCCCATCTCAGGCATTCCTTCAGGCACCTTGTTTCAGTCTGAGATTCCATTCCCAGAAACACAGCTATTTGGTTAAGTTTAGCAGCATATTTGAACATCTGACATGGAATGGAAAGCTAAAGCCAACTGCTCTGAGATACCTATTCAATCAATGTGGTACCTGTATAAACACAATCCTCCATGAATTTGTACACTATAGGAGAGCCCTTACATTTTGAAAATGTGGTGCAGGAATGCTGGGTTTCTTGATCCAATATAGATCAATATTCGGAGGAAAAGTGCTGCTACTTACTACATACTGAAATATTCTGCATGGTGCAATTGGATTTGTACAACACAAAAAAACATGTTTTTGTAATCCAAGGCAGAAAGTGCATCTTTAAAATCTTGAACCCAGTTTGATTTAAAGTGCTAGCTATAGGCAACAGGGAAGAAATGTATTCCATTTTGTTTGCTTAGTATATTGTTAATGAATATTTCATTGCTTCCTATAAAACCAGAGAAACTGCTTTTGTTTGATGAATGTTGAAAGGTATGAAAAATATTCTTCAGGATTATGACAGAAAAGTAGGACAATTTTGCAAATATCATTATCAGCTTCTTGTTGCATAATAAGGATTATAAATTAGGGCTAAGTACTAAATATAATATACATTCAGACTAGAGATGACTGTTTATACCTGGGAACCATCAGAGTACCCCTAAAGCTTCAAAATATTTGCACAAGTTACTGATGCAGCACTACAACTAGCCTTCCATTTTCTCAGAAAGAACCTATTGCATTTTTGTTCCCCTGTTGCAAGGACTAGGCTCTAGGTACAATGTAAAACAGGTGTTAAAAACAGAGAGGAAAAATTGAATTTTCCAGTCTTGGAATGTTATATCAGTTTTGATTACTATGTTTTTCATTAAAGTTTTCCACAGTTTGTACATTCTAAAATCATCTTAGCTCCATGAAATCCTACTTGCTATATATCAGGGGTGTCAAACTGCGGGCCAGATGCGTCATGGTGAAACCGCACCCACCCCATTGCCTGCAATGGAAAAAAAGTCACGACACATCATAATACATCACATGACGTTACGAGTTTGACATCCCTACTATATATCATCCATTGTTCAGATGAAATATATTTTCCTATTCAAGGTCTTAAAACTTCATGTTTTAAATGATGGATGAATCCTGAAAACTAGCCTTCCCATATATGATGTCATCTAAAGGTTTTAGGATTGCAACTCCCAGAATTCCCCAACCAGTGTGGTCCATTTATCAAGCATCAAGTGATGAATAATTTTTTAACATGTGAGTCCAATTAACATAGAAACTTAAAACTGTGATTATTGCTTCTAAGTGGAACAAACAGACAGAAGTTAGGTTTTGAAGACATGAACAAAAGGACCATCTCCGATCCACACTAAAGCTCAATTCCATATAAGAAGAGAGAGCTATATTGCCCAATTTCCAGTGCCATCATCTCTTCTCTGTTTCATCTATCTCAGGATAATTCAGAACATGTAAATGGATCCTTGGAAACTAGCGTAAATCTTCATCCCATCACAACTGGTAGTTCAGAAGGCCTGTAGTTTCCCAATATGTCCACCATTAACCTATCTCCCACTCTAAGTCCTACAGTCCTATCTAAAACGTGGCAAGGAGTTCATTGCAGAGGCCAGACAAGGAAAATGAACCAGTGTAAAGGAGAGGAAAAAAAGTCAGGCCTGACAAGTGACATTTGAGGAGGATTAAAGATCTGTGGTTGTGACCAATACGATTTTTTAAAAAGAAAATATTTTTTTTTCTTAAACCCCTTCAAGCTTTAAAAAGCCTTCGCTTTTCATTCTGTAGCCTCAGTGAAATATTCATATAATATAAAATTTGGCCCAAGTCAACCATTCGGAAGTGAGCATCAAGTGAGAGCCCTACATCCAAGTTATTTAGCACAGTTGTTCCATTGTCTTCTGGTCCTGCTGACTTTTGAGTCCCCTCAGTGTGGGCCAGCTGGACTGGACGTCTAGAATTGAAGATATACCGTATATCATAGCAGCCTCCCCTCCCTTTCCCTTGAAACGGGCCATTTTTCCAGTTTATGTGCTCATTAGACTACTATTAGCCTGGCCAATCCCAGACGTTGAGAGAAAATCAAATGCCCAGAGAGCTAGAGATTGGCTTCTGGTCTAGTCCAGCCTGCAGCACCTCTGGCTCAGTGTGAGTGTGTGAGGATTTCATACTGGAATAGCACCTGTGGCTCAGAATGTAACCAGGGATGAAAAAATGATACAGTACTAACACAGGGCAGGGGCAGGAAATGGATCCAAGCCAGTTGAGTTTCCCAAGGCTTCGTTGTGCATCACAGGGCTCCAGATTTTGCCTAGTGGCTGCCTCCACTCTTCATGCCACCTAATACCCAGTCGATGCTGATGAAGCTGAGGCTCATGATCATGAAGAGCACCCCGAGGCATGCAAAGAGGGCTGCCTGCATGGAGAAGAGACAGGAGAGAAAGAGAGTGTCACTCGCAGAAAGGAACCCCCCAAATGTGGAAGTAGAAGCATATGAAGTGTGGCCTTGAGTATTTCTCTTTCCTCTCCTGACAACTGGAGCAAGGAGAGTAACCTTGTGCCAGTTGTAGTGCAATAAAAATGGGTTGGCAACTCATTCATAACAAGGCATGCTCCTACAGCTGTATATTTCTATACTTCACACAAGTTCCGTCCCCCCCTCCAAAAATGAATCATGCAACCTTTATGGCTGAGTAGCACTGCAAGTAGGGAGAAAAAACTCATGCCTTCCTTGAAAATCGTGGTTCTGTTCCAGGCCAGTCTTTCTCTTTGAACAAAGACATTGCACATCCCCATATAGCACAAATGATGATGATATTGATGTTTATAATGATAATTATAAATCATGCATTCAGTTTGAAATCCAAAAACTACGATAGCGTCCATGGATAATATGCAGGACACGCAAGGCGCATTCTCCTTGCCCCTGCTAAGAAATTACTGCCTAGGTTTCACTGTCAGGTGGACGGTCTAAAGCAGAAGGGCCTTTTTCTCATGCAGCAATCCATCCCTTGGGACTCTTCATGAATAACTGAAGTAGCCAAACTAAACTGTTAGAGATTACATACCAGGATCTTTGGAAGGGATTTCATAGGTTCTTTGTCCTTGGGCATGATCCGGATGTAGAATATTGCTGGAAATATGAATATCAGGCAAGGAGCTGAGGTGGCACCTGGGAGAGTTGAAGAGAGGACAGATTTAGGATCCTCAGAAAATGAAAATGCCCTGACATCCCTTTGCTTTTCTTCTCTAACACATTTTGGGGAAAACATGACAAGCTCTGACAACGGAGCCTCCAGCCTTGCCCCTCATCCCTGGCAGAGTCCAGACCAACTATTGATTTTCCTCCTAGGATAGTGTTTGAGTTTAAAATCAGCAGGGTGGGGGGAAGCAACTGATGAGTGGCTAGGAGCGAAAATAACAAAGAAGAGCCCTTTGGAATTACATGGTAAACAAACAAGTTTAAAAGATGGCCTTGATCCTGGAAAAACAGGACACTGAGGAATCCCATGGATGTTCTCAAAGGAATATGGAATAATTAATCTCCTAATGCAATTTCTATTGTTAGGAGCTTGTTTATTTATGGAAGAACTTTGACTCTCCCTTGCGTATTAAAAATACTTTTCAGCAACATTTTTCAAAATGTAAATGATTTTATCTATATCCATAAACAATATCCAGAGTGGATATTTTGCCAAAATGCAGAATCCATTTTACATAGCGGTAATAGTTTGACATCAGTAACTTTCTTATATATCCTTCCTTCCTTCCTTCCTTCCTTCCTTCCTTCCTTCCTTCCTTCCTTCCTTCCTTCCTTCCTTCCTTCCTTCCTTCCGTCAGTTTCCTACTTTCTTCTTTTGCTTTTTGTATTTCTTTTCTATTTTCTTTTTTATAATAGTTTGTATTATCCTTTAGTATTGTTAAAATCCTTAATAAAAAGTATCTGTTTTTTAAAAAAAAGATTCCGGGAATGCAAGACTTACCAATTAAGCCAAAGATTCCCAAGATGGAGGGAGCAAAAATAACAAGCAAATTAATAGATGTCAGTAGCACAAAAGCAATGATAATGTGCCGAATCCAGCTGAAATCCTTGTCTGGAAAAAGCATCTGCTGGATTGCACGGCGCACCTGAAGAAAGAAAAAGTGGTCAGATTCACATTTTAGAAACACTGCAGAGTTCTTCACTGTACGTATGGTCTGTCTTGACTCCTGTGCCACTTCATCACAGCTACGTGAATTTATCTTTTTGCCCAATTGACTAGACTTCTGATCTAATGGCTTAATTTTTGGCTCCAGTTCCCATTTCTAATTGGGTGGACTATGACAGCTATAACTACAACTCCTCCTTTTTTTTTCTTGAAAATTTTATTAAATGTACATTTAAAAACAAAAGTGGACATGATTCAACTTCCCTGGCTACAACACTACTATTAGTATTACCTTATGTTACGGAAAGAAAAAACAAAAACTTAAAATACAACTCCTCCTTAATTGTCTACCAGTGCTTAGAACTTATATGCTATTATCCCCTGCTTGTATCTATCACAGTGGTGCTATAGTTTTGAACAACAGTGGTACCTTGGTACTCCACTGCTTTGAAACTCATTGAATTTGGTACTCAACACATTTTGATGTGAAAATTTTGACCTGGTATTCATTGTGTGTTTGGTACTCAACACACAAGCTAGAACTTGTTGATGTTGGCTGCCTTATGATTCATTACATTATTCCTTATGGGGAAAAATTGCTTGGTACTCATCATTTTTGGTACTCATCATGCCTCCTGAAACCAATTAACGATTAACCAAGGCACCGCTGAAAACCACAATGACCTTACTGGTTTACAGCCTAGGCTGTCTTGATATTTATTCCTTTTTCAATTACAAAAAGTAGATATCAAGAATTCATGCAAGATAGGAATTAGATTTTAGACTGAGATTCCAGTTTAAAAAACACCTAGACACACACAACACAAAAATAACATTTAGTCTCCCATCTGTCAGTTTTCTGACAGCAGAACTCACCGGGAAGAGAACAATGGGCACCGTTAGTGTCACAGCAATCAACACAGCTACTCGCACACACAAGATCAGCACATCAAATGAGTCTACTCTGCTGTAGGTGTGAAGCAGCTCTGATTCTACCTGCCCTGTAGGAGACAGCCAAGAACAGAATAGCAGCATTGATCAGGCTAAGTATAGAACAAGGACTTTCTTTATACAGCACTCCCAAACTGGTTTTTTTTGTTTGTTGTTTTAGAAATGAAGACCCTAGAGGTGTTTGTTGTTTCTGGAGGCTGCAATCATATGGCTGGTGGCATGGACAACTTTGTAAAATGCTAATTACAGTTTTCTCAAATGAACATGTAAGTAATTATATTGCACAACAAGGGAAACTTGATATACTATTATGTCTTTGTGCAGGATACAATGCAACGATTCAGCATTCTTCTTCGGAGGTTCTCTAATGAAATGCATGAGACAGGCCAGTCCAAAGCACAGCTGAGAACACAAGCTTTGCAAAATGTGAAAGGATCACTACTGTTGGTGCTTTACAGTATAGTTCATTAGTCAGTTGAGCATCCAAACAACATGTAACTGCCTCCAACTGCATTCCAATGGTTAGTCCTCGAGGGATAAGGCTACAGCTTTAAAAAGACAGTACTTTCTGCCCTCAGTATCTGCCTTTGCTCCTTTAATTAGGAAGCACAGAACACGGGATACATTATAAACTTTCTGTTGGCTTGAAGGCTACCCAAATCTTTGTACAGTATGTTGGTAGGCATATTCCAAAATTTGCAAGAGAGGGATTTAAGAGATCAAATGGATGCCTGAAATCTCTACAAGGCTTAGTATATACCTCACAACCCCCCACCCACCTGCAAAACACTAAAAAGGACCTAATTCTAGGAGTTACAAAAGGGATATTAATGGGCTGGATATGGTCCTCAGAACATACATGTACTCCTAGGGCAATGGAAAGGAACTTACCATAGAACGTGAGATAACCAAATAGGGCAGCCAGGAAGTACATAACATACATGACTGTGATGGAAATGTTGGAGATGCACTGCATCTTTTTCTTGGTTGGGCTAAAAGACATACAAAAGCTCAATGAGAAGGATTTAACTTATGTTAATCATGCAGTTATTTTGATTTATTAAAAGAGTGCATTATTATCATTTGAATTTCTTCCTTACCTTGCTACTGTTTAAAAATAGAAATGCTTGATGAAACTCAACTCCTGAACATTCTTCCTGCGAGGTCATATTACATGACAAGTCACAGGAGTTTGGATGGCATGTATATCATCTGTCTATCATGGGGCGAGGGGAAACTATTTGATGAAAATCCCGAGAAACACTAAATGGTTTTTAAATTAAAATGAACCTCTGTCGCACTAACCATGCTATGGAATTCTACTGGAAAACTATATCACTGATTCTCAACAGTGCAATTCTAACAGACCCCAAAAGTTCACCTCTTGACCCTTATGCATTTTTGAACAGGTATTTGTCCTCTTGCCTACTGAGAATCAACATTTCTGGAATAACAGAAAAGACACATTTGCTGAACAGAACCCACCAGTATGGCCTTTTGTACTTAGAGCTGCATGTCTTTCCTTATGACCGAGAAGGGAGCTGTCCAGAATTTGCAGTAGGCAATGTGCAAAAAATGTGTGCGTGCATGAGGGGAAAAAAAGAACTGATGTCTTAAAACATCATCCTTTATATTCATCCTCTAAATTCAGTAATCTGGTGCCCATGCTGTTTGTTCACTTGCAACACTACTTCAGTGGTGTCAACAGTGAGGTATTATTAACATATGTACATACTCACTTTTTCAACTCAGTGTAGATAGGAAGGACTTCAGGATGACACACAAAAGCAAATGCCATGATAGGGATGGTGTAGGCTGTCTGCAAAGTTAAAAGGGAGAAGAGATGTTGGGGAAATGTCAGAGAAGCTTCTGCATGCAAGGGTGATGCTTCTTTAAGGTCTTAACAATACCCAGGCAAAGAGATTGCACATCCCAAAATAGTGTTAATAAAAATTAGCAGGGAATAGAAGAAGTGGAGACAATTTTTTACAGAAGTGTGACTCCCAGAAACTCAGGACCCTGAGCCCCAATCTAGATGTGTTATTGTGGCCATTCTTCCATTCACTTCATCAGACAGCAGTAACCACTAAACCAGGGGGCCCCCAATGCCTGGGTTGCAGCCCACTACTGGTTTGTGGCCCGTTCAGAACTGGGCCATGAAAGTGGCGGGCAAGCACCCACCTACCTGTATCTCCACTTGTGTGTATATCCGGCAGGTGAGTTCATGCACCACTCATGTGGAACCTTCCCCCCCCCCGCACTGATCCGCAAAGCCAGAAAGGTTGGAGACCACTGCAGTTCTGAGCTTTTTTCAAGTTGCCCTTTATACCTTTACATGTTTTACATTTCATCTCTTTCATTCCTCACTCTTACCTTGTTTTTTGGCTGTATGGTTTTTATCCTCAAAACTCTTTCTCTACTTTTGTAAGCTTCCTGTTTGCTTTCCTATTCTTTCTACCAATTAATTTCTTTCTCATTTCACAAACTCCTGCTCCATAGTTTAGATCAATATAACCTCCGCCGCAGTTAGCCTGGTAATCTGGAGAATCTCAGACTGGAGAAGGTTGGTTTAAACTATTTGTATCAAGTTGGCTCTAGAACAATGATTAACATTTAATAATAAAAGGTCAATAATACAGTAAACAACTGATATAATAGGTCTGATAACTGTTTTCTAATTTGGACACTTCCTGATATTTAGGTCAATACTCCCACCTACAACCAGCTGGCTGAAAATTCACACATCTAGATGGCACCTAGATTGAAAAATGCTATATTAATTACTGCTGGCTTTATCATGGATCCACTCATCTGACCTGAGAGTTGAGTGTGAACAAACTTGAAGAGCAAATATCTTCCTCTGTAGCCTGCACAGCAGTGTGTTCGTTTTGATAGCTGCTTGTGCCAGCCAAGGTGTAATTCAGGTTCCCTGTGTTGTTGATCTGCTCAGGAAGTGGACAAGGAATCTGGAACTTTTTGTAAATGACCTGAGGAGGAAATAAAACCTCATAAGTTCTCATCTGCTTGATGATACACAGTCATCAATACAAGGAACTTTATTTGCCTGCTTCACATATTTTAATCATATTTTCATCAGATGAACTCGACACTAGGTAAGAAATCAGCTATATTGGATAGCTAGCTATGTGTTATCTGAGGAAAGAATGGCTAATGTCTGTGTACCAGTCAGTGACTGATGACCTTAAGCATCAGTGTACTTCATGGCATGGGGTCAGGTTATTTGCAGAACTGCCTGTCTTCAAAGATTTCTGTTTGTCCAATGAGATCTGGCACAGCTGCATGCTTTGGGTTCCTACTATGAAACAGTGTCTTCTGTTGGGACCCAGCACCTGCCTGTCACAGCACCTGCCTTGTGAAACAATTTTCCCTCCAAAGTTTGGATGAACCTGACCTGTTTTTATAGAACAGACATGTCAAACACAAGGCCCGGGGGCCAGATCCGGCCCGCGAAGTGGTTTCATGTGGCCCGCGAAGCCATCCTGGAAACAGTGAGGGAACGGCCCCCACTGCCTTGGCCCTGGCCCAGAGACCCTCCTCCTGCCAGAGACCCTCAGATCTCTCCCACTCCTGCCCAGGCCCCCATAGGCACCCTTGATGCCAACGATGTAGTTGGCCACGCCCACCCAGTAGGCCACACCCACCCAGGCCATACCCACCCGGCCCCCTGAGGGCAACCGCAATGCTGATGCGGCCCTCAATGAAATTGAGTTTGACACCCCTGTTATAGAGCCTTACAAACCTGGTTCTTCCTCTGAGTATTAGCCTACAGGGGTAGGCAACCATGGCTGGCTCAGGAATTCTAGGAGTTGAAGTCCATGAGTCATAAAAGAGCCAAGGTTGCCTACCCCTGGCCTAGAACATAGGAAGAACCCATACAGAACTAAAGATCTTGACTGAGATATGTGAGAGTTGGTCTTGGTTAATTTTGTTCTTATTGTTATTTCTGTTGCCCTATTTTTCTTTTTATCCTGTTCTGAATATTTATTGTATTGTATGTTACCCCAATTTTAATTCTGTGCTTTCAAGTTTCTGAAAATTGTAACTCACCTAGAATCACTCAATAACTCAGTCTATTTCTATATAAAACAAACAAACAGAAACAAAAAGCAACTAGAAATGATCTTGTTCTCTCCAAAGGTGCTTTTTGTTTCTCCAAATGAAGGCTCTCCTTATGCGCTGGGCCACCTTTCACAACTCTCACAATTCTATGTAGCTATTCTGGGGATGACTGCATGTCATGTCAGCCAGTCAAAGAGATCCAATATGAAAGTGCACTTATCAGAGTGATAATATGCTAATACTGGAAACATGATGCCTTCGTATCTTATGTATCCCAATCTCACAGTCCCTTATTGCTGGCCTTGATGACTAGAACTGAGAGGAGTTAAAGAGAAATCTGGAAGGGATCAACTGGCCTTTTGCTGCTATAACTTTATTTGAGAATACTGAGAACTACACTTTCAACTGAAACACCCACCTTCATACTCACACATCTTTATATTAGTAAAACTTAATAACTGAGTTCTAAACATTGTACATACTTTCCAAAATCATATTTCTCAAATCTGTCTTGTGATTTTGAAACCCACTTTATGATTTGAATTGTCGTCATGTGTGTATCTCTTAATACAAAGATAGCAACACAAATATGCAGCCTAAGCTTGTAAGTTCTGGTAATTCTTATTATTTTTAAAAAATATATATACTGTGCTTTTTTTTATAAAATGAACTTAAAACAGGTTCTAGAAAAGCCAATAAAACACGATAAAACTACTCAAAACAGTTGCTGAAAAACAGTTGCTAAATTCATTCACTGTTATAAAAAGCAGGGTAAAATAATACAAATTAAAATCAGGGAGACAGAATATTAACCCACACCAAACCCCACTGAGTAGCTTGCCTAAAGCATCAGGCAATAAGTAAATTAAATGTCTCCAGGTAGTTCAAACCATGCACCAGCATGAAGCTTGTAAATGTAAAACATGCTAAGCTTTAGGCAGCGTGGCATGTCACCAGTGTATATAATAAAGGAGATTTACTTATATAGCTTACTAAAGACATTTTACCATAATGTCAGCAGATTGCAACTTTTTAAAACAAGAAGTAAGTAGCACAAATGCCGCAGTGATAATTGCACTACCACTATTTTTTGCAAGAGATCACACTACGATTATTTATAGGGCTGGAGTGTTAGAAAAAAAATCAAGCTAGTAAGCCCTTCGGGATTGTCCTTATTATAATTCAGGACAAAAGTTACAATTTGATTAGCTATGAATGTCTTCAATACAGTACATCATTTAAATTACTGATAAAGGAGAGTATTTGTAGCTCAGGATTGAAATAAAGGGTCCTTGGTGCTCTCCGAGCTTGGTTGTTTTCATCCAGATGTTTCATTACCCAAACTAGGCAACATCATTGATGTCATGATGATGTTTCCTCATTTGGGTAATGAAACATCTGCAAAGACCTCTGATTTTAAACTAAGAACCACTTCTGACTTGAAAACATATGATAGCTTGAAGAAGAGTAAAAAAAATTACTCCCTTCCCCAGCATTAGTAGGCACTTTGTAATTGTATTTTATTAATATGCATGCTATCCTTCTGAGGGCTCTGGCACTATTCCCTGTTTTCTCCTGTTGTCCCCCACAATGGTACAAAGCTTCTTCTCCCAGGAATAGATCAGTGTTTCTGACAAGGTAGTGAGAATGTAGTGATGCATCTTGCAAAGGCTGGAGGCAAATTGCTTACAAGCTATTTACTGTGACAGTCTGCACTTGACAAAGTAGCACCATCCAATTTTAGCAATGGCAGGAAATACAAAATCCTCCTCCTTTGCCTTATGACTCAAAAGAAAAAGGTTTAGGACCGGATTCAGAGTCTCGATGCATCTGGTTTGATGAAGATAGAATCTAGCAGAAATAATGACATGCACGTAAAGATCTCTGACCATAGGCTGGGACCGATTAAAATCTGTAATCCAAAACATCAGCACTGTTGTATTGAAAAGACTTGTATTAAAGTTTCAATGGAGCCCTCAAGCTCAGAATAATTCTCTCTTTCTTAATCTAACCCTTCCCATCAAGTTGCTCTGTGAATAAAGGAAACAGGAAAATGTACTTGCCACTCTTAAAAGATGGGCAAGATAGAACTATATCTACAGATAATCCTTGCTTAACAACTACTCGTTCAGTAGTTATCATAGTGCTGAACTAGTGGTAGTCAATGACTGGTCTCATAGTTGTGGAAGTGCCCCTATATTTACGTGATTGTAATCCAGGTGCATTGCAACCAACTTGCAGTGATGATGTTGCAGCATCCCATGTTCACATGATCACCAAATGCAAACTTCGCTGCCAGCTTTTAACAAAGTCAATGGAGAAGCTGGCAGAAGGTCACAAATGGTGGCCATGTGACATTACCCTTAATGTCAGCATAGGATTCACTTAATAATAGCAACCAGAAGTGCTGGAACTGTTGCTATTGGTAGGCGGCACAGTCATCTAAAGTTGTGCTTTACAACCTTACAATTCCTGTTGTTAAGTGAGAACTACTTATAGTTACTAATTAAAATTTCAACTTTATGCCCATTTTTTTTGAAGTAGACCATGTTGACCTTAATGCATCAAACTTCTGAATAGACTGTATCAAAAATAAATCTTACATAGAGTTAAAGAAAAAAAAGACTTTATAACGCATCATCATTCAAACTCACTGAAATCAGGAAGAAGACCATGCAGCTGAGAGAAAACCCACTGGTATAACCAAGATAACCTGGAACAAGAGAAGACAAAACATTGCAAGGGATTTGTAATGTAATTTGTAAGCTTCTCTGTTGTGCTAAATTTCTACCTCTTTTTCTCTCCATCATTCTTTCACTATTATTGTCTATAAAGAGGTCTAGCTGTTAGAAAGCATCTATTGAAGCGTGTGTTCCTGAAAGTATTTTGCTCTCAAGGAATAGCGCTTTGGGTTTTCCATTTTGCAAAGTCCAATTGTCCAATTCTAAATAATACTTTAATCCTCAATAGTAGATAGCCTAAAGAGGAGCATTTCAGTGGATGTGGGTATTGGGGGCGATTCGCATGCTTTTTAGAAACGCTTGGCAAAACAAAAGTTCCTGTTCACGTATACTAGCAATATGCATGCTGCTTTTCCTGCTAATTCCATATTTCACTGCATAGTCATTAAGTGTTTGTCATCCTCATAAATGAGGGTTAAGGAACTTAAGCAAACCTTACCAAGTTGTTTCATGAGGGCCAGAGGAAGGATAATGGTGATACTGACAAGGATTACCAGGTAATTTCCATTCATATACCAGTCCCTGAAATGACACAGTCAAAATTATATCACTTATAGCCACTGGTTCTTTGAGTACCATGCCATGAGGTATTTCTCCAAACTAAATGCAGCCAAAGCAAAAAAGCGGGCGGGTAGACAGTTAATACAGTTAAATCATACTAATGCCTTAAACACAGCTAATATGTATGGATACACAGAATGCATCCTCACTGTCACAATAAAACATTTAGCTTATATAGGATATGGAGGGGGGGACCTGAGGATCTTGGGGGTCACATGGTCCCCTTATGCCGTAGGCTCTTTTCTGGAATCATACAATTAGGATTAATCTCTCTGTGACTAGTAGACTCTGGCTGCAATATTCTGAGACAGTAGTCTTCCTATATGGATCTAATCAGTCAGACCACTCTATTAATTAGAACAAAATTAACCGACATCAGCTTTTCAAATTTAGGCGGAGTTTTGCCAGCTCAGCTTGGAAAAACAGGACTGAATCTTGAACCTTTAGCACACACTGTATGGAACTCAGCCACTGAATCATGGCGCTTCCTATAGTTCTGAGAGAGCTCTGTCTGTCTGTCTGTCTGTCTGTCTCTCTCTCTCTCTTCCCATTTGTCTTTAACCTGAGCCCTTGAAACCTTAATCCAAATCTAAGGAAATCTTACCAAGTTTCCTTCCAAAGAGAGCTCTAAGGCAAGGCCTAGTCTAAAAGCACACGAGGAAAAGCTCTGTTTAGTATTTCAGTACCTCACATATTTTTCCACGAGGCTAAGGACAAGAAAAGGAAACATTATAAGCCAGGGAACCAGAATTCTGCATGACTCATGTAATATTTAAAGACAGATACATCTGGATATGAACAGGCTTAATTTTCATAATCCAAGAAAGAACACTATTTTTGGAAGGCAATTTTATATTAACTATTTTATTTTATGGGGAAAGCTTTGGGATTAAAAAGGGTGGGTGTGGAAACTCATAAATAAATGAGAGACATTTCAAGCAAGCAGAGACAAACATTTCAGAAGTGGGAGAGGGGACTGGTTATAAGAATTTCAGAGTATAAAGAAATCCTTGCCCTGAATCAGGATCTGCCAGACTCCGAGACCCTTGAAAGTGAGCCCAGGGTCTTTAGTCTTGAATGGCACTGTAAGATGTAGGTCAGAAAGAACTGCGGCTCCTTCAGTTTTGGCCCATGGAAAGACCTCTTGTAACAAGAAACAGTCCAAGAGGAACCAAAGCAGGCTGTAAAAGGAGGCTGTTCTCATTCCCAATTTACTCTTGTAGCCTGTTCAGGTTGAGTTCCAGAAACTGACCAAAGCTGAATCACCACCTATTTTACCCAGCCTGTTTCCTCAGAAGCAAAAACTCTTGCTCTTCTTCCATTTTAAAAGTCCTAGTTTGACCTTTAGCCTGATTCTCAGATTGGCTGTAATTAAAGGTCACCCAGCACAACCTTTCTCCCAAGTACATGCTGATACCTCTGCTGAGCTTGTGGTATCCAGCTTTGCAACTTGGGACAGTCCAAATCCTGCCAAAGATATATCTCTTTCCAAATGAAACCCCTTACTCAACAGTGCTCTTAAAATATAAATGATTTCAGAGTTGTTCAGTACATGCACTGTGCATTACAATAACTGAGTGCACACATTGCTCCACATCATAAATCACGATACGATCCCACAATAGTTGGGTTCATACCACAGACTAAGCCAAAACCAAACTGACCATATCGTTGTTTAGGGCAATACAAGAACCTAGTTGCCATTTTCAAGTTTCTTCTTTGCAGTCAACATGTGCTCTGCTTCTTTAAATAAGATTTTCCAATGATAATGAAATATTCTATTCTGCTGTCCTGCTGGCCATGTATGTTTTCAGAGTGCCCAGTCTTGGGACTAATGCCAGATAAACATACCGCTAATAACACAAAACACCTATAAGAATTTCTTGGATGCATCTCACACTGAAGGAAAGAAGCAAACACAACGGTGGCTTTGCCCTCTTCACATCTCAGGCCTAAAGAGGAGTGATACATTTTTGGGTCTCTGATGGCAATTCACAAATCCAAGGGAGAGGATCTCTCACTGCCTACTGCTATACTAATTTCCTTAACTAACCCTTGGGTTTGCTAGGATGGAAGAAGGCTTGCTGAAGCCCAGCCAGCTCATGAGCAGAAACAGATCTGATTAATACATCCAGGACAGAAAGAAGTGGAGCATCACACATGGATTGGAAGTTTACTTTGGCTTAATCCTGTGCAGAGGGTTTATTCAACGTTGGCGTCCATTAAAAATAGTAGTGGCTTAATGCTGTGAAATCCCTGTAACAGATTGTCCAGAGGAGATAAATCTCTATACTACTAGCAAGATGTTAAATGGAGCTGAGCAACAGGGAAGGAGAAGGTGGGGAAAGCGGAGAGCTCATGAATAAAGACGGGAGAAGAAATGGGTGTCTGAGAGTCCAGAAGTGAGGAAACGCACCCAACGGTTTAAAGTACAGTACGATTCAGGCATTTCTATAATAGTATTTCTCCCCGCACTCCATTTCTGTTTGGGGCCTGGGCTAATAATCCAAAAGTAGTTTTGTAATGAACCAGCTGTCCTCTTTGCTTAGCCGCTTGCCTCTGGTTGACCACCCAGCTTACAGCTACCACCTTGTCTCCATTGACCATGCCAAAGACTAAGAGCTGGGGTATCAGGATTAGACAATAAACATAACTGGCATCTACCATAGTGGCAAATTGCACTTAAATTGGAGAGACATAAACAAAACAAGCACACAGGCTAGAGCAGGGATATTAAAAAATTTCTCCCCAATGTTACTGGTATTTGAGGCTACAGATATACAGTATACATTTATGAATCTAGCACTATAGCCAAGCACACTATCCATTGTTGACATCATATCCTCCTTAGGCAGAACAATGTAAATATGGCATATAGGTATAGAAAATGTAGAAAGGAGCCACATGGGGACACTTACGTTGTTTTCTCCTCCAGGGCGAGGAAGGTCTGGATGACTAGAGGCAGTTCAGACTTCACAATGTATAAGTAGCTTGACATCGCTGAAGAAAGAGACAGAAGTTACCAGAGGATGGAGGCCACTTAAGATACAGAGGGAAAGTGATTTAGGAATGCATTTTTGCCTGCATGATTCTTTCTTCTACAGTGCTTTCCAGGAGGTCTAGGAGGTAAAAGGGCTTTTACAGTATTTAGAAAGGACGATGTGATCATGACCAGTTTTTTCCTACCTCCAATGTTTTGTAGTGTTATAGCAATGGCAGCTGCCAATTTCCCTGGTGTCCCAAAGGCTCTGTAACCCAGTTGCTCATAGGCTCGGATTCCTACATGATATCAAAAATTAACAAAAAGAAAATAACATATGAATAAAACCACACCATTTCAGTGACATAATGAACAATGTTTTGGGCTGGGCCCTTTTCTCATAACAAAAGTAATTGGAATAAAAACAACAGCTGTTCTTACGTACACAGCAACCCCTGCAAATTACATTTCTAAAATAAAATATACAAAGTTGACAGAGATTTATGTTAATCTCTGTCTTTATCAGTTTTTATTATAGTGAAAATTTCTTTCCACCGCTTAAGTGGAGAAACAATCAAGGCATTTGGCAAGAGTACCAGCAGTTCAGCTGAAGACTAAATGTAACCTTTGGGATGAGATTAAGTGAAACCACCAGCAAAGTCAGATTTAAGGAAGTTGAACCAGCTCTACCATTAGGGCAATTATACCCCAACAACCCCCTCTTGTTTATTTTAATTATTTTTAATTAATTAATTTTTTATGCCACCTATCTCCCCTACAATGTGACTCTGGGCTGTTTGTTCCCTAGCTTTAGGAATAGACTTACCAGATAACAGCATGTAGACATACAGCTGACTGAAGTAGAAAAGGTACTCAGATCAGAGTTTGCTGAGAGGATCAATGCAATTGCCCCACAGTCTGCTTATTTATTTAGCAGTTATTCCATCTTTTGTCCATCATGGAATTCAAGACAGAATAAATGTAGTCTCAATTGATCTTCTAGCTGAGTACGTTAATTTAGTCACAGCCAGATGCCGTATCGTATGGCATAGAACTGGGTATACTGAAACCTCTGTGTATTTCTCAGCAGGTTTATCACACTTACCAACAATCCCTGAGGATTTAAGCAGCAAGTGTATAGAATAGCTGGACAAGAGAGCTACAGTAGTCAAGAGGAATCTAGGGGAAAAAGAAGATACGTATGTGATTAAAGAACTGGGATAATATTGGGCAAAAAACATTTAAGAGGGAATCTCAACTTCTTTTACAGACAGCATAGTGGACAAGTCCAGCAGGAGAGGGTGTGGTCTTCTAACAGTTTTCTGAAGCCACAACTGGAGCATATCTCAATTACTTTTTCTTTTTGTGAAATACTTCCCAAACTTTATCTAACTCCAAAAGCAATTTTCTAATTTCTGAACGGGGTATCTGGAGCTTTTAAATTAGACATTACAGAATGAAAGCACTCTATCAGCGATCATAGATGAAGCACCCAGGTGGCTTTCTTCTAATTCAAATTCCTGTCCTGGACTATGTTGGGCCACAACTCCACCATCCACAATCACCCTAATCAACTTCAATGTTATTGCAATTCCATACATTTGGACTACACGAGGCTGAAGAAGGTTCAAGAGAAAAACCATAAAGAAACAAAATATGTTTCTATGATCAGCAAATGGTGCAGTTCTTTAAACAAAAATCCAAACATTGAGAAACAAATGCGCACTTATTGCCCAGAAATATGATTTAGGATAGCTTTACCATCTGATTACTTTATTTACTCCATCCTACTTGATAAAACTCACAGACTGAGGGTGATGAGAGGAAGGTGCAGTTTCCTAAGAGCATTAACTTGATATGAGAACTATTAGGTTTCATGAATGTGGCTATCAATATACTATTGATATGAGATCTATTAGGTACTGGCTTCCCTGAACAGGTGCACACAAAGCTGCAGGAGTGGTATATTATGAACTGTTCTAATATGAGTGTGTTATTTTAACCCTTTAATTTATAAAAGGTGAATTAATTCTACCCAGAGGATAATATATTGCAATGGAAGCCAGGAGAATACAGGGCAAAACCCACATACGCATGAACTCACAAACAGCTGGGAACTAATTCTCTCTCAGCATTAGTTATCCTACATTTGGACAGACGTTTTGTTCATTCAAGGCTGAACTATTGTTTCAATCATTGGATTCATCATTTCAAGAACTACCTCCATGAATAAATGACAGGCAAATAATTGTATTCTAGTTCAGTACATGTTGCCATTATCAAAAAGAGAAAAAATTAAAAAGAGCTCCAGAAGATAACGCCCCTATGCTAAATTCAGATTCTATAGTGTAATCACATGATTGGAATATAATATGATCATACTGAAAGAAGCAATGCTGTTTTGATAAGCTTTGAAATTGTTTACTGTGTATTAAATGTTCCAATATCCTGTTTCACATCCGTCCTCTCCACCCGGCACATTGCTATCACCACACATAAAGATGAAAGGGAATGAGTTGTTGCCCAAAGATGCAGATGAAGAAAAAAATGAATTTATGACAATATATGTTGCTAAATATTCACTAGGTCAGATCTGAAATACCAGGATTTTCATTCAAATTTGGAAGTAATTAGAAACACAGTAAAAGAAATGTTGCTACCATGGCTACTTAACCTTCTTGATATGCCCTTAACTTTGTATCAGTCATCCCCATCCTGGCATCAAGTAGGCAAAAAATGATGGGTATGATTACTCAACATACCTACAATGAATTCTTCCAATTATAGTGCAAATTTAACAACAGTCTTACTCTAAAGTAGGGGTGTCCAGAGGTGGAGGTCAGAAAAGTCAAGGTGGTAGCCACATCCATGAAACCAAAGACCCACCCTTTCTTTATGGGCTTGGATTACACTGTTGTAGGCACCACCTGGACATT
This sequence comes from Vipera berus, assembly GCF_964194415.1. Taxonomy (NCBI): domain Eukaryota; kingdom Metazoa; phylum Chordata; class Lepidosauria; order Squamata; family Viperidae; genus Vipera; species Vipera berus. The sequence goes on from NC_138203.1 coordinate 218,515,897, forward strand.
TTTGATGCCTCCTGCCAGATACTCCTAATGTAATTGCTGGAAAGTAATTCAAACTAAACTACCTGACTAGGTATGGAGTAACCCCCACCTGTCCCTCTTTCAAAGTCAGTTTTTCCAACCCAATTTTGTAAAGAGGCAGGCCCAGCACATTAATGCCAATCCCTTCCCAGTTTCCCAAGTGCTTGTTCTGAATCTTGGCCATGATGGAATCATTGCTGGTTTTATTTTTGTCCTGCTCTCTGAAAAACCTTTGCCTAAAGAGCTCCAGAGAATTTCCACAATCTTCTGCATGTGTCATTTTGCTTGCTGAGCCACCAATCCAGACTGGACAGGAATGACACATAATTGCCAGCTCTTGACTAAAATTGCTCCTGGAGTTTCCTATCCTTGGGCCTTTAGTGTTATTTGAGTATAATGTCTATTACCCCAGCCATCATTGCTGATGGCCGGAGTGATGAGAACTATAGTATAAGAACATCCACAGTCCCAAGTTTGAACTACCACAAGGAAAACAGTTATAATTTCAGCCCCCACTGAAATAGCAGAGCCTTCTTTCCAGACTCTGGCATGTTACTGTGTTTCTGGATCATTTTTTTCTTTCAGTGAATCTCTAAGACTACTCTGTCTTAACCAGCCCATCTAAAATAGTTAAGAAGCAGATGGACCTACTAAACCTATTAAGCAATGTTTGGCATGAAAAGTCACATTCCCCTATGAAATATAACTGCTCAAACACAGAAATATCAAAATCTTGAATTTCTCCATGAGAAAAGGTAGAAGTGGGACAACTGCAGGACAGAGTTCACAGTGTGGTCCTCTTGTGGGTCACCAAGTGAGAACACAGGAGGTTTCCAGACAAATACACCCCAGGGATGTTTTAAAGAAAGGATAGTCAACTCTATGGGATAATTACAGTCCAAAATTACGAGCAGCCACTAAAAATAGGAGTAGCAAGAAGGATGGGGAATGAATATGTCTGTTCCCCAGAAGAAGGCCTTCTAGAAAAACTGGGGGCTTGATCATGTTTGCTTTGAAAGTGACATGAAATTTTCCTGGTGAAAGAAATGTGGCTTGGCAGATTGAGGACAGGCATGCCAGCACTATCCCTAGCTGAACTTTGTGACTGAACGCAACCAAAGAACAAAAGCAAAGCTCTCTGCAGGGTACCGCATGATGCTGAATTGCTTCCCAGAACCTGGGAGGGCTTGTGAGCCCATGTTTTGCTCTTCCCAACAAGAAGCTCAAATCAAATGAGAAATCAGCCCCAGGGAGCCTCGGAAGCAGAAAACGGATCACTTCACTGAAAGCAGTTCATTCCTTCCAACATGCAGTCATTCTCATCCCTGTGAAGATGCAAATGATACAGATGTCCATGGGGTGCAGACAAATGGAAGAACAGGAAATCTTAGGGGGGAAAAAGCATGCATGAAGCATTAATGAATCCAGAGGTCCGAGCTGGATCTAGTAATGGATGATTCAGAGAGTAGATTTAAAATGGAAGAGGGTGATGAACAGCTCTGACCTAGACCTGGCTCCCATGTTGGTTGCAGACATTTTGGCCCTGCACCTTGGTTTGTATGGTCAACAAGAATGGTTAACACCCAGGTAAAAATTACTGTAGGGAAAAGAATTGATACAAGCAAGAAGAAATCTGTTGAGGCTGGTGACTCTTAACAAAAAAACAGAAGAATGAGCTAACGTTTACATAGCAAGAGATCTCCACGTAAATTAGGAGCTGGCCCTGTCCTCCATCTCATTAACTGTTCAGGGTGAAATAGCAACTCTACTTCAGGCAAATGCCAGAGGGAAATGACTAGTAGAGGCAAAGCAAAGTAGGTGGCTGTGTTGCTGCTGGCTACCATAGAGTTTAGGAAGGATCCTTCCCTTTCTGCAGGGATTCTATGAAGTAACACATTCTATGAAATAGAGCTCATCCGTACAGTATTTCATGATGGAAGTCATCCTCAAAGATCTTTTGCAATGATCACCTTCCTCCACTGTTCTTTTCTGCCTCCAGTTCACTGGCACTTGCTTGTTCCTCCCCATTTATGCCATCCTAATATAGCTTTTTTGTCACTCAGGATCATACTAAGTGTTTTATATAGAAGGCAGAGAGCTCCTGGAGGCTTTGTTCTCCAAGCAGAGGTTTGCTGGCTCCCTTCATTGCAAAGGAGCGTCCTTTGTGTTCTCTAACATAAATTCCTGCTCCAAACCATCAATAGACTACAGTTCTGTTTGTCCCCAGACTAACCTGCTCCAGCCCACCTTAACTTCCCACATCATGGCAACCTAACAAACCTCCTTTGTCTTTTTCCTTCCCAAGGCTTCTGTCCACCCAGTTCAGCTGATTTTCTGATTATGAGAGTTCAATTTGCCAATAACCTTAGCTTAGGGTCAAATTCTGCCAACTTTTCTGTTCATTAATGTGTAAATAAATGATCCAACATCATGTCTGTCCTTAAGCTAAGTAGTTTCTTATAAAGGCAAGAAGCATAAAATGATGTCTTTATATTTTGACCAGCTTGTATATTCTCAGATCCAAGGGCATACCATTGAATCATAAGTTATCTTAGTTGTGGGCTGCAACTGCAATTGTGGGTGTCGCACTCTGTCTGTGTTGGTTTAGTAGCCATGTTTCTGAGTTTATGACATGAACCGGGCATTGATTGGAGTCCCATTTCATTAGAATAAGGCATTGGTGTAACAGACTTTGGATAAAACAGGGGGAAAAATCCATTCTGACATTTCCCAAAGTAATGGACAAATCCACTGTATCCCAAGTAATCAGGACAAGGCTACATGATAATCCTCCCTGGCAAGAAAAAGCTACCAGAGCAATAACACGAGGATCTGCTTTATCAGACAGTATAAAATTCCCTGGAAAACAAGTACTGTATATAGAGTAAACCAACAGAGAACTGCACAAGCTACCCATAGATATCAGAACAGTGCAGATCCTCCAGGGATTTAGGATCAGAGTGTCCAGAATTCCCACAATCAGCTTAACCTTTCATCCTATTGGGAATCCCCAAATTTGTGGAGAGTATCTGGCTGAGAAAAGAGAGGGTGGCTCCCTCTCTAGCTCTTCTGATGATGAGCACAGCACTTACAGAAAGAGGAGGATGCCAGTGTTGGCCATAGCATATGCCAGCCCAAGGATCCCACTGCCCATGATGGCATTGCTGAGATTGAAAACAGACATCCCAAAAGAAGTCTTCCCTTCAAACTGAAACAGAAACAAGAGTGTGCATCTGAGAGAGAGTTGTATGCCAGCATAACACTTCTCTGCCCTGTTTCTACGCACCGTCCTCAACCCCTGTCAAAAAGGAGTAGGCCATGGTCTATGCTAGCCATCTTTCATCTTTTGCTGCCCATATGTTTCTTATCATAAGCTTCAGGAAGAGGGCACCCCTATGCAACATCTGCTCTGAAATCCTGTTCTCTCTGGACTAAAGTCCAGGTGAACTTCCCAGACTCCCTAAAATTGTACTGCAATTTCTTTTTCTACTGGCTACTGAGAAAGGTGACCTCTTTTTTTACTTATCCCCTCTCTCAGCCCAGGGCTTGAGAGCAATCTTTCTCATATTGGAGTTATCATAGATACATGTCCTTCCATTCTGATTCCCTTGCCTCTAACCCAACATCTGGGTGGGCAGAGCAAGGAGAAAAGACCATCAAAAGTCTGGTTTGGGTTCAGAGGCTATTTGTTGTAGACTAGAAGGACACAACCAAAGATTGCATCCTTTTTTCTTTTTGGAATGGATTTGTAGGGCTGTTGTCCAGACCACCTGCAAAATATGCACTGGTCTTCCATCTTTTCTGTTAATAGTTTCCCTAGAGATGTATGACTTAGTTATCAATGCGTATCCAAATTGCAACCATCAATCCAGAATAATATACCAAAACTTACATCTGTGAAATGGGTCTGTTTCTTTTCAGCACCATGTGGAAGAAACTCCTCCATCTCTGTTACATTTGCCTGGTTCTCATCAAATCTGCCACAAGATAATAGGGAGGGGGAAAAAACTTTAAGCAGTCTTCTCTTAGAAATTCCTCCTTTCCCAACTCTGGTTTAACGGATTACTACCAGTGGTAACAGTGTTGCAGAATTATCTCTCCTTTCCTTAGGGTCTACTTCTTAGACATACTGAAAAGAAATAATCTTATTGAGGAGTCTTTTCACACAGCGACTAACCCCTTTCTGTTCTAACTTTTGCTATGTATTCCCAAAGTTCCTTCTTATTTTCCAGAGGGCAATAGTATCATTTGTGAAAATAGCTTCAAATATGATGAAAGAATAGAATGAATAAGCCTTAAAGCCCCATTTTTTCCAAATATACTTTTGCTTTTCAAAGAGCTGACTTGTACAGCACTACATTTACTAAGAACATATTTGATATAATAAATTCAGCTTCCTGTGATTACAGGAATATGTCCTATTTTCTTAAAAAAAAACTAAAAAGTTTACTACTTCCTATTATCATATAAAATAGTGCCAGAAGAAGTGCTTGTTCTTAATAAATGCTCCAAAAACTTGCAGTTAACTCTAAACATAGACTTTAGCCTATGTTTCTTGAAAGTTCTAGAGAGAGGCAATAAAAGTATGATCTGGGGGGAAATATGATCATGTGCTGGAAAACTGTAACATTCCTGTCAGCTGTGTATCTGATTGCAAATTTGAAAGCACCATAAAATCAATAACAAACAAATTTGCATTTATTAGCTGCCTAAATAGAAAGTCCCAAAGCTTCCATTATGTCCATCTATTGATTAGGTAAATCAGGATTTATTGCTGTTATGAATGTTCTTCCTTTGTCAGTCAGCAGAACTCAGACATTTCCCATAAGGTTCCCCTCATGCATAGTACACATGAGGAGATGCATAGTCATTGAGGAGTCAAGTCCTTTTGTCACAGAGACACAGAGAGGAACGGAGGGGAGACTAGTAAAACAAAACAGAACTGTTTCACAAAATGGCTGTCTCTCATAATATAGGCAAAAGGGTTAGCTAAGAATATTGAATTAAGTTGAATCTTTATCATGCTGTACAAAAGTCTCACATTTTATAATATACACACTACATAACTGTGTGTAGTTGAGTATTTTAAACATATTCTCAGACTAAGCAAGAGGAATAACTTATCTTGTCTGATGGATAGTAATCAGTGTAAAGTTTTATTTATTTATTTACTTATTTATTTGATTCGTTTGCTGCCCATTTCACCTCATTTTTCCAATATCTTTCTATCAGTTCAGGCAGAAATACTCATTTGTAGCAGAAAATGACATTTTGTGGTCCACTGCAATCTGTTGTAAATTTTCTGTTCAAAGTTACGATAACACTGAAAAAAAATGACATGACCATTTTTTCACACTTATGGCCATTGCAGCACCCTCATGGTCCCATGATCAAAATTCAGATGCTTGACAACTGGTTCATATTTATGACGGCTGCAGAGTCCTGGGGTCATATGATCCCCTTCTGCAACCTTCTGACAAGCAAAGTCAACAGGGAAGCCAGATTCACTTAACAACCATGTTACTAACTTAACAACTACAGTGATTCACTTAACAACTGTGGCAAGAAAGATCATAAAATGGGGCAAAGCTCACTTTACAAATGTCTCACTTAGCAACATAAATTTTGTGGTCATAATTTGAGGACCATTGTACTAACCTAGTAGTACAACGTAGGTCATGGGGCTGAGATGTTAAGAACAATTAGTCTTCATTCTTCTGTTCTATTTGATCTTGTGTTAAATAATGAATATACAGTTCTGTACTTACTCGAGAGCGTTTTTTACTCGTATGTTTGGGGTTAAGAGCCAGTGTTGCGCAGTGGTTAAGGCATCAGGCTAGAAACCATAAGTTCTAGTTCCACCTTAGGCACAAAGCCAATTGGATTTTATCTCAGCTGTAGGAAGGAGGCAATGGCAAAAAAACCTTACCAAGAAAATTGCAGGGACTTGTTCAGGCAGTCTCCAAGAATCAGACTCAACAAAAAATGTTTGAGGTATCTGCAGGTCACTAATTAGGTGGCAGCATTGATCAGGAGGAACCAGCAGTGTTCTTTACTCATGGGAAGAGGGCAGATTAAAACAACGGAAGTGGAAACAGCAGCACAAGAGTGAGTGGGTGGTAATTGGCAAACATTTGTGGATCAGAGAGTGACGTAATAGTAATCCCGTTCACTACAAAAGATAATCTTTACATCCAGGACAAGTGCATTAACTCAATCCTGCAATCTGAGTTAGTCAGATAAGACGGGCCTTGCAAATCACCTCACCTGTCATTTCCCATGGAAGAGGTATTTAATACTGAATGCTTTCCATTTGGCACAATGTCTATCATCTCTGTCTGGATGGGGATTTCGGTAGAGTTCATGTCTTCCTTTTGAAGTCAGCACCTTCCTTTCTCTGGCAAACAGTTTTCAAACAGGCAGCAGATGCTGGACTACTGAGGTCCTGTATCAGCAGAGGGGGAGGGAGAGAGAGAGAGAGAGAAGAGAGATTAATATCTGGTATTAGTTCTCACAAATAAATGAAAACTTCACTGTGAATTCACATGCATATATATATATATGTAAGAAATCAAAATAATATCTTATCTTAGATTTTACAGGTGGAAATCTAAGGCAAGCCTTTTCTGATTACTACAGAATTCTTTTTTTAAAAAAGGGTTATAAATTCAAGCAGTGCTTCACATTTTCTGCTCCTAACCATCAGGCAGCAGCACTACCATGGCAATATAACAAAGCGTGGAGCTGCTTTGATTACTGATTTCCTGCTCCAGAGAGTTGAGCACCCTCCTTCCCAACATGGATAGGGACAGGTTGCACATTTTCTGGGCTTTGCTTAGCTATACTCAAATTTTCAGTATGTGCCATTCCCCCACCTCACCCCCGAACTACACACACACACACACACACACACACACACACACACACACACACACAGAGTCATGCACACAGACACACTCACAGAGAGAGACATACACAAACACTGTAAATATATTGCTTTGTGTATCTTCAGTGGACAGTAGGGTCCTGAATAAAGACAGAAAAGTCCAGCTTGAAATCATGGGTTGGAAGATGATATTGGCATCAGCCTTGGGAATGTCAAGTAACTATGTCTAGATTGGACCTTGGGTTAATCTAAAGTCACAGGCGGCCAAATTTAGACAACATTTGAGCCTACATCTACTAGTATTTGAAAGACAATCACTTCCCAGTCTCTTGCAAGCTATGATAATGTTTAGTTACTCTCATAGTAAAATAATCTGAGTAGGTTTAATTTCCAGCCCTTTGGTACTGCTATTGTCATTTCCCATAAAGAGCTATTAGCACTTTTGCTTTGCTCACCATAACCAAGTTAGTCCTTAACTCTTTTTTTACAGTAGATGCTAAACAGGCTGAATGCTTTAAATCTCTGGCTGTAAGCAGAGCTGCCTCTGTCCCTTTCAAGTGCACAGTTGCATTTGGACCAGAAGTGAGAAATGTACTTGGCATGTGCTGTACAGGCAGCATCCCTGCTCTTGTGCATGAGCAGAAGAAAGTGAGAAGAGCAACAGAAAAGGCAGCGGCAGCAGGAAGAGAAGGCCATTAGGGAAATGGGCTAACTTTAATGCAGTGGGGCGCAGAAGGCCCACAACTAAATCTTAAAAATAAGGGAAAGCAATTACATAAGGAATCCTGTCTTCTCTTTCCTCTTTTTATTGGGCACAAATTTGGAAGATTCCAATTATGGATGGAAAATAGCATCATCTACTTTTTTGCAGGAAAACTGTAAGCAGGAATATATGAGGTCATTAATACTGCTACTTCAGACAAGATTCTGCATTTTATTTTGCTTACTGGAATAACCCAGCATTCATTTTTTTAAAGTTTACCAATTCTTCATAAATTCCAAAACCTAACCTCCAGAAAAATTCTGACCTGCTGCTCAGAGCAGAGGGTTGATAATACCAACTGTGCTGCATTGAAAAGAACAATATTGAGGGGAAAACAATTAGCTAAAGAACTTGGCAGGTGGAGTGTGGTTCTTCTCATTTATTCAGTTGCTGAACTTTTCTAGGCCAGTATTTTTTTAAAGGCCACAAGGCTTTAAGTAGAAGGGAAATTAATCATCTCACTTCATCAGTAAGCAAGATGAGTGTCTCCCCTTAACATCCACAAAAACTGCCCCAAGAGTTCTCATATTCTCACAGGAACAAAAGTTTAGCCCACCTGGGGCTGGCCATCAGCTTATGAAAGGACTGAAGTCTCCCAGAAGAGCGACAGAGGGACTGGAGGCAAATCTCTGGCAGGCTACTTTGCCAGGTTTTGAAAACCCTCAGACGTGCTGGCAGGCAACACAAAGCACTTTCTGTTGGGCTTCCTAGCTCTCCTTAGCTGATAGTTGGAAAGTAGTTTCCAAAACAGAGCAACTTTAGAGGCAGTTGGCGCCCAACGAAAGAGGGGGACTACATCCCAGCTTCTCTTTATCACCATTTTCTTTTGATTGTCTTTCTTCTGCTAGCTCAAGAAAGTTTGTTGGGCTGTTATTGCTCTTAAAATAATATTTACATTAGTATTCCATAAACTGCAGTCGATATAATACGATTGAATAATTCTATTTCTAGTCTACCTCTCCATATTGGATATGCCTCACCTGGAGAAACGCCTTCCTCCGTACAATTGTTTTACCATTTTTACACTTCTTTCTTCATTTAAAGAACTTGCTGTATATTGCTGCTTAAAACACACACTGATCCTGTGGGGCTCATAGCAAACCTAACCAAGCAAAATCTCAGGTAGAAAGCTATACCAAAGGGCCAGGACAGAGAAGGCATGCCTCCCAAACCCAGTAGATAACAAATGTGAAGAAAGGGAGTCTAAGCTAGTGCGATGGACAGATATCCTCAAGCAGAGGCCATCTGGCAAATAATCAGTTACTGTGCTACGTAGAGCTTTGAGAGGGGTGAAAATCAGCATTTTGAACTGTGCCCAGAAAGCAAATGGAAGCCAGTGCAGCTTGTGTAACAGCAGTGTAACATATGCAAATCACAGCATGCTCTAAACCAGTTGTAGCTTCTGGGTGGTCTTCAAGAATACCCCCATGTAGAGTGCCTTCATCCAATTGGGAAGTGATTACGACAGGAATGACTACGAAGATGGCCTCTGTTTATTCTATAAAATATGAGAACTAAATTATTTCCCATTACCAGTCTTGTGGTCTTTCATGAACATATGCCCACCCGTACACCTTTTTTGCCACTCTATCAGTTATGCTTGGAGTTGGGCAGCATAAATGGACCCAGCACAAAAGGCACAGAGATATATCACAGCCACACAAATAAGAGGTGATTCTTAACAAAAGACTTTTGCTCCATCCCATGTCAGACTCAGGTTTTTAACACCACTATGATTTTCTCTTCAAGCTTAATTTTTTTATTAGATTTTTTCTTATAGGAAAAAATATGAAAATTGATAGGCAGAAAATAGATTTTATGCAGAGTATCATGTAGCTTGAGGCTTTATGCTTAGTGATCTTTTTCCTTCAAGAGGCATGTTCTGCCCCTACTTTCAACAATCTACAGTTGCAGCCACTTACTTGCCTTCAGATATTTAATCTGATTTTTTTTTTAAAAAATCTAAGTTTTCTCTGCAGAGGTTCCATTTGTCAAGCTGAAGTGAAATAATAATAATAATAATAATAATAATAATAATAATAATAATAATAATAATAATAATAATAATAATAATAATAATAAGGAGGAGGAGGAGGAGGAGGAGGAAGGGACCTTGGAGGTCATCTAGTCCAACCCCCTGCTCAGGCAGGAAACCCTATACCATTTCAGGCAAATGGCTGTCCAGTCTCTTCTTAAAAACTTTCAGTGTTGGAGCATTCACCACTTCTGGAGGCAGGTTGTTCCACTGGTTAATTGTTCTAACTGTCAGGAAGTTTCTCCTTAGTTCTAGGTTGCTTCTCTCCTTGACTAGTTTCCATCCGTTGCTTCTTGTCCTGCTTTCAGGTGCTTTGGAGAATAGCTTGACTCCCTCTTCTTTGTGGCAGCCCCTGAGATATTGGAACACTGCTATCATGTCACCCCTCACTCTTCTCTTCGTTAAACTAGACATACCCAGTTTCAGCAACTGGTCCTTATATGTTTTAGCCTCCAGTCCCCCAATCATCTTTGTTGCCCTTCTCTGTACCCTTTCTAGAGTCTCAACATCTTTTTTACATCATGGTGACCAAAACTGGATGCAGTATTCCAGGTGTGGCCTTACCAAACCATTGTAAAGTGGTATTAGTACTTCACTTGATCTTGATTCTATCCCTCTGTTAATTCAGCCTAGCCCTGTGTTGGCTTTTTTCGGCAGCTGCAGCACACTGCTGGCTTATAAGGATAAGAATTACAAGGAATAAAAATAAAAAAAATCCTCATCAAAATGAGAATTTCACTTTTTAAATCAAAATATTTGTCACTATCATAAATTTCCTGAAACAGTCCATATTTTTGTGAATTCATCTTCTCTCATAGTGAATTTTCCTTATCAATAGTTGCTTCATCTCTTCATCTGCATAAATTCACACTCACTATGACTGGGGATTTGCTTTTTTTTGTGGATTCATACATTTTTAATTTAACAAGACACCAAGAAAAAGCCCCAGGTATAAACAAATCTATTCCTATAAATCATGTCCACAACACTTTGAAAAGTACTGTTATTACACTTGCTATTTTAAAAATAAAATCAGGTTGTAGGAAATATAGCAAGCATTCAATGGCAAATAATCTTTTTTTTCTTAACAGCCCAGGGTGGCAGTGGCTATGGTTACGCAAGTGCTTTCAAGCCTCAAGAGAAGTGCTTTTGATTGTCAAAGTGATTCAGAAAAGCTCTGTTTTCAGGAAGCAGTTAGTCAGTAAAATATCCAGTTACATGATATCTGGAAAAATCTTTCAAAGACTATAAAAGCCACATCAGAAACTCAGAAGTACACTGGAGAGATGCGCATGCTCCCATTTGCCCAAAAAAGCATTTTCCTTATAATTCTCATAATAAAGGATGTAACAAAGAGGTTGAAATGAAGTTGTAAGACTCATAGCAGAGACTATAATGTAGATTTCGGCATGTAGAAACTTTAGCATTTCCATGGATGCAACCAAAGGCCTACATCTGGTATTGTTCTGGACCAGCTCTCTTCTCCCAACCCCTAATTAAGAGACGAGTCTGGAAAGCGTCCAAGGCTAAAAGGCTTCTGCCAAGGTTTAATGACGCAGATAACAAAACACAAGAGCTTGTCTTCTCAAACGAAAAAGTTGCTTTCAGCAACTAGCCCCTCCCCAAACACTTCTTTTATAGAGAGCTCAGGGCGTGGTCTCCCTGTGCCTCCTCCCGAGGAGTCCCATAGTCTTTCTTTGTTTGTCCCTGCTCGTCTGCCTCCTACGTCGGGCGTCCTTGAACAGGGCCAGCTGTGGGTCATCATCCTCCGCACTCTCGGGCTCACACAGCTGAGAAGAGGTCCCCGGCTGAGGACTCTGCAAAGCCTCCAAATCATCATCAGCCGGTTCGTTTCCCTCCTCCCCCACATCTGAGTCCTCCGATACATCGGACCCGGCTGTCGGACCCACCGGCTGGCCCTGAGTCACAACACTATCCCGCACCGCAGGGCCCTTCCCTCGGGTCTGCCGATCCGGATGCGGTCGGGATGGGAACTGTTCGTGAAAAGCAGTCACCAACGCAGGGGCATGAACGGCGGTCGCGTCTTCCCATGTGAAGTCCTCCGGCCCGTACCCTTTCCACTCGATCAGGTACTGGAAGCGACCTTTCAGCCAGCGGGAATCCCTGATGCTGGCGACCTCGTACTCGGGGGTGCTGCCTCCATCACGAGTTCCTGATGGTGGAGGTTCCGCCTGGCGAAGTGGACAGGCCGGTCGTTCGGGGACCAGCAAGGACCGATGGAAGACGGGGTGCATGCGCAGGGAACGTGGCAGAGTTAAACGATAGGCGACCGGGTTGATGACGGCCTCGACTGGGAACGGTCCAAGGTAACGGTGGTCCAGCTTCCTCGCCGGCCGAGTGGATGGTAGGTTCCTGGTGGACAGCCAGACCCGATCCCCCACCGATAGTGGAGGCGTATCCCTTCTCGACCGATCGGCGAACCTCTTGTAGTCGGCCTTGGCCTTCTCCAGCTGCCGTCGCACCAACCGATGGATCGCCTGTAACTCCGCCATGAATTCGTTCGCTGCCGGCTCCGGTGAGTCCACGGGAGAAAGAGGGAAGAACCTGGGGTGATAACCCACGTTGGCCAAGAACGGTGTCATCTGCGTGGAGGTGTGTTGCGAGTTATTAAAGGCAAACTCGGCTATGGCCAAATAGTCCACCCAGTTGTCCTGCTGCAGGTTAACATAGCAGCGCAGATACTGCTCTAAGATGCCGATGACCTTCTCGGTACCCCCGTCGGTCTGAGGATGATGCGCGGACGAGAGGCAAACCTTAATGTCCAACGCCCGCATCAACTCCTGCCAGAAGCGGGCTGTAAACTGGGCCCCCCTATCGGAGACGACCCTGTCGGGAAGGCCGTGCAGCCGGAACACCTGTTGGATGAACATGCGACTAGTGGCGCGAGCTGACGGTAAGCCGCGACAGGGGATGAAGTGCGCCATCTTGGTCAACATGTCCACCACCACAAACACTGTCGTGAAGCCGGAGGATGGGGGTAGATCCGTCAGAAAGTCCATGGACACAGCCCCCCAGGGTCTCTTGGGCGTTGGCAAAGGCTGCAGTAAACCAGGCGGGGCCCCTGTCGCTGACTTGGCCTGCCTGCATGGGACGCAGGAGGTGACATAAGACTGGACATCGTGTCGGACTCGGGGCCACCAGAAAGTACGGGAGACCAGGTTCAGAGTCTTGAACAGGCCAAAATGCCCCGCAGCCGGGTTATCATGACATTGGCTGAGGACGAGTCCCCTGAGTGGCCCTCCTGGAACATAGAGCCGGTCACGATAATACAGGAGTCCATCCGTGACCGACCAAGGCGAATCTGGCCCCACCTCTTCCTTCCGCTGAGCCACCCACGCCTCCTGCTGCTGCGCCTCCCGGATCCGAGCCCGTATATCCACCGGCTCCCGTACCGCAGCGAAAGACTCGACGGGGATCACTGTCCTGGGCGGAAGCTTGTCTTCCACTCGGGTGTACTCGGGCTTCCTGGACAGAGCATCCGCTCTCTGGTTGTGCCCGCTTGGTATATATCGCACCCGAAAGTCAAACCTCGCAAAGAAGAGGGACCACCGGATCTGGCGTTGGTTCAAATTCCGAACGGTCTGCAGACTTTCCAGATTCTTGTGGTCCGTCCGGACCTCGATTTGATGCCGCGCCCCCTCCAGATGATGCCTCCAAGCCTCGAACGCCGCCTTGATGGCCAGCAGCTCCTTCTCCCAGATGGTATAGTTGCGCTCCGAGGGATTCAATTTCCGAGAGTGATACGCGCAAGGGAAAAGGGTACCGTTGGGCGTCGCTGCCTGGAGTAACACGGCCCCAATGGCAATGTCGGAGGCGTCCGCCTCCACGACAAACGGCCGTTGCGGGTCAGGATGCTTCAAGATGGGCTCCTTCATGAAGGCGTCCTTCAAAGCTTGGAACGCCTGTTGTTCGGGGGCGTTCCACTGGAACCGAGTCTTCTTCTGCAGGAGCCGGGTGAGGGGGGCTGTCAAGGCAGCAAAGCCAGGGATGAATGTCCGATAGTAGTTGGCAAATCCAAGAAGTCGCTGAACATCCTTCACGCGACGCGGGGGTTGCCAACTCTGCAACGACTCAACTTTACTTGGATCCATGGCGATGCCCTCGGGAGAAATGCGGTGGCCCAAGAAATCAATGGTCACCTGGTAGAACTGGCACTTCTCCAACTTGGCAAACAGCCGATGTTTCCGGAGGCGCTGCAGGACCTGACGGAGATGCTGATGATGCGCTTCACGCGACGGGGAGTAAATCAGGATGTCGTCCAGGTAAATCACAACAAACTGGTCCAACAGATCCCGAAAGATGTCGTTCATAAAATGCTGAAACACAGCGGGGGCGTTGGTCAGGCCAAACGGCATCACCGTGTACTCGAAATGTCCATAGCGAGTACCAAACGCTGTCTTCCACTCATCACCCGGCCGAACCCTGACGAGGTTGTACGCTCCACGCAGGTCCAGTTTCGTGAAGATCTTAGCCTCCCGGAGTCGGTCCAAGAGCTCGGGGATGAGGGGCAGCGGGTAGCGGTTACGCACCGTGATAGCGTTGAGTTTCCGGTAGTCACAGCAAAGCCGTAACTCGCCCGACTTCTTTTTGACGAAGAGCACGGGCGCAGACACTGGCGAGGACGAGGGCCGGATGAATCCACGAGCCAAGTTCTTTGTCAGGAAGTCCCGCAATGCGGCCAACTCGGGCTCCGACATGGAGTACAAACGCCCCACTGGGAGAGGCGCATCAGGGACTAGGTCAATGGAGCAGTCGTAGGGCCTGTGCGGGGGTAATTGGTCCGCCTCTGACTCGCTGAACACGTCAGCAAAGTCGGACAGTACGGGAGGCAAGGAAACCCCTGAGGAACCCTCCACCTGGCCGGCACAGATATGGCGGGTGTGGTCCACGCACTGCAAACTTGGGAAGGTGACCAAGTTCTGAGACCAATAGATCTGTGGATCATGCGCCCGGAGCCACGCCAGTCCCAAGACCACGGGGAAGTGCAGATCCGAAGTGACGTAAAACTGAATGGCCTCCACATGGGTACTGATGGCCATACACACGGGTTGCGTGGCGGCCGTGATAGGCCCGGACAGGAGCACTCGACCATCGATGGTCTCCACAAGCATGGGCGGATCCACCGGACACTGGGGAACAGCCCATTTGGCCACAAAGGCCGAATCCATAAAGTTAGTGGTAGCCCCAGAGTCAATTAAGGCATGGACCGGAATCCCCTCTGGCTTGCCAGGAAGGATCAGTCGTGCCTCCAAAATCAAATGCCGTGGAGGTTCACAGGCACCGTCGGAACGGCGTCGCTCGGCGTGATCGTTGTGGGTCGCCCGATCTTTCACACCGTCTAGATCGGGCTCGGGCCGTTTCCCGATAGCAAAGCAGGGGACTTTCTCGGAGCAGGCTTGGTCACTGACGCCCGCTGACGCTTCTTTGGGCAAGAAGCAGCCAAATGTCCAGGGTCCCCACAGTAAAAACACAACCCCTCCGATCGTCGTCTGTCCATTTCCGTCACCGATAGACGGGACCTGGCGGCACCCAGCTCCATTGGCTCCTCCCTCTGGACTGGGGCCTCACGCACAACAGGGGCGGCAGGGGTCTGTGGGGTGGCACGGCGACTCTTACGCTGCTGCAGCCGGGCATCGATCCGCAGACAAAGATGGATCAGCCCATTCAGATCTGAGGGAATGTCCACGCGGGCCAGCTCATCCAACATCTCCTCTGACAAGCCATCCTGAAAGGCATCCACGAGCGCAGCCTCATTCCAGGCGGAATCCTGGCTAAGCAGCCGGAAATCGCTGATATAGGCCTGTAGGGGGCGCTGACCCTGCCTCAAAGCTTTCAGACGTCGGGTGGCGGTCTGCGCCTTAATCGGGTCCTCGTACATGAGGCGCATATGGTCACAAAACCCCCCAAAGTTATCCAACAAAGGGCTAGGCTGTGCCAACAGAGGCGTGCCCCAACGAGCTGCATCTCCCGACAGAAGGCTCAACACGAATCCCACCTTATCTCGGTCAGTGGGGAAATCAGCTGCTCTCACGCTGATATAAAGCTGGCATTGTCCCAGGAAGGCAGGAAACAGTTCTGGTTTACCAGCAAACTTATCCGGCATAGCTAACTGACATTTCCTCCTGGGTGGGGGGGCAGCATGTACCTGAGCCTGCAGTTGTGCCACCTGAGTGGCCAGCAAGGTGAGTTGCTGGTTGAGCTGGGCATTCTCGGCAAGAAGCTGCTCCATCGTAGTATTAAGGGGTGAGTGGCTGAAAGCAAACTGTTCTGGACCAGCTCTCTTCTCCCAACCCCTAATTAAGAGACGAGTCTGGAAAGCGTCCAAGGCTAAAAGGCTTCTGCCAAGGTTTAATGACGCAGATAACAAAACACAAGAGCTTGTCTTCTCAAACGAAAAAGTTGCTTTCAGCAACTAGCCCCTCCCCAAACACTTCTTTTATAGAGAGCTCAGGGCGTGGTCTCCCTGTGCCTCCTCCCGAGGAGTCCCATAGTCTTTCTTTGTTTGTCCCTGCTCGTCTGCCTCCTACGTCGGGCGTCCTTGAACAGGGCCAGCTGTGGGTCATCATCCTCCGCACTCTCGGGCTCACACAGCTGAGAAGAGGTCCCCGGCTGAGGACTCTGCAAAGCCTCCAAATCATCATCAGCCGGTTCGTTTCCCTCCTCCCCCACATCTGAGTCCTCCGATACATCGGACCCGGCTGTCGGACCCACCGGCTGGCCCTGAGTCACAACAGGTATGTACACAACATCTGTAGACAAAAATGGAATAACTGGAGAAGACACATGAAATAATCAACAATATATTCATAGGAATAAAATTCACAAGGGAAGAAAAAAATAACACACTATGCTCTTTCTAGTTATTGTCATGACCAGAGGAAAAGGCGGCAAATTAGAAACATCTATAGATAGATAGGGACGCGGTGGCTCAGTGGGTTAGGACGCTGAGCTTGTCGATCGGAAGGTCGGCAGTTTGGCGGGTCGAATCCCGAGTGCCGCGTAACAGAGTGAGCGCCTGTTACTCGTCCCAGCTTCTGCCAACCTAGCAGTTCGAAAGCACGTAAAAATGCAAGTAGAAAAATAGGGACCACTACGGTGGGAAGGTAACAGCGTTCCATGCGCCTTTGGCATCCAGTCATGCCGGCCACATGACCACGGAGACGTCCTCGGACAAGCGCTGGCTCTTCGGCTTTGAAACGGAGATGAGCACCGGCCCCTAGAGTCGGAAACGACTAGCATGCATGTGCGGGGGAAACTTTACCTTTACCTTTTTATAGATAAACCACTCATAATAACCAACTGCCCCACTATCAAACAACAACCCAACCTCCCACAAGAGAAGCTGTGTAAAAACATTATTCGGAGAAGCACAAATGCACTGCAGCAACCCAGAACACTAGAAAAAGAAAACAGACCATCTATACATCTTCCAGGAAAATGGACACCACACAACTTGATCAAAGAGTCTTGAGCATTCAACCCACTACGGTACAACAAACACAAGCTAAACAATTAGAAGGCACAATGAAACTCCTTAACGTATGGAAAGACTTAGCTTTCAACTGGGAAACTGTGAGCATCATAAACCAAGCTAAATCCAAAAATGATAAATCAGTCATCATTGGGTACATAAATAATATGTATACATCATTCAAAAATACAATATAAAAGCTGAAAGGGAAACAAAAAGACTAGAACACCAGCAAGCAACACTCAGATAAACTGGGATTAACACCAAGAGCAACACCAGACAAACTATCAAGCAGTAAACAATACCCTAATAAAAAAACTACCAACTCAGACCCAAAATCAAGCAACTTAATCAAGGAACTGCTAAGGTGAGAACCACACCCCCACCAACACTGGCAGGGCAAGCTACTGTACATAAATAGAGCAAACCCCACTCCCTGCCAAAACAGATATTGTTACCTAGTCTGGTAATGAAATGTCCAGAAGAAGACAGGCTCAGAGAACACTAAGGATGCCACAGTTCAACCTTAAACTACAAAGATTGATCCATTCATTATCCTATCAAAAGGTTTTAAATCAGTGAAGAGTAAGAAATGAAGAACTAAATTAAAATGAGAAGATTTGCAAGGATAGACAGATTTAGAGAGGTATAGGTAATGATACCAATGTAAACCAGATCTAACCAAAATTGGTTAGATTTCCATTTTTTGTTCTTGTACCTCCTATCTCTTGCCTTTAATTTATTTTTCTTCCTCCTTTTCTGTAATTTCTTAACATTGTTTACTGTGACTTTATCTACTGTAACAGGGAATAGTATAATTAATTTATATGCATTTGCAATATATAGTACACATATTATAGTAGAGTACATTACATCCAGAATCATTTGGGTGAGATGTGTAGAAATTTAATAAAAATATGTGCAATATTTTTTTAATCAAAATGACCAAAAACCAATGATTTGATCCAAATGATAGTTTGGCTAATTTTATTTCAACCAAGAGAACAGCTTTAAGTCTTATTGACTTCATTTGGAAGGTAAAAGGGTAAAACTATTACAGTTTGCCAAAGTATTTTCAAACTGTATCTAACATTTTACTTTCTTATTCCTACAACAATAGATTTGATAAAGTAATCTAAATTGCAGTTTTGAAATCCCGGGTCAATATCTAAAATAACTTGGCTGATACCATAATTGCATTCTCAGGGGTGGCTGCATGTGAGACCACAGGAGCTGAATGCGATTTAGGTAGCTCTCAAAATTGTTCTTTATTGAAATCTAAGACTTTATTGTATTTGAGTCAGAACTTTAAAGCTTTAACTTTAAAACCCTCATTTGCACAGATTTTCTTTTTTGGGGAAAAAAATCAAGTATATAGAAACCCACAGTACATGTCAAAAACAAATATAGCATCTGCTGTAAAATTTACTGCTAACCTAAGATTGAATTAAATATCTCTTCTAAAGCTCCAAGTCATCAAGTTCTTTGGCATTTGCTATAAGTCATGATGAGGTCCCACACATTTGCATCATAGTGCAAATTACATACTTCACAACATTTGCATGATGATATTACTTTCTTCCTTCCAATAAATTCAAGCCCTGATGTAATGGAATATTGGACAGTTTCATTTAGACTACATTGCTTCTGACTCTTTGTGAGAAACTGGGCATGTCTAGTATAATGAAGAGGAGAAGTAGAGGAGACACGATAGTCTTGTCAAGTGCAAGAAACCAGGAACCAAGGTTGTTCAAATAAATACAAATTTATTCCATGCTAGTGCTCTACAAGAATCTGAACTATTAACACTCAAGATAAGTTGGCAATAGATAAGGGTCAATGGAATCCAAGGAGAGCCGGACTCAGATCTCATGTAGGTGTGAAGAACTTCCAAACTGATGATGCGGTTGACCCACTGGGGTGATTCAGCTGGTTCACACCAGTTCTGCTGAACCGGTAGCTATTTTTTTATTGCCCAGGCCCAGAGCGGACTTCTGGAAGTGGCATCCACACAGAGAACCAGTTGTTCACATATCTGAATCCCACCACTGGGTTGACCCCATTCTCGTGCTCAGCCTGGTCATTTCCTACAAGTCTTCCAATATTTGACGGGTTGTCACATAGAAGAGTGCCTACTGTCCAAGGCTCCTGAGGGCAGGACAAGAAATAACAGATGGAAAATATCAAGGAGAAATCCAACCTAGAACTATGGAGAAATTTCCTGACAGTAAGAATAATTCATCTCCAGAAATTGTGGGTGATCCAATAATGGAGGTTTTTAAGAAGAAATTGGACAGCCACTTGTACAGAATGGTATGGGGTCTCCTGCTTGAGCATGGGGTTAAATAGAAGACCTCTGATGTCTCTTCCAATTCTGTTATTCTGTTAAGTCCATCCAAAGAAGATTCTAGTAATGCTTTAAGGAGAGAGGCAAACATTACAAAATGGGAACTAACCGAGAAAATAGATTGTCTCAGTTCTTCTCAGTCTAAATTCATATCCAAAATTGGCACAGATTTGGCTTTGGTTGCCCTGGTGGATAATCTGCACTGGGTACCTTGGAAAGAGAAAGGAACTCCAGATAATATCCTGTGTTGCTCAGAACCTTTGATACCATTGACCAGATTGCCCTTTTGGAGCATTTGAGAAGCCAAGGGTGGGATTAGGGGAACAACAGCTGCCGTACTTCCATTCTGTGAAGAAGAAACACCTTCTGCACAGTGAAAATACCCATGCATGAAATCATAGACAATGTCCAAACAAAAAGTATTTACCAGCTAGCTAAAATACAGAAAGAGCTTCTGGGAGAAAAATGACAGCTAATCTGATAGAGAACATAGTACTTCTGTTGGCTGGTTTCTATCAGGTGATAAAAGTGGAAATTGAAGCTTGTAGGGATCATAAAATGGAGGGTGTTAAAGTCATAAATCCACTGTGTATTTCTTAAATGGCAAGCCTCCAGAAAAGTGAGATAAAGTTGTAGAGAAGATGTCTACTATAGAGAGATTTCAGGTTTGGGGGGTAATGGCCTTAACTGCTTCAGGAATATTTAAAGCTGCCTGTCACAAGAATATTTTATGATGTGGGAGAAAAGGTGATGTTATCACAGGTTGTCTGCTTATAATTGTCAAACATGAACATGAATAATTAGGTAAATGAATAGACAAGAGAAAGCATAAAAACAACTGAGAATCTATTTCAGTTATTCAATGGTGGGCCAGTACATACCACTCAATTGTACAAACACACACAGGAAGTAGTTAAGCCTTGATTAAGTCTCTCTCCTAGGTCATCAGATATATTTGGTTTCCCTGCCCCTTTGTATTTCTGTGGGATGGCTTTTAGTCCCTCCTCTAGTGACTGAGTTCTAATCCAACCATATGGTCATTAAGCAAAATGGTCGCTAAATGAACGAGATATTGAAAAGGTCACCAATTGCTGCCATCTCAGTCCGATAAAGTTCTGTCATACAGCTATGCCAACATTACCCCCACTCCAGCATGCATCATTGTCAGGAATATGAAATTTGGTCATAAACGCACACATTGGTTGGAAAATGAAACTTTTATTACCATTTGTTACTGTTCCATTGTGAATAGTTGCTAACTGTTGCTAAATAAGAAGTGTTTGCACTGCAACTGGCCCAAAATAAAAGAGTCCAGGTAGGCTTGGAAACGGCTGCACTGCTTGGCAGTTGCTTCCCAAAACCCAATTAATGTTCTTACTCTTACATACAGAAGTTTATATGGCTTAGGCCCAAATTAGCTGGAACACCTTCTGCTTCAATTCAGTAACAATCCAAAGGTATAATTTACTTCCATTATTTTTCTTATGAAAACAATTGTGATTTGTTGGTTCCATAGTACCTTAGATTCTTAGTGGATCAAAGGATTTTTCTTGAAAAGATGATAAAGTTGCCATTTTAAGAAAGCAAGTAATAGCACGTCTACCACCCAGCTAGAGATAAGTGTCTATTTGCTCTTGCTGCAAGGAAATTGCCATGAGATGCCAAGCCTGATGATCTACAGATAAGCAAGTCAGAAAGGACGCCACCAGCACCAGAAGGGGAGGACAGTAAGATATAAATCAGGAATGCTTCAAGTTGGCTTGAAGCATTCCTGATTTATATTAAAGCCCACATCTTTAATTCAATCAACAGCATGCAAGACTCTGATGGAACTCCACAGGAAGTTGCAACGAGGAAGTATTATTTAGCAAAACTTAATAAGGGTTGATTTTGTCTCTTTTAAATTTGGAATTGAGAACGAGGAAGTATTATTTAGCAAAACTTAATAAGGGTTGATTTTGTCTCTTTTAAATTTGGAATTGAGGAGGGGGGAAGGAGAAATCCTCTCAGAAATACTTGCAGTACTGGATATAACTGCAACACATCATTTGAGACATGGATACATAAGATCAAGAATTTGATTTCCTACCTTTCGTCTCCTTAGCGGATGCATAATGACTTCTCTATTGGGAAGCAAAAGTAGTTCCAAGTTTCATGCAAGATTTGGACAGCAAGTCCCATCACAGTTATTACAGGAAGCCCTGTGCGTGTGTGTGCGTGTGTGTGCGTGTGTGTGTGTGTTGTTTTTTTATCTGAGACTAGAAAGCTCTTCTTTTTGTTTTTTTGCTCAAAAATCTCATTATCCTATAATTAAATACCCATTTTTAACCCTGTATAACACAGAACAGTTCAGTTACTTGAGTAATGAATACTGTGCCATTGCTAAGCCACATTTTCACCGCTCTTTGGTTAATTTAATGTACAAGAAAAGATTTCCGGCTCCTAGCCTGACTAGATGAAATTCCCAGAGCGAGTGGGCCTCTGCTGACAGCTGGCAGGATCTGCAGCAACAGCATTTCTTTCATAGCTGGCGTGTTTCCCAGAATGAAGTTCAGCTGGGCACCTGAATAGCAATATTAATATGGAAATGAAGGAGTCATGCATAGTACTAATTATTTTTTAAAATACTTATTTGAAAACTATTTTAACAAAGTAGCAGTGGGAAACGGGAAGAGTTTTACAAATAGAAAGATGGGCAGCAAATCTTTCCTAATACTATTTGGTTTCCCTTGCTTTGCTCTCCTTTTGCTTTGCAGTAACTCCTTGCAGAACAGCCAATAAATCTAACTTTATATGAAAAGGGGCAGGTCTAGTCCACAAATAATCTTAAACATCTGAATTTTAAAGTCTGCACATCACATCAGCACTGATGTTTATCTTGGAATTTCTGTGAGAAAACACTGTTATATTTATGCCCTTAAGTTGTACTTTGGAGTCTATATCTGTCCTCATAAAAAGTTATTTGTGTTAGGAGGTAAAGTATATGACAGTACATGGAAAAAAATCTCTCTGTGTGTATGCTATAAACACTGGATGCAGTGCATGTAAAGGGCATTTGTGTGAATATTATACGTTATTATGTGAAATGTACTTCACAATTTTTCCTTTCTTCCCTTTCACCCATGTATTATTGGAGCTATATTAAAATTCTCTTTGCATGTCCACACTAGGAAGTGTGGATGAATGAATCTTCAAGCAATATATTCCATGTACTATGGCTAAGCCATTTTCATGTATCAAAGGGCAGGAGAAACAGAGAGCCACACCAGATAAATAAATCTCTGCAGGAGCCTCTATGCAGAATGGATTAACATTCTTACTGTGTGTGTGGTTCTGATATCCAGCCAGCAGCACTCCTTCCAGCAATAGCTCCCCTGCTCCAAAATACATATGTGTACAGTGCACACGCACACGCACAAAACCTTCACTCCTTAGCAATTCCACTGAGCTCACCTCAGTCTAGTGTTCCTGAAGGAAGAGACATAAGTCAGTGCCAACCTTGCTAGAAAAACACTTCCAAATGCAATCCTGACATTTACAGCTATGCCTTGAGGAATCCTGCCTAAAATCCAATGCAGTAATTCCCAATCAGTGTGGGCTAAATGAATCCATATTCTGATACTGCAGAAGGCAGCTTCCTATATTTCCATATTTTCATCAAAAGACCCTTCAAACTTATTTAAAATCTTCTTTCCAGCTTAATTTTAAATCATCAGGATAAGCATATATTCTACAATTGTCAAATGACAACCAGGGTCTATTCCAATAATTCTGCAGTCAGCATCACCCTATTCCTTTACCACTGTTGCATTCTACTTATGGACAACCATAATTAAGACAGTGAATCTAATTGGTTTTTCTTTCCACTTTAATATTTTTTTCCTGTGAATTAATTTCATAAATGAGCAGGAAGACCTATTTTGAATTCACATATATGAGCATTATTGTCATGAATCACTCAATAGAGATTTATTATCTAAGGAAAAAAGTCTTCCATGCTTTTACACGCACACACACACACCCCATTAAGGACAATTACAGAAGAAAAAATAAATCTTGAAAGCTGCTTATTCTCAACAAGCAACTTCCTTCAGGCTGATTAGAAAGTGGCTTGGTTTCTCTCACTTACAATGCTGATGAATGAGTAATTTCAGCTATTCATATAATACACCAGTAGATGGAACTGGGAATTACAAGGATCATTTATAATATCTCAAGGAATATTAATGCATTTTAAATTAAGATCAAATATTCCAGTTTTAAAATACTTTTTTTTAAAAAAAAGTCAAAACAATTAATCAGCATACAGGTTTAATTTTTTTTTTGCCAGCCATAAGTTTTGGGGGGAAACGGGAGGGGGTCAGGTAGCCTATAAATCACAGTAAATTACTAAATTTCACCAACTAAGCTTAACACTTACCCGGTAATAATTTTTCTGCAGCTGATTTATTATGAAAGTTATTTGCTCTAACTGCTCAGGCAATGCCAAATAACATGCTATCTACCATCATTCACTTACAGTTCTGTGCAATGATGCTGGTTGTGGAAAAACTAACTCTTCCCTGTCCCCCAATCTTCAAAGCAAGATTGCTATTAGGGGAGGAGAGGGAGCATAGGGCAAGGGATAGTACCTTCCTGTATAGCCTACCCCAAAGAGGGTGTGGAATCTTCTTCTCTGACCTGCCATATAGTGATAGGTCAGAACACCTGAAGTTAAATGGCTTCAACTCCGCTCTGATTACAGTGGACTTTTTGTCCCATATGAGATTTCACTAGAGTAGAAGTTTTGGTCAATCGTTAACTACCCGCTTCTTACAACCTTATTCTCACTTCAGACATACCTTCTGGAGAAGAAGCCCCAGATAATGCAACAAACACTTGATTTCTTGTGATACAAATTACCATTATTCAAAATACATATAGTATCTCTTTCTGTACCTTCTGGTTTTCTATAGCAAATTAAGAAAGCTAAAGAAGACTATGCAGGAGAACCTACGTGGTATGACTCTTTTCCTTAATTTTTTTAATATTCCAGCCATTCTCCCTCAGATTTCCCCTCACTTCAGAGTTTTTAATGTGTTTATTGCACATTTTAAGAATGTCATTCACTCCAAATCATCCCTTATTTTTCCTTTAAATTACAGACCTCTTTTCTATTAGCTCAGGGATCTTCAAACTTGGCCCTTTTATGACGTGTGGACTTCAACTCCCAGAATTCCTCAGCCAGCGTGCCTGGGAGTTGAAGTTCACAAGTCATAAAAGGGCCAAGTTTGAAGACCCCTGTATTAGCTGAATCACCAATTGATTCCCCTGCTGAAACCCACATCTGCAGAAACCCCAGGTATGGTGTGCCCCTAAATCATCCAGAAATTAACAAATTGTCATTTTTCATCTGACAGTAGGAGATATAACTGAATATGTGAGTGGAGTCTAAGGAATCATGTATGAAATATAGTTTTATTGAATTTAGTGGGGGGTTTTCTGATTTACATATTGCCCGTGACATATCTTTCAAAGGTCAACTGCAGTCCTTAAGATGGAAAAAAGTTGCATATTTTCTGATACATTGTTGTTGTTAGTTGCGAAGTCGTGTCCGACCCATCGCGACCCTATGGACAATGTTCCTCCAGGCTTTCCTGTCCTCTACCATCTTCTGGAGTCCATTTAGGCTCACGCCTACTGCTTCAGTGACTCCATCCAGCCACCTCATTCTCTGTCGTCCCCTTCTTCTATTGCCCTCAATCTTTCCCAGCATTAGGCTCTTCTCCAGCGAGTCCTTCCTCCTCATTAGGTGGCCAAAGTATTTGAGTTTTAGCTTCAGGATCTGGCCTTCTAAAGAGCAGTCAGGGTTGATCTCTTCTAGGACTGACCGGTTTGATCGCCTTGCAGTCCAAGGGACTCGCAGGAGTCTTCTCCAGCACCAGAGTTCAAAGGCCTCAATTCTTTTGCGCTCAGCCTTTCTTATGGTCCAACTTTCACTGCCATACATTGCAACTGGGAAGACCATAGCCTTGACTATACGCACTTTTGTTGACAGGGTGATGTCTCTGCTTTTTAATGTGCTGTCTAGATTTGCCATTGCTTTCCTCCCGAGGAGCAAGCGTCTTTTAATTTCTTGACTACAGTC
The DNA here is from genome assembly GCF_964194415.1 of Vipera berus. NCBI lineage: Eukaryota > Metazoa > Chordata > Lepidosauria > Squamata > Viperidae > Vipera > Vipera berus. The sequence continues at coordinate 218,541,565 of NC_138203.1, forward strand.
CCCATCTGCAGTGATCTTGGAGCCCAGGAAAATAAAATCTGTCACTACCTCCATTTCTTCCCCATCTATTTGCCAGGAATTGAGAGGGCCGGATGCCATGATCTTGGTTTTCTTAATGTTTAGTTTCAACCCAACTTTTGCACTCTCCTTCTTCACTCGCAACAAGAGACTCTTCAGTTCCTCTTCACTTTCTGCCATTAGAGTGGTATCATCTGCATATCTGTTAAGGAATTTATTGTGCAGAGGTCTCCTTGTGCTACCAAAGAGTTGCACAGACAAGGAAGGGCACTGAGAGCAGTAAAAATCACACACAGAAATACACTGAGTTCTAAAAGCAAAAAGTATTTTACTTTGAGGTGGTGTAAAAACAAAAATGCACAGTCAAAAATAAACAGTCCAAGTCATACACAATAGCAACAGTCCAAGGAGTAATCCAAACTACAAAGTCTTCTTACCGGTCCAGAGGTCAATACACAGTTCAGGTTTACAACAGTAGTAAACCAACAGCAGAGCAAAAACAGTAATAGTAGAGATCAGTGAATTCAGAGAGAAAAAGAAGCTACGTTCCTAGCTTCCTCTTATGGCCATGAGAACACTTACACACCCATTGGCCAATTAACTTCTTAAAGACATAGCATTATGGTTAATATATTTTCAACCCAACATTGTAGGTTAACACCATATGCCTAACATTCTCCCCTTTGGGTAGAATAATATATAACTCTTACAATCTTATGCACATTCTTTCACAATTAGCATTGTGTTTCACAGCACTTTGTACCTTCGTAAAATGGTCTGCAATATTTACATCAGATGGACAATACTCTAACTGTATTAATTTATCTTTGACACATTGTCTGACATTTAAATAACGAAGATCAGTATGTTTAGATCTTGTTCTTACTGCAGCATTATTAGCCATCTTTATTGCAGCTTGATTGTCCTCATACACAATGAATGGATCATTTACATTTAAACCCATATCTAACAATAATTGTTTGTACACTAGCAGTTCTGTACATAACACTGATAAACATGAAAATTCAGCCTCCATTGTAGATAAGCTTATGTGTTTTTGTCTAATAGACTTCCATCCAATCAAAGAATCACCCAACATTACAGCCAACCCTGAGGTAGATTTACGACTGTTTGAATCAGAGGCAAAACTCGCATCTGCATATGCAGTAAGGATTAACTCACGATTTGGCTCTAAATATAACGAGTAGTGAATAGTTTGCTTCAAATACCTTAATACCCGTTTAGCTGATTGCCAGTGTCTAACAGTTGGTTCATTGTTGTACCTAGCCAATTGGTTTACACAGTAAGAAATATCAGGTCTAGTCCAATTACTCAGATACATAAGACTTCCTATCAAAGATTGGTACATAGTCTTATCAAATACAGGACTCTCAACATTAGTGTCCTTAAAATCCATAGCCATCGGAGTTTTTGCTGGTTTACACATTTCCATATTGTATCTCTTTAATAACTGAGATATTTTACTGGCTTGCGACACCTTAAAACCCCTATTTGTTTTCACAATATCTAACCCCAAATAGTGGCTTATTTTCCCAAGATTTCTAATTGTGAATTTATTTTGCAATCTTGAAATGATAGTTTGTGCTTCTAACTCAGTTTTTGTTATTATTGCAATATCATCTGTGAACAATAAAAGAAAAGATAATGCTCCGTTGTGTTCTCTTCTAAACAAACAAGGATCAGCATTACTGGCTACAAAACCTATTGCACTTAACTCATTAACTATACATTTGTTCCACTCATAGCCTGATTGTTTCAATCCATAGAGGCTTTTCTTTAATTCCCAACAATCATGGTTTCTATCATTGGTCAATCCTGGTGGTATTCTTAAATAAATAGTATGTTGCAATGGAGCATGTAGATATGCAGTTTCAACATCTACATGGTTAACCATATATTGGTTTTTAGCCGCCCATACTAAAGCTGCTCTTAAAGTAGTCGCCCTTAGACTGGGTGCAAACACTTCGTCATAATCCTCAGTAGTTTGGGCAAAACCTTGTGCAACCAAACGTGCCTTATGGGTTATAGTTCCATCTACTCCCTTCTTTATTTTATATATCCATTTACAACCTATAGCTTGCTCACCAGGTGGCAGTTTTGCTTTCTGATAAACCTTAAGATCCTGCAAAGACTTCAACTCCCTGTTCATTGCAGCTTTCCATGATGCCTGTTCCTTTTCAGGATACATCCTGATCTCATCATAGTTAGATGGCTCTACACTAACTTGACATACTATACTAGCTTCATAGCGATCAGGTGGATGTCTGATACGCATTGAACGCCAAGGAATTACAGGGCTTTGAATTTCTGTCTCCTTTCCTTCCTCTGATTCATCTATTATCTCCCCTATCTCCTCTTCATCTTTTATATTTACAGGAGATGTATTATCATTACTAGTTACGTTATCAGAGGAGTCCTCAAACACTAGAGGATCAGTATTAACAGTTTCTTGCTCTAACCTATCCCAACCAACGTGCTCAAGGAATCTTGCACTCGCACTGTTATATACATTAGTTGTGCCTCGTTCCCAGAAACGATAGGATCTGTGGTCTGTGGTTAGCTTCGTAACCTACGAAGTATAATTGCCTAGCCCTATGTTGGCCTTTACTCCTGAGTTGTGCAGGAATGTGGACCCAAGCTGGGGTGCCAAACGTGTGCAGGTAATCAAGGTTTGGTCTTCTACCATGCCATATTGTATATGGTATTTTACCAGTAGAAGTATTAACAACTAAATTCAGAACATGGTTTGCACATTTTGCTGCCTCCCCCCACAGTCTATCTGTTAAGCCAGAATCTCTTAACATCGTTCTCATCATGGCTTGTAACGTTTGCCCACGTCTCTCAACAAATGCATTATGTTGAGGCCTATAAGGGGCTGAATGTTTATGCTCAATGCCAGCTGATTGTAGCATATCAACAAAACACTTATTTGTAAATTCAGTACCATTATCAGTAATTATGCACTGAACCTTTCTCTTTGTTTTTCTCTCCACGAACTTCAGCCAGTTTGCAAATTGTTGGAAAGTATCTGCCTTTGACTTAAGCAGATAACAAAAACCATATCTAGAGTAGTGGTCCAATATACTTAACATATAGCATGACCCTCCTAAACTTGGTTTCATGGGTCCAATTAAATCAGCAAACACAACTTCCAAAGGTACAGTTGTTTTGAAGCTGTTTATCCTGTTTGCAGGAGTTGCCTTACTCTTTTCCTGATTACAGGCATTGCAATTCAAATACTTACTACATGGCTTCAGTTTAATTCCCTCTACTAACTCAACTGTTTTACGTAGTGAGTTAAAGTTTACATGCCCTAACCGCCTATGCAATAAATGTATACATTCATCATGTGGCTTCTTGTTCTCACATATTGAGTTAGCTTTAACTGTACTAACCTGGTTACTTGTGAGAACGAATAAACCATTTTTCAAATTTGCAGTTACACAGGTTCCATTCCTCTCAATAGTGCATTGCTCCCCTCTGAATGTTACCACAAACCCAACTTTAACCAATTCCCTTACAGATAACAGGTTGAATCTTAGCTTAGGTATATATAACATAGGTAACTGTTCATCAATGCATGGACAATAGGAATTACCTTCACCAGAGGCCTTCATCTTCCAACCGTTTGCCAGTGAAACATGTTGGTTGCTGTTTTTCATATTAACAAACCTCTCTTTCACTTTAGTAATGCATTGTGAAGCCCCACTATCAACAACCCACAATTCATTATTTCTGGATGTTGGTTCACCAGAAATAGCCAAACCAATGCTCTTCTTAGCCTTCCCACTGCTATTTACATTCTGTTTTCTTCCCTTTCTACAGAATTTGGCTATATGCCCTCTAGCCCCACAAGAAAAACATTTCTTGACGTTGTAAGCAGTGGTAAATTGCTGCTCCTCTCGTGGCTGTGTCTCTCTCAGCTGGTCTCTGTCACTCCTCCTTCTGGACTCTTCCAGCAGTCTCCCAGTAATGTTAGTCAATGTCAGTTCCTCTCTGGTCAGGACTTCCAAAGAAGAAACATACTCATCATAACTCTCATCCAAAGATGACAGAATAATGTAGACCTGATGCAACTCTGAAAAAATCAGCTCCTTTTCATGAAGCTCTTGAAAAGTTGCCTTCATGTAATTTAAATGGGTCAGCATATCTCCATTCTTCTGCAGACGAGCCCTAAACAGCTTACGTGTAAGGTGTATATGTGCACCCACACTGTCACGAACATAAAGCCTTCGCAAAACATCCCAACACCTAGCAGCAGACTCCTCACCACGAATATGGACAAGCTGCTGGTCATTCAGTGTTAGTCCAATAATGCAAAGAGCTTTCTCATTGTTTTGTTTAAAGTTGTCTAACTTCTTTGCATCCTCTTCGTCATCTGGATCCCAAGCAGTAGTATCTGGTGGGTTATTTACTAAAGTCCATAGTCCTTCCTTGCGCAAAAGCAAGCAGCATTTTGTGGACCAGGAAACATAGTTTGTCCCATCCAACCGGGTTATCCAGGAGATGCCTGACAACAGTTCCTGTGCCATTTTACACCAAAAAGCTAACACAAACTCAGCTAGGAATACTGTGTGTACTTACTCTCAGTACAGGCCTGGGCCCATAACCAGTGTTAAGGAATTTATTGTGCAGAGGTCTCCTTGTGCTACCAAAGAGTTGCACAGACAAGGAAGGGCACTGAGAGCAGTAAAAATCACACACAGAAATACACTGAGTTCTAAAAGCAAAAAGTATTTTACTTTGAGGTGGTGTAAAAACAAAAATGCACAGTCAAAAATAAACAGTCCAAGTCATACACAATAGCAACAGTCCAAGGAGTAATCCAAACTACAAAGTCTTCTTACCGGTCCAGAGGTCAATACACAGTTCAGGTTTACAACAGTAGTAAACCAACAGCAGAGCAAAAACAGTAATAGTAGAGATCAGTGAATTCAGAGAGAGAAAGAAGCTACGTTCCTAGCTTCCTCTTATGGCCATGAGAACACTTACACACCCATTGGCCAATTAACTTCTTAAAGACATAGCATTATGGTTAATATATTTTCAACCCAACATTGTAGGTTAACACCATATGCCTAACAATATCTTAGGTTGTTGATATTTCTTCCAGCAATCTTAATTCCAACTTTTGACTCCTCTAGCCCTGCCTTTCTCATGATGTGCTCTGCATATAAGTTAAATAGGCAAGGCGACAGTATACAGCCTTGCCGGACACCTTTCCCAATTTGGAACCAATCAGTGGTTCCGTGTCCAGTTCTCACTGTTGCTTCTTGGCCTGCATATAGGTTTCTCAAGAGACAAATAAGATGGTCTGGTACTCCCATCTCTTTAAGGACTTGCCACAGTTTGTTATGATCCACACAATCAAAGGCTTTAGCATAGTCAACGAAGCAGAAGTAGATGTTTTTCTGGAACTCTCTAGCTTTCTCCATGATCCAGCGTATGTTAGCAATTTGATCTCTAGTTTCTCTGCCTCTTCGAAATCCTGCCTGTACTTCTGGTAGTTCTCGATCCACATACTGCTGAAGTCTAGCTTGTAGGATTTTAAGCATAACTTTACTTTGGCCCAGTCGCTTCATTCTTTCTGGCGCTACTAGTACTAGCCCTCTGCTCTTCCCCAGTAGCATATTGGACGCCTTCCGACCTGAGGGGCTCATCTTCCAGCGTCATATCGTTTTGCCTTTTGGTACTGTCCATAGGGTTTTCATGGCAAAGATACTGGAGTGGGTTGCCATTTCCTTCTCCAGTGGATCACGTTTTGTCAGAACTCTCTGCTATGACCTGTCCGTCTTGGGTGGCCCTGCACGGCATAGCTCATAGCTTCATTGAATTACGCAAGCCCCTTCGCCACGACAAGGCAGTAACCCATGAAGGGGTCTGATACATATAAATGGGAATTAAAAACAAGATTTTTTTTCTTTGATGGAGATCTGGTAAATATTTTTCAGTTAAATTGTGAGAAAATACATTTGTTATAAAGAAGTTAACTTGTCCTCTTTTCTAAGAAACCCACAAGGCAAAAAAAGAAAATAATCACCAGGATAGTCTTCCTATGTAACTATATAACATTTTCATTCTAATTTGGAAGGGAACATAGTTGGAATGTGCAGGAGTATAAATGAAGCGACTCATTAAAACAGCCACGTTTGCCAGGTTTGTTCACAGAATTCCACTGCGGCCTCACAGTCCTGGAAACAAATACAGCTGCTTTAAGTCACAGAAAGTGTGATTAAGATGCTTTCTAAAGCAGACATGTCAAACCCACGACGTCATATAACGTATCGGATTTCTAAACTGCAGCAATAGTTACCATCTAGTTACTCTCAAAGCACCTTTATAGAATATTATTTACCTGTGGCCTTCCCACTTCCTCTGCAGAATATTTAGAAACGCCAAATATTATCCTTGTTCAGAAAAGCAGATACAGAATCACTTGGATTGGGAGAAGTTCAGGATACACTGAGAAAAGTGAAGCCACAAATGACACAATTATTTTTGTTTCTTTTTTATCTTGACTCTCTTCTTCTCATGTTTCTTATCACGGCCATATAGATAGGTTGGTCTGAAAATGGTAACTGCCTCAAAGTTATCTAGAGCACAGGTGTCAAACTGCCGGCCCATGGGCCAGATACTTCATGCAGAAGCCACACACCCCAGCTCCGGCAAGGGGGAAAAAGTCATGATACATTGTGACATGTCACATGACATGGTGAGTTTCACACCCCTGATCTAGAACTTCCATGGCTGAAGGTGAATATGGACCCGGATCTTCCGGGAGATTCTAATTCAACTTATTTTTTAATTTAAAACATTTATATAGCTATTCATCTTATAACCAGCCCTGGGTAGCTCTCAATCATAAGTTAAAATAACATACAAAACCATATTAAAGTTATAAAATTAAACTCATTAAAACCTTAAAAAAACAACAAACACCTGATGACAAGTCAATCTTCTAATATGCAATCATCTAATCTTATCCCAACACTTGTATCAGCTACTCCAGAGGCTGTCCTGGCTATGTCTCTCTCTCTCTTTCCTCCCCCTCCCCTCCACCTCCAATGAGATGTGGAAACACAGTTTGTTGCTATGTATAGCAAGGCAGTAATCCCCAATTGCCTGCTGCTTAAATTCTTATTAATCCAAGCATCCAGGACCTTTGGTGATTGTACTGTTTATTGTAAAAGAACATTTGTTATTTCTAGTGGAACATTCCTTCCCCCTCCTCACATTTATTGAATAGAATCCAGTTCCCCAATTAATCTGAACATTAATTGGTTGTGGCTTTCATTCTATTTCCCTTTGCTCTGTTCTTCTCATGAGATACAAGCTGATGCCAGTAGTTGCTTATGAATTAGTTACCCGACTGTTGCATAATACTGTTTATACAATAGTGTAAATTTGACTATATGATCCTCATTAGTGTAAACCATAAATGCATTCTGCAACAGTTTTACTGAAATCCAAGAGAGTTGTTACAGGCCTGAAGGACAAGGCATTTCAATCTCAATCAGCAGCCAGATAATTAAGGATCACCAACGCTCTTCAAGAAACAGCCTCAAAGTGTTAAGGTCAACTGAGAAGAAATTAGATATAAATGCTAACTTATAATTGTCTATATCTTTCATCTTTCTTCCCTTAACTTATTTTTCTTTCTGTACCTTGACTTTTAGATTCAATATTTACACAATATAGTAAACCATGATTCTTAATTTCTCTTTATTTTGCTACACTACTGTCACACATAAATCAATCAACCTCATTTTAGCCTCCTGAATTGACAAAACCTTGACCAGTTGGTTAGTTTATGGCTGTTTTCAAAGTCAAGAAATTTGGTTAATTCAGTGAATTAAAAATCATTGATAAATGTATTGTGTGGACACAACTATTGCCTTTTTAAAAATAATGTGGACACTTAGGACCTATGCTTTTTAAATCAATTTTGTTGGAAAAGTTGCTATTAGATTCTTTCAGATTTCTTGCTACTGAACACTAAATGTCTCTCCTGTAGGAGGGAGAGAGAGAGAAAACACAAAACACATTCCCTCAAACCATTTGAAGCAAAAGGGAAACTGCAAAAACAACAACAAAGAAATTTCTGGCATCTTAAAGACTAATCAATTTAATGTGGCAGAAGCTTTTGTGCCATGGAGACCCATGAAATCATATGTCATAATAAATCCATTAGCCTTTAAAATGCCTTCTGTTAAAACAGCTCTTCTGTTTTGTTGCAATAGATTAACCCTGCTAGCATTCCAGAAAATGTGAAAATAAGAGGCCAAACTAGCATGTCCCTCTCCATCACACATGGAATGGACACTATTTAATGGAGACAAAGAAAAAGACACATAGATTGATCTAGAACAGATTCATTGACATTTGGGGGAAAAAATGTCTGTTACACCACAGAAAATAAGACATTCATTCATTGATATGGCCAACTGTCAGCAGCCAAAACAACTTTGTTGTATTAACAATGTACGGTAGTCTCCTGACTAATGTAACATCACCATATGCTAAATAATAATTACTATGGTCCAACCTCCAGTTGTCTAAACTTGGCTTTAAACCAAAGATGTGAAATTAGAAAAGGAAGTTAGAACAATTAACCAGTGGAACAACCTGCCTCCAGAAGTTGTGAATGCTTCAACACTGGAAGTTTTTAAGAAGAGACTGGACAGCCATTTGTCTGAAATGGCATAGGGTTTCCTGCCTTAGCAGGGGGTTGGACTAGATGACCTCCAAGGTCCCTTCCAACTTATTATTATTATTAGTTCAAATTCATTTTTGTCCTGGACCATTGCTTTTGGAGCAAAACTTCAGACTTTCCTCTTTAAGGTCACCTCACTAGTGTAGATGGCCAGGGCCATTTAAACTCTTTGTGCATCTTGCATTTTTTCCTTGCAGATTGGGATTTTGGGGTGGGTGGGTGGGTGTACATGTGGCATTTAGGAAAACTGCTACAAAGCTGTACTTTATTCACCAACAGTGCATCAAACACTTCGACATTCTAGAATCCTCCCCAACTCACACTTATACTTAAAAGGTAAAGGTAAAGGTTCCCCCGCACATGTGTGCTAGTCGTTTCCGACTCTAGGGGCCGGTGCTCATCTCCGTTTCATAGCCGAAGAGCCAGCGCTTGTCCGAGGACATCTCCGTGGTCATGTGGCCGGCATGACTAGACGCCAAAGGCGCACGGAACGCTGTTACCTTCCCACCGTAGTGGTCCCTATTTTTCTACTTGCATTTTTACATGCTTTCGAACTGCTAGGTGGGCAGAAGCTGGGACGAGTAACAGGCGCTCACTCTGCTACGCGGCACTCGGGATTCGACCCGCCAAACTGCCGACCTTCCGATCGACAAGCTCAGCGTCCTAACCCACTGAGCCACCGCGTCCCTGACTTATACTTAGTATTTACTAAAAAAAAATCTGACAAATAAATGTAAAACTCTTATTAGTGTCAAAGTCTTTGCTTCCTTTTTCACCCGGATGTAAATATCAACAGTTCTACACCAACCTCTGTGATTCTTAATTCTCCATCTGTGATCTATGAGTAATAACAGAGGCCAGCCAACCCTGCAATTAAAGTACAGCAGAGGTATTTAACTGCCTCATTTATTCTAAAATACCAGCTGCAGCCCTCTACTTTTTTATGCCATTTGAAGACAGGGTAGTACATGACTTTGCCATAGCATTGTCATTCTGAGTACACAAACACAACCACATCCCCAAAATGCCATTCTTTGGAGAAGATAACACATTGGGACACAGCTGGACCTAACATGTCTATGAAATCCTGCTCAAAAAAGCTACTAACTACTAAGTTAAGGGTCTTCAAACTCGGCCCTTTTATGACTCATGGACTTCAACTCCCAGAATTCTTCAGCCAAGCACATTGTCTGAGGAATTCTGGGAGTTGAAGTCCATGAGTCATAAAAGGGCCGAGTTTGAAGACCCTTGTACTAAGTTATTATAATCTAAGCCCCACCTTTTTGACAAAGATTCCTATAGATGCTGTAACGTCATCGTAAAATTAATATGGGAATGTCCTTGTGGTGATGAAGTGCAAGCTTGCCACAAATGGCATAAACACTGGGAGAAACCACAAGCAAAACAGAAAGGAGAGAGAGAATAAACGTATGTGAAACAGATGAAGTGAGAAATAGGAAATGTTCCTCAAAATCCAGTCTGTTTGGTAGACTGCAGCAGGGAAAAGAACTCAGACACTGCAATGTGCCAACCCAAATGTTAATATTTTTAGTCTTTTTTCTACAACGAAGCACAAATAGGCATTTATACAACTACCACTCCAGTGCCAATTTTTCCCCCCTTTCAAAATGTAAATTGTATTAAAGATTACAATTACAATGGTAAAAACAAATGCAAATTAAAAAAAAAACTAAAGGAATAAAAAAGATTTTTTTTAAAAAAGAAATAGAAAATAAAAAATAAGAATATAAAAGAAAGATCAGAAATGTAAAAAGAATTCCTCCTTTCATCACAAGTATAAACTGTTTTAGTAACTTATCACCTTCTCTTAAAATATAAATGATCTCTTCTTCCCATCTCTTATCTATAAACCAATGCATAAAACCTCCTCACTTCAGTCCTGATGTCAGCAAAAGTCCATCCACCAGGGATAACAACATATCCATTTTAACCTTGAACAAAGAAACCAACTTGGTATTCCTTCCTTTTACTTCTAACAATCTTGATCTTTAGGTCCTTTGAATAATGTCATAGAACTTTCCTTTCCCTTTTTTCCTTGTCCCTTCTCAGAAACTTTTCCAAAATTTAACAAGGCTCTTTTGAAATTCAGTATAGGAAAATTATTCAAGTCACTCTCTTAATTTATTTGTGTATCCCTTCAAATTATGAAGACATGAGCCAGGTCTTTCAAATGTCCAGTATAACTTCTTTTCCCACATCATTCTTGTAATTGTTATTTCTAAATTCACTTTCAAATCAGTCTCCATCTTGTCAGATAGAACTTGTTCTTCTTCCATAACATCTTTTAAACACAGTGTATTTATAGTCTATGTATAGACATTATTGAAATTAACTTCTGGGTTTGGTGTTCAAAAATATCCTTCACCATGTCCAATGTTTAAATATTTGCTTCATTTTGTAATTGTAAGTCAAATTTGAATCTTCTTTTCCTTTAATTATAATCTTTAGTTCCTTCTAGCTCCCTCTATTGTCCAATTTTTAAGTCTTTTTTTGGTTTTTTTCTAAAAAAATTCAAAACAGCATTTTCCCACAGGAAGGATCATTTATAATTACTTCCAAAATCTTATTTCAAAATTATCCGTGGCCTTTGTTTGTGTGTAATTTTCTAAAACCAAAGTTTTAATTACTCTTTTGCTGATTATTTTAAAAGTTCTTAAACTTGTAATTAAAACTTCCTAACGGGAAAACTGATATTTGAATGGGTATATTATCATCCATCCAATTAGCTTCACGTGTTATGTAATACCACTACAAAAGCTGATTGGGTAGATGATGTCATTTCCCCCCAGAAAGAACGAAACTTGCTTGAAGGAAAATAGACATTATAAAAGGAATCTGTTATATCTGTAAAACTTCATCTTAGAATGCTAACCCTTAGTCAGGTATCAAGGATGTTGTTACGTTTATACACTCCAATGGTGCAGTTGCTGGATTGCTTGCTTTTGCTCTGCTTGAAGACAACTGCTTTTGAATCACTCAGCTAATACACAATGAAGTTGTTCTGTACCTCTATTCAGCTGAACTGAATGGGAAAAATGCAGCCCCTCCCCCATATTTTATGATCAGAATTTTTCAGAGAGAGGACTGTCCAATGAATTTTTATTCACCAAATGATTTGATTGGAAACAAACAAAATCCTTTTGCTTTGGGCAATAATCACACAATAACCAACGCAAATGGTTAAAATGCAATAGTTAACATCAACTGTCCACTAATTCAAGCTGAAAAGGCTTAGCCAAACAGAAGGTGTAGCATCAGACCCCCAAAAATTCAAATTCTACAAAGCAACTAGAAGAGAAGAATTGTTCAAATATTTTCAAGGAGAAATAATATTGCCTGACCTTTCAGGATGTGCTATTTAATGAGCTGGATGGCTATTTCAAGATGAATTAATTCAGTAATCAAAATTAATTTGTTTCCTGCTACACAGCCAGGTTTTCATCATGCAATTCTCATTCCAGGGGTTCCCCAGCAGCTGAAATCACAAAGAGTTCCAGATAGAAGCCCTGTGGATTATTCCCCTTCACTCTCCAGAGGCCTGGCATAGAAATGGGAACTCAAAGCTACAAAAGGAAATAACAAACTTCATGTGGACCCACATCCAAACTGTCCTGCATTATGGTCTAGCAAAAAGAAGCTTGCAAAGAAACCCCCAGGGGTTCTGCTAAGGTATCATTAGTGGCTCTTGCATGTGGTTTGGGCCAATACACTCTCTGGATCTTTCAGCCCATCCCTATGGTTGAAGGTGCCAATTTTTTTTAAAAAAGTGAAAGCCGATCTCCATCATGTGGCATGCAGGGATGTCAATTGTTGATAGCCGAGAGTCTGCTTTGAGTCATTTCTTTCCTACCAGGATCCCTCCATTATCATAAAGATAGACTTGACTCTAATAGAATGATTTAAATGTGTTCAATATTGTGCAGGGTCTGAAGGTAATAAACAAAGTAGCTCTGTATCTCTGCTTATCGCAAAGCCTACCCATATAGGTCTGGATCCCCCTGGATTCTGACTTCAGCCAATTCCACAAATTCTCAGAAATAGTTACGCTGATTGGGGAATTTTGGGACTTGCAGACCATACACCTGGAGGATGGCCACCTTTAGCCTAGCCCTAGAGCTTTCCAAAACACTTCCAGATCCTTCTCTTTATTTGCTGCTGTAACTCAATGGTGACAATACACTTAACTACCCAATTCTGGCACCTATTTAATTACAGTCTTTCTGTCTATTTAGGGTTAGTTACTAAAAGATAAAAAAATTGGAAGAAAATACAAGTGAACAATATCTAGCATGGCATACATTCTAGATTTATGGTTGAACTGTATTGCTGGGCCATGGGAAGGGAGGAAGGAAATCTGAAAAGGTGGGAAAACACAGGAGAAAAAACACAAGGGAACACATTGAAGATTGTGTCTGATTGTATATTTTGTAAAATTGAACAAAATCCATGCTTGAATTGATCCCCATCCTTCATCAAATGCTACATATAGGAATGAATGCACTTGAAAGAAGGTAACACGTTGCCAAAAATACCACAGTGTTCAGCTCTGAAACTCACAAAGAAATATTGTTAGACATGATACATTACCTTTAGTGAGATATACTGGCCATATGCTGATAGCCAAATATCCCAGTAGCCATCTATATGTCCCAGAGAAATGAGGTGCTGGCTGACAATTGTCCCTTGCCTATGTGGAGTTCTTTTGGCTTAGTAAGTGTGGGAAATCTGCCTGCCACTCGGTAAGAGAATAATTGAGATAAAAGCTGAACAAAAGCTTTGGGGTCTCTTTGGGTGTCCATTTGCCTGAGCAATTTTTAACCATTTGAGAAATAAATAATTAACACAAATCTAATAATCTTGGAATAAAAACACAACACTCCAGATTTTTACTGTGATATTTTTGGGCTTGACACCTGCTGTGTGTTCAACTCACATATCAGCTTTTGTGGGCTGATTCTTCTTACAGTCTTTCTCATAACTACCTTAAAGGTGATAAAAAAGACAAAATTATTACTATGTGACAAATCTGCTTTCCTTTCCCCTATTTGATGTGTCTGGATTTCTCAAGAGTCAAGACATGCTCAAAGTCACCCACCTGAGGGTGGACTTGAATTTGGCTCTTTCCAGTCCCAGCCCAACCCTTAAACCAATATATCATATTCTCCATCCTTACACAGTTCAAAGGATTGAACTGTTGCCTGTCAACCTTTGAGTTAGCAACCTTCTTTTTTTAAGGCTACCCCTAAAATAATAAAAAAACAATAAAAATCTATTCCTCCCAGGCACTTGCAAAGACAGATAATCAGTGAATGGCAACAGGCCTGGAGAAAAGGAGACGGCCAGAGCCACCTCTTCAGCTGAGGCATCAGGAAATTTAAACCTCTAACACAGGAGTGTCAAACTGCTGGCCCGCAGGCCAGATGCGTCACGATAAAACTGTGCCCACCCCATTGCCGGCAATGGGGAAAAAGCTCTGATACGTCGCAAGTCACACGAGGTCACAAGTTTGACATGTCTGCTCTAACACATTCCTTGAGTTAAAACCTAACAACAATCTCTGACAGAGAGATTTACTTTCTCATGCCTTCCAGAAAGGTTGTATAGGAGCAGCAGGGCAGGTGCACCTTTAAAAATTCTTTAATAATGCCTTATTGAGAATTATCCCTATGTTGGGATTATGCTTGTGGAAAACCTTGGCTTTGTACTCTTTAAAACTTCTAGTCTTGGCAGACTTTCTCTTCCATTCCCCTACTTGTTACCCCAAAAGTTCAAGGTCCCATAGACGTTACACGAGGGATTGCTGTTAGTATTAGACTGTGGGCTTCAATGCCTTATTCTGATTTTTTATCTTCTACTGATTATTGGAAATTGAATATCTGGACAATTATTGTGACGAGCCAACCAGCATCCACAATACTGCAGCCTCCTTGCCAATCTAAATGCTAGCCCATGATTGAGTTTGAATACACACCTTCTTGCAGGCATGGCCTTCAGCACTTAGGAGATTCTCTCAAGCTCTTCTCTTTGGAAAAAGATGTGATTCTTCTTAAAAGCCACAAGCAGAGCTCTAGGCCATGGAAAAATAAATTTCTGTGCCTGGACTGGGAAAAAGTATAGTATCTTTCCAACGGCAATAATGAATGGCTGAAATTTCCCCAGGAGTTGTGGAATATCTCGGAATAGATATCTAACAAATAGGTAACTGCTCTAGTTAGATGTTGGATTAAGTTTTGACTTGTTTGTGTTAGAAACTTTATTTTGCTCTTATTTCTCTCAACAAAGTAATTTCCGACTGAGTTCAAGATTTACTTTCTCTATGTTAATTTCTTGGGATCCCTCCGGTCTGAGACACTAATTATTACACCAGTCCAACACCATCCTGTGTTCTGCTGAGAGCATTGCATGTATTGTTTGTAAATTGGGGATTCAAAAACCCCATATTTCACGTTACACTGTGTTTTATTTATATGTTGCAAGACTGAGTTATCTCCACAGTGGGGAGGAAGGGCTGAACCTATTAGTCACACTTCTTTATGCTGCAAGGCTAAGAGGTTGCACGGTAAAAATTAATTATTTTTTTCTCCTGTGTCAGGGGTAGGCAACCTTGGCTCTTTTATGACTCATGGACTTCAACTCCCAAAATTCCTCAGTCAGCATAGCTGCCCTATGTCTACCCTTTATTTGCCAGAAGAGCAATATGGGTCATGGGAGCCCTCTATCTTTTTTAGAGTGCAGTTGAGAAGAAGTTACCTGCTAAAACTGTTCCCCTGGGGATAGGAAGTGGCACAGTAACTACAGCTCCACCAAGGGGGCCAGGCTATGTGAACTCAGTGGGTCTCTGGAATAGCATCTTTCAAACCTCCACCATTTTACCCTATAGGCTCAGCCATGCCACTCCAGTACCAGTAACCTAAAGAAATGAATACATCTACAGCAAGTAGGGCAGGGTACCCTAAATACCGAGGTTGCAAGATTTTGTTGCAGTGCACAAAATACACAGTGCTGCAAGGCAGAGACTAGCAATATTCCCTTTGTGCTGATGAGATGAAGTCAAGAGATATCTCAAGTTCATGCTAGAGCCTCAATTTAAATTCATCCCGCCTGATGCTCTGGCCTAGTGTTCTGCTTAGGCCAGACACTCTTTCTAAACTGTTCCCCCGTTGTTCCCACGGTGCTTCAGAAACCATTTTCATCCAGTGGGAATCTTTTTCTTTTCTGTTCTTATGTCATTCCCAACTCCAGGTATCTGGCATCACAACATAAAACAATGGAAAGCTACAGTATTTTGATAATCGGTTCTGGAGTTTTCTTATCCCTTCCCAAAGGGAGATATTTACTCAGATACTTCAATGGAATTTAGATTCTGTTAGAAAATATTGCTAGGATAACATAAACATTTTCTTTGTGGGAAGAGAAGACACCGCTTTGCCATCCTCTCCTCCTGTGCTTTGAAATGCAGTTCACTTAAGACAAGAGAGGATTTGCCCAAATGTTTGCCCTCCCCATCACTAAGCAGCTAATTGAAGACTTTCCTCCAATCAACCCATGGAACCCAACTTCATTCCCACATCTTCTGTTAGTCATCTTTGTGTCCTTTCAGACAACTTTTGGCACTTCCGGTCAGAAAATATTGTCTCTCCCTCTTAATAGCTTTTCTATGAAAAGGGCAAAAAGACACATAAGGGAGGTTCATGAATGGAAGACTCTTACTTTATGTATTAGCTCCCATGAAACTAATGGGGCCTGTTGTACACTAAAAAACCTGATGTGGAATATTGTCTCTAGTAATATGTCACAATGTATCAGGAGGTTATTTTGACTACGTTCTATATCAGAGGTCCCCACCTTTTGGGCACCAGGACCAATTCCGTGGAAAGAGGTTTTTCCATGGACCAGAGGGGCCGTGATTTCATGTGCTGCCTGTATCTCGCAGATGGGACTTCGCTTGTTTGCACAGACTGATTGCTGATATGCCGCAGCCTGGTATCAGTCCACGGACTGGGGGTTGGGGACCCCTGTTCTATATAATGTGTGGCCATATAGCCTGATTCCTTGAATCATGTGGAGACACCTTCCCAACCAATTTGCCATAGTCAAGGGCCCCACCATTACAATATTCACTTGCTTTCCCCATCTTACTTTCTGCTTGCTGTGCCCTCTAATAATTCTATCACGGTAGAATGTTAAGCCAGAACTGTGTGCAGTAGACAAGAGAGTCAGGTGGCTGAATCACATCACCGACTGATATTCTGGGAGTGATATTCTCCCTTCCACTGAAAGGAGTTTAAAATATAGGGGGGGAGGGGAAATCCTCCAAATTTTAATGTTTATCTTCAACTTTTATCCCTATACCTCAGCAGTACCTGTTCCATTGCATTCCCAATTGTCTCTCATTCTTATATGAGCTAACACCCCTATTATCAATATATGAGGGTGAGGAACATATTCCCATATATGTATGTAGGACCTTCTGCCTTCCAAAATCTAAGCCATGTTTAGAATATTGATCTGAAAGCAGGACAAGAAGCAACGGATGGAAACTAGTCAAGGAGAGAAGCAACCTAGAACTAAGGAGAAACTTCCTGACAGTTAGAACAATTAACCAGTGGAACAACCTGCCTCCAGAGGTGGTGAATGCTCTAACACTGGAGGTTTTTAAGAAGAGACTGGACAGCCATTTGCCTGAAATGGTATAAGGTTTCCTGCCTGAGCAGGGGGTTGGACTAGATGACCTCCAAGGTACCTTCCAACTTTATTATTATTATTATTATCTTTATCAATCCATGCTACACAGATATTTGGCAATAAAGGCAAAGATGAGGCACATCTGCTCTACAGGTGGTATTGAACAACAGCTCCCTTCCTCTTTGATCATGCCACAAGCTGGCTAAGTCTGCTGGGAATGAGAGCCCGGCAACACCTGGAGGGCCACAGTTTGCTCATCTCTGAACTAAATCTTGAAGACACCATTTGAACTGGTTGTAAAAAAACAAACACACCGTTTTCTCATTACATAGTCATTCATATAAAAACATGCCTTCATTCGAAAAATGTGAAAATGAGAACTTCTTAATTCAGTTATTGAGCAAGGAAGATTTTCACATCCTAATTAAATACATTTGTTTTAAATATTTTTGTATCGTTTTTCTAATTTGAAGGACTCAACCACCACCTCCAATTTTTGTACAGGTTGCTAACTTGGCTTGCAACACTTTTGATGTACGCTGTTCTCTACTGTGTTACAAGTTAACGTGATGTTGGAAACAGGGGTTTTGCTTCTTCACTGCACTTTTTTAAAAAAGACTTTTCGTGAAAAATCAGGTGGGAGTCAGGAAAGAGACCCCAGTGAGTGAACCTACTCTGAAATGGGTATATTATTAAGGCAATGTTTCTTGCTTTCTTGATTTATTCAGTCCATAATTCACAAACCTGATCTTAAAGCAGAGGTCACTTAGCCTGCTGTGGCCATAATGATTAGTCTCAGCTTGCAGCCACTGAGAAGTATGAAGAAAGAAAACATGCATCTTCTCAGATCTCCATTTTCCAGGATGAATAACACAATTCATGCATAAGTATCTGGGTATGATTCAAGAGGAGATAACGTAGCAAACAGTAACAGAAGGACAGAGTGCTTAACCCATTCTTCACCTGGTGATCTCTGCCCCCATCCTGCCCCTTCCGCATCTTTCAAAATGTTTGTTCGGAAACTCAAACACTTCATTTAGATATTGATAGAGGGGTTGTAAAAGAGGAAGCAGCTCGAGAGGATGATTTGGAGCAGATCAAAGATAAGGCGCACATACAATATATGTGAAGCAGGTGTCAGGGTTTTGTTGGTTATGGCAGGGCTTTTCAACCTTTTCACCCATTGTATCACTTTTAGGATATGGCAACATCCGAGTACCACCAGTCACCTAGTAAGGTGTCAAAAACTTGACCCAAAAAAGGGGGGGAAAAAGGAAAGAAGTGATGAAGTACAGGTAGTCCTCGACTTACAACACTTTGCTTAGTGACTGTTCAAAGTTACAATGGCACTGAAAAAAGTGCCCCCCAAGCCACAGCCGAGCAAGACACCTGCCTGCCCGCCCGGCGGCGCTCTTCCTCCTGTCCGAGGTTTTCATTGTTGTGAGCATTTCTGCTGAGGATTGGCAGTGGGGGTGGGGTGGGGTGGAGTTTGGTCTTTATTTCCCCCCCCCCTCTACTGGGTGGTTGCAGCAGGTTTTGGTCATTTCAGCTTACCGGCTGAAATACGGATGGCCCCCGACTTTCGCGCCTTCCGGCGTGATCTAAAAACTTATCTATTCGAACAAGCTGGCCTGGTCTGATGGGTTTGGGGTTTTAACATTGTTTTTAACTAACTTACTACATTGGGCACAATCATTTAACTTTAAATCTTGTATCCTGTATTCTTATTTTTATTGCCCTGTACACCGCCCTGAGTCCTTTGGGAGAAGGGTGGTATATAAATCAAATAAATAAAATAAATAAATAAATTTCACATGACCCTGGGACACTGACCATCATAAATATGAATCTGTTGCCAAGCATCTGAATGTAAATCACAAGACCTGGGGATGCTGCAACATTCCAGCTGATCGGTGCTTCTTCTGGGCTCAGAAGCACCAGGATCAGTGTCGAACTCCAGCTGGAGCCTGGTGCTGATCCTGGCACTTCCACTGAGCCCTGACAGTCCCAAAGAAGCACTGATCCTGGCGCCTCCGCTTAGCTCTGACAGCCCTGCAGCTCTAGCCGTCTCTCGCTCAGGCTTGTGCGGTGCTGCCACTGGTTCAGCTCATTCCCCTCCCCCGCTGCCACTTTTCTAGGATGGTCACGTACCACCTGCCAGGTGACAATGTGCCACAGGTGGTACCCATACCACTGGTTGAAAAGCCCCGGGTTATGGCATGCAGATTCTAAATGAACCATAATACAGAAGACTGCAAATTGCCTACATTTCCCTGAAGCAGAAGATTGGAAAAGAAAAGCTGAAATGCAATTAACGCTGCTAAAATTAAAGAGGCAACATGGCTCTGCTTAACTTTTTGCCCTGAACCTACAATATGTGCTGAAGTGAAGGGATACTATGGTGATTGCACAATAGTTAGTTTGTGAAAATGCAAAGATGTATGCATTTGGACTGTGTAGATAAGAACACAAGAGTTGTGCCCAGTCAGGCCAATAGCCTCTCTAGGCTGGCATTTTGACTCTACAGAAGCCCACCAGACATCTCTGGGGAGCCCAAAAGTAGGACATCAGGCAAAAACTGCCTCTCTGATCATGCTCCCCGGCAACTGGTATTGGGAGGCATGCTGCTTGTTCTTTTTTTTCCTACCACTCACATTCTCAGTGTTCAGCTGACAGCGAAAACAATACGCCCTTCAAATCGTCAATTAGGCCTTGGCCTGTCTTGCCGATTCCCAGCTCTTCTGATGCTATTGACTTCAGATGCCACTGCACCAAAATAATAGGTCAGATGAAGACCTTCTGTTTTGCTCTGGGCCATTGTTCTACTTCCCCCCTTGTGCTGCTCCCAGGTGCCAAAAAAGCCATGGAGACTGGAAGTGTGACATCAGTCCTCACGTCCCCAACTGCCCTTTGGAAAGGAACTTGAACTATCCCATGTAGTGCCTTTATGAAGAGAAGGACATAGTTACTATGTTCCATATTACAGTACAAGGACCTGCAAAATAATGATGAAAAATGCATGCAGAATCCAGGTATCCAAAGTCTTCCAGCAATTACAGCCAAAGTTGTGCTAGCATCAAAAGTTTCACTAAATAAATCTAGTTCTAGAGTTGGATTAGGGGGAAAAATGTACTAAAATGGTGCTAGTAATGAACATACTGTAAGCCTTGTTATAAATACATAGCAACATGTTCAGCCATCTAATCAATGCCAAAATCTTTAAAGAACAACCAAAAAGATGTTTGTAGATGAAACATTTGTTCTATGGGTTGCCTTGCCTCATCTGAAGAATTTTTCAGACAGCATGAATATCATAATCATGCTTTGGAGCATTTTTATCACCTCTTCGGTCTGATATCTTACCCCTCCCCCACCCTCAAATAAGGAGAATAATACAGAATAGATGTGCAGGAACTTTCTGTTTGCAAGCACCGGGAAAAGAGAAAAGTATACCTTTTCTAACCTTTCTCTAAAAGTAAGATTTTCTATGATATAAAAAACAGAAACTCTGTGCGACACTCTCAGAATACTGTCAATCAAGAGCTAGCAAAAAGGAGCAAAGTAGGGTTAATCCACAGAAAACAGTTATATGGATGTCCAGCCACATGACAGAAATTTGATCGTCAGCCACAGCCTTCTCCAGTCTAGTGCCAGTCAACTGTGTTGAACTACAATTTCCAAAACAGTCAGCCTGCATGGCCTTGCACAGGTTAAAAAATGCCTGAAAAGCTCTCCTCCTTTAAGGTACCATAAAAACAAATGCCAAATGGTACTTCATCATCTAGAAAGCTGGTTGTCTGCAGCCTCATGAAACCAATCAGGAGAACTTTACCTCATCACAGGCCTTTGTGTGGTGCTGGGTATCTAACCGCATGCATTTAATCTGGGAAATAAAAATGGGATTGAATGGGTCAAACATAATTTCCCAAAGTTTCTCTTCATAATCAAAATTTCCTCAAATGAAAAAAAATAATATTTTGTCCCAGTCTTGGTCACTTCAAAGTTTCCCTTTCAACTTCTGAGTTTCACTATGGGAGCAGAACTTGGACGAAGGAAGAGAATTTGGGGAAAAGGCTTTACTGATAGAGTGAAAAAGACTGAAATTATTATTATCTAAATAGGTGCTTTTTAAAGAGTTTTAATCTTTGATTTTAACCTTTAATCAATGTAGTTTAATGATACTGTCTGCAAAGATTTGATAGAGTAAGGAAGTGAAAATCAAGGAATTACTGGGAAGTATCTGAATAAGAACAACAGGTGGCAGTAGGGAGCACATCGGTGAACTGTATAGCAAATGGAACCATTCCTATCCAATATGCAGCATCCCTAATTTCATTGTCTTGCCAGGTATAACACAGCTTTAAAAACAATGCTCTGGATGAACAGATCAGTACTCTGAATTAATGCTTTATTTCATTAAGCGTGTAAAGAAAACAGCCCAGACTGGAATGAGTTTGTTTACTTCAGAACTTATGTGTCTCTAGCTGCATTTCTGGGGGATGCTACTGCTAATTTTCCCTTTCCATCATGCCAGTTCCCTGACAAATATTTACAACCTGACAAGACTTTTTCTTCTAAACTGGTCTTCCAATTCTGTTATTACAACTTCTCATGGAAGAGTTTAGTTCCTACCTTGAGTCATTAAAGTAAACAATCTATTTCTATTTCCTTAGCATGATTTCTTAAAAGAGAAAACCTTTAAGAATAGTAGAGAGCGCCAGACCCTTAAAACTGGTGGAAACAGCTGAGAATTGTCACCCTGGCATATTCTCTTCAAAACATACAAAATCTTGAGGGAAGTTACATAAACCCATTCACGTGGGTGAGAAATGGTGTTGATGCCACATGATACTCTAAATATGAGAAAAGAGTCCATGTTAAATGTTTTCTTGTAATAAGAGAAGAAAACCATTATTTAAATTGGGAGAAGGCTTAGGGTCTTGCCCTGCCCATACCATTGCCTGGCTTGTTCTACCATGCCATCCTCCTGTATCTGCCTGAAAAATGAACATGTGGATCAATGTGACGACAAGAGAATGAATGAGTGAGTGAATGAATGAATCTCGGTGATGAATCAGATGACAAGAGCCACAGGAAGAGTCATTTGAAATTACTGACAAGCATCCTATCCTCCAAGAATAATCTTCTATTGTTTCCAGAAGAAAACAGTTGTCTTTTGCTTTGTTACCAGGCAGGGAAAATATCTGAGTGTAATGTTGGTCTTTATTGCAAAAGAAGGACTTTGTTTTCTCAAAAAAACAAAAACAAAACCAATGCAGTGTTTCTGTTAAATTAGGAACCCATACGTACTCCAAGCAGGAAGTCACCAGGGACCTTACTTTCTTAGGATAAATCAGTTGTTTATTGAAAGAGATTATACAATTATTATTTTACAACCAACAATTTTACCTTAGGCTCAAATTTGCCAAACTAGCATAATCTCCTCTATTCCTGCTAGTGCAGCACTAGTAGTAGTATGCACACAAATGTACAAAAAAGAGATTTGTAAAATTAATTTCTTACTCTTCGAGATTAGGAGGCAAGACAACATGATTTCTACTGTGTATATGTCTCTTTTGAAAATATAGGTATCCACCGTTTGAAGTTGCAACAGCGTTGAAAACAAGTGACTTCAGACTGGTCCTCGCATTTATGACCATCAGAGCATCACCATGGTTATCTGATCAAAATTCAGGTGCTTGGCAGCCAGAATGTATCTGCGACAGTTGCAGTGTCCTGGGGTCATGTGATCACCATCTGTGATCTTCCCAGCCAGCTACTCCCAAGCAAAGTCAACGGGGGGGGGAGGGAAAGGGGGGGAAGCTGGATTCACTTAACCACCACATGATTCGCTTAATAACTGTAGTGGTTCACTTAACAACCATGGCTAAAAAGGTCACAAAACTTAAACAATTACCTTGCTTGGCAATAGAAATTATGGTACTACTTACGGTGCTACAACCTGTAAGGACTACCTGTATAGCTCTGATAGATTTCACTTTGTAAGACTTTTTCCTCCTGTTTATATCCTCTGTAAGCCAAGAGGTACCTTTACACTGGTAAGTCTGACTGGGGAGGGGGGGGAAAGCCCACCAGGGACGGCCATGTGCTTCTCCCTTGACACAAAGACAGCACCACTAAGCCAAGCTCTATAAATATTCACCCAAGGCTTGTCCTCACCGCTGTCTTTCTATCCTGTCTACCCTCTGGTAGGACTCTCGCTTCCTTTCCCAGGAGCAGAGAATAGCAAAGTGTACAGCAGAGTCTTAGCAATGGTCTCCTAGTCCAGCGGTGGACTACTACTGCTGCAAACCATAAGGCTGTGGAATGTGAGACTTTCCATAATCTGCAACAGAAGAGGGTCTCTTTGTCTCCCAAACTGACAACCTAGGTGGAGTTGCAGAATATCAATCTCTTCATACTTTATGATGGCTTTGCTCAGCCTCAAGTCTATACTGGAAACTCTTGATATTTGATCTGTACTGCAAGAGTTGCCAGAACTGGAAATCAGAAGTCGCTTCCTTGCCCAAATAAAAAATTAAACTGGTAAAAGTGAGTTATTTTTAATCTATAAAAGTCAGCAAATACCAAATATACCTGCACCTTCTCGGATAACTCAGCTTCTGGGCAGATAACTTTTCTCCAAAGTTCTACCATAAGCAGTGTGCTGTATTTAAGTATGGCTGAACCTGTCTTAGCAATGAGATCAGTATACCGTTCACCTCATTTTGCAGCACTTGAGAGGACTTTTAGAGAAAGGAACTAATCTGGCACACACCTTTCATCTGCAAACAGGTGTGAGATTCCACCCAAACATTCACAGCATAGAAACATCACTTTACATGGGGCATTGCCAAGTTAAGTGAAGTATTCAGACTTCACTTTAGCAAACTTTAGAACAACATATACATATACAACAACATATACATATGGATTGAATCTAGGAGGGCTTTGCTTATTATGGATGGTGCCAAACTGATATTTTAACTGAGAATTTCTTTGGCACTTTGGTATCAGGTCAATGCATGGCAAAGATACGGAGACGATATAAAACAGTTAGATTACCACAGAGAATTTTGAAGCTCTGGATTGGATTATTGCGATTGATCCTGGATTATTTTCTATTAAAATCTGTGGGTGCTTCCTGACCAAAGGCTTTAGAGTACAAAATACATTACAGTATTCTATTTTTCCCCCTCCTTAATTGATTTTTGTGATGTTTGGAGAATGCAGAGAGAAAGATTGCGGAAGGGTTACAATTAGAATAAAAATGTTGCTTGTTCCCACTCCATACAATTCTGCGAATAAAATAGTGTTTGAAGCCTTGCCTGTAAGCATTGACCATTCTGAGCTTTAAGCAGTGTATTGTTCTGCTTTGATCCACTATACGTTTGGGATTATAGGCTCAGGGGTCAGGAAGGCAGCTGTCTGTAGAAATTACTAGCGTTCAAAGATGAGGGGAAAGTTTGAGAGAAATTGACAAGCTGGCTTTATTCTACCAAATCCTTGCAGCATTCTAAAACAGTAACTAAGAGCACAACCTTCTCTCTTCCAACCACCTTGTAATCTGTGTCATTCCTGTTGACTAATGCCATAACCAAATTCACCGCTAGTTTTCTGCTGACTATCTCTACAGAGTAAGAAAATTGTTTTTATAGTTCCAAGAAAGAACACCCAAGCAATCTTTCTACTTAACAGGGTGAAAACCCATTTCTCTTCCTCTCTACCATCAGGATGAGGTGAGTTATGACAGGAAATAAGGAGGAACCCTCCACAGCCACAGGACATGCACTAAGTGCTGTGGCCACCTGTGGTGGAGAGGGTCACACTCACAGTGTCCGCCTGTGTCAGCGCAGGGATGTCTCAAGATGACCCCGGTCCATTCATACTCTGAACCAAGAAAGATGTTTGTTTGTGCAGGAGACGCTCCCCATAAAGGAGGAAGCAAGACGAGGCTCTTCAGTCCTCTCCGGAGTCCTCACTGAGTCAAGTGATCAAATAGCAGGGCTAGAAATTCAATAAGCCCAGTTCTATTTCCGTCCTTCTTTTGATGGCTCAGATGATGGTGTCTGTCTGTCTGTCTGCCTGTCTGTCTGTCTGTCTGTCTGTCTCTCTCTCTCTCTCTCTCTCTCTCTCTCTCTCTCTCTCTCTGTGTGTGTGTGTGTGTGTGTGTGTGTGTGTTGCATAGCAGTTAGAACAAACTAATCCCGTTATCACCACCATTGTCTGGCTAAAATTCGAATAGGAAAGTAAGGTTACACGCGGTAAGGCACATTTTTAGGGGAAAAGTTTTAGAGAGAGCGCGCGCACGGAGAGGGAGGGATGCTGGCTCGGAGGCAGCGGCATAAAATCCCGGGGAGTCCAGCATTCCACGCAGGAGACCCCACAGATGAATTGACCCTCATTTGCCCGAACCGAGGGGAAAGCCACGTGCCGCTGCTGGCCAGATCTCCGGGCAGAGAGAGACGCTCGCGGGCGGCCTCGGGGGGGGGGGGTGCCGCCCGGGCTCCAGCGCTTCTCCACCTGAAGTGCGCGCAGCCCGGAGCCGCGGTCGGAAACTAAAGCCAGGAGGCGACGCTAGTTAGGAACAGCCGGCAGGGGTGGAAGAGGGGCTCGGGCGGAGGAGGAGGAGGATAGAGGGCGGCACCACAGCGGGACCCGGCGGCCACTCGCTCGAAAGTCGGAAGCTTTCGCCCCAGCGCGGGACAAAGGCATCCCTGCCACGGCGAATTCGCGCCCGTTGAAGGAGCGAGGAAGGGCGAAGCGTCCACGGCAAGCGGGGTCGTGGCGGGGCAAACCTCGGCGCTGACTTACGTCGCAGGAGCTGCTCGCCGACAAAACTTGCGGGTCCCTCGGGAAGCCTCGGCTCGACTCGGCAGCTGCCCTCCCTCGCTCGGCTCGCTCGCTCGCTCACTCAGCTCGCGGATTACAGCGCCCTGCCAATATGCCCCAATGGAGGGGAAGATTAAGGCCGGCTGGGCCCGCCCCTCCGGTCACCTCCAATCTCCGCGGCCGCTGGAGGAGCGTCACTCGCGCCCCCTCGCCTGGGTCGGGCAGGAGGCGAGCGGTCGGTGGAGGGGGGGGGGCGGGTTCCAGGCCTTGAGCGGGCGGGCTCGGCCGGCCAGGTGAGGAGACCTCAGACTCGGGGAGATAACCGGGACACTGCGACCATTTGGGGGAAAGTCCTAAGTCACAGCAGGGGGATCTGGGCTAACCGCGTTGGTCGAACTCCAAGAGGACCAAGAGGTGTTCCAGTATTTGAGGGGCTGCCACAAAGAAGAGGGGAGTCGTCTTATTTTTCCAAAGCACCAGAAGGCAAGACAAGAAACAATGGAGGGAAACTAATCAAGGAGAGAAGCAACCTGGAATTACGGAGAAACCTCCTAACAGTGAGACCGATTAAGCCAGGGGTCTTCAAACTTGGCCCTTTTATGACTTGTGGACTTCAACTTCAAGCTTTGCTGGCTGAGGAATTCTGGGAGTTGAAGTCCACAGGTCATAAAAGGGCCAAGTTTGAAGACCCCTGGATTAAGCAGTGGAACAGCAGTTGTGGGCGCTCCATCACTGGAGGCTTTTAACCAGCCACTCGTCTGAAATGGTCTAGGATCTCCTGCTTGGGTCTCCAAGGTCCCTTCCAGCCCTATTCTGATTGTATGTGACCCTAGGTTCAACTTTTCGTGCCCAGGATCCATGGAAGAAAAAATTGTCTATTTTTGCGTTTTTGTTTCCAAACCCGTCAATTCTTCTGATCGTCAGATCCTTGAATGAGATCCTCCACTGTCCATTGAGGCAACTGGACTTCGCTGAAATTGAGGTGTAAAGGAAGAGGATTCCCTTCCTTAACTGGACTGGCAGGACTCAGGCTCAGAAATAAGAGCATTTGAAATGAAATGAGATGCTTTGCATGGAATAGAACAGGAAAATGGTCGGGGGTTTGTTTGGGATGTGTGGCTATTTGTATTCCTCTTTCTCTCCATCACCATGTCAGTATAGTTTATATATTTAATTACTTTATTTTTATTTAAAAGGCAGATTCCTAAATATAAACATTTCCTAAACAGTCCTAAAAAGTTATAGTAAAATCATATTAAAATAAACATCAGACAGGTGTTTAAAATGGAAGAAGAGGTGATAAAAGACATCTTGTTCTGTCTCTGTCAACTTCTTCCTCTTTTAAAACTATTTAATGATAGCAACTTTGCCTAAGTGAAAATCTCTAAAGAAGTGTCTTGGGCCTGCCTCTTGGAATAAATTCTCTTAGAGATGCTTAGTAGTTGGCAATATCTTATATCTATGAATATTTTAAAAGCAGCAGAACAGCTGCATCTAAAACAGAAACATTTAAATAATGATTGATAATAATAGAGTTGGAAGGGACCTTGGAGGTCATCTAGTCCAACCCCCTGCTCAGGCAGGAAACCCTAAACCATTTCAGACAAATGGTTGTCCAGTCTCTTCTTAAAAACTCCCACTGTTAAAAAATTTGCAGTGCCTAGACTCAAAAGTTCCTAGACTCAAGAGTTGGTTTAACCTATGACATAATAATCATAATAATTGTCTCTGGTCAAATTTTTGCCCATCTTACTTAAATGGGCTTTGATCATTGGATTCAGTGGCAAAAAAACAAAAATGGACAACTACTTATAGCAGATCTCCAACAGTTATCTGTAGCATCTTCTAGGATTAGCCAGCCATCACTGAGGTGATAAAAATCATATCCTCATTGCTATTCTATTAGTACAAAAATATTTGAATGACTCTAGTAAATGTTGTACCGTCTTCATAGCCTGTTCACTAACACTGTTTAGTTGCGAGATATTCAGGCAAATGTTTCCAGTGCTGATAATATGTGCATATAGTGAATTTCATGTCATTTTAAAATAACACACTCTTGCCTCCAGAAAAACCTCCTTAAAATGCAAATGTCCTTGTACTCAGTCCATTAGTCTTGTGCAAAACATATTGCAAATAGGAGAACTTCAGGCCATAGCAAAACGCTTACTTATGATTTGAGGTGAGTATTCTCTGTGAATCGTGTGACAAATAGGTTTTCAAATGTATGTTTTTTTTAAAAAAAATTGAAGAAATTAGAAATTTCAGATAAAAACCTACATGCTTTTATTACAATGAACTTCCAGCTGGCTAATGGAATTGACATTTAACACTTCAAGCTAACCTCAAGTAATATAACTATTTTTCACCTTTAAGGTGGAGGCAACATGTTGCAGAATAAAATAGCTTTGAAGGCAGCTGAATGAAAGTTAGAGGCTTTATGTAAAAATGGAAATTATTTATGTGAGAAGTTTGTACTCCCTCTTGGTGCATCCTATATGAACTGTGTCTCACATTCTTCTTGCTGACTGTTGAGAAGCCAGGAATCTTTGAAATTCCATTAAATATTGATCCTCTTCTTGGGTGGTGGGATGCTTAATTTTTATTGAGGTTTCTTCTAATGCACCACTCTACCTTAAGAACTAACCACATATCCTTTGACAGTTCAATGTGAGAAAGAAAGAGGTTTTGCCATATATTTTAGGGGTAATTTTATCATTCACATTACACCTTAATTTCAGTGATTGAAGCAGAACTGAATCAAGTAAGAAGAGTAAAATCCTTTATAATCCTACAATCCAAAGCTGTCCTTTACACGATGATCTAAGAATAGGCATAGAGGACACATGAAAAAAACTGGAATGAACTATTGCACAAATATTTTTCTTAAAACCCAATTTGCATTTATTCTTGAAAGTTCTTTTAATGGGCTTTTACCTCTAATGAATGTTGGAAGATTTTTATTTGTTTTAAAGCTGTTAGTTTAGATTCAGGCAGGTCTGTCTGAGCATAAAAACCCTGCCTAGCATTGCACCAAAGAATGTGATTTCATCTCTTGGTGTTTATGCCTTCTAGCTTGTGAAGGGGAGTTCAGCTGCCCTTTGAAACAGTACTTCTGTGGGTAGAGAATCCCTTTCTGGTTTCTCCAACTAAATTTAGATAGACTGACAAGATTAGATTAATCAAAATAAGTAATAGTAATTAAAACAGATACTTTTCAGGTCTCTTAGGATGTAAAAACTCTATACTCAAAGAAGAAGGCCCCATTTGCTTGCCCAATCTCTGCCCTACCTGGCTAGTTAAATTGACCAGGATGAATTCCATGGCTACCTGTTCATGCACAGTAACTATGTTGCTGATGTAACATGTTACACCACGTTCCAGTCTCCTCCTATGCTGCTTAGTAACCATATGAAAGTACTGGGAGATGGGATGGGGAGATCATCCAGTCCTTTGGAGTAATCTGTCATCAGTCTGCTAATAATAGCATATGTCAACCCCTTATAGCAGATATGTCAGACTCGCGACATCACATGATGTCGCGCAACGTATAGGGAGAGTTTTGCCATTGCCGGCAATGGGGTGGGTGCGGCTTCTGATGATGTGTCCGGCCCCTGGGCCAGCAGTTTGACACTGCTGCCTTATAGGAAGGCACAACCAAGGAAACAAAAATCTTCAACAACTTCAATCAAACAATCAGAATAGAGCTGGGAGGGACCTTGGAGGTCTTCTAGTTCAACCCCCTGCTCAAACAGGATACCCTATACCATTTCAGACAGGTGGTGGTCCAGTCTTTTCTTAAAAACCTCCAGTGGTGAAGCACCTGCAATGTCTGAAGGCCAGTGAGGACTAGTTAATTGTCCTCACCAGTGCTTTTTTTTGAAAAAGAAAAAGGTGCCGGAACTCACACGTCATACAACCCTCCTTGCCTACCCTACAAGGTTCCATCCAAAAAAGGTGCCGGAACTCCGTTCTGAGCGTTCTATGAGAAAAAAAGCCCTGGTCCTCACTGTTAGGAAGTTTCTCCTTTATTCCAGGTTGCTTCTCTCCTTGATTAGTTTCCATCCATTGTTTCTTGTCTTGCCTTCTGGTGCTTTGAAAAATAGATTGATCCCTTCTTCATTGTGGCAGCCCCTCCAATACTGGAATACTGCTATCATATCACCCCCAGTCCTTCTTTTCTCTAGACTAGCCAAACCCAAGTCCTGCAGCCATTCTTCATATGTTTTTGTCTTCAGGCCTTTAATCATCTTAGTTGCTCTTCATTGCACTTTTTCCAAAGTCTCAAGATCTTTTGTAATGTGGTGACCAAGACTGGATGCAGTATTCCAGGTGTGGTCTTAGGATTTATAAAGTGGTACTAATACTTCACCTAATTTTGATTCTATGCTTCTGTTTAAACAAGGATTGTATTAGCTTTTTTGGGGTGGCTCCTGCACAATGCAAGTGATGGTCTACTAGGACTCCACAGTTACCTCTCACAGTTACTGTTTTTGAGCCAGGTTTTGCGTAATCTGTACTTGTATCTTTGGTTTTTCCTGCCTAGGTGTAAAACCTTGCTTTTCTCCACATTAAATTTCATGTTGTTTGATAGGGCCCATTGTGCAAGTCTGTCGAGATCTTTTTGTATCCTGAGCTTGTCTTCTGGGTTATTCCTGCCAGTTTAGTGTCATTTGCAATTTGGTGAGTTTCCCTTCTATTCCTTCAACTAGGTCATTTATGAAGATATTGAAGAATAATGGGCCTAAGATAGAACCTTTGACATATATGGTACAATGGTTCTGAGATAACATCTGTCAGCACCTTTAGAACTCTTGGATGTAATACATCCCTGTGATTTATATTCATTAATATAAATTAATGAGAGGTGTTCTCATACCATTTTCTTGCTTATTTTAATTTTTATTTTTAGTCTGTCTTTTACAATTATGTTTTTGGTAGGTTGGGCTATAGATGCTTTTTGGGTGAAGACTGATGCAAATAATGATTTAAGCAGCTCTGCTTTCTCTCTGCTGCCTGTTACTTCCTTGCCATCTTCTCTCTTTAGTGGACCGACTGTTTCCTTGACTTTTTTTGTTGTTATTTATATGTTGAAAGAAACTTGTTTTTATTATCTTTGACTTTTGTTTTCCAGATTTCATCCTTGCAGATTCCAGCTATCTGCTGATATTCTGCCTTAGTTATATGTCCCTCATTCCATTTTTTGTACCTATTGTTTTTGTCTTTCAGTTTATCAGAGAGATCTTTGTGCAACCATGCTGGTTTCTTCTTGGATTTCTTGTTTTTCTTTTTCAGTGGTATTGAGTTGGACTGGGATTTTATGATCATATTTTTCAGACTTTCCCACATTTCTTGAGTTGTTTTCCCTTTAGGATTTTCATCCATGGACTTTTTCTTAGGCTCTCTCTGAGTTTGTTAAAATCAGCTCTTTTAAAGTTTAAGACACTGGTTGTATTATATTCTATTGCTTGTGTTTGCATTATATTGAATTCCAATATAACGTGGTCACTGTCGCCCAAGGTTCAAAAAGAAGTGTTAATGTAAAAATTAAATATAAGGTACAGCCTTTTGGGAATTGTTACATGTACCAGCAGCCCCCCCCCTTAATAGTGAGTTCATTAAGGCAGGATCTCTTTGAAAATTTTGAAGCTCTTCTTCTCAGATTTTCTGCAACCTGGACTGAGATCCTATTAATTAGATAAGTCACTAATAAACTCAGCCATCTGTTGATTATGTGCAGAGCACACATTCTCTCTAGTCTCTTCACAATCTCTCACATTATGTTTCTTAATACATAACTCCAAGGAAGCTACCAATACCCTTGAAACTGAGATGAATTATCTTTTTTTAAGGGAGGGAGGGAGGGAGGGAAGGAAGGAAGGAAGGAAGGAAGGAAGGAAGGAAGGAAGGAAGGAAGGAAGGAAGATTTCTAATGCTCCATACTAAGAAGCAGAGGTCACTCCTGCCTGCACTATTTGTTTGTATTTCTCTGTTTAGGTAAGGATATCTCTGCATCAATTTCTAATGGGCATAGGTTGTCCAGCTGAAACCAAAATTAAAGCCAGCCCTTAGAGTAGTTGCTGCCCAATCTTGATAATGGGCTGGATGAGGGAGAAGAAGCTGAAATTAAATCCAGGCAAAACAGAAGTGTTTTTAGTGAGTCAAAACTGGGTCTGAGATAAAGCTTGTTGTGGGTGCAGTTGCATTCACCAAAAACAGCTGTGTCCATGGGGAGTGCTCCTTTAGCCCCATCAATCACGGATTTGTGGATAGGAACTATAGTAACAAGTGAATTTGCACAATCATAGATAGGGCACCGACTCAACCTACATGAGCCATTCAGACTTGGTAGCAATCATTCCTGCCTTGCTTTTAACTCATCTTGACTACTGTAATATGCTTTACAGTATATGAACTTACCTTTAAGAAAGGCCCAAAAATACAATTGGTGCACAAATGTACTGGTAGTTACCAGGTTGCTGCTCTGTCCAAGATACAAGGTTCATATGATATCTGGAATTAAAGATTTGTATCGGTCACCCTACCAGGCACAATTTAACATGGTGATGTTGATCATGACAGCCTTGAATGACCAGATTATTCATGGGACCATCACTGTCGTTTCAGTCTGACAGGCCTTTCTGAAGATGTCTCTGTGATTAGCAGTTTGTCAGTACAGGGGAAAGAGCCTTATCTTCTATGGCAGGCTATACATGCATGCCCTAAAGAGGCCTATTAAGCTTCCATAATCCCAGTATTTAGAAAGATGGTAAGAACTCCATCCTTTTGCCAAGTTTAAAGCAACTACTGCAAGGGCTCATTTTAATTTTGGTTTCAACCCATGCCTCGTTGGTCATCAATTCAGAGATTTTTCCTTACCCAAACAGTGAAACACAGGGTAAAAAAATTAGCGGAGTTATTCTGCTTCCTAGTAGGAAGCATCAGAAATCATCCTTCCTTCCTTCCTTCCTTCCTTCCTTCCTTCCTTCCTTCCTTCCTTCCTTCCTTCCTTCCCTCCCTCCCTCCCTCCTTCCTTCCTTCCCTCCTCCCTCCCTCCCTCCCTCCCCCTCTCCCTCCCTCTCTCTCTCCCTCCCTCCCTCCCTCTCCTAAAAGAAGGTAATTCAGCTCAGATTTATGACTTGAAGGTAGCTCCAGTTAAGTGCAAAAATGAAATATTCTATGCTTCTAGCATGTTATCTCAACCTGTGGCCAGCATTTCTGCAATGAAAGGCGTGAAATAATAATTTAGCAAAAGCGATCACTATAAAGAGCCTTGGTGGAGCAGTGGGCTAATGCCTCCTTAAGTAACACCAGCTGCCTGCAATTAGTGCAGGTTTGAGTCCCACCAGGCTCAAGGTTGACTCAGCCTTCCATCCTTCCGAGGTAGGTAAAATGAGGACCCAGATTGTTGGGGGCAATAAGCTGACTTTGTAATAATGCCGCTTTGGGGGGGGGGGGCGAAAGCCCTAATAAGCAGGCATATACATAGAATGAAGGCTATTGCTAAGCACATTGATTTGTGCTTTAGATTGTAAGCCGCCCTGAGTCTTCGGAGAAGGGCGGGATATAAATGGGATTAAAAAAATGTACTTATTTCAAGAATTTCTATTCCAATTATTCATGTCAAAATGTTATTAAAACACAAGCATCATGTAATTTTAAAAAACTAAATAATATAATGTTAAGCAATATAGTTCAGCAATGTAAGAAGATCATTAATATTGTCCACTCCTAATCCTGCAGAATACAGCCCATCAGGCAATATAGCAAGGCATATTGGTGGCCAGTTGCAGAACCACGGATAGCTCCCTCTGAATAACTTCCAACATGGGCTGAGACTAAATGGCAGCTTTGTCTGCAGAGTCTCTTTCAAACTCCACCCCTATCCTGCAAAGTGGAAACCATTAAAGCAGTGTTTCCAATCTTGGCTATTTCTAGGTGTATGGACTTCAACTGCCAAAATTCTTATCAATAGCCGTGCTGGCAATGGAATTCTGGGGTTTGGAGTCTACAAACCCACCACAAGTGGCCAAGGTTAGGAAACACTGCCTTAGAGGGAAAGGCCTTGTGCTAAAGCTGGCTTGCACTAGCCAGGTTCATTGTCAGCATTGTTCTACCAGTTCTGTGGGCTACATAATTCTTGGAAGAGGAAGTGCAGGCTCAGTCTAAACGTAAAGGTTTTGGGCTGGGGACGCTCTGACAGTGTAGGCTCAAGAGGTACCAGTGTCCTGGGCTTGGGTTTCAGATCTGCTCTGGTGCTTGGAGGAACTGAGGCTAGAAGGACAATCACAACTCAAGATAGAAACACCAAATAATATGTTCTGCAACTTTCTTCACTTTAGAAAAATACAGTCTCCAGTTAGAAAACTTGCTGAAATGCTTCTTTGCAGGTAGCTGAAAAGTGAAGAGATTTTGAATCTCCCTTAGGTATCCATTCCATATCCTCTGGACTACAGCATAAAATATCTTATTATTGATTCTATGAATTAAATATTAGAGGTATAGGCAACATAATTTGTACTGAGGGCTAATATTACTGGGCTTAAAAGGTAAAGGTAAAGGTTCCCCCGCACATGTGTGCTAGTTGTTTCCAACTCTAGGGGCCAGTGCTCATCTCCGTTTCAAAGCCGAAGAGCCAGAGCTTATCCAAGGACGTCTCTGTGGTCATGTGGCCAGCATGACTAGACGCCAAAGGTGCACCGAACACTGTTACCTTCCCACCGTAGTGGTCCCTATTTTTCTACTTGCATTTTTACATGCTTTCGAACTGCTAGGTTGCCAGAAGCTGGGACGAGTAACAGGCGCTCACTCTGTTACGCAGCACTCGGGATTTGACCCGCCAAACTGCCGACCATCTGATTGACAAGCTCAGCATCCTAACCCACTGAGCCACCGCATCCCTTACTGGGCTTAGGCAGTAGCAATTCTCAGAAATTAAGAGGGAAGTGCATTTTACCTTGTTGTTTTCTACCTCCCTTATAAAAAAAATTGTTTCTCTGGGAACAAATGGAATGGGAAGGAGTAAGATCAATGTATATTTTTACCAACCCATCTTTTCCCCTCATATAATATCAATTTGGTTGCAAAAAATATTTAGTGGGTATATTTAGTTCACTTCGGAGTGAACGTCCATGGCTCCACAATAGTCAGGAATACTGCCAAACTAGCTGGTTTATTTTGCAAGAATGGAATTAAATGGAACACAACAATATTGAGACTTAGGTTGAAGCTGCCATAACCTAAAGATGAGGCAGGTGAGTAAGCAGAGAGAACAAAAGCCAGAAATCTTGTCAAAATGAACCCTTCTGGAAGGTAGACAAGAAGTAAAAAAGTTGTTAAGGAATCAAAGGAGAAATGTCACCTGAGGCAGGCAAAGGAGGCTGGGCCTGAGCACATGGAAACACACTTCACAAATCTCCCCAAATTTCACTAACTGCAAAAGTAGCTTCATCCATTCTTGCCCTCATCAAGGCAAAAGTAGCAGCCAGACTTGTGAATCAACAAAGTAGGAAGAGTCTTGAAATCTGCTCACTCCTTGAGTTGTCCAGGATCCAGAATGGGGCTGGCAGTTTGGGCAGTTTAGTTGAGAAGGTCATGGGTAAGTGGAGATGAGAGTCTGTGTGAGAAAGAATAAATTAACTATAACTAGTAAATTTTCTTCTGCCAACCTAGCAGTTCGAAAGCACGTAAAAATGCAAGTAGAAAAATAGGGACCACTACGGTGGGAAGGTAACAGCGTTCCGTGCGCCTTTGGCGTCTAGTCATGCCGGCCACATGACCACGGAGAGGTCCTCGGACAAGCGCTGGCTCTTCGGCTTTGAAACAGAGATGAGCACTGGCCCCTAGAGTCGGAAATGACTAGCACACATGTGCGGGGGAACCTTTACCTTTAGTAAATTTTACTTTAAATTCATTGGTCTCCATATAGAACCTGATATGCCTTAGTGTTTGATTGAAAGTGATTTGTGTGTCTTCCTAATTATTTCCTGATTATTGACCAGGGTTGTGTGTCTCATCTTCCCCACCACACTTATCTAGAAACCCAAGTAGAAAAAAGGGGGCTCTTAGATCTGAGTACCTCAACAGGCTGTGAGTCCGTGACCATAAGCCGAACCTGGGAGTGCATTCAACAGGTCCAGTTTGCATTGTCTTGTCTTGTCTTTATGTTGACCATTTACAGGAAAGATACAAAAAATTCTGAAAAACCTGAAAATGTAGAGCTCAGTCTATAGAGGAATGGCAAAGAACAATGCCTCCAGATGTGAATTATTATCTAGTACTGCCTTCCAACCAGTTTAGCCAAATCCATAGGGGACATATTTCTAACATTTTAATGTTGTATCTTTCTAATTTTCACTTTAAACTAAATGTTTAAGCTCCGGCTGGTGTACCTGAATGCCAGGTCCGTGGTTAACAAAGCTCCCCTCGTCAGGGATTTAGTTGAGGGTGAGCATGCGGACCTGGCTTGCATCACGGAGACTTGGTTTGGCCCAGAGGGTGGGGTCCCTTTGGTTGACCTCTGCCCACCAGGCTTCCGGGTGCTACACCGGCCACGAGCTCATGGTAAGGGTGGGGGAGTGGCGGTTACTATTAGGGAGACCTTATGTCCGCGGGAGGCTACCGTTTCTCAGATAGTCGGGTGTGAGTCTCTCTTTGTGAGATTTGGTTCTGGGGCGCAGTTGGGCTTGCTGCTGGTGTACATTTCGCCTAGTCGCACAGCGGCAGCCCTGCCCGAGCTGCTCGATATCCTCTCGGGGTTGGTGGTTGAGTTTCCCAAACTTATAGTTTTGGGAGACTTCAATCTACCATCCCTGGGAGGTTCATCTGAGCTAGCTCGGGAGTTCATGGCTTCCATGACGGCCATGGACCTGACGCAAGTAATTTCTGAACCAACTCATGAGGGAGGCCACACCCTTGACCTGATTTTTTTATCTAGACGGTGGTTGGATGATCTTGGTGGGGGCTCTCCATTTATTATGCCCCTGTCATGGACCGATCATCATCTCCTGCGGCTGGTCTTCCGTTTTGCCACCCCCCGCCGTGGGGGTACAGAGCCAATTAGATGGTACCGCCCCAGACGCTTAATGGATCCTGATAGATTCCAAGCGGCGCTGGGGTCCCCACCTGCCTCCATTGCTCACAGCTCGGCAGATGCCTTAGTGGAAGCCTGGGAAAGGGCAGCCACTGAGGCACTTGACCGGGTTGTACCCTTGCGGCCCCTGACCCGGCGCAGATCCCAGCGAGCTCCATGGTTCTCCGCGGAGCTCCGGGAGATGAAGCGTCGGAAACGGGGCCTAGAGAGCTGTTGGAGGTCTAGCCGATCCGAACCCGACCGGTTGCGGTTAAGAACCTATATTAGGTCTTATCTCGCAGCGATGAGGGTGGCGAGGTGTAATTACTTCTCCACCCTCATCGCGTCCGCAGATAATCGCCCGGCCGCCCTGTTTAGGGTGACTCGCTCACTTCTTAATCAGGAGGTGAGGGAGGATCCCTTGCAGGGTCGTGCCGAGGAATTTAGTCAACATCTGTCAGATAAAATCGCTCGGATTCGGACCGGTTTGGACTCCAACTGGGCAGAGTCTGGCGATCAGGACACGGGCGGTCTTGTCAATGTTACCTGGGAAGAGTTTGATTCTGTGACCCCTGATGAAGTGGACAGGATTATGGGGAGGCTGAGCTCCTCCACATGTTTGTTGGACCCGTGCCCTTCCTGGCTGGTTTATGCAGCTAGGGAGAGGACACGAGGCTGGCTCCAGGCGGTTATATCTGCTTCCTTGAGTGAGGGTTATTTCCCCACCGTCTTGAAGGAGGCGGTGGTGAGACCTCTCCTCAAGAAGCCTGCCCTGGACCCAGCTGTATTGAACAACTTTCGTCCAGTCTCCAACCTTCGCTTTCTTGCGAAGGTTGTCGAGAGTGTGGTGGCGCATCAGCTCCCTTTGGTCCTGGATGAAGCGGATTATTTGGACCCCTACCAATCGGGTTTCAGGCCCGGGTACAGCACGGAGACGGCATTGGTCGCTCTGGTGAATGATCTCTGGAGGGCTCGGGATAGGGGATATTCCTCTGTCCTAGTCCTATTAGACCTCTCGGCGGCTTTCGATACCATCGACCATGGTATCTTGCTGCGGTGTCTCAGGGGATTGGGAGTGGGAGGCACAGTTCTTCAGTGGTTCTCCTCCTATCTCCTGGGACGCTCGCAGTCGGTGTTGGCAGGGGGGCAGAGATCGGCCCCTAGGTCTCTCGTTTGTGGAGTTCCTCAGGGGTCGGTTCTCTCGCCTCTCCTGTTCAACATCTACATGAAACCGCTGGGTGAGATCATTCGTGGTTTTGGAGTTGGGTATCATTAATATGCTGATGATACCCAACTTTTCCTTTCGACCCCAAACCACCCCAGTGATGCCCTCGCTGTGATGTCCCGTTGCTTGGAGGCGGTTCGGGTCTGGATGGGGAGGAACAGACTTCAACTCAACCCTGACAAGACTGAGTGGCTGTACATCCCGGCATCCCGGGACATTCAAAATGTTCCATCTCTTTCTATGGGGGGTGAGCTCTTACCCCCCATGGATAGGGCTCGCAACTTGGGAGTCCTCCTAGATTCACGGCTTACCCTGGAAGATCATATAGTGGCCGTGACTAGGGGGGCTTTCGCCCAGGTTCGCCTGGTGCGCCAGTTGCGGCCCTATCTGGACCGGGATGCCCTGTGTACGGTCACTCATGCGCTCGTGACCTCTCGCCTGGACTACTGTAATGCTCTCTACATGGGGCTTCCCTTGAAGACCACTCGGAGGCTCCAACTGGTACAGAATGCGGCCGCGAGAGTTGTCTTGGGAGTTTCCCGGTGCTCCCATGTTACACCCTTGCTCCGCGAGCTGCATTGGCTACCAGTTGTCTTCCGGGTGAGGTTCAAGGTCTTGGTTATGATCTTTAAGTCCTTACATGGCATGGGTCCGGGTTACCTCAGGGACCACCTGCTGCCGGCGTCAACTTCCCTCCGCCCAGTACGTGCCCACAGAGAGGGCCTCCTCAGGGTGCCACCGATCAGAGAATGCCGACTGGTGGCCCCCAGGGGGAGGGCCTTCTCTGTGGGCGCTCCGGCATTATGGAACCAACTGCCGGTGGAGCTCCGGATGACATCAGACCTCCGAACCTTCCGTCGCGGCCTGAAGACCCACTTGTTTGAATTAGCTGGTCTGGCCTGATGGGGGATTATGGGTTTTTTAAATTGGTGTTCTTAGTATTGTATTATTGTTTTTAACTGGGCATTGGTTTAATTTCTTTTTAACTTTTGTATCGTTATTTATATATGCCCTGTGAACCGCCCTGAGTCCCTAGGGAGAAGGGCGGTATACAAATCAAATAAAAACTAAACTAAACTAAAACTAAAAGTTACATGAATTTTAATTCAAATTCTTTTGCCTTTTAATTTCATTATGAAACCAAGTTAAGTAGAAAAGTATGATTTTGCAGGTGAAAATGATGAAACCATAAGCAAAAATAGTCTTATATCACTGGAAATTTTACATTCATTTATCATACCCACCAATACAAATAAAACTGTTTGTACTGTACACATTATGAGGTAAATGCAAGTACCCAAAGTCAGGAAAAAGAATGAACTCAAGGTCCCAATGTAATCCTAAAACTGAATTAGTTAATGAGTAACGTTATCCCATTTGTCCATTGGTAAGTTATTTAAACTTTTCAGGGGTCTGTAAGACATACTGATAAATAGAATGATTTGTGACCAATTCACAGGGTGCTTCTGCATTTTCCTGCTAAAATTACAACTGAAAATTATTCAAGTTCTTTATATTTTATGGGTGAAGGACGCTCTGGTTCCATAATGCTAGTATATTTTATCTGAAAGGTTCTCTTTTTAATTAATAATCACTGCTGCCTTTTGGAATTCATGTTCATTTTGAGATACTAAACAAAAACAGCTTAGGGATGAAGAATTACTATAATTTCCATTAGACTCTAGACTCTTTCACCATATTCTACATTAAGATCTTTAAGTGAATTATCTTTGAGAATATGGAATCCTAAGCTTTTTTGATTATTTGCATAATGAGTGAGTGAAATAATAATAATAATAATAATAATAATAATAATAATAATATAATAATAATAATAATAATAATAATAATAATAATAATAATAATAATAATAATAATAATAATAATAATAATAATAATAAGAAGAAGAAGAAGAAGAAGAAGAAGAAGAAGAAGAAGAAGAAGAAGAAGAAGAAGTAGTAGTTAGAAGGGATCTTGGAGGTCATCTAGTCCAACCCCCTGCTCAAGCAGGAAACCCTATACCATTTCAGGCAAATGGCTGTCCAGTCTCTTCTTAAAAACTTCCAGTGTTGGAGCATTCACCACTTCTGGAGGCAGGTTGTTCCACTAGTTAATTGTTCTGTTAGGAAGTTTCTCCTCAATTCTAGGTTGCTTCTCTCCTTGACTAGTTTCCATCCGTTGTTTCTTGTCCTGCTTTCAGGTGCTTTGGAGAATAGCTTGACTCCCTCTTCTTTGTGGCAGCCCCTGAGATATTGGAACACTGCTATCATGTCACCCCTCACCCTTCTCTTCGTTAAACTACACATACCCAATTCCGGCAACCGTTCCCTATATGTTTTAGCCTCCAGTCCCCCAATCATCTTTGTTGCTCTGTACCCTTTCTAGAGTCTCAACATCTTTTTTACATCGTGGTGACCAAAACTGCTAAGCTTGTAAGCCACCCTGAGTCTTCGGAGAAGGGCGGGATATAAATGGAATTAAAAAAAAACCTGGATGCAGTATTCCAGGTGTGGCCTTACCAAAGCATTGTAAAGTGGTATTAGTACTTCACTTGATCTTGATTCTATCCCTCTGTTAATGCAGCCTAGCACTGTGTTGGCTTTTTTGGCAACTGCAGCACACTGCTGGCTCAAATTGAAGTGATTGTCTACTACTTCCTCCTTCTTCTTACCCTGAATGTTCTATCACTTCCTGCCACCATCTCACATGCGGTGGTCTCTACATGCAGTCTCTCATGCTAGGAACATTACTGTCCTTTGACCTTGAAATACCGTCCATTTCATCATCTACCACACCTTGTCTGATGTAATCTTCTCTGCATGCAAATAAAGGTCCTTCTGGATGATTAAAAGGTAATTTCATGAGTTCTGCTATGTGGCAAAGGCTGTTAACAGTGATAGTATCCGCTTATACAGGCCAGACACAGGGGTCTCAGCAAGGGGATACATCATTAAACAACACTCAGAGTCAGAATAGTCAAAAGACAGTAGAATTCCTACAGCCTGCAATCCATATGTGTGTGTCATATCTGCAAGCAAGCTCAGTGCAATCCGCCATGTTGTGAAAGCACATGGTCGCACAAGCTTACTGAACATCTCTTGTGCATGCTGAAAACTGTTTCTGTACATTGGACTGTGTTATAAACCCTGTCTAAGCTACAATTTGCCTTTTTAAAGAGACAGTACCCATTTTTTACAAAACGTGAAAAATGTCTAGACAAGGCTCTGAACACTATTTTATCGCTGAATCAATACAAAAGAGAGAGTCAAGCTATTCTCCAAAGCAGCTGAAAGCAGGACAAGAAGTAATGGATGGAAACTAGTCAAGGAGAGAAGCAACCTAGAACTAAGGAGAAACTTCCTGACAGTTAGAACAATTAACCAGTGGAACAACCTGCCTCCAGAAGTGGTGAATGCTCCAACACTGGAGGTTTTTAAGAAGAGACTGGCCAGCCATTTGTCTGAGATGGTATAGGGTTTCCTGCCTGAGCAGGGGGTTGGACTAGATCAGGGGTCAGCAACCTGAAACAGTGAAAGAGCCACTTGGAACCAGTTCCCTCACAAAAGGAAAAACTGGGAGCCGCAAAAAATATGTGCGCATGCACGTACATGTGCACATGCGCAGAACAGGGTTTGACTGAAGAGTGGAGCCAAGGCAAGATATGCACCTACCCTGCATATTTGAATTGATTGGTTGAACTTTTTTAGTCCCACTTTTTTTTTGGGACTGCACCTGGCAGAGGACCGGGAGCCGCAGGAGATGGCTGAAAGAGCCGCGTGCGGCTCCGGAGCCACAGGTTGCAGACCTGTGGACTAGATGGCCTCCAAGGTCCCTTCCATCATCATCATCATCATCATCATCATCATCATTATTATTATTATTATTATTATTATTATTATTATTATTATTATTAATTATTATTATCCCTCTCACAGTTACTACTATTGAGCAAGGTACCACCTATACTATACCTGTGCATTTGATTTTTCCTGCCTACATGTAGAACCTTACTTTTTGCACCATTGAATTTCATTTTGTTAGATAGCGCCCAGTGTTTGAGTCTGCCCAGATCCTCCTGTTTTTTAAGCCTATCTTCTGGAGTATTGGCTATTCCTGCCAGCTTGGTGTCGTCTGCAAATTTGATGAGTTCCCCATCTATCCCCTCATCCAAATCGTTAATGAAGATGTTGAAGAGCACTGGGCCCAGAACAGAGCCCTGGGGCACCCCACTACACACTCCCTTCCATGTAGATGCAGTTCCATTGAGGACCACACGCTGAGTACGGCCTGTCAGCCAGCTAAGAATCCATCTGGTGGTGATGCTATCTAACTCATATTTTTCTATCTTATCAAGTAGTAGGTTGTGATCTACTTTATCAAATGCCTTGCTGACGTCCAAGTAAATTATATCTACAGCATTCCTCTGATCCACTAATTTTGTCACTTGGTCAAAGAATGCAATAAGATTTGTCTGGCATGATCTGTTTTTGACAAACTCATGTTGACTTTTAGTGATGACTTTGTTTGCATGCAATCCTTTTTCAGGCCTCAAATTCTCTGATTGTAACTGCTGAAAATTAATGGAACAGTTTCCCACCATTTCATAATTATCTGTTCACACCTTGATAAAAATTAAGGAAACATTCTAATCCCTAACCAGCTAGAAGGAGAGCAATCCTCTTGCTACTCTTTTGTAACTTAACTTCGTTTCCATTTAATAAGTCTTGTTAAAGTATGTATTTCAGTGAACTTAGATACTCAAAAGGCTGGCAGTTCTATGTGGGAAAATACATGAAAACTGTACTGTGATTCCTAAAATAGGTATAATATTTATATATATTAGGAACCTTACCAATCTCTCAACAAAACCTAGTCCTATACATCCCTCAGCTACCAAAATATATTGACAGAAAATCTTGGCAAGTGAAAAGTTGTCCACCTTTGATTTACATAATATCATACATGATGACAAACTGATAATAATTATGATATATGGCTACTGTTTAATAATATATGTCTCAAATATATAAATGAGATAATCATGTAAAAAGCAATGGAAAAATCATTAAAATAATAAGATAAAGTTACCATCATTATAATTAAAGCAGAATATGAACAGGTTTTTCTCAATCAAAATCTATTGAGTTAAATTTATGTTTTCTATACCCGCTTATCTGGAAGTAAGCACCATTGGACATATTTTGCCTGTTTAGAAAATTTATGCATATATAATCTTGAGTAGCTAACAACAATCCACAAAAATATGTAATAAATAATAAAAGCTCTATCAATAAAATATAAAACAGGCTTTGAAATAATTATAGTATAAAACCAAGGCCCCATAACAGATTTGTAACCAAAATCAACATCTGTTCTCAGAAGATATTTAATTTAATTTAATTTATTAATATTTCTATACCGCCCTTCTCCCGAAGGACTCAGGGCGGTGTACAGGGCAAGAATAAAACACAGAATTACAAAAGTTAAAAAGTAATTAAATACATGCCCATTAAAAAACAGTTAATACATAATAAAAACCCCAATAAAATGACAATAAAAACCCCACCAATCCCCCCTCAGGCCAGGCCGGCTTGTTCGAACAAGTATGTTTTTAGATCGCGGCGAAAGGAGCGAAGATCGGGCGCCGTCCGGAGCTCAACCGGTAGCTGATTCCATAGCTCCGGGGCGCCCACAGAGAAGGATCTCCCCCTGGGGGCCACCAATCGACATTCTCTGACCGGTGGCACCCTGAGGAGGCCCTCTCTGTGGGAACGCACAGGGCGGAGGGAAGTTGATGCCGGCAGCAGGTGTTCCCTAAGGTACTCCTATGCTTAGGATTGTACCTGTAATTATCTAAAATAGGTAGATTGATAGATGGATAGACATTTTTTAAAATGTGCATCTTTCCTTTGTTCAAATTAGTTCAATAGACCAC
Organism: Vipera berus; assembly: GCF_964194415.1. Classification (NCBI taxonomy): domain Eukaryota; kingdom Metazoa; phylum Chordata; class Lepidosauria; order Squamata; family Viperidae; genus Vipera; species Vipera berus. Next base: position 218,586,086 of record NC_138203.1, read on the forward strand.
TATTAGAACAACTATTTAAAGCATTATTTCGCAATGTAACACTAAAACTATAGCAGATAGCATAAATACCGTATAAAACTCAGGTACAGTTAAAACCAGTTTAAGCAATATGAGCCCCTTTCCTAAACCAAATTTCTCTTTTTTTATAAACTTTTATAAACTTATCAAAGCCATTAATTCACAGACCAATGCAAAATTCTATTAGGGGGAAATTCCTAGTCCATGGTTCCAAGTTAGCCTATTTCTGACAAGCCTGAGAAGATAGAAGAAGGCCTCTGAAGATTCATTCAATCATGGTCAGGTCTGTAAGGAACAAGGCAAACTTTCAAATATGTGGTCTTAACTCCAAAAGGTTTTAAATCCTTCTTTTCCAACTTCTTGTCCTATGGATACCTCGGCATTAATTACAGCTTGCACACTTTATCATCCAGGTTGATTGAAATTACATGAGGACATTTTGAAATTGGTATAAAAATGAATCTAGTTTATCAGTTAGCAAACATAGTTTTTAAAACAGATGGGAAATCAGAGCATAGCCTATTGGCAGAAGGGTTCCTTAAATCTTTCTGGGATTGAATATGGAAATTCCAGATACTAAGGGAAAAGAATTACAAAATTGGAAAAACCCATTGAGCTCCAATTGCATGAATTTAGAAAAGTTAGAAAAATCTGAAATTTTTCAAATTCAGCATTAGCTAAGATCTAATCCCTTCATGGATTACTGCCTTGTCGTGGCGAAGGGGCTTGCATAATTCAATGAAGCTATGAGCTATGCCGTGCAGGGCCACCCAAGATGGAAAGGTCATAGCAGAGAGTTCTGACAAAACGTGATCCACTGGAGAAGGAAATGGCAACCCACTCCAGTATCTTTGCCATGAAAACCCTATGGACAGTACCAAAAAGGAAAACGATATGACGCTGGAAGATGAGCCCCTCAGGTCGGAAGGTGTCCAATATGCTACTGGGGAAGAGCAGAGGGCTAGTACTAGTAGCGCCAGAAAGAATGAAGCGACTGGGCCAAAGCCGAAAGGACGCTCAGCTGTGGATGTGTCTGGTGGTGAAAGGAAAGTCCGATGCTGCAAAGATTTTTTCTCCATAGGAACCTGGAATGTAAGATCCCTGAATCAAGGCAAGCTGGACGTGGTCAAACAAGAGATGACAAGACTGAACATCGACATCTTAGGTATCAGCGAACTAAAATGGACAGGAATGGGTGAATTTAATTCAGATGACCATCAGGTATACTACTGCGGGCAAGAATCCCTCAGAAGAAATGGAGTAGCCTTCATAGTCAATAAATTAATAATAATAATAATAATAATAATAATAATAATAATAATAATAATAATAATAATAATAATAATAATAATAATAATAATAAAGTTGGAAGGGACCTTGGAGGTCATCTAGTCCAACCCCCTGCTCAGGCAGGAAACCTTATACCATTTCAGGCAAATGGCTGTCCAGTCTCTTCTTAAAAACCTCCAGTGTTGGAGCATTCACCACCTCTGGAGGCAGGTTGTTCCACTGGTTAATTGTTCTAACTGTCAGGAAGTTTCTCCTTAGTTCTAGGTTGCTTCTCTCCTTGACTAGTTTCCATCCGTTACTTCTTGTCCTACTTTCAGGTGCTTTGGAGAATAGCTTGACTCCCTCTTCTTTGTGGTAGCCCCTGAGATATTGGAGTAGGAAAAGCAATACTAGGATATAATCCTCAAAATGACAGAATGATCTCAGTTCGAATCCAAGGCAAACCATTCAATATCACAGTAGTCCAAGTCTATGCCCCAACCACCAGTGCTGAAGAGGATGAAATTGACCGGTTCTATGAAGCCCTACAGCACCTTATAGAACTAACACCAAAAAATGATGTCCGTATCATCATGGGGGATTGGAATGCTAAAGTAGGAAGCCAAAAGATAACCGGAATAACAGGCAAGTTTGGCCTTGGAGTACAAAATGAAGCAGGGCACAGGCTGATAGAATTTTGTCAAGAGAATATGATGGTCATATCAAACAATCTTTTCCAACAACCCAAAAGACGGCTCTACACATGGAGATCACCAGACGATCAACACAGAAATCAGATTGACTATATGCTCTGCAGCCAAAGATGGAAAAGCTCTATACAGTCAGTAAAAACAAGACCAGGAGCTGACTGTGGCTCAGACCATGAGCTTCTCATTGCAAAGTTTAGGCTTAAACTGAAGAAAGTAGGGAAAAGCACTAGACCACTCAGGTATGAATTAAATCATATCCCTATTGAATATACAGTAGAGGTGACAAATAGATTTAAGGAATTAGATCTGATAGACAGAGTGCCTGAAGAACTATGGACAGAGGTTCGCAACATTGTACAACAGGTAGCAACCAAAACCATCCCAAAGAAAAAGAAATGCAAGAAAGCAAAATGGCTGTCTGAGGAAGCTTTGCAAATAGCTGAGGAAAGGAGAGAAGCGAAAGTCAAGGGAGAAAAAGAAAGGTATGCCCAATTAAATGCAGAATTCCAGAGAATAGCTAGAAGAGATAAGAATGCCTTCTTAAATGAACAGTGCAAAGAAATAGAAGAAAACAATAGAATAGGGAGGACCAGAGATCTTTTCAAGAAAATTGGAGAGATGAAGGGAATGTTTCATGCAAAAATGGGCATGATAAAGGACCAAAATGGCAGGGACCTAACAGAGGCAGAAGAGATTAAGAAGAGGTGGCAAAATTACACAGAAGATCTATACAAGAATGAGCTTAACATCCCTGATAATCACAATGAGGTGGTCACTGACCTTGAGCCAGACATCCTAGAATGTGAAGTGAAGTGAGCCTTAGAAAATCTGAGCAACAACAAAGCTAGTGGAGGTGACAGTATTCCAGCTGAGCTATTCAAAATCTTAAAAGATGATGCAGTAAAAATGCTACACTCAATTTGCCAGCAAATTTGGAAAACTCAACAGTGGCCACAGGATTGGAAAAGATCAGTTTACATTCCAATTCCAAAGAAAGGCAGTGCCAAAGAATGTTCAAACTATCGCACCATTGCACTCATTTCGCATGCTAGTAAAGTTATGCTTAAAATCCTACAAGCTAGACTTCAGCAGTATGTGGATCGAGAACTACCAGAAGTACAGGCAGGATTTCGAAGAGGCAGAGGAACTAGAGATCAAATTGCCAACATACGCTGGATCATGGAGAAAGCTAGAGAGTTCCAGAAAAACATCTACTTCTGCTTCATTGACTATGCTAAAGCCTTTGATTGTGTGGATCATAACAAACTGTGGCAAGTCCTTAAAGAGATGGGTGTACCAGACCATCTTATTTGTCTCTTGAGAAACCTATATGCGGTCCAAGAAGCAACAGTGAGAACTGGACAAGGAAACACTGATTGGTTCAAAATTGGGAAAGGAGTCCGGCAAGGCTGTATACTGTCGCCTTGCCTATTTAACTTATATGCAGAGCACATCATGAGAAAGGCAGGGCTAGATGAATCAAAAGTTGGAATTAAGATTGCCGGAAGAAATATCAACAACCTAAGATATGCAGATGATCCCACTCTAATGGCAGAAAGTGAAGAAGAACTAAAGAGCCTCTTGTTGCGAGTGAAGAAGGAGAGTGCAAAACGTGGGTTGAAACTAAACATTAAGAAAACCAAGATCATGGCATCCGGCCCTCTCAATTCCTGGCAAATAGATGGGGAAGAAATGGAGGTAGTGACAGATTTTATTTTCCTGGGCTCCAAGATCACTGCAGATGGGGACTGTAGCCAAGAACTTAAAAGACGCTTGCTCCTGGGGAGGAAAGCCATGGCAAGTCTAGACAACACACTAAAAAGCAGAGACATCACCCTGTCAACAAAAGTGCGTATAGTCAAGGCTATGGTCTTCCCAGTTGCAATGTATGGCAGTGAAAGTTGGACCATAAAAAAGGCTGAGTGCCAAAGAATTGAGGCCTTTGAACTCTGGTGCTGGAGAAGACTCCTGCGAGTCCCTTGGACTGCAAGGCGATCAAACCGGTCAGTCCTAGAGGAGATCAACCCTGACTGCTCTTTAGAAGGCCAGATCCTGAAGCTAAAACTCAAATACTTTGGCCACCTAATGAGAAGGAAGGACTCACTGGAGAAGAGCCTAATGCTGGGAAAGATTGAGGGCAATAGAAGAAGGGGACGACAGAGAATGAGGTGGCTGGATGGAGTCACTGAAGCAGTAGGCGTGAGCTTAAATGGACTCCAGAAGATGGCAGAGGACAGGAAGGCCTGGAGGAACGTTGTCCATAGGGTCGCGATGGGTCGGACACGACTTCGCAACTAACAACAACAAGATCTAACTAGAGTTAAGCAGTTTATTATCATGTTAGCAGGTGCATAGCACCATGTGCATGATGTAGATGCCAATAGAATTGTTGTTTCTGCAATTCTTTTCCTGCCATGTTTCCTTCTTATTTGTCCTTTTTCAAAAAATCAAAATAATCTATTTCATATTTATTTTTTAAGGCAGGACTGAACCATTTAGGGGCCAAAGATGTCTTTGGCTTTTAATTGATATGGTAGGAAGTCATATTAGGCCAAAAGCGAACCAAAACCAAACCAAAAATAGACAACCCCCTAAATATAATTGAATAATAAGGTAAATAGAAACATTATTAGACTAAGAACGTTTAATACACTATAAATTTATATTAACCCTTTTTTCTGAAAAATTAATATTACAATTTGGTGGCAGAGTATGGAGCTGTATCCCTGGCTTTCTGAGCCCTGGATTCAGACTATATCGTCTCATTGGAAGGAATTTGCTATCTATCTTTGGCTCATCTTGCATAGCATTTTCTACACAAATGTGTATGACAAGATAGTATGATATCAAAATCACTTTTGGATATTCTATAGCTATTTCAAATGCTTTTGTTCCATGCAAAATCAACAACAGAAAAATAGAATGAAGTACAGCAGAATCAGAGGAAAAAACCCCCAAGTATGTAAAAACGAGGGCCATAAAAATAGCAACTAGTATGTCTTCTACTGAAAATCTTCAATCCAAGAGCCAAGTCTTGACTGGCCAACTCTGAATACTGTTTGCAAGTGAGCGAAGCCTGTTTCCTTCCAGTATAAACACCCTCATCTTAGGTAACTTTACCAAAGACTGACCTATCTAGATGTCAAATAATGGAAGAATATGATATGGTACCTTCTTGAAATATTTCTGATGGTGGCAAGACTGCCTGCAAAAGTGTATTATGAAAATATTCCATGGTCAGAATATTTTGTTCATTATATGTATCTCCTGCTTTTCCTTCAGTTTATTACAGCATGCCCTCACCCATTTTTATTAATAAAAACCTTGTGGTTAGGCAAAGAAATAATGACTGGATCTATGTCACACAGGAGAGCTGAGTGTGGATTTCAACTTGTAATCAATGTACCGTATCTTTTAAAGGAATCGTATTTCCAAGAAGCTTTTGCATGAACTTCTAGTAATCTTTTAACTCAGGAGGGCATTTTTTTTAATTGAAGGTGTATTTTTGTATTAGCTAAAATGAATGAGTGCGAATGAAACCTATATTTGATTTAGTTAATGAAATTAAACATAATGCATGTATTTCCTCTCTTATATATTTCATAGCTTTCTCTTTCCGACATGCTAGAAATTATAATTCAGCAGCAACTGTTGGGATTACTTTGGGATCCATAACCAAAACTTTGATTCATGTGCGCTTGGACCTTAAATTAGACACCCCAACTATAATCATAGTCAGATCTGGATGTCCTCCGAATTGAAATGCAATTTGAAAAAGAGGACAAAGAGTTATTTGGGCTGATTAACTTGAGTAGAATAAATGATGTGGGCTTGTATATGTTTTATAACACCACCTGAAAAATGACATTTTTTATATTTCTCAACTTTTATTACATTTGTTGGAAGATGGGATTTTTTTTTGAAATGACATTTCTAACTGAAAATGTTTTTTTTTTAAAAATAAATCTGTATTTAAAACTTATAGTTGGTCACCTTAACATAAAATTGTCAACCAGCCTTTCTGAAAACCTGTGCTAAATGATGTTCTTTTATTAGGATTTCCCCCCCCCCCCCGATATTATAAACAAAAGTAAAGAAAGAAGCATTCTACGCCCAGAAGAGTGTGCTGCAACTTGCAAGAATTTCTTGATTCTTCATCACTCCCAGAAAAGCACAACTTTTTTTAAAAACCACAAACCCATAGCATACACTTAAGATGTTAAATATTCAAAGTGATGCAGTCACAAGATCTGTCCTTGCACTCCGCAGCCCTGTGTGGCATTGTCTCATATTACATAGGCTCTTGTTCTGCAAGACAGATGCTAAATGTTAATTCCAAATGACCACAGAGCCAAGAGGAATCAAACTGGTGACATCCAGAATTCCGAAAGAGTTGGCTGGCCCAAGCCTTTTGAAGTTCAAGGTAGGCTGCAAAGCTAATAGCTGAGTCACAGACCTCACTTGTGATCAGTTGAGCAAGACCCTGTTTTAAGTAAACCAAAGGTACCAGCACAGCTTTAACTCTTTTGAATCCACAGCCACCACTACATCAAGCAGATGAATATCTAATTATGATTGGTGCAGAGTGACTTCGGATACCATGGGTGTGTGTGTGAGAAATACCTATCTGAGAAGATTGTCTGGCCATTGATGCTTAGGGCAACAGACACAATTGCTCAATTGTGAAAGAAATGAGCAGCAACATGCTGGGAAGATTTTATATAAACAGAACCACACAGGATAACACCCATAGCTGGACCCCTTTCTACATAATGTGAACTCTGAACCACACATATTTTGCGTAATGTGCAGGCAAGTAACGAAGTAGTGAAATGACTATTCAAGGGCTTCTAAACCTTTGAATCTTCAGTGATCAATACTGTCATGTTGGTTAGACTTGGGGTCTAGCTTTGAGCCAGGCTGAAACCAAGAGTCTAATTTGGATAAAGGAAGCTGAAGTCAAATGTCAGTTTCCATGCCTTATTAAATGCAAGCACCATGTGTACCACAGTATACTACTTACTAAAACCTTGGACATTTTTAATAGCTTAAATTTTAAGATCTTCACTTTCTAACACCCAGAGAGATGCCCCAGTGGGCATATATTTTTGTGCATACTTTTGCCATTCAGGTAGTTCTTTCTTCTTCATCTGCTGCTGCCAGTGTGCATTGTGCAATTTCCATTCTGGCCTTTCTTCATTTGTATAATTATTGCAGTTCTGAAAGAGACCAAGGTTGACCATGTTGTAAATATTAATGTACTTTGCACTAATTTAGACCAAACTAGTACATTTTATGATTTTTCCCTCCTTCTCTGACAAAATATTTGAGACACCTCTGATTGTTTCTCTGGACGGAATGGAAGCAAAAGCTGACACAAGTCTTAAGCTGCTTATCTCCTGTGCTAAAACTGTCTAAAAATGAAACTTGTTTAGGAAATTGTGTTTCAGAATTCAATCATTTTTTCCAGGTTTTGTTACCAAGGCCCTGATTGGAGGATTCTCCTGGTATATTATTTATCATCTTGCTTTCCTTTCTATGGTCAGTTCTTCGAAGACATGTGATTTCCATTGATAGACCTTTTATACGACACCCACTTTCTGACTCCTCCTTGTACTTAACACCTTTGATCCGATGTATCAACTAGCTGAGGAGGGTGGGGTGGAAAGAAAACACTCAATTTTTATTTTCCTTCCTGTCATTGGGCAGGAGGAGGAACTGGCAGAGCTCTTGTCAATTTCATGAGGGCAGGCGCTCCACTGTTTTCATTGGTCCACTGTGGAAGATGCTGTTAGGAGGGGGTTAAGCAGCCAGTAGCCAGGTTGCAACAACCATGGAGGGCAGTGACCACTGAGTGGAAGAGAAGGACGATTCCTGCCACAGCACACAGGAGCCAGTTGGAGAGGAGACGTTGGCTTTCAAAGAAGAGAATTGCAGCAGGTGAACTAGACAGCACCACTTGAGCCAGCACAAGTTTGAAAGCACAACTTCTGTTGTGGGAAAAGCAACATTGGGCAGAGATTAACTTTGCAGTCTTAAGGTGGTTGAAGTTCATGCAGTGCATTTCTGATCTTAAGAAATACTCAGCAGGCTGTTCTTGTGCCGCTATAAGATAGACGTGTGTAGGACATTGTGTAGGAGATAGCTCACCTGTTAGGGAAAATTCTTCCACAGAATACTATACAGAAAGGGGAAGGGGGAGTTGGGATGGATAAGATGAAATTGGATGGGTTAAAAATACTGCTTTTCATATTTGATAGGTCATTTATTTATTTATGATTCACATCTCTAAAGTGGCCCAACTTCAGAATGACTCTGGGTGGCAAGCAGAATTAAGAACAAAGATATAAAACATCAAACCAAATTAAAAAATAAAATGGAGATCCTCTTGAAACAAACATCCACCAACATTTGAAAAATCCTTCAACTTTGTCAACCTGCCTTTCAAGCTGACAGGATTACAGATGACCTACAGTAAGACAGCCCTCCTCAGATCCTCTACCTGACATAAACCAGGCCATAAAGATTATTTGTGTGTTTCTGTTATTATATTTTTCATTTCTGACAAGTTTTTAAATATTTAAAGTTTGAGTGACCAAACCTAGGTTCTACTTACCTGAGGTGTGCATATGCAATATCAATAATGCTAGAGTCAACTCCAACCATGATTCCCTCCAGATATGTTGGATTGCAATAATTTCCAGGCAATTGTGATCTTTGTAAATTATGGGAAGGATGCTAGCATGCGCTTTCCTTTGTTACTGCAATCACTCTTCCATAGACAAATGTGACCCAAGTTATTATGTGGTTTGAAGCCCTGTCATCTCCCCATCATGTAAACTAAGATGCCAGATTTGGCAAATTATTTAAAGAAACCAACCGAAGTACAGAACAAAAGCTTCTGTCACTGTATAAACATAAATTAAATAATTAACAAACTGGATCCCCATTTATGACAGGAACAAGTATCCAAATTTCCCAGTTGGGAAATGGCTGGGCTGATCCTGGCCCCAGCCCATTCATTGGATGTTTGTGTCCTTCTTAGCAGGGAAGAGGAAAGCAAAAGTACTACTATCCACCTCATTCATTACAATGGAGGGGGAAGAAGAAGAATTAAGATAGATTTCCCCAGTATGAAACCCTCCGGATACTCAGAATTAATTAATTAGTTAGATGTATGTGGCTGCCCATATCACATGTGGTACATTTGACATATAGAATTCCCAATGTTCTAATGACTGAGGTAAAACATAATTGTTTGATAACAAGCCAATATATTTCCTCTCAGAAGCCAATATATTGACAATGTTTATAAATAATATGACATAATGATTAGCAAGCTAGTTAAGTATGATCTGGATAGCATGACACTGAACTGGACACATAGCTGGCTTTGAAACTGGATTAGGAGATTGGGAGTTGCTCCTGAAATCAGGGGAAGGTAATAGGAAGGCTGATACAGGAATTAATTTTACAACTTGTACTTTCCAACGCTTTTCCTTTAGCCATTTCTATATTGGCTTCTTGTCTCTCACTTATTTCAGCTTGCTTTTTCCAGAATTAATCAAAGTGGCATGCTAGTTGTTAGGAATCATGCAGTGAACAAAAAGTTACAGTATTATATTGAAACTATATCTGTCTACGTGATTTTACTTGCTGTTCTTTGATGGAGAGTGAGTATGGAACACACACAAAAATTAATAATAACATTTTTAAAAATTATCTTACCAAATTCTGAAACAAGACAGCTATTTGTATCACTGAAAATATCTGGGAAAAGACAACTTTGGAATAGTTTCAGCTCATCCCTTTTAGAAACTGATGCTGGATCAAGAGAAAGAGTATTTTCCAATACACTGACAGGTTCTCAGACTTCCTGATAAAAAGTGGGGCTCTAGCAGTTATAAAATAGGCAGAATAGGAATGTATCCACATGCAAGAATTTATTAGCATTAACATCCTGTTTTACCTGGTGGTATACATTACCTAGAGGTGGGCGTGCTATCTAATATTTTTCTAGGGGCCTTTCCAACACATTGTGCTCCTTTTCTCAGAAATTCAGCCATGCGTGTCCGTGCGTAAGTAAACCAACACTCCATAGCCTGGGCTCATTAGCTTAATTTTCTTGCTCTTGCTGTTGTTCCCATGCATAGCAAATAAAAAGCAATATCTATAATTTTTTTTACAGGTTTTATCCAGAATGTTAGATTACCTTTCTCCTTGTTAGCTATGTATGTTGTGCACTGTATCTCCATTGTAGCTTTGTGATTTATTGCTCAGATAAAGCAAAATCCATACAGGGTAGTCAATAGCATTTACTTCTAGCTTCTGTGAATTTAACTGGTGGAGAACGTCCAGGGACCAGCGAATAAGGGCTCTGTGCAGAAGAATTCTGATTAGCTTTTTGCAGCATTACCTTGCAAGGGGCATGTGAAACCTCAACATAGTATTAGGTACCCAGGTATGGGGCCCTGGCCACCTTTTCATTCTTGTGCAATTTACATTCTACTGGGACAAAGTTCTCCACTTCTAGTTTTCCAAATTAGGCTGGACTGAACATCAGCTTTGGGCAACTACATAGGCATGGCAAACAGTTAGTTCTGCTATCTATACAGTACTACTCCATATGAACAGAAAATTATTTTCATCCTTCATATTTCCATATTTAATTTCCATATTTACAGAACTTTATATCTGAATGTTAGTTTATTGCAGAATGCTTCCATTAATACATCACTCATTCCAAAATCTCTGCATCCAGTTACAAACTGACGTACCAACTCTGCGAAAATATTTAGAACAATGCAATACCTAAGGTTTTATCATTTTATTATATCCATCCAATATTTCATTATTCTGAATATGCTGGTCCAAATATTATCTTTGTCTTAAGCACGGTGTCATTTCCATTGTAAATCTGAGAGTAAGATATGTTATATTCACTTTTGTAGCTTATTCTGTAACATAGTAAAATTATTTCAAATAAACATTGGAGTAAGCAGCATTGTGTCAAGATATATAGAAAGAAAGTGCGGTGAAAAGCCCACAAATGCTGATCATTTTGTAAACTAGAAACACTCTGGAAAAAGTTGTTTTTTCACCAAAGGTAAAGATCAGAAGTTCAAGGCTTACTGTAAACTGACAAAGTGACTTTCTAATCACGCATAGCAGTGGCTATTTCTAATGGCAACTCTAAAAAACAGACAACATCTGCTTCAGTTCCTAGAAACTGGAGCAACAAAGTGCGCTGTACAGGAAGCTGATAGTATTTGCATTGAAAGTTGGCAGTAGTTGCATCACCAATGTTTAAATTTTTTGAAAATGTCAACAAACACGTAAATGTAGAAAAAAGGCCTTAGACAAAGTTCTCACGTTAAAATGATGGATTCTTTTATTGATTAATCAGGCATCGAATAGTACAAGAATATACAGGGTATGAATTGTAGTATTGTGAGTTGTTTATTTTTCTATATATCCCAGGTTTTCTGCAGACACTCAAGGTCAGAAGTTATGAGGATTTCCCTTCATTTGTCCCCCCACCTGAACACCCCTGGGAGGCAGGCAGGCTGGGCTCAGAGAGATCAACTTGTCCAAACTCAGCCACATGACTTAAGATGGACCTGATCCTTGGATTTCATGGTTCTGGGCTGACTCCTGAACCAATTTAGTATTTGTGAATGCAGACAGAGCAAATGAAAGGGGTATACATGGCTGAAATTGCTCTTCAGCTGTCCCTATCTATATTAGTTCTTGGTGGAAAGACTCATACTCTTGAGCCCAAACTATGTTTTCTGAAATTAACAGGATTATAGATGACTAAGAACCAGCTTTAGTACTGTATGTAATTTTCACGGCACAATTACAAGACAGATTCCCATTTTGATTATTTGGTAAATTACATGCCTTGTCTCAGAAGAGCACAGATCTCATCCCTATCTTCAAATAAGGGAAAACACAGATCCAGAAAATTCTATAGCAGATTGTAAAATAAGCATTTTAAAAACAATGCATCGATTACTAAAAGTTAGAAAAGATTAAACTTTACCAGACTAATTTTACATTATTATTTGATAGCTAACTTGGTTACAGGATTACAGGAATGATTGTATAAATAAGATAAGATAATGGTTAGCAAATTAGTTAACTGTGACAATTAACTGGATGCATGATTGGTTTTGAAAATTGTATTTCAGAGATTAGCACAGTTTCTCCTGAAATCAGAGGGTGGTCTTGGGAAGATTGCTACAAGAATTAATCCTGCAGTCTGTACCTTTCGACACTTTCTAATGACTTAGATGAAAAAGTGAAGAGATTATCTCACTGGATTTGCAGATTATGTTAAAATATCTTTCTTTTGCTTGAATACAATATTATGTTAATTTCTTTTCCTCTACCACTAGGTTTAAACAGGCCTGGTAAAATCATGCACTGTGTTTAGAAACTAGAGCTGTCCATCACAACATTACATTTTATTTCCTTATATTTTACATAAGGAATTTTGCAGGTGCGTGGTCTCTTGAAATGTCAAAGTTGGTTCAGAGTAAATTTGTATTACTTTGAAGAAGCTTTATTCAGTTTGGGTATTATGCATATTTGAAACAGCCTAGTTCACTATGGTATTTATTCACATTCAATGTGCACCCCTGATTTTCATATTAGATTACCCCCTGTCCCCATTAGCTAGAAACAGCTTCTGTCCCTTGTAATGTAGAACAGGACAGCATTCATGAAGACTGTTGTGCAAGAACAGAAGGATTCACCCCATACAATGTTCCAAATCCTGTTTGCAAGGGGCTGTCTACAGTTTTCAAAGATATTGATTCTGTACACACTTCAAACATTTCATTATTTTTTGCTTTCCAATATCTATATCTGTATCGAATCAGGAGACAAGTGACAGAGGACTAGCTTTTTCTGATGCAGAAGGTGGCAATGCAAGCAATGTTCACAGTGTAGCACTCTCTCTCCACGTAGAGCTGCCAGATCAAAAGGTTAGGCTGGAGTCATGCAATGTTTGGACATGTATTTACACATTCATCATGCTGTATATTTTCTTCTGAACCTTTTTTTTCTGGGAGAAAGAGAAAGAAAAAGGAATCCTTAGACAATCTGGCTTCTTACTTTGCCTCATAATCAAAACCAGTTGCTACACAGGAGAATTCACTCAGCTGAAGTATCACCTCCCTAGTAGAGCCCCTATGCCAAAGAACTGGCACCAACTCTATTCTCCTAGAAAAGTTCTGTACACTGGCGTCATATCAGCCTAGCTTTAGATCCAGAAACCTTGCTGGGATGTCATCTGTTGACCTCTGGGGCCATGTTACTGCAGATGTAAACTGTTAATATTTAGCTACTGAACTAGAATGTGGACAGATAGATCGGAAAAAGGAGAAGGAGAAATGTGTATCGGAAGCAGCATGTTCTATGTGGACTGATTTCAGAAATATGCCAGAAACTGATATTAATTAATTATTGGTAGGAGAGAATCTGTCTAATTCAAGTGATCTTCTAAGATTCTAGCGGAGCCTAGAAAGAGATGTGAAGCATCCCCACAACGATATGTTAACTGGATCTCTGTATGTATCAGTATTTGAAGGGTATCAGTATGTATCAGTATTTGAGAGGTTGCCATAAAGAAGAGGGAGTCAAGCTATTTTCCAAAGCACCAGAAGGCAAGACAAGAAATAATGGATGGAAACTAATCAAGGAGAGAAGCAACCTAGAACTAAAGAGAAATTTCCTAGCAGTGAGAACAATTAACCAGCTGTCCTTCAGAGGTTGTGGGTGCTTCATCACTGGAGGTTTTAAGAAGAGACTGAACAGCCACTTGTCTGAAATGGCATAGGGTCTCCTGCTTGACAGAGGGTTGGACTAAAGTACCTCCAAGGTCCCTTCCAGCTCAATTCTGGTTGATTGATAACATCTCCCATGCAAATACTCTAACTTGGAGATTGGCAATAGGCATCACCAACAGTCATGCCACTAGACGGTATCCACCACTCACTTAAAAGTAAAATGGCCCAACTTCATTAGATAACCAAGTCTTTTTTAAAAAAAACAAACTCTCCATGAACTCACATAGAGTATCATGAGATTTGGATCTCTCTGTCTCTCTGTGAGTTGTGACATTATGTAAAATCATACAATCTACCACTTTAAGAGGTTGTTGAGTCTTTCTCTAATGAGACTTGCTGGTGAATTAAGCAAAAACAATTTAAATGTAGACAATGCTGAGCAGTTTTTAAATCCTGTCCACAAATCTGTCACACTTAATGAAAAATGACACCATTTCTATAAGTGTACCACGCCCAGCCTACACTGGGGTGTTATCCCTATTATCATGTTTACTTCTATGGATGATATGCCTTCCTAAAAATTCATCTCACAATAAATTGAAGATGGACCACCCAGCTATGAAGAATCAGACATTATTTTCAACTTTTCATCTCAAATATGCTACATGTGGCATTTAGCACGGAATATACTAGGAGTTCTGTTGATTGCCTCAGTTAATTTAAGAATAAATAAACTAAATAAGTATTCAATCCCAATGCTGTATAACAGGCAGTTTTAATTTACATGCAGGCTGGGGGATGCCCACAGAAGAAGTGGGCCAGCGAGGAGAGGCAGGTGTCAATTCATGGGAGGCCTGGTAAGTGGGTGCAGAGCGCATGGGGCAACTCTACACACATCCCCCGCCCTAGCTTAATTTTTAGGCTTGCACCTCGCCCCCAAACTAGGGCTTATTTGGGGGGCAGGGCTTATATTAGACCCACCCCAAAAATCAAGCTAGGGCTTATTTTGGGGGTAGGTCTTACTTTCAGGGAAACATGGGTATATTATAGGGTCATGAAAAGATAGCCATTGTTGGCTGCAACCCAATAATCCTTCTACTATTTAATGAAATCAGTAAAATTTCCTTCTGATTAACTTTTTTTTAGAAGATGCAGATATAAGGATGGGTTAAGTAATAGTCAGGTTTCTTGATGTTACCATATTATTTACATAATGCAAAGAGATGACAATAAGTTTTCAAATGAATTATTCAAAGGGTGAAAAATGCATTATACAGCAAAAAAAGTGCAAATTGATGAACTCTGGGGGAAAATATTAACTTTTTATATGACAATGAGATGAAAAGATCTTAGAACCCGGACCAATAGCTTGATAAACTTGATTGGCTTTAGAGTATACAATGGCTGCAGAAAATTAGTTCTCTTTTGGAATTATAGGAAGAGGAATCAAGGCAATATCCTAATACTAGAGACAAAACTCTATTATTACCACATTTGAAATGCTGGGAAAGGTTCCAGACGTTGTATCTGTATAATTATCTTCATGGATGTGTAAAAGTACTTTTATGCAACAGTTATGTATTAATGGATTAAACAATGGCTAAATAAAATTACAAAAAAGAAGATAATCCTCTGAAAAGCTCTTTCTGAATATCTAGGATGATCAAGAAAGACTTCATTGAACCTCAGTAGTTTTGACAACTGCATATGCAGGTAGTCCCCATGGAACTTAACAGTCTGAATATAGGCTAGGAAAGAAAGGAAAGCAAAGTCAGGGACTTAGCCAAGGCCACCCAGAGTTTCAGACCTTGGAGTAGAAGTGAGTCCTTCCAGTTTCCCAGCCCAATTGGCTCTCTAATCTGGATTTTTCTTTTTGTTTCAACATGCACATGCATACCACACACATGCACACCACACACACGCACCTGCTCCTGAAGTTTCTCCATTTCATTTTAAGGTCAATAAATGCAGACCTGTGGGAAGCATTTGAAAAAGATGTTTTGCCAAACATGAACATGAGGGAAACACCCCTTCAAGAGTTAAAGCAGCTACATCCCCTGGAGGCAGTGGTGGGATTCATCTGGTTTGCATCAGTTCAGCAGAACCGGTAGCTATTTTTTTGTTGCCCAGGCCCAGAATGGACTTCCAGAAGCAGCATCCACACAGAGAACCAGTTGTTCACATATTTGAATCCCACCACTGCCTGGAGGGTTCTCTCAGCTGCTTTGAGGGTTGTTCCCAATTCTCTCTGTGTGTATATACCTGCGTGGACAATGCCTCTGCTGTGACCAGCCATGGGGTAAAATGGTGGTGATGCAACACGTTCAGAGAAGGATAGTGACAATGATCAGGTGTCAAGAAGCTAAGGAACTTCAAAAAAGATAATTGATATGACAGTGACTATTATGAGAGAAGACCAATACGAGAAAGTGTGTCTCATAGAAGAACAAGTTCTCTACCTGTCCAAATATGAAGCAATAGTTTTAGAATACAGTATGATTGATTTCATTTGAATGTTTCTAAAAAACACTTATAGTAGGATTGGTTTGACAATGGATCCAATTATCCTGACAAATGCTGGCCTCTCCTTTATGGGTGTGCTCAGGAGAAGCTAGATAGCCATCAGTCAGAGATGCTCTGACTGGGATTTCTGCAATAAGCAGAGATTGGACTGAGTGGTTTAAGTGATCTCTTTCAATTCTTGGATCCTATGACTTGGTTGTCAAATCAGATATAATGAGTATTATATGTACAGTTGGAATAGCTTTAGTGTAAAGTATTCCACTTAGAAGCCATTCATTGTTCATAATTGATCATACAAGCTCACAAGCAGCAGATGGAGCTCCATCTGCTGCATGTGAGCCTGTGTGATCAATTATCTTTGGACTTCAATAAACCTCCCTGGTATTTTGGCTCTTCATTTGCTCTTTTGTTTTTCTGCCCTGGAATCTTGACTGGGACCAGTTTGGCTCTTGAGTTCAAGGCCAGACTAACTTACTATTTCTCTGTCTGTCGCTTTAGTTGAAAGTAACTCTTTCTGAAATTAAACTTTGATTGTAAATTAATGATATTGAAACTCCCAAGTCAGGAAAAAGTAATGAGTTGCCCAAGCATTGTGGAGATTCCCATGGTAAAAGAACATCAGTAACATTGTCTAATCTCTCCTTCCCAACTATAATAGGTTTGGGAGAGAAGATTTTATTTTAATTACAAATAAATCATTTTAATTTATTTTATTAATAAAATTTATCTAGCTGCCCATCTCACTGAAGGTGGCCCAGTGACCAATTACCAAGCAACCTATGCGCCAGTGTTATTTTATTTCCAGGTTCTGAGTTAATAGGCAACTGCAAGGTCCATGCCTTAACCTTTCTTTATTCTTTATTAGATAGTCCTTGGAGCATAAAACTTTCCATCTGTAAACTAGGACAAAGAACCTAATTGCACCTTCTTAAAAAAGTGGGGGAGGGGCTTATCCCACCTAACAGATAGGACTGTTTATTAAAAGACCACTAAGTTTGTCAGAAAAATGATTGCATGCTTAATCATGAAGGGGAGAGTTGTGGAGATGTTTATCTTCTTTTTTTTCTAAATGATACCCCACTTCTCTATATTATCTAAGCTGTTCGTGGTGACGGTAGCTCTTCTCCTGGTATAACAATGGTTTTTTTTCCTTCACCAATACTTTCGCTTTCTTTTGATACTATTATTACTTTTGAAGCACTAGCCATAACCCTGGATGGTTAAAAACAAAATCCAATGGTGAAAATTCTGGTCTCTTCTAAAATCACGACTTCTATTCATCAGTAACTTTATTTGAAGATGGGAAGATATTTTTCCTAAAACGGGCTTTTTTTTAGACTTTGTGCTTTTTTGCAGCTTTAGCTGTTTAAAATAATTCCTTCTCCCACCTATCACATTTACAAATAATTGAGGCCACATAAGTGATAGATCTGCTGTCACTCAGAAGCCTTTTGATAATTGCCCAGACAACAAGCCTGAATATCACTTTATGTTTCCCTTTTCTAAATTGATGTTAAATTGATGGCTTGATAGGTGGGTTTCTGACTACTCTGTTCAAAGGCTTTGAACTGGAGAAGTGGTTGATAATAAAGAAAATTATCAACCAAATTGGCTGCATCACCACTACATTTTTGCATTGCAAATCTTGCTACAAAACATGAGAGCAACAATAAACTTCTATTTTTGGTCGGTGCTTTTTTAAAGGTGCTTTCCCCCCCAAAATTGTTGGGGGCAATTAAGCTGACTTTGTAATAATGCCGCTTGGGGTGTGTGTGAAAGCCCTAATAAGCAGGCATATACATAGAATGAAGGCTACTGCTAAGCTTGTAAGCCGCCCTGAGTCTTCGGAGAAGGGCGGGATATAAATGGAATTAAAATAAAATAAAATAAATAAATAAATAAAAAAGGCAACCTGACTGTTTTTTCCAAGAAGAAGAAGCAGAAGCAGAAGGAGGAGAAGGAGGAGGAGGAGGAGGAGGAGGAGGAGGAGGAGGAGGAGGAGGAGGAGGAGGAGGAGGAGGAGGAGTTTTGTTTCTCTGGCAGGATGGTGGGGGCAATGGAAAGATTAGTTCTGACAAGATGGGTGAGGAGGGTTGGAAGGGTCAAAGAAATATGAAAATTGAAAGAAACTGAATATGACCCAACCATCCTGCCAGAACTGATGAAGCTTCTTGGATGAGAAACAAAACATCTTATTCTTCCTCCTCAAGGAAAAAAACAGTCCAGTTCTCTTTTGAAAAAAACCTCGAGACAACTATGATTTGGATGATTGAGAATCTCCACAGGCTCTATCCCAGAGGGTAAGAGAGAGAGAGATGAGCACATAAGACAAAGCAGCCATCAGTGATGTTCTTCCTTTATTAATATACTCAGTTTATCTCCCTGTAAATCTTTGGAAGCTCACCAACCCTTGCAAAAGAGGCAGCCTCAGAAATTGATCAGTAGAGTAAAAATTTCCATGGCTCTGAGCCTTCCCCTGGGAATCAGATGCCAGTTAGCTCCAGTTCATAATTGGGAGATAGTGATCTTGCTCTGCCTGAAGGATTTTCTCTATGCTCATTGGGTGGATAGATTAACAAGCGGGCCCCTCCCACCAAATTGCTTAAATCAGGAGCCATGCCCTGAATCTGCATTGAGCAAGATTATATTTGTGAACCTCTAGTCTTTCAAGCGAGGTGACGCTGCTGGCATTACATTTTGCAGTATATAGTGAACTTGAGAAAAATGTCTACTTTGTAGTGGACTAAGCTAAATGTTGATGAACAGGGTTGTTGTTTTTTTAAAAAAAAATCACGAGCAAAGGTCTTATAGGAAAAAAGGGTGATCCTGATTGCTGGTGAAAATGCCTTATTTATTCACCAGTTACCAGAGGACACCCAGTGAAATTGTAGCCCTCACTTTGCTGGGTTTGGACACAATCATTCAGTAAAATTCCATTCAGTATACAGTGTCATCGTGAAGCTCAATCAAGGAAAATAGAGAAGAATTACCACATTTTCTCTAATTAATTTGATATTCTGTTAAGTCAAAAAGGGTGGATTCATGAGATTTTAATTTTATTTGTAACTCCCACCTGCCATAATTAAGAAACAACTAACCCCACCTATAATTTTTCAACTAAAATATACAATAGGTGATAAATTATAGGTGATAAATCATACAGTATGTTACTTTGCAAGTGGAAAGGTCTTTTTCCACCCATACTACTCCTACTATCAAGGATTCAGCACTCTTTTCTTGTGAAAGTTTGAATGCATCTTACATTGGGAACATTTTAAAAATGTATTTTTATGATTGTATTTGTTAGATTGGATTGGATTTGCTTAGATTGGATTTGTCATTTTTTTCCACCTATCAAGTCCTTCCAGAGGACCTGAGATAGACAGAGGTTGTTGTTTGATGATATTAAACAGTATTAAATATTGTCACAGGAAGTAAGCTGTTCCAGGTAAAGCTGCCTTTTGCACTTGACTGATGGTGATTGTGTTAATACCAGTTGTGTTCAAGTGGTATTCCAGATGTATGGAATTGCACTGAAAGTGCATGTTATTACTGGTACCGTCTTTACTTTCTTTTGCTTTTGCTGGTACCTTCTTTGCTTTGCTTTTATTATGGATTTGGCATTTTTATCCACTTATCAAGTTCTTTCCAAGGACCTGGGATAGGCACAAATGGATGTTTGATGGTGTTAAAAGTATCGTTGCAGGATGTAAACTGTTTTGAGGAGGGCTGCCTTTTGCAATTGACTGATGGTGATTTTGTCAATGCCAGTGGTGTTAAAGTGATGCTCCAGTTGTTTTGAGATTGCACCCAAGGTGCCTATTACTAGATACTTATTTTTGCTTTCTTTTGCCACCATGGCTCTATTTCTATTTGCAGGTCTTTGTATATTGTTAACTTTTCCAGTTCTTTCTCTTCTCTTCTGCTGTCTCCAGGTTCTGCCATGCTCATTATCCAGAGTTTTTTTGTTATACTTATTGACAATTATTTGGCAATGTTTTTTGAAAGTGGTTTTTGTATACTTTTCTTTTTAGGACTGCAAGAGGATGACTGGCCCAAACTCACCTAGCTGGCTTTGTGCTTAAGGCAGGACTAAGTTCAGTTTTGAGTTTGTCTGGTCCCTTAACTATTACACCAAACAGTCCTCTTTTTGGAATATTGGTAAGAGAAAAGCAAATGATGGAGTATATAAAAAAATAAAAATAATGTTTGGTGAAAAGAAAGCAGAATGGGTTCTGTTCTGTCTCATCAAACTAATATCAATTAAATGAAACTCAGTGTTACCAGATTCAGGACAAACAGATGGATATACATTGCATAATTTGTATTTAATATAGAGTTTCTACTTGAAGATGGTCAATATTAAATGTGGATTAGATAAATTCACAGAAGACAATTCTACTAATTATAAAAGCTACATATTACTTTCAGTGTCAAAGATAAGAAGCTTTCAAGTAATCTTTGCTGAGAATATGACCAGGAAAATGTTGTTATTCTTCTTGGGCCCATATGATGCTCATTATTGGATAAGAATATTAGATTAAATAAATCACTAGTCTTTTATGTTCGTGCAACAGCATTGGCACTCCAAAGCAGCATTTCTCAACCTTGGCAACTTTAAGAAGTGTCAACTTCTATTCCCATAGCTTCCATGCTGACTGGGAATTCTGCGAGTTGAGGGCCACACAATTTAAAGTTGTCAAGGTTGAGTTAGATTGTTCTAGTCCTCAATCTTTGCAGCTTGGCGGCCTAGCTGGGGGGGGAGAGAACTGGGTCATGTGAGTGGCGGGCCAGCATGCTCACATGTGCCCACATAGCACTTGTGCAACTGGCGGGCTGGCACACACATGCAGCCAGCTCAACTTGTGCAAGTGGCAGGCTGGCAGGCACACATGAGAGTGCCTGCCAGCCTGCCACTCATGCAAGTTGAGCTGGCTGCATGCGCATGCACTCCAGCCATCCACTCAGGTGGCCCAATTCCAAATAGGCCATGGCCCACTAGTGGACCACAGTCCAGGGATTGGGGACCCCTGCTCTAGAAGATCAGAATAAAGCCTCTCTCAGCCTTATCTAGAGGCAAGAGAAATTAAATCTGCTAGCTACTTCTCGCAAAGCACATGATCTCCTACTGAACAATGGCCCCTTCCCTACATTTAACTGAATTCATGTTTATGTTTCCATCACACTTTTGGCAATAACCTTCTAGTTAGCTCCTATTAGCGAACGAACAATGATTCCTCTTGGACTTGTTCATGTGACCACTAAGCACACTCTTTTTATTGGAGCTGACTGACAGAATAGGCCTTTCCCTGCACCAGACAGCCAGCTCTAGATGATGTTCAAGGCTAAGCAACTCAGTGACCTGCTGTAATAATTTCTTCCCACCAATACCTTATTTACAATCTCAAATCCATTTTTGTTTTATACAAATGATCCCAATGAGAACCTGGAATCAACAATGCTGCAGCTGTGTGAACACCGAATGGGACTGAGCATGTTCAAGATTATTGTAGATATCAGATTTCTGAGATCTCCATAGAAGTTACTAGAGTTTTCTAAAGGAAGACTCAAATATACATTGCCTGCTTTATTTCTCTTAGAATTCCAGGCCATATACCAAAGGGTATGTTTTCTTTGGATGAGAGAACCTGTAAATTCAAACCAAGTTGCAGATAAAATAAAGGAGGCATATTCAAAGCAAAACAATTGCAACTTCAGTGCAACAACTTTGTAAATCTTACATCAGCTTCTTCGTGCAAGGCCTTTGATAGGTGTTACGTTCAAAAACTGACGAAAGAGTTCAGTCAACAGGAGGATATCTTATTTATTATTTATTTATTACTTATTTATTCTTTCACTGAATAAACATCAAGCGGTCTCCTAGACTATTAGTAGATCGAAAGTTTATTTATTTATTTATTTATTTTATTTAATTTATATACCGCCCTTCTCCCGAAGGACTCAGGGCGGTGTACAGGGCAATGCAATAAAATACAATGTACAAAAATTAAAAATATTAAATACTACAGCCCTATTCAATAAATTAATACAAAACTATAAAATACCCCTAAACCCATCAGACCAGGCCGGCTTGTTCAAATAAATGTGTTTTTAGGTCCCGTCGGAAGGAGCGAAGGTCGGGAGCCATCCGGAGCTCAACCGGTAGAGGGTTCCAAAGGTCTGGCACGCCCACAGAGAATGCCTTCCCCCTGGGGGCCGCCAGTCAACACTCTTTGACCGACGGCACCCTAAGGAGGCCCTCTCTGTGGGAGCGCACTGGACGAAGGGAAGTTGATGCCGGCAGCAGGTGCTCCCGTAAGTAACCCGGACCCATGCCATTTAGGGCTTTATAGGTCATAACCAGCACCTTGAATCTTACCCGGAGGGCAACCGGAAGCCAATGCAGCTCACGGAGTAGAGGTGTTACATGGGAGTATCGGGAAGCCCCCACCACCACTTGCGCGGCTGCATTCTGCACCAGCTGGAGCCTCCGAGTAGTCCTCAAGGGCAGCCCCATGTAGAGAGCATTGCAGTAGTCCAAACGGGAGGTCACGAGTGCATGAGTGACTGTGCACAAGGCATCCCGGTCTAGATAGGGCCGCAACTGACGCACTAGGCGAACCTGGGCGAAGGCCCCCCTAGTCACAGCTCCTATATGATCTTCCAAGGAGAGCTGTGAATCTAGGAGGACACCCAAGTTGCGAGCCCTATCTACGGGGGGTAATATCTCACCCCCCATAATTAACGATGGAATATTCTGAATTTCCCGAGACGCTGGCACACACAGCCACTCAGTCTTGTCAGGGTTGAGCCAAAGCCTGTTCCTCCCCATCCAGACCCGGACCGCCTCCAGGCAACAGGACATCACATCGAGGGCATCACTGGGGTGGTTTGGGGTAGAAATAAAAAGCTGGGTATCATCAGCATACTGATGATACCCAACTCCAAAACCACGAATGATCTCACCCAGCGGTTTCATGTAGATGTTGAACAGGAGAGGTGAGAGGACCGACCCCTGAGGAACTCCACAAACGAGAGGCCTCTAAGCCGACCTCTGCCCTCCTGCCAACACCGACTGCGAGCGTCCCAGGAGGTAGGAGGAGAATCACCGTAAGACGGTGCCTCCCACTCCCAACCCCCGGAGACGCCGCAGTAAGATACCATGGTCGATGGTATCAAAAGCCGCTGAGAGGTCTAATAGGACTAGGACAGAGGAGCAATCCCTGTCCCGAGCCCGCCAGAGATCATTCACCAGCGCGTTAGTTTCTATTCTAATTATATACACCTGTTTTAAATCCTCATGGCTTCCCTCCAAGGTATCTTGGAGAGTGCAGCTTTCTGCAATTGTGAAGAATTGTTGGTGTTCATATATGTGTCCCACACGGCTTCAGGATCCACTTGCTTTTGCCTTGTGCTCACCTAGTTCTTACAGTGAAGTGCACGATACACCATGGGGTTTTGTTTTTCAGCCAGCTTGTTGCAGAGCCTGACTGTGATTTGGGCTAAGAAGGAAGGACTTTTATAAGGAAGCCCTTCCTAAAGAAAGACTAAAACCTGACTCTGCCATTTCCATTTCAGCTCCTTAACCACCACCCCACAGTGGCTCTTTTTGCACCTACTAAGGATGGCTCAGTGGGTTAGGACACTGAGCTTGTCGATCAGAAGGTCGGCAGTTTGGCGGGTCGAATCCCGAGTGCCGCATAACAGAGTGAGCGCCTGTTACTCGTCCCAGCTTCTGCCAACCTAGCAGTTCGAAAGCACGTAAAAATGCAAGTAGAAAAATAGGGACCACTACGGTGGGAAGGTAACAGCGTTCCGTGCGCCTTTGGCGTCTAGTCATGCCGGCCACATGACCATGGAGACGTCCTCGGACAAGCGCTGGCTCTTCGGCTTTGAGATGAGCACTGGCCCCTAGAGTCAGAAACAACTAGCACGCATGTGCGGGGGAAACTTTACCTTTACCTTTAAGGATTAACATCTCTATTTGACTCAGGTGATACTTAGTCCTACTATTCTGCCTTGGTTGGAATTTATTAAACTTTAAACTGGTTTGCAAAAGAAAGTAGATGTAATCTTGATATAATAGAGGAGAAACAAAGAGGGTGTTGCCTTTTTCTTTATGCGATAATTTTTTTTAAGGTTACAAGGTATGATTTGATTAAATCAGGGGATTCCTTGAATTAATTAAGAACTCCCCATATCCCAGGTTCTGACATAGCTTCCAATTCCAGGGTGCATAGGCTATTCTGACAGCCATCATATTCTCCCAGGTTAAAACTTCTCATGATGGCTCAGTATTACCTAAGACACATAACTCCAGTAATCTTTATCCATGCTGCTGCTTTCTCTCATTCATAATTTACATTGATAAATACTCCCCCCCTGATTAGTTCTGCCTGATTAATAGAGTGTGGCCTAGAGGGGGAACTCATGTGTGGCACACACATCCAGGCACCTCCCATCGAGTGGGTCAGATGGCAGGAAAGATTTCTGGCTGGCCCTCTGAGTGAGCTACTGCCCATCTGAACAGGCTGTAATCAGCAAGATGGACCAATAGACTAACCTGGTAAGAAGCAGCCTCCTGTACTCTCCGTAAAGAATGAAGGTCGCTGCTCAACTGGGCAGAAGAAGTTACACAACTATTGAAAGCATCATTAATTCTGGCTCCACAGGAATGCTCAGAACTAACAAGGGCTCTTCAGCGGTTGCTTAATGAAATTAAACACAGAATTGCTTATGACATTGTAAATACTCCAGTGGCAAAGGCCGTGCCAAAGCAGATTTAGAATAAAGTGCTGCTGTATATGTGCTCTCAGTTACCATTTAACAGACATAAATCTGCACGATGAAAATGGGACCAGGGGAACCTTTTCTTTAGGGTCCATAACAGATTCCACCCATGCTCTATGGATGATCAAGAGGTGAAGCATATTTAGCTCAGTGCTGAGATGAATGATTAGGTCAAGTGTAAGTAGGGATGACAACTTAATAAGTTGTTACTTTCTGCAATGTATCAATAGCCTCTTGGTGAACTGAACTGGATTGACAGAAGAATTACATCAGAGCATAAATATAGATCTCATGGAGAACTGCCTGAAATTAGAAAGCAATGACACACAAACCTAACACAGGAGAAGCAGCTGGAAGGCTCAGTCTGGATCTGAAGGAGGCTGGTTGGCAAGTCACATAGAAAACATAAGAATCAGACTCCAGTAGTTATTCCAGGTTTTGTTGCTAACATTAGGTCATCATTCCCCTTATGGAAAAAGGACAGCAGGTGGAAAATAACTCATGAAAGAGATTTTATTCTTAGGCACTAAAGTTCCATTGCCAGCTGGAGAGGTTCAATTGAAGCTCAGATTGTCACTGGTCCCCTAAAGATGTCTCCACCATGAGACATAGAATATTCACATAGTGTCAGCCCTGTACAATAGACTAGATTAAGAAACAGGCTACTCTTATAAGAATAGTTATAGTAACAGGTTTCTGATGGAGTCATGGCAAACTAAAAAGATGTCCATGAAAGCATAGATGACAACTACGGCAAAGTCTTATGAGTGAGTCAACCAGTTCTTCAGAACCTGTACAGATAAGGAGAGAGTGGGAGATGGCTCACATGTACTCCAGACAACAGCTTCTCATGAGGAGACCACAGGACAATGGGCTTCCATGGGTTTGAGTGCTGACAGATGAAAGGATCAGCCATCTTGCTCACAACTAGCTCACAACTTTCTAAGCATTTTCAGAAATTGGCCATTATGTCTTTTAAAGCTATGAGACCTTGTCCCAAATGTGCTTTTCAAAACGCAGTTGGACTTTCTTGGGTTTTTCCTTGAAAACATTTTGCTTCTCATCCAAGAGGCTGCTTCAGATCTGATTGAATTGTAGGAAATGGAAGTATTTTTATTCTTTGCAGTTCTCTGGTCATTAGCACTCTGAAGGTTGGTGGTTAGCTTTCTGAGAGTCATTGAGGCCACTGGAGGATTTATTTGTACTTCAATGTTGAAGCTTCTGTTTTCCTTAATCCAACAACTGAAGCTGTCATGGTAGTGAAGAAACGACTGCTACAAGACAGTATTTATGGCCATTTGCAGCATCCCACAGTCATATGACAACTATTTAATTTTTTTGCTGGAAATGCGTGTTTTCTTCCAGTTTCTGGAGAAGAAAATGCCCATTGTGGACAACAGATTTGCTTAATGAGCATGGCATTCAGTTAACAACTCCAAAAAATGACTACATGATGAGCCACTTAATGACTGGCAAGATGTATTATCACAATTCTGGTCTCAAATGTCAAGAACTACCTGTACGCATGGCACATGTTCTAGTTTTTCAGTGAAAACATAGCTTTTCTGACAGATCATCTTGATCCAGCTTCAGCAGTGGGCTGACACTGAAACGGAGGCTTTATTGTGAGGGTATCTCCTTAAATAAATGGTAAGAGGGCTGACTCAGAATCAGGGCAAGAAAGATGTGCAGATAAGCCCTGACATTGAAACAGCTCACTCATATGCACATATATTTTGTGAATGTATCCTCACAATAAAGCCATCCTCTTCCAAATTGTTCTGCCTGGTATTGTATTGAATGCATCCATTCCTGTATTGAATGAACATATTTGACTTTCTGTAGGAACTGGGCATCCAAAACCTTCAGGTATTATTAATTATAATGCTCAACATTTGCCATAATTGACCATACTGGCTGAGGTAGTTCAGCAAGTTCATAGAGTCACAAATTACCCAATCCTATTAGGGATTTAACTCTGCTTTATAAAGCTCATGACCAGTTCTATCCATATAAGCCCCACCAGATCAGGCATTAACTCCACAAATTAAAAACTAATTTTATTGTGAATAACTAAATATTGCAGGTCTGGTTACATTGTACCTCTTCCCTTTATATCCATATGAATTAGGGAAGTCTGTGCCTGAGCGATTTCTAGCTTGTTTTGACCTTGCTGTTTTACCTCTCATGGCTTTAGCAATGGATCTAGTCTACCATTGTCACTCATCTTCCTTACTCCATATAATCCAGTAGGGAGTTCCTGTTTCTATTGAGAGGTGCTCTAAAAAAGGGGGGGGGGCATCAGAAGAGGAAAGCAGCATTGCACCATTGTGACACAACAGAGTTATGTGTGGCAATTTATCATGAGCATCTAGCTATGGTGGATTTTCTACCTTCAGTCCTAGCCAAGTCTGCAAGAGTGGAATATTCTGGCTGCAGATTGATTTTAAAAGGGAAGTTGTAGCTTTTTAATTACATTCTTAGTGCTCTAACTATGATCTACAGTCTGGCTTTGGAATGTCTGCTTCACAATCTTTAACTGATTGGCTCTCTGGGAGGCTTCATGGATTAAATCAAAAGTTGCATTAAAGAGGAACAGTGGCTGAAGGTCCCGATGAATTACTGTGATACAAGTCAGATTAAATGAGCAAGCACCCCTTCTCCCGTTTTAGCAGTAGAAAGCTGGGCTCCTGGCAGTTCAGTTTGTGCTTGGCTAAGTATAAGGCTTTAAGGGTTGGATGTGGGCCAGGTCTCGCTTGGGACTGTGAGAGAGCCAAAAAGTGCTGCAGAAAATGCTTGATGTTTGATGTAACTTTGCCAATGTTACCTTGGAGACTGAAAAATGATTGAGAAAGTCTAATGAGGTCCATCTCAGAAGGGGCGCTCAAAATGGAGGCTAATCAGGGAATTGTTCACAGGCTTCTGCATAATAAATAAACATGGATCAAACTGGACAGGTTGTTTAATTGCAGGAACATTGTGATCATGGCTGCTATTTTTGTCATTCACTCCATGCAAACCTGGATGGAATAGGCTGTAATTTGAGGCACCTAAAATAGGAGACTCACCTTTTGGAGTGCTGAATGTCAGCAAAATCAGTATTGAGTTGATATACAGTACAGTGACAATATCTTTCCAGTGGAGACATATTCCAAGATACTCAGAACTGTAACATTCCATAAAGACTTTAGAGCAGGGATAGGCAACTTTCTTGTAGCCACAAAGAAAGAAAAAAATTGAGAAAGACTTGTGAGAGCCACAAGAGAGGGCCAAAGAAATATTTTCAACAGTTTTAGGAAGTTGGTAAAGTTTTGAAGAAGGGGGCAGCTAACTGACTTTAAAAAAAAAACAAGTAGGAGAATCTGCCCAGATTTGGGAGAAGTATAGGGTTTAAGGCAAAAAATGGATGTGTTAAGATTCAACAAGAACTTCTCACTTCAGTTCGCTGAAATTAGCTTATGTGTATGTAACAAATTCGGCGTGACTTTAACATTGCAGATTATACTTTAAAAATAGATGCATGTTAAAGATATCCACTTTACATATGTACAATGGAAGCTCAAGCTTAAAAAGTTCAGGCCTTGATTCTTTTCAGTAAAGCAGTTAACATTCAAATGGGTTTTCAAGGAGCTACTTTTATTGCCTTTGTTACAATACAGTAAAATCTTTGTTACAAAAATTTTTATTGTTGCAAAGATTTTACTGTTGATTAAACAGGTCAAGACAGAGCGACGAGTCATTTGTTAGATTAGACCCACACAATTTGTGACCATAAAGCTAAGAACACACAAAGGCCAGATTCAACCTTCTATTCTACGCTTCTTAATAAGTTGTGCATTTGTGCGGATGAAAGACTGTCAGGCTGATTGGTAATAGTCAGTGCTTTTTTTGTAAAAGAAAAAGGTGCCGGAACTCACACATGCCGGAACTCACACATGTCATGCCTTGCCTACCCTACAAGGTTCCATCCAAAAAAGGTGCCGGAACTCCGTTCTGAGCGTTCTATGACAAAAAAAGCCCTGGTAATAGTCATAAAATGAGTTGCTAAAGTTTTGGAGGTCTGTAATAGATAACATTAATGAGTTTACTGTGATGGTTTCTTAGATGCTTCCCAAAATTGGTTCTGGGGTGTCTAACTAGAATTGGCATATATCAGTAACAATTTCTGAATGCTCCTTTTTAGCACACAACTCCTGCAGTTCAGTCATTTATTGCTGAAAGCTTGGAATGCCACCTGCTGTCCGATCAGAGCCTGCTTCTCTGTCCAATTTCAGGCAATACTATCTAGATAGGCAGCAGCTTTGGATGGTTGCAATGTTTAAGCAGATTTTAATAATGCCACTTCTATTTCTTAACAATGTCTATTCAAATGCCCTTCCTTCTTTCCTTCCTTCCTTCCTTCCTTCCTTCCTTCCTTCCTTCCTTCCTTCCTTCCTTCCTTCCTTCCTTCCTTCATCCACCCATCATCTAGCATTCTTAGACTATTTTCTACCTATAGTAAAGGTAAAGGTTCCCCCGCACATGCGTGCTAGTCGTTTCTGACTCTAGGGGCCGGTGCTCATCTCCGTTTCAAAGCTGAAGAGCCAGCGCTTGTCCGAGGACGTCTCCGTGGTCATGTGGCCGGCATGACTAGATGCCAAAGGCGCACAGAATGCTGTTACCTTCCCACCGTAGTGGTCCCTATTTTTCTACTTGTATTTTTACGTGCTTTCGAACTGCTAGGTTGGCAGAAGCTGGGACGAGTAACAGGCGCTCACTCTGCTACGCGGCACTTGGGATTCGACCCCCCAAACTGCCAACCTTCTGACTGAGAAGCTCAGCGTCTTAACCCACTGAGCCACCACGTCCCTTTCTACCTATACAGAAATATAAATTGCAAAGATTAGTTATGAATAAGAGGAAAGTAAATGAAATCATTCTTTAACACTTTCCTTCTGTTCTGAGAAGAAAAATTGTTCCTGCAAAACAGCTATATCAGCATTGGAAGGAAAAACCTCCAGTAGGATCAGATGAAGTCTTCTCCCCAGGCCAAATAATGGCTTTTGGGATAAGTCTGGACATCAGCAGGGAAGAAAAATATTAATTTTCTTTTCCCCCTTACTATGAATCTCAATCAATCTTGTAACACCTGCATGTTTTGAATACTTATGTCAAAAGCAATAATTCATTAAAATTATGCACCTATTTTGGGATTCTGAAGAATAATAACAGTAGGGACAAAGGCTTGGGGCTAACCAACTTCACAACTTCACAAATGCACTTGGCCAAGTCCTTTAAATATATGAGGAAACAATTTTCCTTGATCTGAGTTCAAATTAATTTACAAAAGGAAATAGGTTTGATATCACCATGGGGGATTTGAACAATCTTTCAAAACATACTCTGCCAAACCAAAGGTCTTCAACTAGATGGGACACTCAAGGAATATTTCTCATGTCTCCTTTTAATCCAGAGCACAGTCATGAAAGCAGATTTCCTATAAATTAATTTTGACTGAAAGCTTTCAGATGTGCACTTACAGAACACCTTGCAAGGAAAGTAAGCTAAATATAATTCAATGTACTGTACTAAGAAAAAAGGTAATTGACTTATCTTGTAATGGAAAAACCCGGTGTTTTTGCTTTTGTTCTGGCTCTTATATTCTGATAATGTTAATGGGAACATTAATAGAGTTCATAACCTTGTTTTCCTAATATCATGCCAATCAATGGGTGAAGCAGTCATATGAAAATTATCCTTTTTTTCCAGTGATTCTCAATAAAATACACTTGTGATGTTTGGTAGCAGTTGATGTACTTCAATCTGACAAGCTTGGAAACTCTTAGCTCTTCCATCAATGAACCAATCTTGAAACACAAGAGATAGTTGTGCAGCCAGGCAGGCATGCAGAAGGGGAAAATCTTAAGAAACCCCTTCCTTTTTTAAAGTAATAAAGTCAAATTTTTCAATAGAAAAATGGGTTTATTGGGGAAACAGAAGTACAAAAAAAAAAACCAAGGAAAGGCAATGACCACAAAGACAAAATGCTAAATGAAATCAATACAGCAAAATCTTGCCCTTCAGAATATATCCAGAGTTTATTGGAGAGAGATGACTTGGGCCTCCCACTTAGATGTTGTTAATCAGGTTCTCATTGTTGCTACTACTGGTGCTTTCTCTTTCTTTCTTTCTTTCTTTCTTTCTTTCTTTCTTTCTTTCTTTCTTTCTTTCTTTCTTTCTTTCTTTCTTTCTCTTTCTTTCTTTCTTTCTTTCTTTCTTTCTTTCTTTCTTTCTTTCTTTCTTTCTTTCTTTCTTTCTTCCTTCCCTCCCTCCCTCCCTCCCTCCCTCCCTTTTTTTGAACACAGTCCTCAGTTTTATAAAAAAATAATACATTGGTGGAGGTTATCTTGGTACCCAACTTTTGCAAAATCCTTCCTCTCTTATTCATTGCTCTCTAATTCAGGACTCTCCCTCTGAGTTATTTCTAATCAGAGAATATTTTATTCATGTATTTCTAATTAGAAAGTTTCCTAATAGCTTTCTGTTGAGCTCATTCTCTGTAAAATACATTTAAGAACACTTGCTGAAAATTGCCAATACAGTTTTGCCTTTTGAAAATAGGATACATGCAAAAGTTTGGATGGATTCCTAAATAAATTGAATACAGTTTTATACCCCTTCATGGATTACTGCCTTGTCGTGGCGAAGGGGCTTGCGTAATTCAATGAAGCTATGAGCTATGCCGTGCAGGGCCACCCAAGACGGACAGGTCATAGCAGAGAGTTCTGACAAAACGTGATCCACTGGAGAAGGAAATGGCAACCCACTCCAGTATCTTTGCCATGAAAACCCTATGGACAGTACCAAAAGGCAAAACGATATGACGCTGGAAGATGAGCCCCTCAGGTCGGAAGGCGTCCAATATGCTACTGGGGAAGAGCAGAGGGCTAGTACTAGTAGCGCCAGAAAGAATGAAGCGACTGGGCCAAAGCCGAAAGGACGCTCAGCTGTGGATGTGTCTGGTGGTGAAAGGAAAGTCCAATGCTGTAAAGATTTTTTCTCCATAGGAACCTGGAATGTAAGATCCATGAATCAAGGAAAGCTGGACGTGGTCAAACAAGAGATGACAAGACTGAACATTGACATCTTAGGTATCAGCGAACTAAAATGGACAGGAATGGGTGAATTTAATTCAGATGACCATCAGGTATACTACTGTGGGCAAGAATCCTTCAGAAGAAATGGAGTAGCCTTCATAGTCAATAAAAGAGTAGGAAAAGCAATACTGGGATACAATCCTCAAAATGACAGAATGATCTCAGTTCGAATCCAAGGCAAACCATTCAATATCACAGTAGTCCAAGTCTATGCCCCAACCACCAGTGCTGAAGAGGATGAAATTGACCAGTTCTATGAAGCACTACAGCACCTTATAGAACTAACACCAAAAAATGATGTTCTTATCATCATGGGGGATTGGAATGCTAAAGTAGGAAGCCAAAAGATAACTGGAATAACAGGCAAGTTTGGCCTTGGAGTGCAAAATGAAGCAGGGCACAGGCTGATAGAATTCTGTCAAGAGAATGCGATGGTCATAGCAAACACTCTTTTCCAACAACCCAAGAGACGGCTCTACACATGGACATCACCAGATGGTCAACACAGAAATCAGATTGACTATATGCTCTGCAGCCAAAGATGGAGAAGCTCTATACAGTCAGTAAAAACAAGACCAGGAGCTGACTGTGGCTCAGACCATGAGCTTCTCCTTGCAAAGTTTAGGCTTAAACTGAAGAAAGTAGGGAAAAGCACTAGGCCACTCAGGTATGAATTAAATCATATCCCTGTTGAATATACAGTAGAGGTGACAAATAGATTTAAGGAATTAGATCTGATAGACAGAGTGCCTGAAGAACTATGGACAGAGGTTCGCGACATTGTACAAGAGGTAGCAACCAAAACCATCCCAAAGAAAAAGAAATGCAAGAAAGCAAAATGGCTGTCTGAGGAAGCTTTGCAAATAGCTGAGGAAAGGAGGGAAGCGAAAGGCAAGGGAGAAAAAGAAAGATACGCCCAATTGAATGCAGAATTCCAGAGAATAGCTAGAAGAGATAAGAATGCCTTCTTAAATGAACAGTGCAAAGAAATAGAAGAAAACAATAGAATAGGGAGGACCAGAGATCTTTTCAAGAAAATTGGAGAAATGAAGGGAACGTTTAATGCAAAAATGGGCATGATAAAGGACCAAAATGGCAGGGACCTAACAGAGGCAGAAGAGATTAAGAAGAGGTGGCAAAATTACACAGAAGAACTATACAAGAATGAGCTTAACGTCCCTGATAATCACAATGAGGTGGTCACTGACCTCGAGCCAGACATCCTAGAATGTGAAGTGAAGTGGGCCTTAGAAAAACTGAGCAACAACAAAGCTAGTGGAAGTGACAGTATTCCAGCTGAGCTATTCAAAATCTTAAAAGACAATGCAGTAAAAGTGCTACACTCAATTTGCCAGCAAATTTGGAAAACTCAACAGTGGCCACAGGATTGGAAAAGATCAGTTTACATTCCAATTCCAAAGAAAGGCAGTGCCAAAGAATGTTCAAACTATCGCACCATTGCACTCATTTCTCATGCTAGTAAAGTCATGCTTAAAATCCTACAAGCTAGACTTCAGCAGTATGTGGATCGAGAACTACCAGAAGTACAGGCAGGATTTCGAAGAGGCAGAGGAACTAGAGATCAAATTGCCAACATACGCTGGATCATGGAGAAAGCTAGGGAGTTCCAGAAAAACATCTACTTCTGCTTCATTGACTATGCTAAAGCCTTTGATTGTGTGGATCACAACAAACTGTGGCAAGTTCTTAAAGAGATGGGAGTACCAGACCATTTTATTTGTCTCTTGAGAAACCTATATGCGGGTCAAGAAGCAACAGTGAGAACTGGACACGGAACCACTGATTGGTTCAAAATTGGGAAAGGAGTCCGGCAAGGCTGTATACTGTCGCCCTGCCTATTTAACTTATATGCAGAGCACATCATGAGAAAGGCAGGGCTAGATGAATCAAAAGTTGGAATTAAGATTGCCGGAAGAAATATCAACAACCTAAGATACGCAGATGATACCACTCTAATGGCAGAAAGTGAAGAAGAACTAAAGAGCCTCTTGTTGCAGGTGAAGAAGGAGAGTGCAAAACTTGGGTTGAAACTTAACATTAAGAAAACCAAGATCATGGCATCTGGCCCTCTCAATTCCTGGCAAATAGATGGGGAAGAAATGGAGGTAGTGACAGATTTTATTTTCCTGGGCTCCAAGATCACTGCAGACGGGGACTGTAGCCAAGAAATTAAAAGACGCTTGCTCCTGGGGAGGAAAGCCATGGCAAATCTAGACAGCACACTAAAAAGCAGAGACATCACCCTGTCAACAAAAGTGCGTATAGTCAAGGCTATGGTCTTCCCAGTTGCAATGTATGGCAGTGAAAGTTGGACCATAAGAAAGGCTGAGCGCCAAAGAATTGAGTCCTTTGAATTGTGGTGCTGGAGAAGACTCCTGCGAGTCCCTTGGACTGCAAGGCGATCAAACCGGTCAGTCCTAGAGGAGATCAATCCTGACTGCTCTTTAGAAGGCCAGATTCTGAAGCTAAAACTCAAGTACTTTGGCCACCTAATGAGAAGGAAGGACTCACTGGAGAAGAGCCTAATGCTGGGAAAGATCGAGGGCAATAGAAGAAGGGGACGACAGAGAATGAGGTGGCTGGATGGAGTCACTGAAGCAGTAGGCGCGAGCTTAAATGGACTCCAGAAGATGGTAGAGGACAGGAAGGCCTGGAGGAATGTTGTCCATAGGGTCGCGATGGGTCGGACACGACTTCGCAGCTAACAACAACAACAACAACAGTTTTATAAAATCTCTAAATATTAAACTGCAAGATTCTCCCCTTCCTCAACCCCCCCCCCCAAAGATTTACCAAATTTGCATTGTCTCCCCACTTACTACTGCTTCTGCCTTAAATTCCAGTAAACTGTAGTGCTCCAAATTGTTGGTCTCCAGAAAAATTGAGATTATAGTCCCAGAATCTCATTTATCATGCTCCTTAGGCATGAATTTCTTCGGGAATTTCTGGATTTGTGGTTTCAAGACACCTGGAGGACACATGACTTTGATCATACTGAAATTATTCTGTCTCTGAGACTTCTCAGCCTGATGCTTCCAGAAAAATTTCAAACAAATTATCAAAAAATTATGCCCAAAGCTGCTAAGATGGTGCTGCAAAATTCAGTTGCTCTGTTAATGAGCTAGTCCTTGCTTATTTGCCGAGGATATACACTTCAATTGCAAAAACTGCCTTAGTTCTATTTGGCAACATGATAAAGATTAGTTATTTTGGGTGAGGTTTGTTTTGTTTATTTACTGTATAATGAACTCACCTGGCTCTCCATATCCTGAAAGGGCAATTGTCAGAGCATATAAATTTAATCAAGGAAGTGGTTAAAGGCCAATTATTATTCACTTATCTTTTTTTTTAAAAAGGTAATGATGTAGAAGTCAGTAGTCTGGTCTACAGCAAGATAATGTTTCATTGCTTTGATGAAAATAGAATGTTTTTCATCTACCTCTACAGGGACCCTACAGTGGGTGACACTGGAAGAATAAAAGGCTATCCTTATCCTATTGCTCATTAAAGACCAGTCTGGAAATCAAGCTTGCCCCCAATTTAATCAAGGTCTCGAACTACAGCTTTTAAGTTTCGTATAAAGGAATATCACTATAACCCATAAATTATTTCTTTGCTGTGAAAAGACAATATAATTGTCTGGAGCAGAGAGGCAGTGGGTATCTGCTCACACATACACACACCTCTCCGGGCCTCTTTGCTAGCTGATTTTCTAGGCTGTGTACCTGCTCTCTCCAATATTTCTGTACTGGGTGCACAAGACTGAACATTTCTTATGGCCAAAACTCTTTAAATATCAGTGAATCCTCTCTTCACCGTACTAGCAGAATCTGCCCTAGCTCTAGGCAAATTAGATTTTGAACAGAAGCTTTGAAATATTTCTCTTGCAAGCAACATTCAAACCAAAGCATACTCCAGGCACGAGTAGGCAAGGTGCGATATACGTATCCAAAGAGCAAAATGCTGCGATACCTCTGAGAACAGAAGGATGCTGGAGATGTCACCAAAGCTCCCTCTCCAGATATTTCAGAACTAATGACTGAAAAGCAGGAGCTCATGTGGGAGAGCATTTAGGGAGTATGCTAAACAGACCATGGAGATTAGAGTAGCTCTTTTACGCAGCTCCCTTGGCCACATCTGACTCTCACTGTTTTAATTAAGAGACCCATCTTCCACTGTCAGATCAGTTTAGCTGCCTGAACAACTGTAAAACAGCTGTCCTTGGCAGAGCCCCATGGCAAGAGAGAGGACTGCAAACTCACTTCTGGTCTGCAAGCAAAGTCTGTTGAAAGACTGATGAACGTCATATGCCCAGTGCGAACTGGTACATATCGTGGTCTCTGTAACCTTTCCTGCATTTCTCCTTTAAAAAAGGTTATTATTTGTACTGTCTTTAACCTAATGAAGACATTTTCCTAAAATGTGTATTGATTTCTCTCAAAAGTCATGAGTTAACCAAGAAGGAATTTATCTTTACGAATCTCCAAGAATTCAGTTGAATTTATAATATAGAGAATTAAGGCATCATACAGAACTTCTTTAAAAAATAATCCTTCCATCTCGCCCTCTTGCTTTCTAACATCTTCTCAAATATCCTTTCCCATCAATGATGTAATAGCACAATACTTATAGCAATTGCCTGATAAATAGAATGTTGTAGGTCTGAAACTGGGTACATTTTTTTTATTCCAGTTTTTCTTTCCCTGAACTTCCCCCCTTTTCCTGTGCTTTTTTAAAGTCTTGGGTGATGGGAAAAACAATGAAACGGTACATCGCTAGATTATTTATTATAATTTATTTAATTTGTCACAATGTAATCATCATTCAGTCTTATTCCCAAACAGCAAGGACACAAGCAGAGGACCTTAAAAATGGGAGCTAAATGTCCCCTCCCCCCCGCCTTTTTTCTTCTTTTAAGACATAAACAATAGATTGAATTTGAGTAGTAGGCTGCTTTAAACCTGGGTATGCCATCAGTAACTAGTGAAAAACTACGTCTATTTCCAAAGGGCAGAAAAGATGAAGGATACAAGTAAAATAAAGTAAAATAAAATATGACTGCAGATAAAACTGCTAGTTGGCAGAAGAATTAGCACCAATCTTTTGAGAACTGGTCTTTGCTTTGAGAGATTCCTGATCTGCTGAGTGTTATCATGCCCAAATTGGAGGGTTTCTTTTCTTTTTTTTCTTTCTTTTCTTTTCTTTCTTTCTTTCTTTCTTTCTTTCTTTCTTTCTTTCTTTCTTTCTTTCTTTCTTTCTTTCTTTCTTTCTTTCTTTCTTTCTTTCTTTCTTTCTTTCTTTCTTTCTTTCTTTCTTTCTTTCTTTCTTTCTTTCTTTCTTTCTTTCTTTCTTTCTCCCATCTATTTCCAACTTAGGCTTTCTTCTCTCTGCTTGTTCTTTCTGACAAGAGGAATGAATGAGTATGTCAGAGGCTTCTGCTGCAGTGCAGGGTCAAAAAAGTTACGACCACGGCCATGACTGTGCAATTAAGTCCTGCCTTTTTTTAGGTATGTCACGCAGGCAGCACATAAAAAAAATGGGTGGAGATTTTATCACACAATCACAGGGCCCATTCTGACTTTTTTTTTTAACCATCACAAATTCCCCCTTATGTGTGTATATGCAGAGAATGTGGATGGGAATCAATTTCATAAATGAAATTTCTTATATGGGCAATTAAGTTTAAATAGTTAATTAATATTAATTATTATTTAGCTTCTGGGACACATTAACATATGAATACAGACAAATGTGTCAGAAGGAGGATTTTTTTTTTTGAAATAGGAGAGTTTGGAGCAGATAGCAATTAGAAGGTTGTTGATTTTACAGTTTTTTTGTTTTGTCTCTGTTGAGAAACACAGCTATTCCTTTTGGGACATCTTAATAATAATAATAATAATAATAATAATAATAATAATAATAATAATAATAATAATAATAATAATAATAATAATAATAATAATAATAAAGTTGGAAGGGACCTTGGAGGTCATCTAGTCCAACCCCCTGCTCAGGCAGGAAATCCTATACCATTTCAGGCAAATGGCTGTCCAGTCTCTTCTTAAAAACTTCTAGTGTTAGAGCATTCATAGCTTCTGGAGGCAGGTTGTTCCACTGGTTAATTGTTCTAACTGTCAGGAAGTTTCTCCTTAGTTCTAGGTTGCTTCTCTCCTTGACTAGTTTTCATCCGTTGCTTCTTGTCCTGCTTTTAGGTGCTTTGGAGAATAGCTTGACTCCCTCTTCTTTGTGGCAGCCCCTGAGATATTGGAACACTGCTATCATGTCACCCCTCACCCTTCTCTTCGTTAAACTACACATACCCAATTCCAGCAACCGTTCCCTATATGTTTTAGCCTCCAGTCCCCCAATCATCTTTGTTGCTCTGTATCCTTTCTAGAGTCTCAACATCTTTTTTACATCGTGGTGACCAAAACTGGATGCAGTATTCCAGGTGTGGCCTTACCAAGGCATTGTAAAGTGGTATTAGTATTTCACGTGATCTTGATTCTATCTGTCTGTTAATGCAGCCTTTTTTGGCAGCTGCAGCACACTGCTGGCTCATATTTAAGTGATTGTCCACTAGGACTCCGAGACCCCTCTCACAGTTGCTACTATTGAGCAAGGTACCACCTATACCAGGGTTGTCAAACTCAATTTCATGGAGGGCCGCATCAGCATTGCGGTTGCCCTCAGGGGGCCGGGTGGGTATGGAGAGGGTGGGTGTGGCCTACTGGGTGGGCGTGGCTAGAGTGCGTATGGCCTACTGGGTGGGCGTGGCCAGCTCTACATCGTTCGCATCAAAGGTGCCTATGGGGGCCTGGGCAGGAGTGGGACAGATCTGAGGTCTCTGGCAGAAGGAGGGTCTCTGGGCCAGGGCCAAGGCAGTGGGGGCCGTTCCCTCCCTGTTTCCAGGATGGCTTCGCGGGCCGCATGAAACCACTTCGCGGGCCGGATCCGGCCCCCGGGCCTTGTGTTTGTCTAACCTATACAATACCTGTGCATTTGATTTTTCCTGCCTAAATGTAGAACCTTACTTTTTCACCATTGAATTTCATTTTGTTAGGTAGCGCCCAGTGTTCGAGTCTGTCCAGATACTCCTGTATTTTAAGCCTATCTTCTGGAGTATTGGCTATTCCTGCAAGCTTGGTGTCGTCTGCAAATTTGATGAGTTCCCCATCTATCCCCTCATCCAAATCGTTAATGAAGCTGTAGAAGAGCACTGGGCCCAGAACAGAGCCCTGGGGCACCCCACTACACACTCCCTTCCATATAGATGCAGTTCCATTGAGGACCACACGCTGAGTATGGCCTGTCAGCCAGCTACGAATCCATCTGGTGGTGATGCTATCTAACCCACATTTTTCTATCTTATCAAGTAGAAGGTTGTGATCTACTTTATCAAATGCCTTGCTGAAGTCCAAGTAAATTATATCTACAGCATTCCTCTGATCCACTAATTTTGCCACTTGGTCAAAGAATGTAATAAGATTTGTCTGGCATGATCTGTTTTTGACAAACCCATGTTGACTTTTAGTGATGACTTTGTTTGCATCAAGGTGTTCGTTGATTTGTTGTTTGATTATCTTTTCCAGAATCTTCCCAGGTATTGAGGTCAGGCTGATAGGTCTGTAGTTTCCTGGATCTATTTTTTTCCCTTTTTTTGAAGATGGGAACTACATCATCTCTCTTCCAGTCCTCTGGTAGTTCCCCAGTGCTCCAGGATCTTTGAAAAATATAGTTCAGTGGTTCTGAGATCACGTCTGCCAGTTCCTTGAGAACCCTGGGGTGTAATCCATCTGGTCCTGGTGATTTGAACTCATCTAGGCTGGACAGGTGCTCACTTACTATTTTCTTGCCTATCTTAACTTGTGTTTCTATTCTGTTTTTTATGGCACTGGTTTTGGTAGGTTGGACTGTTTTTTCCCTTTGTGTAAATATGGATGTAAAAAATGAGTTGAGTAGTTCTGTTTTCTCCCTGTTGCTTGTCACCTTCTTGCCACTTTCTCCCACTAATGGACCAATTATTTCCTTAACTTTTTTCTTGTTTTTTTATATGTTGAAAGAAGCTTTTTTTTGTTATTTTTGACTTTGGTCACAAGCCTTAGTTCATTTTGAGCCGTAGCTTCCCTCACTTCATCTTTGCAGGCACGGGCTATTTGCTGATATTCTGACTTAGTTATGTGCCCCTCTTTCCAATTCTTATACTTGTCCTTTTTATCTTTCAATTTATCAGAGAGTTCTTTATGCAGCCATGCTGGTTTCTTTTGAGAGCTGTTATTTTTCTTCTTTGTTGGTATTGTACTAGACTGGGCCTTTATTATCTCACTTTTCAGAATTTCCCAAGCTTCTTGAGTTGTTTTCCCCTTTAAGATTCTCATCCATGGAATTTTACCCAAAGTCTCTCTAAGTTTATTGAAATTAACTCTTTTAAACTCCAAGACTCTAGTTTGGCTGTGTTCTATTGCTTGTGCTTCCAGAATGTTGAATTCCAATATTGCATGATCACTTCCCCCCAAGGTTCCTGTGGCTTCGACACTTTCTATCATTTCATCTCTGTTTGTGAGAATTAAATCCAATATGGCTAATCCCCTAGTTCCCTTCTCTACTTTTTGGGAGAGAAAGTTGTCTGCTAGGTTTGTCAGGAATCTGTTTGATCTTCCACTTGGTGCAGAGTTTGTCTCCCAGTTGACATCAGGGTAATTAAAGTCCCCCATTACTATTGTGATGTGCTTCTTACATACCTTAGTTAGCTGAGTAGCAAAAAGTTCATCTATTTCCTCTGCTTGGTTGGGCGGCCTATAGTATACACCTATGGCAAAGTCATTTTTTCCGCTTTTGCAGTTTGGGGTAGTGGTTACAGGTGTTAAGCTAGAAATTGGCAGAATGAGAGGTCTATTCTTACCTTAGGCATGAAATCAGACAGGTGACCTTGGGCCAGTCCCATTTTCTTAGCCCTACAAAGAAGGTGACAGCAAAAATCTTCCCAAGAAAATTGAAAGGACAGCAGTCAAGCCTGACTTGGAAGTACACAAAGACACAAAAGTTTAGAAAAGGTTTTTATGTAAAAACTTTACCGTAGAGTTTAGATCTATTTTTGCACCATTTGCAAGTCCTCATATGCAAACCCACCCAAAGGAAAGGACATTTGATAGAGTCTGGGGTAGGATAGTTTAAGCACCTCCTTTCTCTCTATTGCTTCTCTATGATAATTTCTGCATTCAAAATGATGTATTGTTTTTTTTTAAAGCAGCTGCAGCTATAGATATTATAATTGAGGATTGTCCTATCTGAGCTGCAAAACTCCAGTTGACTACTAGATGACAGCAAGTCATTGCTATCCAATGATTATCTTGAGCAGGGGTCTTCAAACTTGGCCCTTTTATGACTTGTGGTCTTCAACTTCCAGAGTTCCTCAGCCAGCTGGTTGAGGAACTCTGGGAGTTGAAGTCCACAAGTCATAAAAGGGTCAAGTTTGAAGACCCCTGATCTTGAGGTTTGCCCTAAAGAAGTACTGTATTTATTCAGGATGAAACAAAGCTGTAGTTGAAAATTTCATCACAAGATGGCATCAGAGGCCTTTGCGAAACAGATCACTTTCCGTCTTTGGAAGCCAATAGCCACACCCTATTGCCTTCCCTTCTTCACAGGCAGGAATATTAATAAGTGCTTATGGTAGGTTATATACTCTGACCAAATGACTGGAAATGCCTCAGCTTAACCATTTTGCATAGAATTGTTTTTCTTCCCTCGCTCTAATTATACCTACAGGTATATTTTTATTCAATCTGCAACCATTTGCAGTTACAACACTGATGAAAAAAGAACTTTATGGCTAACCGTCACATTTGCAATCTTTGCAGGTGTGTAAAGCAAAAGAAAGCTACAGCAAGATTGTTGAACACAGTCAAGGTTTCACTTAGCAACTGTTTCACTGAATGACAGAGTTAACAGTCCTAATTTCAGTAGCTAAAAGACTATCTGTAATAAGTATTTATACTATACCTTTTGAATCTTAAAAATGCCTTAGCTACCTAATCTCAATAATTGCTGCTCTATTTTTTTTTAAAAAAATCATTCCCTAGTGTTATCACCACATCAGAGATGGAGAATCGAGCTGGAAGCATCTCTGGTAAAGCAACCTGGTAAATTGAGAGATTACAGTTCATGGCTTGATCTCTTTAACCATCAGGATATATCAAGCTCTGATGCCATCCACACCCCTCCAGTCACTTTCCCATCTATCCTACATGATTATATCATGTGCCTGGTATCCCT
Source organism: Vipera berus (assembly GCF_964194415.1). Taxonomy (NCBI): domain Eukaryota; kingdom Metazoa; phylum Chordata; class Lepidosauria; order Squamata; family Viperidae; genus Vipera; species Vipera berus. The sequence continues at coordinate 218,628,623 of NC_138203.1, forward strand.
GCTTGCCAGGAAAAGATTAATGCTATTCCCACACAAACAGCTGCAGTTTCAACTTCTCAACATGATGATGGAACATAAATAAAATAACTGGGGTTTCCAATTCAGGAAAAAGAAGTTGGTGATCTGTCCAACATCAAGTAGCTGGATTAGGTGGAGATAAGATCATGTTCTCTGTTGCAAGATCACTTTTATACAGAAACAACTTCAATCAGTGCAAAATCCTTATGAATTAGTTTTCATGATCTGTCTGATCATGGCTAAAAGAAAAAAAAAACATTTTCATAATTTTAGTTTTCCTAAACAATAAAATCACTTTTATTTGCAAACATTTGAGATGGGGTTGATGGCATTACAGGGGTGTGTGAAACAGATTGGTTTCATTTTGAGAATTTCAGACTGTGGAGTCAAAGGTTTTCCTCCAGGAGGAACATCACAACTTTCTACCAAGGAGAAAATCACACCACCAACAACACTGGCAGGGCAAGCATATAGACAGGGAGCAAACTCTACGCTCACTACAGCTGATGATGTTACCTAGCTTAGTAATGACTGCAAGCAACCAAGAAGCTGTGATCCAAAGGTCCTTTTTTGAAGAGGCAACTGGACTTTCTTGTTTTTCTTTGAAAACATTTCGCTTCTCATCCAAGAAACTTCTTCAGTACTGACTGGATGCTGGGGAATAGAAGAATTTATATTCTTTGCAGACAACTGGTCATTTGCATTCTTTTAAAAAATATATTGATTTTTTAAATATAAACACCAGTGTGTTGTCTGGGTTTATATTTACAAAGTAATCACTAACAGTCAGTTTCTGTATTCCAAAGTTCACATAATAGCTTTGCTTGATTTTCTCTTCTTCCAATAATATTCTCTTTGCAACCTTAAATTAATACAATTCTTATTAATTTGATAGGTAACAATTAAATATAAAGACTTTTCCAAAATTTCTATCAATGATAATCATATCAATATCATGCTTCTTTTCTATATGGTCATCTTGGTTGCCTCGTCATGAATCCTGTTTACAATTCTTATTTAAATTTATTTTCCCTACAATGTTCAAAACATTTCTACTAGTTAAAATTTTCCCAGAGTTAATTATTTAAATCTATTTTCATGTCTTTAAAAGTAAGTAAGAAAAAGACAGAAAAGAAAAACATAGAAAAAGAAAAGACGAGAGAAAAAGAAAAAAAGGAGAGAAAAAAAGAAAATAATATAATACGTAAAATACATATCCCTCTTGAACTAGTATACACTTATTTCCAAATATTTTCTGTTCTTTTTACCCATAATTAAACCTATGTTTAATCTTTAAATGTTCCATTTCATAAATCCAATCATCTAATCTTTTAACTCCACTCAAAACATTTTTTTCCCTTTTTAGTTATCCATTGGAATTTTCTTAAAATTAATTACGTTTTAATATCTAAAACATTTCCTTTATATTGATCATCCCAAACATTTTTATATTTCTCATATCAAAAAACAGAATAAAAAAAGAGAAAAGAAAAAATGCTGTCTTACTTGGAGGGTTCATCCCCCTTAAACTAAAATCTTTCTATTTCTTCAACCAAATTCAAACAGGTGTTTAATTTTTAAATATTCCCTCTGATACACCCCATTGTCTAATTCCTCAATTCTCACTTTAGCCCTCTTCTTTTGCCAAGCATCTTTCTTAATCAATATATTCTGTTTGAATCAAAGAGTCTTTCCATAATCTTGTAAATGTTGTTGTACATATAGTAGGCAAATGAAACATCACATCTTTGTAAAAAGATTTGCCCCTTCATATTCATTGAA